>NC_134701.1:120169021-120899021 GCF_043290135.1 Rhipicephalus microplus
TACTAAAATTTTTTTTCTGATAAGAGTAACGACGACAGATCGAAAAGAAATGTTCAATTGTTTCAATTTCGTTGCAAAAACTGCACAGCAGTGGCGCCTTGAGCCGAGCTTTGTTAAGGTAATAATTTAGTTGTGGAACTGTACAGCGCAATGTGGTATATGTGACCTTTAAGTGGTGAGAGACACACCACTGTTTATTCCAGCAATAAGTTTAATGCTTCAAAACGATAAATTTATCTAAATAACTTATTCCGCTATGCAAACAGGTATTTTGGAACCTTAGCGCTGTCACGTAAGCCGTATCTGGCAAAACTAGGATGGTAGTCCCACTCAGAGATACTGCTGCTAAAGATTCTGTCATTACGTTCAAATATAATCCACGGTGGCCTGGTACCCATAGCATATGTAGTTTTTTTTACGTTTTTAGGTACTAAATGCCGAAACGTATTCATCAGCTCTGCATTTGATGTCGCATCAAGTGCATTACATACTGATAACGAATCTGTAATAATAACTGCTGATGATTCGCTTGAGGGAAATTCACGTAGGGCAATAACAATAGCCAATAATTCTGGAATGAATACAGGGGTATAATCTGCGAGTACAATCGAAAAGGACTAGTCAAAAGGAGGAGAGAAGATGCCTACCCCAGCCTTTTCTTTTGACACAGATGCATCAGTTGCAATGATATTGCTTATCTCTATGTGAGCTAGATAATCTGCTAACTGGCTATTTAAGCACCCATGTGCCAATTGTTTCGCGTTATGAGAAAATATATCATCAAATCGTATGCTAAGCATTGACTTTAGGTTGCGCATTGAACCAGTATGTGTATTTTTACGTTCAGTTGCTGTTGCATCGCTTGCACAAGTATTATTTGCGGGGTGTGTAGTCGCGACCAATGAGTTTCGAAAAATAAAAATGGTTCTTAAATAAAAACGTAAATTGAGCGTCTTTTGTGTCAACTGTATATATTAATGCCATTAAGGAGAAGCAAACTCAAGTCCCCTTCTTTACCTACAGTGTTGCCGTACTCGTTCTCATTTCATTGATTGTGTTGAACCCGCATAGCTGCATGGCAGTCACTGTAGAATGCTCCATTTTTGTTTGTTCTTTTTTTCGTGAAATGATTACCTTGCACGGTAGGTGCTCATAATCGTTCTTCCCCGTTGCAACGCACAGCGACTCGCACACAAAGAGAAAAATATACGTGAATGCACTGAGTACCACGGTGTTTCTAAAGAGCAAACAACGTATGTTGTCAAACTGTTTCTAGAACTCCGTTGTCTCCAATGAAGGCTCAGAGGTAGGCATCGCACACCATTTAGAACAGAATATCGGCTTAGCCCCACAGCAACCATGAAATTAACAGGCCGTCCGACAGTGTGGGCAGTGCGCACCGCCGTCACAGAGAAATATACTTTCGTGATGAGTGGCCACTTGAGCTCTTTCGCGGCCGAGCAAGAAAAGGTCTGAGAAACTGTTAGATGGCGTACATATATATGCTCGCTTGTACTCGTTAGTCCACACATGAAATAGCCGCCTCAGTAGAACTACGAAGACCTATGTCTAGTATAAGTTCTCTTCAGAAAAAAATTATTCATTCGTGCAAATTTCCATAACAGCTCATGTCTTGCTGAGGACCTTTAATTCGTTACGACAATAATCAGATAAGTGTGACTATAAAGTATGGTCTTTCTACATCAGTTTCGCAAAAAGAGTACACATTCATGTGGTTTGGGTGTACTGTACATATATTCCCTTTGTGTCAACGTGGATGTGTAGCCTAGTGGTAAAAACACTCTTTTGGAGCACGAAGGTTCGAGTTCAAGTGCCAGCGTTGGAAAGAAAAATTACGTTGTTTTATTTATGTTGAAGACATTGTCGGGTCTGACCACCTGCTCGTGACGCTGCAAGCAGCGCAGTAGCTCGACAGCAGGGCCCTACGGGAGTGTCCGCTCTTTACGCAAGCATGTTTGTCGATGTCGCCGTCGGTGACGATGTGGTTCAATAGCACGTCTCTCAAGCGTCTGCGCATGCGCGAGCTGTTGCCGGTGCCCTACTGCAGCTATGGCCGCATTGCGATTCCATGCGCTGTGAGATTTCCCTTAAGTGTGAAGCAGATTGTACATTTGGCTAATTTCAACATGTGTAACTGCGCGTGAATTAAAAAAAGAAAAATGACGGAGACTCACCCCCGTATTCTAGAACACCCCTTCACTAAACGCTTCACCTTCACTTGAGAAGGCCAATGGGAGCGCCGTCTCTAGGCATGGCAAGTCACTGCATATCAGCGATAATCTGCTGCGATTCTTGAGCAGCGCAGCGTCATTTTCAGCCGAGTGGTGGCGCAGTGCTCAACTCTGTCAAGTGAAGGGTGGAAGTCGAGTCGAGGAGCGTTTGTGAATACGGGGGTCAGGCCAATGCCACCTTGGTAATTTCAGGCCTGCTTAATGTTTCTCGAGTGGGCTCTGACATCACTCCGTTTATGCTAATGTGTGTCGCCACACATACGTGCCTACGCCTGCTTTCGTCGCTCGACGGACATAGATTGCCAAGTTTGACGGACGTTTTCTTGGCGTGCTTGTGTGTTTGTTGCGACTCGGAAGGACTGTTTTTCTAGGTCCGTGAATAACTGCAGCATGGATATGTGAGGCGCTTTGTGCACTGGATATCGGCAACCTGTACGGCTGCAAATCTGAATATTTGGGCGTTGCTAAATGGGGAATAGTATCGACAAAGGAATCGAAGTTGCGAGTGTTTTTGTTGAATTTCTAAGGACAAACGAAGAACAAATTATAAGCGTGTCGTTCGTGAAACTGACGTTGACATCTGTTTTCTTGGTGACCCGATGGTACGTGTGCCCGTCTTACACATTTATTCTCCAAATGAAGGTGTTATGTGTGCTTCTGACTTCTTAGCGTAAGCCCTCGCTTTAAAATATTAAACGCGCGTGGCAGTCAGTTTTCTGGACAGGCATTTCTCTTTCAGGGCCGGTAAACATTTTGCTATTGGCAATTGGCGCAGGGGACTTCTTGCATTAGTTCTGTTTTTTTCGTTGAAAAAAAAATGTAATTAATGATGTTACATTGCTTAGTACATAATTTTTGTACATATTATTTCCTTTTCAGTGCTTCAACCACTTTGTTGTGGTATTTTAATTTTGCCCCAGTTTCCCAGCACCCTAGCCTAAACATATTTCTTTGAAAAATAAATGCGTGAAAAATTCGCAGCTTTGCTGCGAAGGCGAAGCAATGAACGCGAAAGCAACAAATTGGAAGGTCACGCGCAGATTGGCGAGGAGATCGGATCGTGTGCCAAATTTCTCAGGCACAAATTACGCACAAAACATACTCACAGGTACAGATAAACGTGAATAAGCATCTCAGTTGTTAGTTCGCTGTGTCTGAAAAGTGCGTCCTTTTCGCAAACGGAGGCTGCGCAAGGATTGGAGTGACCTTTGTGCGCCCCTCAACTGCAACAGAATTGTTCCATGCATGCCCAACGCCAGCCAAGACGTATAACCCTCCCCACAGGAAGATAAAGGGCGTGCAAGAGATCTTCCACTTCCTCTCGTCTCCGCGGGCCAAGGTACGCGTGAAAGATGGGAGCCGGCGCGTGCTGATCGCGTCATCTTGCTGATAATGCTAAAAAACAAAATAGTCCCCCATTCCCCTCCAAGATCCCCCCCCCCCCCCCCCCCCGACAAAGGTAAGTGGTAGATATAAATGGCTTGCAGTTTAAACGTTGAAGAAGGTACCCTTCGGTGGCTCAGTGGATAACGCCTTGCTTTCACGACGTGGAGGTCCGACGTTTGATTCCGCGCGCTGGAGTTTTTTTTCCGGATTTTTTTTCTTTCCTGCGTTTTCATATATGTGACGTATGAAGGCATGGTAGAAGCCGATGAAAAAGAAGTGCTTGAGAATAAACATAGAATTAACATAGAATAGATACGTATATATGTACGGCGCATGACATTGACGCCCATGTCGACATCCACATAGATCCAGCCGAGAGTGTCCATATAATTGCTATCACAATAAAAACTTTCAATAAAGCATTTTTATGTTGTTTTCAGGGGTGTGAGCTCTACGCCAACGTATTGAAACGGGGTGTTGAACCAACAGGAGTTGACTCGGCGAACGAAAGCTTTATTTAGCGCAAGGGCTAACTGAACGCAAGCTTGCTTGCTTGCTTGTTCCTTTCTTTTGTGGCTCCCACCCACTAAGTGGGATTGGCCAAGAAGCCGGTGGTTAATGCAAGTCAATACCTTTAGATTTTCTAGACTAGGGGAATATAATTACTGTGTTTTGACTGTGAAATTAATTTGGCGCAATGTAAAAAAAAGAAAAAAGGGAGGAGAGAAATAATAGAATTTGTTGAATATCTGAGGTGGAATCGTTATATGAAATTCTCCTGAGAGTTGAATCATTGTAGTGTATCAGCTAAATAATAAGTGGTAGTGTGGCTAGTAAAATTCGAGAGCTGATCGCTGACTCCCCAAGGTAATCTTCTTGTGTTATATATGAATTCGCAGAGAGCCCCGCAGATGTTCCTGTCGCTGTGTCCAAATGAAGTGGCCCCAAAAGATAAAATATTGAGAGTATAAAGTGATATTCCTAGTTTTTTGAATAAAATTTCGAAGCAGTTTTTTCTTTGATTTTTGAATCGGTGACATGTGATAAGAAAATGGTCGATATGTTCAGGTTCGTTACAGCTTGAGCACAGAGGGGATGGCACCAGACCAGACCTGTTCAAGTAGAAATTAAGAGGTGGTACAAGGCAACGTAATTTTGTTATCAAGACTTCCAATTTACGCGTGGGACACCATTTATTATTCCGTGTGAAGTGCAGGTGCAATAAATCTGGATTTGGTATCATGATTTTTGATTAGTATTCAAAAAGGGAAATTTTTCTAAACCTCGCTGCTGTTACATAATCTGTAGGAGGCATGATTGGCACAATCGGAAGATCAAGAGATGTTCGCGCAAGTGTGTCAGCCATCTCGTTTATAAATATACTACGATGGCTTGGCACCCATATCGTTTGCACGAGACGAATGTTTGCTGGGATTACTGATTTAAAAGTTTCTAGTACTGCTGATGTCGACGACGATGATAAAAATGAACACACGGAATACGAGTCAGACACTATCACAGCTGTGGAATCAGTCGCAGGAAGTTTACGAATAGCTAGTATAACGGCCATTAATTCCGCTTCAAATATTGGCGTATAATCTGGGAGGCGTAATTAAAAAGACCAGAATAATGAGCGAGAAAAAATACCCACACCTGCCTTCGCGCCGCTCGTAGATGCATCCGTTGCAATTTATATATTAGTACCTAATTGAGACAGGTGTTGTTCTAATAGACCAATCAAATATTTAGAGGGCAAGTGTTTAGCGTTCATGGGGAAGATATCGTCAAATTTTATTTGCACTTGGCCGATTGGTTGGACAGATGGCGTGATCTCGAATATATAACATTTAAAGCATCTAGAAGTGTTTGAACAAATAGCACTTGGGGTTTATATACACGGGACCGATGCTCATTGAAAAAGACACCAGGCTTGCGATCACAGCAAGTCTTCTTCCTTTTCTAAATTCGAGCTCCATGCCCACTGCCCTCGTTACAATCACCCCCGGGCGATGAGGGAGCCGTCCTGGCGACCTAAGGACATGTGTACATAGAAGGGTCATGGTATGGCTTGAGCCGAGAGATGTGTACGATTTCTTGTCCCCGACGGCGCTTGTCCGGAGATGCATCCAGCGGCTCGACCAGGTAGTTGACCGGGGATGTTTGGCGTAAAACTCGATAAGGGCCATGGTACCTGGACGAAAGCTTGTGGGAGAGTCCTGGAAGAGTAGAAGGAATCCATAACCACACCAATGAGTTCGAAGCGAAGCTAATAGGCGTTGTTGACGCGTTGTGGCGGTGTTTTTGGCACGTCTGGTCATGTGACGTGAACGCACGAGCAAGCTTCCGACATTCTTCAGCGTGTGCTGCTGCTCGAGAAGCGGTAGTCATCTCTGAAGGGTCCGGTCGATAAGGAAGAATAGAAGCCATTGTTAATGATGGCTCGCGTCCATAAAGAAGAAAGAAAGACGAAAATCCAGTGGTGCTTTGCGTTGCAGTGTTGTAAGCATATGTCACAAAAGGCAGTATGCTATCCCAACTTGACTAATCGGATGAAGCGTACTTGGCCAGCATATCCCCAAGTGTACGATGAAACTGCTCTGTCATCCAAATAGTTTGCGGGTGATAGGCTGTGGTAGTGCGGTGTATGATGTGAAACTCGCTCAACAACGCTTTGATGGCATCAGACGAGAAAAATGCGGCCGCGGTCGCTTAGTAACTCTCGAGGTGCTCCATGCCTTAAAACCAGGTTTTGCAGTATAAAACATGCAACGTCTTTTGCGGTAGCAGAAGGTAATGCAGCTGTTTCAGCGTACCGCGTTAGGTGGTCGATAGCGACAATGACCCAGCGGTTGCCAATGGCGCACTCCGGATAATCGGCCAATATGTTTTTCATGTGGCATCCCAGGCCACATAGCTCGTCACTGCCGCCGTCGCAGCTTCCTTTCTCATTACATTGCAGGGGCCTCACACTGCACGCCCACTCAGCCGCGATATCCCGTTCCTGCCGATCCACCTGTAGACGTACGTCTCGGTCGCCGCCCATCCGGCTCAAGCCGTTCGCCTTCTCCTCGTCGCAGATCCATTTCTCCAATGTTACGTCACAACAGCCTACCGCGAGAGGAAAACTGACGGGTACAGTTCTGGAGGCAAGAACTGCGTAGACAGTGAAAATTTCAAGACCTAACTGCTGTCCCGCGAACGAAATCGAACTCTATATTGATAGCATTAAGGTGCACGGACTTGTGGACACCGGAGCTGCCGTATCTGTAATTAGCGAGAAACTGTGCCGAAACTTGAAGAAATGCCACTTCGGCGCTCGCAAGCTTGTAATTCTCGGCCATGTAGTTTCTGAGGACGGCATTTTCCCGGACCCTACGAAACTTAATGCGGTCGCGGCGTTACCAAAGCAGACCACCATCAAAGAGCTTCGAAGCTTCATCGGCCTATGTTGTTACTTCCGGCGCTACGTCCGCAACTTCGCCTCCATTATCGCCCCCTTGACCAATCTTCTTGCCGAAAGTCCTGATTCGTCAGCGTGGTCGCAGGCGTGTGATGATGCATTTCAGGAACTCCGACGGCTTCTCACCACGCCTCCAATACTCCGACATTTCGATCCGTCTGCTCCAACGAATTGCTTCATACGGACGCTAGTGGTGTCGGGCTAGGGGCCATACTGGCCCAACGCAAGGACTAACTGAACGCAAGCTTGCTTGTTTGTTTGTTTGTTTCCCTGGGATGATGGCTCATACCCACTCAGGGGAATTGGCCAAGAAAGTGTAGTGCAGTTTTTCTCAGATCATTTTAACTATGTGTAATGAATTGGTATTACAATAATACTAATGCAAAAAACAACAGAAAAAGAGCAAACGAGAAAAAAATCAAGTTGAGCAATTTTGACATTTGAGGTGTTATGATTGCTTGCGATCACAGCAAGTCTTCTTCCTTTTTTATACACGAGCTACATGCCCACTGCCCTTGTTACAGTGTAATAATTAGGAACTACTACCGAGTATACCAATCCAAGAAACGTCAGTGCAGTAGAAGTGACATTGGAAGCTGCCTAGTTTATTTTGTATGGAGTACTAGCACTTTTTCTAGGCCCTAAGGCATATGAGCAACTACGTGCCACTGCGAGAGGGGCCAGAGAAAAAAAGGAAACGCCGCTCCTGGTATCGATCACAAGAAAATTTATTGGTAAAGGAGCACTTTCATATTTTTTTTTTGCATTGGTCATGCTCCTGATATTGTGCGGAATATTATATTTCTGGCCACAGCACACTCTCCTGAATACTTAAGCATCTATGAAGAAAGATGTTGGAAAGAATACAATCAAAACAACCGAAACTCTGCGAATGGGCAGGAGTAGCTTCTTAGCATGTTCTTAATTGTGTGTGAGTGAGTGTGGGTGAGTGTAAATAAAAAAGAATGAATAACATTTACACTATCTGTTTCGTCACTTTGTTGGCCAATCAAAGTTTGCTCTTATAGATCGACCACATGTTCGATGCGCACAATCTGATATTTTCGTTGACTAAGTGGCACACAGATTCATTTACAAACAATTTCAAGTATCATACATTACTTACACCAGCGTCTTTCTTAACAGAAAATGTTGATTGATTGATTTGTGGGGTTCGACGTCCCAAAACTACCATATGATTATGAAAGACGCCGTAGTGGAGGGCTCCGGAAATTTCGACCACATGGGGTTCTTAACGTCCACCCAAATCTGAGCACACGGCCCTACAACTGTTCCGCCTCCATCGGAAATGCAGCCGCCACAGCCGGAATTTGATCCCACGACCTGCGGGTCAGCAGCCGAGTATCTTAACCACTAGACGACCACCGTGGCGGGGCCTTAACAGAAAAGGCCGAATAAGGATGTTAGGCATGTGAAGCTGGCCGGGCCGCTGTATTCTTCAAAGAGGGAGGGTGGTGGCAATGGATTCACAGACTACTGTACGCGCGCTCACTCGGGAGAAAAGTGCGGCATGAAGGCGGCAGTGAGCAGGCGTGAAGATGTTTTTTTAGGTGGCATTGCTCATGCAGCGCTCTTTGCACCCTTTCTCAGTCACCCTTTTCTGATTTAACCCAATAGCGTTAAAGAACTCCTTTGCGGAGATTTCAGCGTCGGTGTCACATCGTTAGTTTTGAGAGAAAAATCACCATCATCATGACAAAAAAATAAAAAGATACAAAAAATAATTAAAAAGAATTAAAGTGTGAGTGCTACCGAACTCTGCTCGTTTGCGGGGCAAGCTGGCGCGAAAATAACTTTCTTGGCTGGGAAATGCAGTGAAAGTAACTGATGCTTTACAGACACATGCGGCCTGTGTACATGATTCAGAATACAAGATGAAATACTGAAGCAATAACGCGTGCTACAAGCGTGCATCGCCATCGGCCGCTGGAACATTAGATTATGATAAGGTGACAGTTTGAAGTCAATCACCCACTACAAAGGGCACACACGCTACTGCAGCCTTAAGGCCACGTAGTGGGTTCCAAGGAAAATTTGAAAAGATTTCATAGGTCAAGTGTTTGAAGTACTCACTAAAGAAGCAGAATATCACTATCGCGTTACACTATCATAGGCGAACCTGAAGTTCCCCAAATTTGGGGCCCTGTTAGACGCATTGGTGCTTAATCAAAGAGAGAGAATATTTGATGCCTTAGAATGGTCTAGCACTTTGATCTGCGTGTCCTAAAGGTTGTTATTGTGAGTCATGTTCGGGCTGCTGCCATGAGCTTCGTGAGCGACGTGGTTGAGATCTCTGGGGATCTATACAGGATCGGTCGAGTTTCGCGAAACTCGAGATATTCCCGAGCTCTGGCTACATCCCCTTAAGAACGAGCCAACAGGACGAAAAAGTCATCTCCACCCCGCAGCGCACTATGTTTCATTGGTTACGATGAAACCAGCCACAACGTCAAGGACAGTCGACTAAGTTGGGCAATGTTTTCAAAGCAGAGACATCATATTTAGTGTGTTTGTCATTCGCAGAGTGCAGATGTGCAATCATGCAATAAAGATGTCAGATACTTTTTGTGATGGTATTTGTTAGAAGAAAGGGTGTTTATATTTATTTTCAAGCTTTTAAAAATTGCACTACGTCTATTTTAGAAAAATCAGCACGGTGGCCTCTGAGATCAGTACTGGTTGAGCGTCTTGCAACATCATGACCACAGTTAAATCCGAGGCAACGTGTTGGTCTGAACATTTTAGCGAGGCCACGTGTCAACGTGTAAAGTCAAGTTCACTGCTCGGCCGGTGCGCGTCGTCAATGTTGTCATCACCAGCTAGCACGCGAGCACGTGCGGCTGGCTAATTAGCTATTTGCCTGAACGGTACACTTCGCTAGTTAGGCCAGGACATGCTATGGCCAAGCTAATTACGTCAAGCCATGGTAAGGCCTACGTAATTACGCCACATCTTAAGAAGACCATGCTGATGTAGCCATGTAAAGCTATAACTGGGCCAAGTAATGCATGCTAGTTGATGAGCTAACTGCGCTAATTAACGTGACAGTAACTATGAGCACGCTTAGGCATGCTAAAGAGTGCTCACATGCTCGTTTTAGGAAAAACGAGCAGCTCAAGATTGCTGCATGTACACCCTTGCTGCATTCGAGAGTGGAAATTTCTATGCTGCAGGTGGAACGAAAGAATCTGTATGAAAGAGGACAGACGCCCACGAATACGCCTGTGGGAGACGTGTGTTGAGTTGGCAAACAGATAGTATGGCAATCACGCTGACGTTGTTGCACTGGTAAAATGTTGACTGAGTGGTGACACTCAAGTGCTCGCACACGCTGTTTCTTTTATAACCGCTTCACATGTCCCATATGCGTTTCCAACGTCACGCGCATTCTTGCAGTCATTTTTATCAACGCTACTATCACGCGCTCCGCACTATCTTCATGCCACAGTGACTGCAAAGCAAGCTCGGAGCAAAATCAGATACAAATGTCTGATGTCTGAAATTTTCTCCCACAATCCTTGTTTTGGGATTGTTTTGATTTTTTATTGTGACATCTGCGTTTGTGTGTGTTTATTTCGACGTGATGTAATTGTTAAGTATTGATTTTGGAACATCTTTATTACATTGTATAAGTTTACGTCTGCTATTTTATGAACTCTAAATGTTCAGATACCTATATTTCAGTTATGTTTGTATTTGGTAAAGTATGTATGATTTCTTCAATGACTCCTACCGCATTTCATGGGAAAATTATTGTGAGGAGTTCTGGTAAACTGATTTTCGTTCAACTCGTAATTTTCGTTATGATGCATTTTAACATTTCCTCTGTTTCAGTAGTTCAGTACACTGTGCTTGCTTTGTTTAGAAATCTCAACCCTTTCGACAGAAATAGGATGTCGCAACGTGCGTTCTTTCAAAAAAGTATACGTTATCGAGCGCATTAACTTACGCGCTTCTGACGTACATGATGTCCACGTAATCGTGCAGTTTATCATGGTAGACTTACATTGGCACACAGTTGCCGTTTTTTTACTGAAATATCTGTGTTTTGTTGCTTTCATATTTTCATCTCAAAGGCCGTTGTTGAAATGCTTTCGCCCTTTTCCATAAAGTCGTTATAACCGAGAGCCTCTATGTTTTTTTTTTTTACCAGTCGAGAATGTCACAAGTATTCCTCCCAGCATCCAAAGGTGAACTTTCCAGAAACTTTTTCACAACGTCTCCTGAGTTGGCGAGGGCAGAAGCGAAACTTTTTTCTCATATTTCTTTTATAGTGAGAAAGATGCACTTGGCAGCGCTTTACGAATACAGCTTTCAACACGCAGTCCTAAAGCTTTCTTGAAGGGCGTCACGTTTGGACTCTAAGTATACATCTAAACTTCAATCGAATCAACACTGTGACTACGCTTTGCTATTGCCACTATGCGTGCTTGAGATTCAATAAATGCTATACAACACCATAGCCCTGACACACTGTCAGCACATCTTGTATTTCCTCCTCTGGCGCAAAGTACATGTGTATTGATCAGAACGCCCTTGCCTCGTTTCTTTTGATGCGGAGCATTGTTCCTACAAGCAGGAGAAAGACGACGTGTTTGGAATTCGGAGTCTCGATTCTCTTGTCAATGCTTCGCGAAGCCGTCATACGTGACCTCAAATGACGTTTAGGAAGCTGGAGTCACCTATTAAGGTGTGGTATTGACAAGACTGCTTGTGAGAACAGAAAAAAGAAATGAAAAAAAAAGAAAGCACCTTCAAGTCGTCTTTCCGTAGGCTATTTTGTATCTGATCATCAGAATAATGCTGTACCGAATAATGCCCAAAAAAGAGAAAAGCTGGCAAGGGGAAGGGGAGGGGGATCTCTCTTCATCCAGTGAGCAATAGTCTCAAGCCACCGTTTTTCTTTCTTTTTGCCGTGGGAAGACTTTTCAAGTAATTGCGCCCCCCCCCCCCCCCTTCTGCAGAGAAATCTTGCGTAAGTACCAGGGCACTGATATGCGTGCGCATGAATTCATAGTCGCCGTATTAGCTACCTATCGTTCAGTCCTTAGAATGTCCGCTGGATGGCGTTACTTGTATATAATGAAGATATGATGAAAATATGCGAGATGGTGGTACTTGGAGTGTTCACTAGATGAACAGATAGACAGACGGACGGACAGACACACGTACGAATGGATTAACACTCGGATGCTTCGCACCACTTATCATCATTCATTCTGCCAATATACTGTGATATTTTACATGTTAGATAAACATTTCTTGCATATGCACACAGTGACTGATGATGACTGGGGCGAAGCGTCATTCCGTTCTTGCCAAAGAGTTTCATTCAATAATACCTAGAGCGCAATCTGGCGCTAGTGTTTACGCGGGCTCCTTCGGCGGCACGTGTACCCGCATGGGAATGATGGGAAGTACAGGCTTCGGATCTGCTTCGGATGAATGGAGTTCTTGAGATTCGTGACGCTTGCTTTTCGAGTGTAAAACAAAACGATAGGAAGTTGTTTTTGCAAAACGTTTGTGTGATAATGAAGTGCATGTCAAACGTGAATAAATTCAGCTAGCAGGGTATGCATTGCTTTGCAATTGCAATCTAAATTCGACATTCTTGAATAATTAACAATTAGTTTTCGTAGAAGTGGAAGTAAACATGCGTGTTTTTTTCTCTGCAGTACGAGAGATGCATTTGTGGAAATAAAATGATTGTTTTGAGTGAAAATTGTTGTCTGCGAAAGAAACACCCAAATTGTCGTCTGCTGCGACGTTTGCTTGGAGCGAGCGTGGCAACTGCGATCATTTTGGCAGATGATGTTGCAAACAGTAGGCGATTGCTGCGTATTAACGTCGTGATACTACTCAAATCATCCAGTTTTCGTTGCTCGCACGCCAGCTCGATCTCTCTAACGTTCTTCGAGTGAATATCATGCTGGCACACCGATTCTTTTGTAGCACCTACAGTAGCAGCTGTAATGTTCTGCTTTTGTGCGTACCCCTTTTGCGACAGCAGGGTGCACCACGAAAGCAGCAGCCTTTCGTACCACAAGTAATTCACACTCTCAATGTACTGAAATGCACCTTTTAAACCAGCACTTGGTAATGTGTAGTAAAAAGGAGAGAAAAATGAACAATTGGCCTCCAGGGTATTGAAGGTGTAGGTGTGCACTTATATAGCAATTATTAGGGCAGTAATGTTGATGCTGTACTCGAATTCATTAGTGAAAAAAGTTAACGACAGGCTGTTTTCAACACTCTCAGCTCATCATGGATTAACTGTACAACCTGCGGTTTGCAACAAGAATATTTGTTGTACTGAAACTGCAGCAGCAGCAAGTTACATGCACACACTCACCTCTTTATTTACATACGTGCTGTTGTGTACATGTTTCCTGTTGATAATGCCAGTCTCCTGAAAAAACGGCTGCAAGCCATGGGTTTACAACGCTTCGCTCCAACCAGAGGTCATGGTTTATGTTCTGCCCACTTTGAGGCATCCCACTTTTGTAGCAATCTACAACGACGCAGACTTCGTGAAGAGGCAGTGTCATCCAGGTTTCTTGCAACTAATGACAACACAGGAGAAGTATGTTCATTTTATTTTATTTGAATTTTCGACAAACTTTCACTACACTGCATGGGAATGAAAGACGGCACATCCCTGGATCCTGTATATCCCACAAAAACAAAGAAATCCACAATGGTTGTTAGTAGCAGCATGAAAACGTAACAATAAATGTCCACCATTTATTGCCCAATGAAAATACTTTATGAAAGTGTGAAAGTCATTTACTGTTCATTGCAGTAATGTCATGTAATATGGCACTGTGCCCTTATGACTTCCACATACCATAATACCCCAGGTAAGGCGTGGAACAATAAAATGATCGGAACGTGCTATGTTTATGTAATTTAATCAATTGATCTACAATTAAGACACAAACAACATGTAGTTATAGGTACTAACACACAATAATAATCCCAAATTCTCTCATTGCGTTGCAGGAGGACGAGTTTTAGCACCTGTATAATTAATATTTAGAGATTTCTATTCTGTGACGTTAAAGAAAGCATAAAGCAAATGTAACCAGTTGAGATGATAAAGCAATTAAACGAAGTGTGATTTTAGAAGAACAAATATTCCAGGGGTTCTGAAATGAATGGTAAACTTATGGCACACGTTAATTTATTCATTCGTGGGGCCCATAGACATTGTTTCTGGTAATTGTTTGTCAGCTCTTTTTGGGAGGAAAGCGTGAACCTCAGGCGTAAAGAGCACTGGGACATCACAGTTTCATAAGAAATGAACGGTAATACTTGAAATTTGTATTTGGGGAAAATCATAGGTTAGAAGTTCACGGGGAAATGGCATCTTGAAGCAATGAAAAATTTTGAAACATGAGCGCCACTTAGGCCACCCCCGACACTCTTTCTTTCAAGAATATTTGACAAACCAAGAAACACCGCAGCACTAGGACATACTAAAGTACTACCAACAACGAAACTTTAAACTTGATATATTTGTATTCTTCTAATCTTCTGCATACTCAGCTGCCCGTGATGACACTTGTAATATCCTATTGAAAAACATGGGTGCTGACCTGAGTGTGGCAGCGTTTTGTGGCATTGTCAATTATATGACACGTGCTAGTCAGTCGCTCTGGCTCTAAGAGATGTTTCGCTTATCCTACAAGGAATTCTCAACGTCACAAACAGATAGGTTCAGGGAGAGCATGCAATACCACAAAGAAAAATGTACAGCAAAGGCCTTCGTCCCTGCCCTCATGCACTGCATTGTTGGGCTGTTGCCTAGGTTATATTTGGTGTTTACACAAGTGTAGCAAGGAATTCTTTTCCAGAGCAGGAATGATCTCCTTGCCTGTGAAAGATGGACTGGGCAGGAAGGTTCACTGTATTTTAAGGCAGATGTCCTATGGTAGACTGAAATTTAGAGCCATCGATGTTTTTGCAGCGTATTTAGGCGTGGTTCGTATCAAATTAGCCCCCCCTTCCTGTTCATTCTTTACTGCAACCCAGGTCCTAGTTAAAACAAATCACAAAGGCGCCGTAATTTGAGCACAGAGGATGTTATGGTCTTTCATTGTGGTGAGGTGCAGCTGTGTTGGTAGTGACGTGTTGCAAGTACAGGGCATCATAAGAAAAGCATGGTTTGATTCGCAGTTTACCAACATAGCTGTTGCCATTTTTCAGTTGCCACGTTACTCGCTGCATTTTATTGTGTGTATTCAGGCTGCCTTCCACAAAACTACTACGCCTCATAGTACCACTTTTAAGAAGGTTGCTCTAACACTCTTGAAGCAGCAGCGGACTGCTGCCGACCCGCAAAGTGTTAACAGTAACAACTATTGCATCCCTCAAGCACCTAGTTGGTGTAGGTGTGGAGGTATTGATGAAGTAGCGATGCAAGCTGTTTGCTAACAGCCTCGAAGTGAACCTGCTCACTAAATTGTACAACAAGCTGTAGTTTTAGAGGTTTCCATGCACTACTACGGCAGCAGTTTTCAATATTTTTCTTCTCTTTTTTTCATGAAGTTTGCTTCTTTCTATCAGCAACTGTAGGTGTGAGTTTCTCTAATTACTCAGTGCTCTAGCAAGCACAGCTGACCTTGAAAACATTCACATAAATACTTCCAAGTTTTGCACCAAGGGAGGTTAAGGGTAAAAAATTGCACATGTAGGCAAATATTTATTTCCTAATAGAAAGCAAGCCATGTAAGCATTTCCTTATATCTGTGACAGCTGAGCATATGTATTGCGTAGAACCACACTATTAGAATTATTGTTATTTAGGGGTAAGTGACATTTCTTTTGTGGAGAAATTTCATAGTGAAACATAAGTTTATCTGTGAAGTTCCACTGAAAAAATGTTGCTTTGCCTTGTGCTACAGGGTTACATGCCTTAACATGCAAAAACAGGCAATTTCATCTTCTACTGCAGTATTGCTGAGGTCCTGCAAACTCGTACAAATTGATCACATCAGAGGGGTGTGAACCTGAGCCCGTTGATAAACATTCACAGCAAAAAATAACGCCGAGACGCTGGTGTTGTTTTATCTGTCCCGTCCTTGTTGTTTGCGCCTTGCTTTTTTACGTCTTTGAACAAAGTATATGACACAGTGCTTCTGTCGTGCACGTTCTTGCGTTTTTTTGTGCTTTTTTGTGCACTGCCCGTAATTAATTCGTTACTATGATTGTTACAACAGTATTTCAGAAAATATTGTCATTTGGGCAAGAAAATTTATGTGAAATACCAATGCAAGTTTTGTAGCATTGTCACTGTGGGTTAGAATTTTTCACCATGCAGTCACGGCATAAGAAACGTGGTTTATTATTTTTCTGTGATGATAACAGCTTATATTTGTGAGATGAAGTCGCACAATAAGAAGTTTGTTTTATGTTAACTTGAGAAGTAACGTATTATATCAACCATTTTCATAACATCTGTAACACTGGGTGCTAGTTTCCAAAGATTTTGGGTGGGCAACGGACGTAAGGTGTAATAAACCATAGAAGAAGACAGCAAGTTTAGTTGCATATGATTTTGAACATTAATAATTCAGTTTTGTGCAGATGTAAAACCATTTTAATAGACACGCTTATTGCATCGTGAAAGACGGAAACAAAATGTTAGGCTGTCAGCAGCGTGGAAAAGGTTTGTAATATACCATGAATTCACATTATGATCATTCTTCTGCACTTCCTTCATAAGCTTGCCCTAAAGACCGTCAAGATAAGTGTCATGCGGTAGCAACTGATGCCACAAATAGTATTTGCTTCTTTGTTACCATAGCGAAACATAAGAGTATTGGAATGTGATAAAACAGCATAATGTAAACTTAACACGTTATCTTTTGTTCGAGCTTGAAAGAATATTGTTGTTTTGAACAACTGAAACAATAGTGTGTACCTGCATGTGTATATTTTATCTCCCGGAGTCATCTCATTTGCGAAAAGATAAAAGACAAATTTGTCAATGAAAAGAACCATGCCACTAATGACTTTGGTTAAAATGCTATTACGTGTTATAGATGTGAGCCACTGCTGAAAATCTGGCAGCTATATGTTAGAATGAACATGTGGTTATAAAGCCGAGAGTACGTTTCGGGAGAAATGTGCACCAGCAAGGTGCTCAAACTTTCTCTGGTAACAATTAGAGTTTGTCCAAGAAGTACATAGATAGAGAACAAGTCCTTTCTGTCTTTAAACAGCGGTTCATATTCTAACTGAAGCATCAATTTTTTTCTGTTTGTACCACAATGTGTGCCTTTGCGTGAGTGTATATGCAATCAAAAATACAAAGCTGTCAGTCACTGAACACCTATGCTTGTCATTTTGTCATGCTTGAGGCCTCACCATGCGTAAAGTAAGAACTAGTCAGGCCATCATACTGCTTTGTACAAAGACACATACCTGTTTTTCAGCTCATGCAGGTGCTACCACTTGATGACACCGCTGCTCAAGAGGTCTCAACAGTAGTCCTTGCAGCCATGGTCTGCCCCAATTCTGAGGTCTGTTTAGGAATCAGGAAAAAAGGACAGAGAAGTGATTAAAAAAATAATCTCACGCAGGTCGAAGGCATTTTACTGGACGGCTCGCACTTTTTAAGGGCATGCAACAAAAAAGTCCCAAATGTACATCACAAGCAAAGGTTACAATTGTAAAGACTGCAGAACAGCTTCATACAGGCCATACATACGCCTCAAGAGAAAACCCTACAACCAAGCTCGGACACTCCCTGAAGGCAGCCAAAAAAAATTAGTAGAACGAAAATCAGAGCGATGCAGTGAGCAGAGCTGGACCCTGCAAAAGATGATTGATGAAATGAGAAGAAATTCAATAATCACAGAGGAGGCACAGACAAAACTGGAACAATTTGGGAACTTGCCAGTTAATATACTTCAAAATTGGTGCCAAAATGCCTCCGAACAACCTCGAGGGAGAATACACCATGGAGATAAAAACATTTGCCACTACACTACATTATTACTCCTCTCGTGCATACGAATACTTAAGCTCCTTGTTTGCTTTGCCTAGTGATACATCAGTACAGCAGTGGCTTAAAGGGGTCGGAGGTTGGCTTGGCTTTAGAGCCGAAGTGATCGAAGCAAATAAAGAACAGCACAGGAATGACACACCAAGAGAGCGCCTCTGCTCTAGCCTACTAGATGGTATCAACATTAAAAAGGCATGTGAAATGGATACCTGAAGAGGCCACCTTATTGGCTTTGAATATTTGGGGAATGGCTAAGAACTCAAAGATGCTGATGATGTACCCCTTGCAACAGACATGCTCGTGTTTATGGTTGTGGGAACGGCAGCCCACTGGAAGATGTCTTTTGGCTACTTCCTCAACGCAGGCCTTTCGGGGAAAGTACTCAAAAACTTGGTCTTTGAAGCCAACTGCTGCAACAAAGACTGCGGCCTTACTGTAAAGGCAATTGTCTGCGACTGCCTCATGGCAAATGCGGCAATGGTAAAACTTCTTGGATGCCGTGTGCATAAACTAACTTTCAAAGAACTGAAGACATCGTTCCCCAACCCACAAAAGATAGGAGAGGAAATATTTGTTGTTTTCGATTGATGCCATGCACTCAAGCTACCGAGGAACCTATTTGGCGATAAGAGCACTCTGTGGAGCCCCACCTATGGCATAAGTGTTCCATGTTCATGAATTCTAGCAATCACTTTTTTGAATCTTTATACGGTACTGACGCAGTAATGAAGGCATTACCAATGATTGGTGGGACTCTACATGCCAAAAGAATGAAATGATCATAAGGAATGGTGTATAGGGAAATCCGATTATACAGAATGTGACATGCCATTAAAAAAACAAAATTAAAAAAAAACTTTTTGAAACTTGCAAAACTTTTGCTTCTACTTTGTGCAATTTGTTTTCTCTGCTGTAAAGTTAACACAACTTAGCCTAGCAATTACACTGGTGTTCCTGTGTGTAATTAAAAAAATTGCATTTGGAGCTGCCGGCATTTTTAAACACGATTAAGCACATTCTCCCCTTCCATGCTGTGAATATTGCTCTGTACAGTGGGATGGGGAGCACAGTGTCACATGAATCTTTGTACAACTTTTTCTTACCAACAGACCACAGATAGTCAGTCGAAAAACGAACACACTAAGATGGCACACTGGCCACAACTTCCTTCATGTGGCATTGTACAGCCCCTGTGGTAACATGAGCGCTCAACACAAAGACAGGCAGCAGTCTACTTTGTCTTGTTTGACAAACTGTTAGCAGGAAAGGATCTCTTGTCCCGCAGAAAAAGAAAAACCAATTTACTAACGGCTTGATAAACAAATGTTCTAGCCCAAGCCCTCCACACTTCACTCGTCTAAACTAATTCGTGTGACAGCGCCTTTCCCAGTTAGACCCCCACACATATATCGCAAACACCCGGTGTAATGTTTGCAAGTTGGCCCGGGAATAGTACAGCACTTGCATCACATACCATAGCTTAGACACAAAAAAACCAGTTGCATGCATTAATTCTAGCAAACATGGACAGATAAGTTGCTTTCTACCTATTTGCGTTGTCTTCAATTTTCTTTGTTTGCTGTGTGGAATAATCATCAGAAAAAAAAAACGCTTGCGCTACGTCAAATGCCGCCTCTCGTCTTCTATTGCATTGCACGTGACGGCCGCTTTTTGGTCGAAGTTTATTGTCTTTTTTCGACTTTCCTTCCCTTTTCTCTTTTTTTATTTTTTTGATTGGTACATTTTATTGCTTAATGTTCATTGTAGTCACTGATAGCCTGTTGAAGCGACCTTCGTGCATGAGAAGCCTTCGCTAATTTGTTCAGCTTTAATTTGAGGGCACTCAAAGCTCCATGCGTTAGGCGGCAGTCACGTGGTATTTTTGTTTTAAATTTCGCGCACTTTAAACAAAACCTGAAAAAAAAAATAACAAGTGTTGTTATCTTACCGTAACTTGAAAATTTTGTTATTTCTAGATAAGAGCTAGAAGTCTTGTATATAAATTTCTTCCCTAGAGTAAGCATTTAAAAAGTGCGTCAAACAATCTTTGTTAATTACAGTGCTTGGCGGATCAAAAAAAAAATATATTCCGACGTGCTACATACAGCTAAAACCATATTGCGCTACCTGTAGAAGCGTAGCACTCATTTTTTATTTTTTATTGTTTGGTGCTTTTTAAATGAAACATCCTGTATATACATAAGGAAAACTTTCTGCGGCTGTTTACCTAAAGGCTTTTTAAACATTTTCACCTGAAGCAGTGCACACACTTTCTGAAAAGCGGAAAGCTTTAAAGGAGCACTGACATCAAATTTCAAGATCGAGATTTGCCCTTCATTCGATCACTTGGTATGCATAGGTCTTTTCGGCCAAATTTAAAGGGCATCTGTTGCGTGGAAGTTACTTTAATTCGATGTCGAACATCGTAGAAAAGCTGAGGAGGAAAAAAATAAAAAAATAGACTGTTCTGTGACATCGACACTGGTGCTACGTGTTCGGTGTGATACAGTCCACAAATACCATCTTGAGTGACGATGTCCTAGTAGCGACGACGTGACCGGTCCGAGTGTTTTTATCGTGGCGCCGACTGGTGCCGAAGCGCAAAAACGCTCTCGCCCGTCGCGTCTGATCTTTGTCTCACCGGTGTGAATGATTTCGTGAAATTCTCAAGATAAAAACCACCTTTAAAAGAACTACGAAAGGAAAGAGCATGATCAAACGTGTGCTTGTTGGTAACAATCGGAAAATTATTGTGAGTTGCAGATGAGTTGCAGTCGTCTAGTTTGAAGCAAGGTTAAGCGAAATGAGGGTGTCTTTTTATATCACGTATGTGTTACACATCAACACGACCACAAGCTATCAAAAGTGGAACAGCGTATAGTCAGATATCATCGCTAACAAGTAACACGCAGGTATCGTTGAATTTGAGTTCATCTGTAGACTTTGCGTCCACGTAAAAGTGGTAATACCGTGTTAATTACGAGAACCTTGATTAGTGGGGCCATCTGGAGGCGCAAAAAAGAACCTGGCAAGAAGGAAACGTATTCCAATGCTCCGCTGATGCTCATTCGCGATAGCTATATTGCATTTGTCCCCTACGTATACATGAATGCCTTGCACGCCAGAACACACCAATATAGCTAACTGAGACACACGAGAAAACATGGCTGAAGAGTGCATCTTCGGGCACCTCTGCAGTGCTCCTTGGAACAGCGTTCATTTCGAAATCATTGTTGTGCGAAAGGTCAATCGAAGCAAAAATAATTCGCGACATCGCGAATCGTGGGTATTCCAAGCTCCACATCATCGTATTGAACCCGAGTTAACACTTTGTACGGCGACGACAGCAATGCAGGTGACAAATCATGACTGAATGTGTCCGCCTAGCAGACTAAATGTCAGTCTTTTCCGTAGAAAAGTGTTGTTGTTGTTGTTCACCTATTGATAGTGGCGCATACCCACTATGGGGGATTTGCCAAGAAACGAGTGGTTTTAAAAATTACTGTTCAGATTTGGAATAATGGAGGTATAACAGAAAGATTACCGATAGTCTAGAAAAGTGTGGTACTTAATGTAATGCAGACAAATATTTACATAAACGAATTTACATAAACGAATTTATACGTATATAATTATGTGGACATGTTAGGATAATGAAACTGGTTAATTAGTTGACCTATTAGTTTTATCAATATAGTCCAGGACAGCCGCGCATACTGTCGCCTTTGAGAAACCAGAAACGGAAGCTCCAAACAGGTAGTCAGCTGTGGAATGATCTGGCGATGACCGCGAGGTAGCACCACTGCTGATGCTCCCAGCGCAAAAAATAGCGGGGTTGCGACCGTTTCGATAGTGCTAGATACCAGTGATATAAATCAATAAAAATGATAGGTATTCATTCCTCAGTTGCACTTTACGGTCGCGAATCGCTGCTACGAGATCTATAGCTACTCGCTGACGCAAAAATCTTGGCATGAGTAAATTTGATGTCAGTGCTTCTTCAGGCTTTTCGTTATTCCATGGAAACAAAAGGAAGACAATTCTTCTGCATTGTATTGAAGTAGTGTTTGAAGGCTGACACCCAGTACGGGCAATGAAAAAGCTGCACCGAGTACGGGTAAATTCGGTATTTTGAAATGAGTTTTTGTGTAAAAAATGCAATAATCGATAACGGATGTGAAATTGTGATGTAACTGTAATGTTTCAGCAGTTTGGGCAAATTACTGCATGTAGAAACTTTCGACGGCAGATTCAGTCAAGGGCTGCAAACTGGCAGCATTAGCAAGGGTCATGGTGCTTCTTAGGAGGCTGGAAAGGGTCTCCAAGGTATACTAGTATGTGCCAATAATGCGTGACGCGTAGCGTGCAAGATAATAAAATTCTAAATTTTATTTAGTATTTTTACCTTGCCCACTGTACACCGTCCTTCAAACTCCGAGTGATTACCCGGCCAAATGGTGCTTTAGTAGTCACCAATATCATGTACATGCACTAGCACAACCGAACTAGTACAGTAGAGAGTGGTTAAAAATTGGAAAACAATTAATTTGCCTTATTTCGTCTAGCTCTTTCTCTGTTATGTTGCATAAAGCTTTATATTGCTGTATATGATATGTTTTTCTCGTTTGCTATTATAATCCATAGCCTGGCCAATCCTTCTTAGGTGTATTAGCCACTTTCCCTTAGTTGAAAAAAAAAAAGAGGAAGCATTATTTTCCCACCGTTAAAATTTCTGTTCCATAGGTGTGGTGTGGCGGTATCACCGCTATGCAACTTTTGTTCAGAATCTAAAAGAATAAAACACTATTTTTTGTCATGTCGCCGATACAAATTGCTCAGAAAAAGACATTTAGTCATCCCATTCGCTAGCCTGAGGCTGAACTCTACAAAGGAAAATATACTTTCATTCTGTGTTTGCGATCTGGGCTTCAGCCACGAGAACGTTTTTGATGCAGTTTGCAAGTACCTCAATGAAACTAAAAGAATTAAGCTTTTATTTGTGTGATCAGTATTCCCACAGAAATATTCCAACATAAGCAGGAGCTTAGTTTAACCACGCTAATTCCTATTCAACGTAATGAATGCATTGTCTGATGTGAACGAGTGACAAACAATTATTGCACTCCTTTCATTCTACCAAGGGCGTCTTTTTTTTCTCAGCTGGGAGCTATCATTATTGAGTATAAAAGAAAAAAAGCCTCACTGAATGAAGTCATCGATTCTGGGCTGATCTCTCTGAGTGAATACGAGCCGTAGCTGTGGAATCATCATCATCATCATCATCATCATCATCATCATAATTTAGCCCACAAGGGTAAACGCTCGTGCGCACAGGCAAAAGAGCAGGGGAATAATCAGGTGTACTTCTCCAATATGTCTTAAAACCTTGAAACCTTCAATTATTGCGTAGTAAATCATACAATCTACACAAATGTCAAATGAACAAAACACATATAAGCAGGATATTGTCACGAGGTCGTGACGTGGCCGAAGACAGGAGACTTCGTGTTAGGATTTAACTGTTTATTTGGGCGAACCTGTGCCCGGTAAACTGAAAGTCCAATTACAACAGCAGTCTCGCACAGATAGCAGTCTCGGACTGATAGCGGCGAACGGAGCGTCGGCCTTCGATCAACAACTGACAAGCGGCGAAGCGCGTCGGCATTTATACTCTTGCCGTCGAATGTTCTAGCGTTATCGCTGGCGGTGGCGTAGCTTCCAGAACAATCTGTACCGTTCGCACAGTGGGCGTGATCTTATCGAAATGATCTACTACAGTCCGGAACCTTCTAGAAAACTGCAGGCGCGGTTTGCGCTGAGAATCGTGCGGTGTTTTCGGACGATAACAAAAACTTGGGAAATGGAACGTGGCATTGCCCCCCTCTGAAAAAAGGCATCGTCCCGATGCTTTAACTAAAGATGAAAGTACAATAATAATGCAAGAAAGTACAATGAATAAATTACGATACAACAATAATACAAAAAAAACACTAGTTCAGTTTGTTAACGCGCATGAAACGGCTTGAGGCGCGCGACATGGACGACTTCAGGTCGCGATCGGCGTCGTTGAGAGTTCGTGATGCCGTCGGGGACAACCTCGTAATCAAGTGGGCCGAGCCGTCGAACCACCCTGTACGGTCCGAAGTACCGTCGCAGAAGCTTTTCACTTAGTCCACGTCGGCGTATCGGCGTCCACACCCAAACACGTTCACCGGGCTGGTATTCCACGAAGCGTCGTCGAAGGTTGTAACGGTGGCTGTCGGTCGTCTGTTGATTCATGATACGGAGACGCGCAAGTTGTCGGGCTTCTTCGGCGCGTTGAAGGTACTCGCTCACATCGAAATTTTCTTCGTCGGTGACGTTGGGTAACATGGCATCGAGCGTCGTTGCCGGGATCCTTCCGTAGACCAATTTGTATGGCGATATCTGCGTCGTCTCCTGCACCGCCGTGTTGTATGCGAAGGTCACATACGGAAGAATGGCGTCCCACGTCTTGTGTTCGACATCGACGTACATTGACAGCATGTCGGCGATCGTCTTGTTAAGCCGCTCGGTGAGGCCGTTGGTCTGTGGGTGGTACGCTGTCGTCCGGCGGTGGTTTGTTTGGCTGTATGCCAAGATTGCTTGAGTTAAGTCGGCAGTGAATGCCGCTCCTCTGTCGGTGATAAGGACCTCTGGGGCGCCATGACGTAGGACGATATTTTCGACGAAGAATTTAGCTACTTCGGATGCACTGCCTTTTGGCAGGGCTTTTGTCTCGGCGTAGCGGGTGAGGTAGTCGGTAGCTACCACGATCCACTTGTTTCCGAAAGCCGACGTCGGGAACGGCCCCAGTAGGTCCATACAAATCTGCTTGAAAGGTCGGCAAGGTGGATCAATTGGCTGCAGAAGTCCCGCTAGCCTTGTCGGCGGTGTCTTGCGTCGCTGACAGTCCCGGCATGTTCTCACATAAGGAGTGACGTCGGTGGTAAGACGTGGCCAGTAGTACCTTTCTTGTATCCTCGCGAGCGTGCGAGAAACACCGAGGTGCCCTGCCGTCGGATCGTCGTGAAGGGCCTGCAGGAGTTCTGGTCGCAGAGCTGAAGGCACCACAAGAAGGTACTTAGCTCGAAGCGGTGAAAAGTTTTTCTTTTGTAGAAGACCGTTTCGTAGAAAGAACGACGCAAGTGCGCGCTTGAATATCTTCGGGACTTCGGCGATCCTGCCTTCGAGGTATTCTATTAGGGCCTTAAGTTCCGGGTCGGCCCTCTGTCGTTCAGCGAAGTCGTCGGTAGTTATCGTTCCTAAGAAGTAGTCGTCATCCGGGTCGTCAGGTAGCGGTTGGTCGACAGGCGCACGAGAGAGACAGTCGGCGTCGGAGTGTTTTTTGCCGGACTTGTAAATGACAGTAATGTCATATTCTTGGAGTCTCAGGCTCCATCGTGCGAGGCGACCTGAGGGGTCCTTCAAGGTGGCTAGCCAACACAATGCGTGGTGGTCGCTCACAACTTTGAAGGGCCTGCCGTAGAGGTAGGGGCGAAATTTCGACGTAGCCCAGATGATGGCGAGGCACTCCCCTTCTGTTGTGGAATAATTTGCTTCTGCTTTGGATAGCGATCGGCTGGCGTAACTAATAACCCTTTCAAGTCCGTCAGCCCTCTGCACAAGAACGGTGCCAAGACCTACGCTGCTTGCGTCAGTATGTATTTCTGTCTCGGCGAATTCGTCGAAAGGGGCAAGTAACGGAGGCGTCTGGAGGCGATGTTTAAGCTCCTGGAAAGCGTGTTCCTGCGGCGTTTCCCACTTAAACTCCACGTCGGCCTTGGTAAGGTTAGTGAGAGGATTGGCGATGCGGGCGAAGTTTTTCACGAACCGCCTATAATAGGCACACAGGCCCAAAAATCGGCGCACGGCTTTCTTGTCAGTGGGCGGCGGAAAGTCGGCGATGGCGGCTGTTTTTCGTGGATCGGGATGAACTCCAGACTTGCTGATAACGTGCCCCAGAAACAAGAGCTCCTCATACGCAAATCTGCACTTTTCTGGCTTCAGTGTGAGTCCGGAAGTCTTGATGGCTTGAAGTACAGCTTCAAGGCGCCGAAGATGCTCGTCGAAACTCGAGGAAAACACGACGACGTCGTCCAAGTACACAAGGCAAGTCTGCCACTTCAATCCTGCCAGTACTGTATTCATAACGCGTTGAAAAGTTGCAGGCGCTGAGGAAAGGCCGAAGGGCATCACCTTAAACTCGAAGAGGCCGTCCGGTGTTATAAACACCGTCTTCTCTCGGTCTCTTTCGTCGACTTCGATTTGCCAATAGCCAGTCTTAAGGTCCATTGACGAAAAGTACTTGGCGTTATGGAGCCGATCAAGTGCGTCGTCTATTCGTGGGAGAGGGTACACGTCCTTTCTTGTGATTTTGTTCAGGCGGCGATAATCGACGCAGAAACGTAGGGTCCCATCCTTTTTCTTCACTAACACCACGGGGGATGCCCATGGACTCTTGGACGGCTGGATAATATCATCCCGCAGCATTTCATCAACTTGCCTCTTCATGGCCTCACGTTCTCGCGTCGAAACCCTGTACGGACTCTGACGGAGTGGTCTGGCATTTTCTTCGGTTATGATGCGATGTTTCGTGATTGGGGTCTGCCGAATTTTCGATGACGACGAAAAGCAATCTTCGTATTGCAGGAGCAGGGCCTTGAGCTGTTCTTGCTTATCGTTCGGAAGTCTGGGATTGACGTCGAAAGCTATGGGAGGGGCTTGGTTCCTCTGAGCAGGTTCCGCAGAATCGGCGAGGGCGAAAGCACTGGTGGCTTCGACAATTTCTTCGATGTATGCGACCGTTGTTCCTTTGTTCACATGTTTGTACTCATTGCTGAAATTCGTGAGCAATACCGTTGCTTTGCCTCCCCGCAGCTCTGCAATTCCTCTTGCGACGCAAATATTTCCGGTGACCAACAGATGCTGACTGCCTTCAACGACGCCTTCAAAGTCAGGTGATTTAGGAGCGCCGACTGAAATAATGACGCTTGAGCGAGGCGGAATGGTGACTCGTTCTTCCAGCACATTCAAGGCATGGTGTCCTGACGGCGTGCGCGGCGGTAGTGCTTCTTCTGTGGATAACGTTATCGACTTTGTTTTTAGGTTGATGACAGCACCATGGAGGCATAAGAAGTCCATGCCAAGGATGACATCTCTCGAGCAACGCTGTAGGACTACGAAGTCTGTAGGATAAATACGGCCGTTAATGGTGACTCTCGCTGTGCAGATTCCTGCAGGCGTTACGAGATGGCCTCCGGCTGTGCGGATTTCAGGGCCTTTCCAAGCTGTCCTAACTTTCTTTAACTTTGCGGCGAACAACCCACTGATGACAGAATAGTCGGCTCCAGTATCGACGAGAGCAGTCACACTGTGGCCGTCGATAAGAACGTCGAGGTCGCTAGTTCGCCGTCTCGCATTACAGTTAGGGCGTGGCGTCGGGTCACGGCTGCGTCGGCTTGTTCCGCTGCTTCCATGTTGCGTCGTCCGGCCACCTTCGGAAAGTGAGCTTTCGCCGTCAGGGCTTTGCCTGGCTGGCGTTGTGTTCGGAAAGCTCCGTCGCGGCGTCGTCGTCGTCGGAGGATCTTCGGTAGTTCGTCGCACAGCAACCGCACCTCCACCGGTTGCTGCCCTTAGTTTCCCGGATACGGGCTAGGAGACCGGCCCCGCGTTGGGCCAGAGTACTGCCGGTGGTGCGGTGACGTGCGGCGGCTGGGCGACGGCGAACGCGAAGGGCTTCGTGGTGTCCACCGAGTTCCTGTCAGGTAGTCGGCGATGTCACGTGGTCGTTCTCCTGGCTGTGGACGCGGTGCATTGACGGCGAAGCTACGCAGTCCCATCTGTCGGTACTGGCAACGGCGGTATGTGTGTCCGGCCTCGCCGCAGTGGTAGCAGAGCGGGCGATGGTCAGGGGTGCGCCAGACGTCAGTCTTCCTCGGTGCAGTGCGCTGGGCCGCTGGCGAACGGTATGACGTCGGTGGGGGTGGTGGCGGCGGTGGCGTCTGTCGACGGAAGTGCGATGGGGCGGCGTTTTGGCGTGGACGGGGAGGAGCGTTGTGGCGCAGTGCAGCGGCGTAGCTCATAGCTTCCGACTCGGGCAGCGGTGCGTGGGGAATTTGAAGCGATTGCCGAACTTCTTCTCGCACAATGTCGGCAATTGAATCCACTTGAGGCTGGGCCGAAGGCAACAGCTTGCGCAGCTCTTCCCGCACGATCGCTCGGATCGTTTCACGCAGGTCTCCGGAGTTACTGGCTTGAGCAGCAGCGCAGTCTGCAGTCAGGCGACGATTATACTGTCTGGTGCGCATGTCCAGGGTCTTTTCGATAGTGGTCGCTTCTGCTACAAATTCTTGGACGGTTATCGGTGGGTTTCTCATCAGTCCCGCGAAGAGCTCCTGTTTGACCCCTCGCATGAGGAAACGAACTTTTTTCTCCTCAGGCATGTCTGGATCAGCGTGACGGAATAGTCGGGTCATTTCTTCTGTGAAAATGGCGACATTTTCATTTGGTAGCTGAACCCGAGTCTCTAATAAAGCAGCGGCCCTCTCTTTGCGAGCGACGCTCGCGAACGTTTGAAGGAATGCGCCGCAGAAAACATCCCACGTTCGGAGCGTGGACTCCCGATTTTCAAGCCAAGTCCTTGCGGTGTCTTTTAAATAGAAGAACACACGACGCAGCTTTTCGTCATGGTTCCAGTGGTTGAGGGCGGCCACACGGTCGTATGTCTCCAGCCAGGACTCCGGGTCTTCGAACGATGACCCATGGAAAATTGGTGGTTCCCTGGGTTGATGCATGACCATCGTGGGCTGGGACGCTGCGGTTGTCATTGTCGCTGCAGTCGCGGTCGTGGCCTTCGTCTTCCGCGCCTTGTCTGGTAGAAGCCCGTACTCCGGTGGTAGCCCTTGCTGTCGGCGGCTTGTTCGCTGCTCCTGGTTGGTGTCGGTGTCTTCTCCGCGACGTGGGCTGGGTTCACGGCTTGACGGGGGCGTCCGGTACATGAACGAAGCAGCACCTCCACCAGATGTCACGAGGTCGTGACGTGGCCGAAGACAGGAGACTTCGTGTTAGGATTTAACTGTTTATTTGGGCGAACCTGTGCCCGGTAAACTGAAAGTCCAATTACAGCAGCAGTCTCGCACAGATAGCACTCTCGGACTGATAGCGGCGAACGGAGCGTCGGCCTTCGATCAACAACTGACAAGCGGCGAAGCGCGTCGGCATTTATACTCTTGCCGTCGAATGTTCTAGCGTTATCGCTGGCGGTGGCGTAGCTTCCAGAACAATCTGTACCGTTCGCACAGTGGGCGTGATCTTATCGAAATGATCTACTACAGTCCGGAACCTTCTAGAAAACTGCAGGCGCGGTTTGCGCTGAGAATCATGCGGTGTTTTCGGACGATAACAAAAAACTTGGGAAATGGAACGTGGCAATATTTTGTTCTGCTCACTTGTTTCACCCTTGGCTGGCTCTTCATTAGGCACACAGATTTATGTATCGGCATCCTATCGACCAAATCAGCATTACTCAGTCTGATGAGGACTCGTTATATTAAACATAACAGCGACTTTCAAGATGTAATAATCATTTGCTATCCAAGAGCTTAAGGGGCTGATGGAAATTGGAACTTTTGTTCTCTCCATCTTTTGCTTTGTTTGGAAAAACGGTCCGAAGCATACACGTACATACACCCATGCAGGCAGTGACCGCCTCCAAGAAAAGAAGTTTTCTTTTGTAATAATGAACAGTACACAAGTATGCAAATGCAGAATTTAAGGCTCAGTAATGCACATATTTCTAGTTCTTACAGCTGAGACCATATCAGATTTATTTTCCCCTGAATACCTACATCAGAGCCAATATGTTATAGCAGTGACCAGGTTTGTAGTGATATGACATTATTATCACGAACAGCTCCTCGTGCCAGCCATTTCACGAAACAAATGTGTTGTATTCGTATCTATGAGTACTGTACTTGTGAATAAGCAATGCTAATATGTGAAAGTTTAAAATGGTAGTGAATACTTGAAGCTGATTTAACACTGCCACACAATTCTTCCATACGCAGAGATAACTCTGAGCACTTATGAAGCTTACTAAAAGCTATTATTTTATTTTTTCATAAAAGTCAATATTCACTTGGCGCCTCTGCCAATGTCGTCACAAGGGTTACGTGTGGTTGATATTCAGGTACCAAAAGATAAATTAGGGTCATGTTTCCCAGCAAACAGACTAGGCAAAGTAGAGGCCATATGAACGATGCAATACGTTGCATGAAGATTTGAAAAAGAAGTCATATTATGTCGATATGTGAAACTACTGTAGTGATAAAGACTACTTCCTAAAAACCAGCACTTATCTAATTTTCAGGCTATCATGCTTATAGGTACGATTTTAGTGATCTTTAGCCCTTGGGCTTTTATTTTAAGCAAAACAAAATGACAAGCTGAACGTTTTATAGTCAGCACTCTTTCAAATCGGTGGCTAAGAACTTGACCCCATTCAAAAAGCGTAAACATGAATACGAATCAGCTGCCCTTATGTCAAACTTTAGGCATCGCTGAATTACTTGTAAGGAAAAGTGAGTTGCGCTCTAAAAGCTAATGCGCATCAATCACTACGAAACAGCTTAAACTTACCCTGAATGTACTCTAAACAATGATGCGTTTTATCTTTGTGTTATCCACCTCGGTTGAACAGTGACTGTGGTGCTGGGCTGCTAACTTGAAGGTCGCGTATTCAATGTTGGCCGTGGTGGTGACACTTTGATGTAGGCGAACCGGTAATGACCCGTGTACTGTGTGATGTCAGTGCATCTTAAAGAACACCAGATGATGAGAATTTCAGGGGCCCACCGCTATGGCGTTTCACATAATCATATCATGGCATCGGGCATCACAAAAGCTACCTTTTGTGACCTTCACACAAAACTTTTTACGGGGCGACACAGATGGACTTTGAACTTTTTACCTACACTTTGCTATGACCCCCACTACGCATAGACACCATGCTACATTCTGACGCCGAATAAGGACTACCTTGGCTTGTCAGGCACTCGCAAGAAGTCTCATTGCCCACCACGTCGCCGGAGATTGCTTATTCGCCTCACAGGCTAACCAAGAATGACGTCACAATGACCAACACCACGGCGTACAGTGCTCTTCGGGGCTGTTTTTCTTGGTGTGAGTTTCATGACGAGTAGGGATGTGGGAAAAACTGATATCCCGTTATGTTGGTCCTTACCGCGTGATATGAAATGTCAGTAGTATGACTTATAAGATTGCTCCAATCAATCCTCGGTGACACCTTCAGTCACAAGTGATATACTCCATGCGTTCAGTCTTATATAATGCAACTCTCACCCCGAAGAATGATTACATTGGGACGTTGGGATCTGGGAAGATGGCATAAGGAAGATGGCATAGAGAAGAGAGCACGATGAGCTGGGCAGAATGCAGAGATAGAATGGCGACGACGAAGTGGTGATCAGAACGCGCTTTTACTGCAGCTGCGTTGTATATTTTCTTTTTTGAATATATTCGTTCCCGTAATTATATTAGACCCGGGCCTTTCAGGGGCCCATACTGCTGTATACGACCATGGCTAAAAATAGAATAAAGGAGGAAGCAAGTGGTGAATAAAAGAGAAAGAGAAGGGCAAACCAGGAAGTCAACTAGGAAAGAACAGAAAAAAGTGCCTGATCCCCTATATAAAAATATAAACTCAAAAACCTCACAAGTAAACCGTGTCTTTACAAATGTAGTTAAGCGTTTATTGTGCATTGTTTTAGTTACAGCAGCACATTGCAAAGCCATGTTTGGGACTGTAAGCAGTTTGAAACTTGCAGCGTTCACCTCAAGCGGAAATAACTAACGATATCAGCATACACATAATGAGCGCGGGCTAACAACTGTCACAGCTCAACATTTAGAGCGCGCTGTTCAAAGAGGAGGAAAGACTGTTGGAACGCGCGCACAAATGTACACGGGAGAAGCGCGAACAACAGATACAATTCTTTTTGGGTCGTGTATCACCAGTGCGCCCCTTTCGTAAACGCGGCTGTGGCAACCTGCGCAGTTACCATAATCATCTCCCGAATACTCTTCTGATAAGCATGCACAGGAGAGACCACGCTTCATGGACACTCTACCATGGAGGTGGCGCTCGTGGAGGTGATGACCTTTAGTACAGAGATATAAATTATGCATATCAGCTTCGCAGTCCAAATATATTAAACTCGCAGAGCCTCTGTACCTCTTAGGTAGTCCTCGCTAAACAATGCTGCATATGCAATTCCATAGGTACACTAAGCCCAGCGCAATGCAGAGGAAGAAAACGGCGTTGTGTTATGATTCAATCTTCACAATACGGCTCAGCAAAGCGCAACTGATATTCACTATTTAAAGGCTCATTTTCATTCAGTGAAATCAGTCGCCTAGATTTTGATTGCACATAATACATTATGACGTATTAACCCTCAAGATGTACCTGCAATGTGTCGGTAAGGTACAATGCCTGGCATGTGCAGGGAGGCTGAGAGTACGTAACTTCGTGGAGCGTTTGTTGAGCTCTTGAAGCAAATGCATTCGACCAACGAGATTCTACTCACCGCCGCTGTTAGGGGGGATCCCAGGTTGATGAGCGTAGGGCGTCGTCGTCGTAGCTTCAGCCGCAACAGCACCACTTCGCATGAAGCATTGATGGTGCGGCACCTCAAGCCAGCGCCACCAATTCGCGATGTATGGATTCGCACTAATCGGAAAGTGCAATGAGTCGTCTTGTCTAACAATATAGGCAGTGATTCAGGGAGAGAGTTGCCGACAGTCGACGGCCCCTCTAACGCATAAAAGCTTTCAGCTTTATGTAATATTTCGAAATATTTTACGCTAAAGCTACATGACCCTAATTCTACTGTATTGTCACTTTTAGGCTCCATTTATACGTTCTATATTCCTTTTTTAATGCCATTATGTAGTAAGCGTAATATAATTTTGGGTAATGTTACTTTCCTTTGTGGCTGATAAAAAGCTTCAGTAATGATTGGTGTCTATGAGAGTAGCTATAAATTCGTATATTACAGCGATAGCTGTTGTGAGATCTCACCTTTCACCAATACTGATGGCATAATTTTCCGCGGCCGCCGCTTTAACGAACCCTCTAAAATACCCTGTTTCCAGATTTATCTCTGTCTGTGCTGGGTGTTAGAGGCAGACGTTATGATTTTTTTGGTCAAGTAGCTGCAATATGATTATGACGAGTACCGCAGTGCAGAGGTCTATAATTATTAGCGATTTGAAATGCGGGATTCCGTCAGCACTTGATGTCTGCAATGATGGCAACTTCCTTCCGCACTGATGGTACCTTCCGGGTCCAAAAGTTTACCATTCACTTGATAAAGCTTGCACCGGCTCGGACTCTACGCTTGAACTGTCAGTCAAAGAGTCATAAGCATCGCCATTAGAGCCCTGCGGCTAGGCAACCTCTTGACATTTGTTGCCAGGGACTACTTTCGAAGATCAACTGGCTAAACGTAGTCAACTTTGTTCATCTGTAAAGTTATCTATTAGAAAAAGCTTTTTGAGGTGTCATGTTCCAAAATGTACTACAACCAGCCTAGTCGGACATTTTCGATCACTCTCTTAACAAAAATTGGCAGACCCGACGTACCGTGGGAATCGATGATATGCGAACCACGAATGAGGAAGGTTGATATGTCACTTTAACATCACCACAACGTTGCGAGGCGCATAGATGTAGTACACAGCAAACATTAGTAGAAATGTTATGTGCACTCGGGTATCTGAATGAGATGCAAGTATGTAGCTTATAGCCGCGTAACGGCGGCGCCACTAACGTTTGCAATATCAGTCTCAGCAGTGGTAACCATGTAAATTATGCCGTACATGACTTTCATGCCATGATTATGATGATGATGTTGATGTTCCTCTTGCATTGGTGCCACTCGGTCACAGTGGGGGATCAGCCATGAACCGGGTGGCAGGATTTTTGGGTTAGTTGGTTTCGTATTTCAAAGCATGCGATGCAGTTTCAGTAAAATACGAAACCAAACGTAAATGTATAAAAATGCTACACGAGCTATCGGTCAGGTAATCAGATTGCCTCAGAACAAAAAATAACAGCATCAATAGACTAACTAGATGATCTCTTTGTTTCCATTATGTACGCGCACACAGCAGAGCAAACCTTCCTGTGGCCATAACTTAATGTAATACCTCCAAAGGATAAAATTACTGTCAAGTTTATTTCTAAACCTAGCTTCTCAATCGAGTCAACAAGGTATCTTTTCCTTTTATAAGAATATCATTGACAGAAAAAAAGAAATGATCTATTGTTTCTATTTCTTTGCAAGTAAGCCATACTGAAGATTCTGTGAGTCCAGATTCACATAAGTAATAATTCAGGTCGGGGGCTCCACAGCGTAATCTGGTGATTGTAATATCTAACTGCCTATATACCCAATAATGTTTATTTCAGCAATGTCCTAGATTTACGAAGCCTCTGTCCTAATGTAATGGTTATTTGTTTATTTTTTTGTGCAAAGAAGCAGTTCTATATCTGAGTGCTGTTACATAGGCGAAATCAGGTAAAATAGGGAAAAGTGATCCGCCTAAAGGGCCCTGCAACACTTGTTTAGCATTGTCAGAAAACGCTGCTGATTGGTAGTAGAGGATCCCGACAACACGCGAGCCAAATATTATAGCGCAGCACGAGGCCTGGGATTGACAATAAAATATCCAAGTCAACTAAAAACTGCTTCCTCTTTTCTCGAAAAATCGTGCAATTTACCCAAAAATACACGTAGCTAGCCCATCTATCAGCCATTAGCTGATTTGAATATGACGCGTTCACTCGTCACTGAGATCGCCGTGGGAGGCCGCCACTTGTTTGGGATATAGAAATAGCGCAAAAAATATAGACAAGAGCAAAGGAAGAGACGACACCGCGCTGTTCTTGTCTATATTTTATGCACTGTTTTTACATTCCAAGCATGAACCACCAACTAGCCCAATTTTCGCTGTTACCGCCACTTGTTCACGCGTGCGCGCGCGATCACCTTGAAAAAAAAAAAAAACACGCATTCGAAGAAAAAAAAATTGGCAGCATATCCACGGAGTAAATGATGGAGAGTGGGGCGAAGCATTCGTCCCTCCATTCGTTTTTGCTTCATTCCGTCTGTGCGACCGTCCATGCGTCCATCCGCCCGTCCGTGCGTGTGTCCGTTCCTGCGTCCGTTCATGCGTCCATTCATGCATCTGTCTGTGTGTCCGTTCGTCCATCTATTCAACACTCCAAGTACCACCATCTCGCATATTTTCATCACATATTCCCCATATAGAAACACCGCCATCCAGCGGACATTCCAAGGACTAAACGAGAGGTGGCACACGCTCACTTTCTAACAGCTTGCGCTTCGGGTCTACTTCCCACCTTTAACCACCTCGAGTTCATGGTATATACTAGTTCACTGTATTCATGTCACTGCGGCCCAACACTCTCTAAACCTTTTTAAAACCAAGGAGGTTACGCCCAGCGAGTATAACGTAGCAACCTTTTCTTGACAGATAGAGCTCAATGTACATGCCAATGGCTTCATGGAAAATGAGAGACAGGAGAATTCGGCTTTTACTTTCTTACGGCTTGCACTTCGTACCTACTTCCCACCTTCAACTACCTCTAGTTCATTCATGGTATATACTAGTTCATTGTATTCATGGCACTGCGGCTCAACGCTCGCTAAACCTTTCTAAAACTAAGGTGGTTACACCCAGCGGGTATAACGTAGCAACCTTTTCCCTTCAGATAGTGCTCAATGTACATGCAATGGCTGCTAATGGGGATCGCAGCGTGCACGTTGACTAAAAGCCGAATTCTCCTGTCTCTCATACCCCATTATCAGCTATTGGCATGTACATTGAGCACTATTTTTTGTTGTTCAACAACGCACAGAAAGAATCTCTCACCGGCACCACCTTGGAGGTCAAAATGTTTGCAGGTCAAAGCGTAAAACTGGTTACATACTACGACGGGACGCGGGACGAACAGGTGCCGCTATAAGGAGCTTCGCCCCTAAAAGAAATGTGCTAAAAGTCACGATGCTCGCGTGACGCCGTTTCTCTGTGACCCTGCCACCCCTCCCTGCTTAGCTTCCAGCGATTTCGTCGGCACGAAAGAAGAGAGAATGCGATTGCAGCGTCTGAAAAATCTTTTTAACTCTGCTCTTACTGGGTGAATTTTAAAAATTTTTGCGGCGTTGAACTCGTGAGGTAATAAGCTTTTCAAGTGAAATCATTCCATGGCTACTCGAAAATATGTTTCAGAGCCCCTGTAAAGATGCTTTGACTAACAAGTCTGCCATGTCATTTTATATAAATCCTGCAGTGGCCTGCTACCCATACCAAGTGGAACATTCTTAAGTTTGATAGTAATGAACTTCAAATCATACTTATAAATGTTAAATTTCTTGCTGTAGAGAGTGCAGCACGCACAGAGCGGGAATCACTAATGATGACTGCTTCTAATTCTCTTGCAAGAAGTATGCAAAGTGCTAGAACTATAGCAAATAATTCAGCCATGAATATAGGAGTATAGTCTGGTAATCGAACTGAAAAAGACCGGTCGAGAGAAGGGTGGAAAAATGCGTATACTTCCGCCTTTTTTTTTAACACAAATGCATCAGTCGCAATAATGCTGTTGATGGACTGATGAGTCAAAAAGATGTGTAACTGAATATTTAAATATAGTAGGGGCATTGTTTGCATTAGTAGAAAAATATCATTAAATGTTATGTGAAGATATGAATTAGGCCTACTTGTTGAGGTAATCTGATAAATATTTCTTTGGGATGTTCTAGCAGCGCATGAACGAACCTAATCTGAAGGGAGTGTAGTCTTGACCATTGTGTTCCAAATATTGCGCTATGTTCTTGCATAAAAATGTAAGGCGCATGTCTCAGAGGCGAATAGGATATTTTTGAAAAAGTTTGAACTATAAGTACTTTAAAGCGAGTTAACAAAGGTGGAAGACGTACTTCCACATACAATACAATATTTGCAACATACTTGGGGAGTCCAGACACAAGCGAAAATCTTCTCTTTCTAACAATAATTACTGTTTTATTTTATACGCCACACTGCCTGAAAATAATGCGCACCACAAATTCCATATTAAGTTGCACATAGATCTTGTAAATAATTATCAATGTATTTCTTCACAATCGTGTTTTTATGTTTTCTAATTTTCGGAAAAATCCCGAGACACGTGTCACTTTGCAGTAAACTTCGTTTATGTGACTTCCAATACGATTCCTGGGCATTTCAGCGAATTGACCTGGGGAATGAGCTCGTTACGACACATCAGTGAATTGTTGACAGGATTCTTAGAAGAAAATGATAGCCGCGCACTTATCTTTACGTTCACTGAGATATGAATAATTTCAAGCCATTCCTCCAGCATGTTCATGAAGGTCTTTAATGCCTGATATAATGAGTGCAGATCAGTATTTGTTGCAAAGAAGGCAATATTATCTGCGAAAATGTAAATTTGAATATACCGAAGGGTTGGAATGGAACTTAGCAATATGTTGAATAAAACGGGTACTAACACTGAACCCTGAAGTATACCTCGTGTCTGCTTATATCTTTTGGAAAAGCATCCACCCAAGAAGCAATAAAATTATCTGTCTCTTACAAACTTTGTGACCAATGCTGCCACATATTTTGGAAAGCAATTGTCTTGCATCTGCTTGATTAGAATAGAATACTTCGCTTTATTATACGCCTTAGCTAAGTCTAGAGTCACTAGTGCACAGTATACGCGCCGATGCCGAGCCAGCCGCATGCGACTTTTCAAATCCACGTGTGCACACCATATGGAGTATCGCGATATAAAACCAAGTTGATAGGGGCTTGACATTGAACGTTCATGGATATAGTCCATTATACGGGTATTCAAGACTCTCTTTTAGTGTTTGACCAGGTGATACGTCAATGAAATATGCCCTATGTTATGCAGGGTAAACCCCAATCACCATTTCTTTTATATCGGAATTATTTTGAAAAGCTTTGAATCGGACGGAATCCAAAACTTTTTCAACAAGAAATTGATCGCATTACGGATTTCATGTCGGGATATTTTGTATAGCACTTTTATCATTGTGGAGGTCAATCATCGGATCCAGGAACGGCGGCCGGTAAGCACTTAATCAGATTCGCCAGCTCAGCTGAAGATACCTCCTCGAAATCCTCATCGGCCCTTAGTTTCACCATAGCCTTTGTTATAATTGTCCTATACCTGTTTTTCAAGCATTTACCTTCATTCTCCAAGAGCTCTGAGGGTTCGTGAGGGCACGTATTGACAGAATCAATATTTCATACTGCGGAATTATTTTTCACGCAAGCCAAAACCTGAAAAGCGCTTTCTTACTTTTAGCCTTGGAGACATAGGTAAATTATTTATTTTATTTTATTTATTTATTTATGCCATACCCACAGTACCACATGGCATTACAGTGGGGGGGATGCAAAGAAAAATTCGAAGCATACAGATGGTAACAATCGCTAGCAGCATCAAGAAAACAAATACATATAAAGAAGATCATGAGTGTATACTAATGTGCACCATAGTGAATAATTGTTCAGAAAAAAAACAAGATTGCAAGTAAACAAGAACACATTTAATTTAACAATGAAATTCATTATAGTGATAAAAGCATAATTACATGAACAAGAATGTACAATAAAGGAAAATACAATTACAAGCATATAGCAGTCATCACTAGCAGTAACATAAGTGAACACCAACTCTAATACAAGAATTTTTTAGCAGTGAAAAAAGTATGTCATTGGACGATATAGTTGCGACAGACTTGTCTGATTGATTCCAGTCCCGTATTGTTCTAAGAAAAAAAGACTTGCTAAAGGAATGTGTTCTGCAGAGAAATTCCATAACTTTATTCCTATGGTCAATCCTATGGGAATAGTAATTAGGTGCCTTTATGTAAAGATGCCTATCAATACCAACTTTTGAATGAAAGATGTTGTGGAGAAGTTCAAGCAGAGTCCGCGTCTTCGACAATCTAGTCTATCCCATTGCAATAATTCTTTCGCGAGCGTAGGACTGAACTCTCTGTCGTAACGTCCACAAACAAATGGAGTGGCCAAGTTCTGCATCCCTTTAAGTTTTTCTGTGTCACGTACTGTTGATGGGTCCCAGACGGCACACGCATAGTCAAGAATGGAACAGACATATGTTTTATAAAGCAATTAATTAGTCGACATATTAAAGTTCTTTACGTTACGGCGAAGGAACCCAAGCGCTTTCCCGGCCTTCCCTGTTACATAGTAAACAAGTCGCTGCCAATTTAAGTTAGACTATAGGTACACTCCCAAGTATTTGTATTCATTAACCTTACTTATATGGACATTGGTAATTGTGTACGATGTCTGAGACTGTACTTTCTTACGAGTAAACTCTATGTAAACTGTCTTATTCAAGTTCAACTGCACGTGCCATCGTGTACACCAATCACTGATTTTGGTCAAGTCTCTCTGAACGAACGCATTTTCCAGCGAATATGAAATTTCGCGAATCCGTAATCGTAATATCAAAGCCGTTTTTTTGCATTGCGCACTGTACGTTTGAAATCAGTGGCCATGAATTTATACTCGCACAAGTTTTCGAGGCATTGGTAAATAAGAGCTTTTGCCAAGCTGCTTTTCAATTTATATACCTCCTAACGCATGCTTAATTCACCATGTACTAATATAATATGCTGTGTTCATGTTTATAGTAAACGTTGAATTTTTTAGTGATCGTTTTAATACCGCAGACAGACTCATAGCCCTAAGATCTTCCTGCATGTCCTCGCGAGACGTAGGTTTCAAGTCTTTTTGTAATTTAACATAATTTACAAATCAGCCACCTGTTCTGGCCAAACATATCATCGGGAAAATCATTTCAAAACTAATGAAAAGGTGGTCGCTGTTCGTTGCACAATCCACGATATTCCATGAGGTTCTACTTAAAGAGGAGCTGGAAAATGTTAAATCTATAGTAGGCTTAGAGTTACCTCTAACAAAAGTAGCAGCATGTGAATTCAAGCAAGAAAAGATGTTATCAAGAGTTCATTCCCAAAAACGTTTGCCACATATATCAGATCTGAGGCCCCAAGACACATGCTGCAGATTGAAGTCACCAGACAGTAATATATCTTTTCTGCATGAAGATAGCGTGATATCAAGACATCTCTTGTCCTGACCTCTTGTGAGAAAGTAAACATTTGCAAAAAAAAAACGCAAGCAGTTTGGTATGGGTATGTCTAACACCAGCATTTGTAATTCGTACCCATACACTGATACGATATCTTGGCTCTGTGACTAAACATTGTTGATATTAAAAAATCCAGAGCACCACATCTACTCGACCTATCCAGCCAAAATTATCGATAATATTAGGCAAAAGTTTTACTATTAGCAAGCCAGGTTTCCTGAATTGCAATTAGGTCCGAAGAAATTCGCTAAGAAATATATTGTAAATCTTTAGATGCCGACCAAATAGACCGGCTATTACACTGCAGGATTTTTAGTAAATTTATTTTCATAATATACCAGCAGCAGAAACTGCTTCATCCAGAATATCTTTTTTTTTAATCAATTTATGGAAGGTTCTCAAAAAGTACTTTTTTGACAGATATTTTTTGTATTATGAGCTCTGAGGAGACTTCTTTGTAAAGGAAGATCTGTTATGATTCAGAGTCTTTCGAGATTTTGTGTCCTCCTCTGTACGTCTTGAAATGAACAAAGCTTCAATATCCCTATTTTGCACAGAAACTGTACAAATTATTTTATTCAGCTGTTGTGGTAACATATTAGCCAAAGCATGAAAAAGGGTAGGTGTCAGACGCTGCATTGCCTTTTCAGTAGAAGTACGGCCGGACGCAAAGAAGGACGAACGCACGGACGGGAGCGTGTGTAGACGGATGGGCGAACGGAAGGATTCACGAATGGAAGCTTCGCTGCACTCATAATCATTCCCTGCGTGGTTATACTGTGAAAACAACTATTGACATCTTGTTATATAACACCTAACAACATATAGACACAACACCCTCTATTGACGAAATAAAACTAGAGGTGGCTACATACAACTACTACAGAGGAGAGAGCGACACACCGCCTAAGCAAGTTAAACCGTAAAATTATTTTCTACACATTTTCTTCGAAACGGAGTTCGGAGTTTGCACGCATGGTAAATTGGCAAACTTATTCTCATTTATTGTATTTTCAGTTAAATTTATGTCAAAATCACGATAACACGGAGGCAAAGAAGCAGGTATTGCATCCAATAGCCTTCTTAGAGTTCGTTGGTCTTAATAACAGCGTCATCCTTAGGCAGATTCGAGGCCCTTCTGGTAGCCCTTTTTCTGCTTCATGCAGAGAAAGTGTGTTCCACTGGCAAATTCATGGTGCTTACTTTATGAATATTTCATTGGCTGATGGGTAGCAGCTCAAAGGAGACTTGCACTGCATGGAGCAACTTCTTTTTACTATGCGAAAAGCGGCAGATTAGAACGGAAGTCCAAGTGCCTCACGTCCTGAAACAGTGGCAACTAGTGGCGCGCCAACGGACTCTGGTCGCGTCGGTTGCGCCTCACGTCGGAACTCGCCTTTTTTTTGCGTAGCATTGCTGGGCCTATCCGCCTCATGCGCTGCCGCTTTGAGTGGTACCGATGGCGCCACCAACGGCGAAGGGGGGTGAAAAGCGGATCATGTTGTTCAACCTTGCGCAAAGTGTCCACTACTAACCGTCTGTTTTTTAAAGGCCATAGTCCTTGTTGGGACACTTCAGTGCAAAAATTTTGGTATCTCTGCCTGTTAGACTATTTGCCATGGGAAACGGCTCAAGTGTGACCGATTTCACAGCGCGCACCAATGCTGATCTAGCTTCTACGTTTATACTTGTGCGATTGTGCGACTTAGCAGCAGCGGGGGCAGCGAAAGCTTGTTCCTCACACGTCTGTGTTCAATTATTTCAGTTGACAACTCAACGGCTGACCATCGTCGGCACATCGTCACATGCTGTGCTGCCACGCATCGCCGACTGCGTCACACGTTTCGAGAGGCAAGCCCTGACGAAGCAAAAAAAGCTACCGCCGTGGAGCAACACCAGGGGAACCGTCTTTAAAACCTGCAACAGCGGAGGCCTGCACTTCACTTGGCAGCAGCGGGGACAGCGAAAGCTTGTTCCTCACACGCCTGTGTTCGATTATTTTAGGTTTGCATTCATTTTTTTTACATACTAAACATAGATTATTCTTTTTGCTGCCTTTCTGCGGCCAAGGTGGTGATACATTTCTTGTGTGAAGTATTGCTGTAGTCATGAGTGAATTGACTAAGTTGCAAGAAGAAACGAGAAAGGAGATGATTGAGTTCAAATCATCAATTGAAAGAGAGCTAAGAAAGGAAATCGGAGACCTGAAAAACAGTGTGAGCTTTTTGAACGACGAAGTTGAGAAAATAAAGAAAGAGATTGCGGATCTTGTGGGGGATAACAAGTCACTCAGAAGTGCTAATGAGCAGTTGAGCACCGAGTGCGAAGATTTCAAGAAACACATGTCTCAACAAGAGCAGAGGATAACTGCATCTGAGCAATACTCCCGCAAATGTAACCTTGAGGTTAAGGGAATACCCAAACTTGCTGAGGAAGGTCTTGGAAATACCCTTCACAGGATCGGCGGACTGCTGAATGTGCCTGTAACCAAAGATGATGTTGAAAAATGTCACCGTGTACCAGCAAAGAATGCCAGTTCAATACCGAACATAATATTCCGTTTTCGTAGCCGTTCAAAACGTGATTTGGTGCTGCAGAAAGCAAAGAAGACGCGCATCTCGACCCAGGACCTCGGTCACGCCTCTAACACACCTGTGTTCATCAATGAACACTTATGCCCTGTCCTAAAGCAGCTTCTTGGAGCGGCAATAGCTAAAAAGAAAGCAGCGAACTGGAGGTTCGTGTGGACGAATGATGGGCGTATTCTCGCACGAAAGGATGAAGGCTCACGTGTATTGCACATTCGCGACGCAAGCGACGTTGAAAAGATTGCCTAAAAACGCTATCCGGAATTGCGGCGCAGCTTCTGTTTTGCCATGGCGGTATCACCTTGTGACGTCAATTATCTTGTAGGAAATTGGTGTAGCCATAGTCTGTGCTGCCTTCATGTAAACATTCATTCAGCACGAAACAAGGAAGATGATCTATCTATTTTTCAAGATACTTTTTGTTTTCTTTCGACGTAGTAATGATTACGGAAACTTGGTATACTTCAGACGACCAGATTTACAAGCGAGATGGTTATACTTTCTGGCTTAAACTCCTCAGGACCATATATTAAAGTTCTTGACTGACTGACTGACTGACTTAACTGAACAAAGAAAACAGGCGGTGGCCTCATGGTTCTAATAAAAAACTGCATAGACGCTCAATTAATACCACAATTTTCTTATGCCTGTGCTGACATTGAGTGCTTAACTTTGACTACACGTAATTACGTATATGCTGTCATGTAAAGACCACCCGATTCATCTGTGAAATCATTTATTAGTAGCCTTGAAGAATTATTAAATTATGTATATGACAACAATTTAAAACTTATTCTTGGCGGTGCCGTGTGCTCAGATTTGGGTGCACGTTAAAGAACCCCAGGTGGTCGAAATTTCCGGAGCCCTCCACTACGGCGTCTCTCATAATCATATGGTGGTTTTGGGACGTTAAATCCCACAAATCAATCAATGTTCTTGGCGGTGACCTTAATATGAACATACTGGAGTCGTCTGCTGTCGCAATTACATTTGTGTCTACGGTCGAGTCGAGTGGCTACGATATAGTAACGGAAACTCTCACACGTATCACACCTACCTCAGAAACGTTAATCGATCAATTTATTACTAACGTAAACAAAGATAACGTAGAGACTGGTGTAATATGTTGTGACATGAGCGACCACTTTGCACTCTACTTTGTTACGGAGAGTGCAATCAAGATGTGCCAAACACTGCCCGCTAGAACAATTCGAAATATCACACCTCACACTTTAACAGCATTCAGCACAAGCCTTTCCCGAACTACCGGAGTGCGGTATACCACTCAGAAACTGCAAATTTAGCCTATGAAACATTCTTTATTATATTTAAAAAAGTGTATTTAGACACTTTTAGAAAAAGTTCTACAGAAATGCCGTAAAGTCGCAAAGCATGGATCAATCGCGAGTGTTGAAGAGTGATCGAAAAGAAATCAAAGTTAATCAGAAGGTTTTTAAAAACTAAGGATGCGTCACACTTAACCATATTTAAGGAATACCGCAATAAGGCGATCGCCTTTATCAAGAAAGAAAAAAGAAATACCTAAATCAACAATTTCATGCAGACAACTGCAAAGGGAGTGCAGAACTGTGGAAGAAACTTAACGCTTTGCTTCACAGGACACCGATCTCTCCTGGGGTTACTAAAATAAATATAGATGGTCGAGCGGTTACAGATTTAGAGCTCACAGAAAAATTTAATCATTTTCTCACAAACGTTGCACAGCCGACGCAAACAGCGCAGACAGCTATAACTGACGCAATGACAATACAGACAAAGAAAATCTTTCTCCGACCAACCGATGATCAAGAAATAGTTTCCATTTTTTCCACGCTAAAACAGAGCAGCGCTCGTGACATAGATGGTATTCAGATTTCCCCGATCAAACATGCAATCGATATCATAGCTCCCGTGCTCTCTCACATTTATAATTTGTCCCTATCAACAGGCTGTTTCCCAAAACAAATGCAAACATCCGTTGTCAGCGTGTTATATATGAAAGGAGACAAGAATGATCTTACGAACTATCGGCCAATTTCTATATTACCCATATTTTCAAAACGCTTGGAGGAAATTATTTTTAAAAGACTCACGAATTTTTGTATGAAGTTTAACATAATATCTCAATCTCAACATGGTTTTATTGAGGGCAGGTCGACAGAGACTGCTTTACTAGCTCAGAAAGAAATAATCCTTAAATCGTTTGAGAGTAAAGAACTTTGCATTGGTGTTTTCATAAATTTTTCTAAGGCTTTCAACCGGCTCTGTCATCATACGTTATTTGAAAAATTAGAAATATATGGTGTTCGTGGCATTCCACTTTCCCTCTTGAAATCTTACTTTAAGTACCGCTCACAATGTGTAAAAATTAAGGATTCATTTTCTTCTCTCCAGGCAACAACCACAGGGGCTCCGCAAGGCAGCATTCTAGGACCGCTGCTTTTTAACCTATACATATATGGCATTGTCAAGGTCAGTGACAAATCTAAATACATAATATACGCAGATGACACCAGCATTTTCTTTACAGGTAACGACATGACTGCCATGACCACACTTATAAACACTACGTTAGAAAGCTTGAACACATGAAGTGAACGAAATTCCTTACTCATTAATGCAACAAAAACAAAAGCTGTACTTTTTCATTCGCGGAGACAGATTTCCCTAGACAAGAGATTACATATAGGTAGCGCGGCTGTTGAAATTGTAGAAACCAATAAAACTTTAGGAGTTCTTCTTAATTGCACAATATCGTGGGATCCTCAGATTAATAGTTTAATTACCAACCTATCAAAATGTGTGGGCATACTTGCACGAATGCGTTATTTTCTTCCAGTTTCTGTTAAACTAACACTTTATAACAGCTTGTTTTTGTCGCATGTAAATTATTGTCTTTTGGTATAGGCAAGTACGACGGCAACCAACATAAGTAAAACATACAGACTACAAAAAAAAAGCGATCAGGTTTATAGCAAATGTCGACTACTATGCACACACTGATGAACTGTTTCAGCGCTATAATTTTGTCCCAATTCAGAAACTTTACGAGTATTCCCCAGCAATAAGATATAAGCAATCTCTTTTTCATAACAATCGTGCCTTCTTAGATATTTTTGTATGGAAACGCGTGCTATTCCGTACCCTACTCGTCACCAACAACTCCGGAACCTTTCATTCTGCAGAACAAATTATGGGCTACAAATGTTGTGTTTTAGTGTTCCTTTGTTATTAAAGAAAATACTGGAGGCAAAAATAATTCTTGAGATATGCAGTGCACGTGACATTATGCAAGTGCTTTTATCGTGAAAATCGAGAAAATGATGGTCAAGGCATTCATGGAACTGTATATATATATATATATATATATATATATATATATATATATATATATATATATATATATATATATATATATTCTGTCATATCTTGCATTGTACTTCGGAATTTGTCCCGAAAGTAACTACTTACGCATATTAGTATCTGTACATAGCATTACTGTACGTGCATCTTCTGACTTGTACTGCGCCAAGCATGTCATGGCTTATGTTCATTGCCTATATGTTCATGGCCTATGTTTCTTCACCCATGTCCACGTTGCTTGCCATGTATAAGGGAGGCTCGGGTTCTCCTCAAGTGACAAAGCGTCACTTTTCTCCCGAGCCTGCCCCCATCCTTCGGATGAAAGTAAAATTGAATTGAATTGAAATTGAATTGTCCGTTAGCAAACAAATTGTGCTCATATCTGAGACACAGTATTAACACATCAATATTCTATGGTGCGGATCTTGAAAGTACACATAAAAAGATGAGCCCGATTTACAAGAAACGAACTTGAAAAGAATTGTCTGTTGAGCGTGCTGGTGCTCTGACAGAGAAACTATCGTGATGGCGCAACTAAAAACAACACACAGACATGGCACCTGTCCTCATCTGTTTCTTCCTGTGTGCAGGATTTTGTTACGCCCTCATCATGGTTTCTATGTGAGAGCACCAACACGCCCGACAGTCAACTCTTTCGAAATTCAGTGGTGTGTTTCTTTATAAGAGAAAAGGCATAGATAATTAATTTTCAAAACTGTGGCTTTCATTACGCTGCACTAACATTGTGACGCTATGCACGAAAAGATGTTTCCCACACTTTGATACAACAATATGGTGCTGCCACCTACCTTGAAGTCTACAATATATAGCCTCAATGATTGAGTGCGCACGCTGAGAGCACGCTTTAGCGATGGCCATCTTTTCGTTTCTTGAGATTACCGCCAGATGGCGCTCATGTCACACGCAGCATCTCCAAAACTCCATTTACCAAATTTACTCGGAAAACATCAAATACATGTTCTATTCACCCTCTCCGGACGAAAGACTATCGTCTTTCGGTGACATTTGCAGTCAAACATGCAGATACGGGGCCACTTTTTTGGTTCACTTAATATTCTGGCAGCCATTACATTTGTTACTTCGATGGACCTTTCTTGTTTATTTGAAAATTACGAGCGTGTTTATACTGCCGTGCTCGAGAGTGGTATAATGATTGCGTTTTTATACTGCATGCGTTGGATATGTTTGCGCGATCAGCTTACATATGCGAAATAAAAGTTGTTGCAACGTAGAAGTGTATTCTTGTTTTATTGGACACCCCAAAATATACGGCAATGCAGATCATGGTTTTAGGCCTGCTAGGAAACGTCAAAAGACACATATTTTTAACTTCGTCCAGCATTTTCAGCTTTGTCGAGATAGATATGAATAAGAATAACAAACTAAGCCACACAGTCCAATGCGTCACAGACGCATACCTGTGTTTGAAAGCGCTTGAGCAAAGGACCAACAAAGACTCGCAGTTTCTTTTTTTTAATTCAGATATCATAGAAAATATATGAGGAACTTCAGTAAAGTGAAAAGTTGGGCGAGTTGGTGCTGGTTCATGATGATCATCTTGAGGAACTTCAAACTGCATTGAATTAACGTGCTTGTGAAAATGTAATCACTAACACCGTTGAAGTCACAACTCTCTGACTAATTCATTTTAGCTTCAGAATGAAAAACTGAAGTTTATTCAGGAAGCTCGCACGCATGACATTACTTAGATTTATTTAATCAAGAAATGCGCAAGCATGTAGTGTGTATACAATGCATGCTAGATTCTCGTCTATTAGGTCAAAATATACATGACATGCGATTCTAGAATTGATGTTTGTGGAATAGCAAGCATATACAAGGGCGACTTACACCCTCACTCACTATTGAAAAAAGAGTACTAATTGTAATTCAATATTACTCAACGCAACAAGGATGACAACACACTTGTTACCGCACACTGGTGTTGAACAGACGCACAAAGCCGAACGTAGTGTTTCCACTCGTAACGTCGCAAACTTGGCCGTCGTACCAGCGGTACCCATTATAAAGCACCTCATGTCCTCCTCATGTCAACAAACTGTCACGACGCCGGGAGCAACACACAGGTTACTCTCAAGGAAAACCACGGTCTTGTCGGAGGGTATCTTACACAGCAACTAACGAAGAAAAGTGCACGTTTGAAGCATCTGATGCATTTCTCTTCGTGCGACGGCAGCTAAGCGAATTCCGGCCTCATCGTCCGAATTGTGGCTACGACCTTTACACAAGTTCAACGTTGCATTGTCCAAAGAACACCCGACCACGAAGAAGGCAACAAGCCACTGGTCTTATTGGGAATGCTGCCGCCTGCAGAGAGCATGCATCCACGTCAATCGAAGGAAATAAAAAAAAGCTGGAAAGAGGGATTAACTTGGAGCGTGCCAATGCGGTGAAAGCAAAGAGAGGAGCGTTGTCGTTGGTGTGAAAAACTTTCGAGGAATTGTGCTTGCTTGGCGATTGCCGGAGACTCGAATTTAAATTAAAGCACAGAAGCAGTCAAAGAGAGGGTAGGAGGCGACAAAAGAGTTTCAATAAAGACGTTAAGAAGAAATTCGAGAAGCAATAGTGAAGTGTCGTTAGGTATTGTGGGAGCACAGACAGGCAAAAAGAAAGAAGCAACCGCAGGATGAAGTCAACGAAATATGGGAAATAGAGTTAGAAAGAAAACCATTGTGCAGAAATTGGTCGAGGCAAAAATTAAAGGTCAAAGTGAACGCTGGATGACGATTCACGACAAGAAGAACGTCGTGCGTAAAATAATTTAGAGTTACCTAAAATCGCTAAGAAGACTGTCACAATGCAACAACACATGGTTGATGAAGGAGAAAATTAATTGCCATTTAATGAAGCAATTATCTTAGGAGCCTGGTCGCGCAGCACAGCAGCACAGAAAGCCACACGAGCCCTCCTGAGATACTTGACAGCAACTTCATTGAGAGACCGCCTGTGAAACTCGGCATTTTGTGTGTGATGTGACATCTGTCTATCCTTCTCTCTCTTTTTTCACTCCCCTCTCCCCCTCCCCATGTGTAGGGTAGCAAACTGGACGCGTAGTCTAGTTAACCTCCCTACCTTTCCTACATTTCTTCTCTCTAATTGGAAGGGTACGAACCACTAGGTTAAATCAAAAAGGTAACAGCAGATTCATTTTAAAAGGCTGCCCTGGAAATTTCCGTGGTGAGTAAATGTATAAAAAAGAGAGAAATTGACGAAGAGACTACTAGTACTGGAGAATTGAAATTGGAACAAGGCCGAAGGAAAAATTCCTAGGAACTACTTCGGGTTTAGATGGAGCTCCTATCCACCTCATTAACGAACTAGGAAAGAACACTAAAGAAGCACACCTGAAATCCGTTGAAAAATGCTTATAGGAGGAGAAAATACCAGAAACTTTGCGGAAAAGTAAAATGAGCCTATTCTATAGGGGCAAGAGTGAAAAGATCAACATTCGCTCGTATAGACCACTAACCTATAACACTGTGCTATACAGGTTAGTGATGCAGGCAGTAAAATTAAAAAGTAGAAATTAGGGAGAGCAAAGGATATTTTGGAAGAATTTCAGTAGGAATTGCGAATCGTCAGGTGGTTAGAAGATAACCTGTTTGTTCCTACTCAGTCTATATAAATATTTAAAATAGATAACAGGCCCTTCAACATAGCTTATCTGGACGTCACTGGGGCATCAGGAAAATGCGTGGGACATAGTGGAGGAAGTGGGTGTAGGTGACGATTGTATACAGCTTCGGAGAGAAATTTACCGAGAAAATGAAATTTGAATAGAGTGAGAAGGAATAAGTAGCAATACAGTGACTACTGTACAGTGACTGTTAAATATCTACAGGATCATACCATTCTTAACAATTCATTTTATTCATTTTTGCAGCTGGTCCAAATCTTGGCAAATAAATATTTTCTTCAAAGCAGTCATGTCATTTACCAGACATTCTTGCCCGTTGAATTTTACGATGGCTTTAACAATGTTAGTCTGCTTACGGCGTCCGAATATAAGTATCTTTGTGTTCTTATGAATCACAATTGACCATCGTCTAAACATATTGATCTCATGTGATCTCAAGCCCTTAAGAGTTTGAATTATTTAAATCGTACGTCTTTGCTCCTCAGGAAACCAAACTGCTTACCTACAAAACTCTTATTCGCACCCTTCTTGAATATGGTAGTGTGGTTTTTAAAAAAAGAGGTGTGCGCTTTATATGCAAGGGATAAGACAGGAATTGTTCTCCAGCGAATTTTTCTCCCCAACTAGGTCTCAATACCCTTGCGAAGGGTTGCCATATTGAATGCCTAAAAGTTTTGCACAATTTAATCGATTCTGTTCGCTTCAGCGCTCTAGAATCATATCTCGAATTATGTCTATGAGAAGTGACCATGCCCTTAATATTTACTTTTTATCCCACACACTGACATGTTCAAATGCGGCTTATTCTATTCACTTATGGAAGCCCTGAATATGCTGCTCGGAAGTGTTCACTCGCTATCACTTCCAGAATTTTGGCGAGCTGTTCATGAATTTTAATTTGTTCCTGTTCTTTTGAGCTCTTTTTCCACTCCTGCAATATCCTCATTGAGGCTGCAGTATGTAAAAATAAACAAAAAATAACAGCTATAAAATAACAAGGAGCTGAGACAAGGATGCCATTTGTCTCCGCTGTTATTTTAGTTCTTTGTGTACATGGTGAGCATGGAAAAAGTGCTAAAATGTAGCACTATTGGGGTTAATCTGTGACTAAAACGGACTGGCTCGATGGTTCAGCAGAACATTCGAGGTTTATGTTATACAGATTATATTGTCCTATTTTTGTACAGTCAAGATGATATACAGTGGCTGGCAGATGTATGCGGGAGGGAAGGCGAGCCTCTAGTACTAGGATTTCGTGCAACAAAATGTGAATTGATGACACATTCAAAGACCGTGGTAACCAGGTAGCCTCAATACAGGGCCAAGAATTACCGAGAGTAAGCGAGTGCAAGTACGTCGGAGTAAGGGTAAATGAGGGAGATAGATATGCAGAGTTACAAGCGAAAACACCGGCGAAGACAAAGAGGAATGCTGCAATAATGAAGCACAGGTAATTATGGGGATACAATAAGTACTAAGCGTTTTGGGTTCTTTGGAAAGGCGTAATGGTTCTAGGGATTATACTTGGGAGCTCAGTGGTGTGCATGAAGTAAGAGGTGCATTCACAAATGAGTGTAAATGCATCGGGTTGGAAGTTAGGGAAGCTCAGAGGAAAATGATATGGGAAGAGAGGCTTTGGAAAATGGAGGAATGTAGAGGAGCAGGGAAAGTGTTCAGGTATCTGTATAAAAAAAGCGTGGACACAAACTGAAAAAAGAGTACAAGAAGGCCCCCCCGTAAATATACTGCAGCAAGTGTGGGTAACATGGTAACAAGGAGCATTAAGCGATATATCAGAGAGTCGTAGAGGATTTATTGGATGAAAAAAATGCCAAGGAATGCGGCTTTCGGTTGCTACCGAAAGGGAAAGAACGAAATACGACGGGAGAGGTTTTATGATTATTCAAGGGAAGCGCTTTACTGTTCGAAGAGAGGGGGGGGGGGGGGGAGCACCGAAAACGATGGTACATGTTCTGCTTGAATGCGGCGATATCCACCCAGGTATACCCAGCCACACGCAAGACAAGGTTTGACTAAGTGGAGTTTAGCCCCTAAGAACATTACTCTTTCAACGCTGTTTTCTCACGTGCGAAACGTCGTCATGAAGGCTACGCGATGCATTCGCATTTCTTCACGATTCCCTTCGGGGAGGTGGGGGCATTTTTAGTCTTGTGCACTGGTGCACTGATATGTGGGGTTTAGCGTCGCAAAACCACCATATGGTTATGAGAGACGCCGTCGTGGAGGGCTCGAGAAATTTCGACCACCAGGAATTCTTTAACATGCGCCCAAATTTGAGCACACGGGCCTACTGCATTTTCGGCTCTATCAAAAATGCAGCCACTGCAGCCGGGATTCGATCCTGTGACCTGCGAGTCAGCAGCCGACAACCTTAGCCACAACACTACCGTGGTGAGGCCTGCTTACACTGCCAGTAATGTCGAGCGAAATCCGTGCCTGAAGTGTTCCAAAATGTACGGAGCTGTAGTAGGCTATTTCTTTAAGACTATGTGCGCAACGCGAACATTTCAGAATATTCTTAAACTTGTGCGGCTGCTAGCGGTAACGCTTCAATATTTTATGGCGCGTGTATAAATGGCGACGCGCTTTACCGCTTGTCAGTTGATTGACAGACGACGCTCTGTTCCCCGACATTAGTGCCAGTGTGTCTTCAAGGCAAAGGTGGATTCAAATGGTAGAAAAGGCTCTATACGTTCAGAAAATCACACCTGATCAGCTGCTCATGGGGCCATCTTTGTGAGGATGAAGGACTTCCGGTGGTACAACAATAAAGTGGGCATGACGCAATAGCTACCGAATAAGTGACGTCATTTTATATGCATCAGTGCAAAACTTCATCGCAACGTTATTTTTATGGGCCCCTAATCGCTAATGACTCGCACTAGGGCGATCGCCGGCGAGTCCTCCACGAGTGTGCTTCAACTCTCCGCCAGACATTCAATATTGACTCATGAATACCGACTTATGTAAGTCGGTGTATGGTCTGTTGAAAACGCGTTTGACCGAGTCCCAGCGATCTGCGACGCTTTGCTGCTTTAAAGCCTTGTGAGAAATTAAACAACTTAGGCAGAGAGCTCTAATCAGTCTCCAAATGACCCTTGGCACTCGGTGTACCAGCCCAATGTGTTTGTAAAAATCGACAAAACATTTTGAGGGTCCCTTCTGTCTAAGGCCTGTCGTTTTTCTTACTGGTACAAACAATTTTCACCTTGCACTTTTTAACGAGTAGCACTTTTGGCACCTGTGTCTACGTGTTCCTGCCTTGAGAGCAGGCCAAGGTAGATACAACTGGTACCTAAGGCTTGACAGCAGCGCCCAAGTTCCGAAAATGGCGACTCATCAGCAGCTCATGATAATTAGCGCCCCCTCTGTGAGAACAAAACACATCCGGCGGAGAAAAAAATTAAGTTCATGTGACACAATAGCTGCTAAACAAGTGACGTCATTTTGCGCGCATTAGTGCAAAATTTGATCTCAAATTATTTTCCATAGGCCCCTGATTGGTCAGGACTGGCGCCAAGACAATCACCGGCGAGTCCTCCACGAATGCGCTTCAAATCAACGCCGGCTAAACAATACTGACAGATTAAATTAAGTACTGACAGATAACTAGATAATGCTTTTGAAGTGTACTACCATGCACTTTGTCCCGTTTTTACAAGGAAACAATTTTTATTCGGCGTTCGTGGCTGCTTATGTAGGTGGAATAAAGCAACCAACAGCGTATAGCTGTTATATATGCAGTGTTGCTTTTTTGCTTCACGCACACGCAGGTTCTTTGGTATGCACAGTGCTTGTGTCCTTCAGTTTTAAGATGAAGAAATGACGCCTAGTCACGCCAAAATTATGCCATCAATTTTATTCAATGGTCACAATAAGTCAAATATATTACACTGCACACAATTTTCATAAACAAAATAGTCGGCGACACTATTAGTGGTATATTTTGTTGCATTATGCTCAAATAAACTACTGATGAGGATATGAATGAAGACATGTGAATGGTACCATGATAAATAACTTGGTGATCTGCTCACCGATGACAAAAACTTGACTAGGCATTGCATGCTCAAAAAGGAAACCGGGATGCAGGAACTTTAATGGAATAAAGTCCAGCGAGCACTGTATTCTTAGCCATTGCCCTTGTGTCGTATCTAGAAGATATGGTCCACCGGGCCAAGTTTTTTGCTACTGCATCCTTGCACAGCACCTTGTTTCCGAATGTACCGACGAAGGCACTCGGCGTTAAATGTAATCTGCATCGTTTCACTCCCAGTTGAACTCCAGACGTTCACAAACGATAAAAAAATACCCCACAGTTTAGCGCACAGAAGAGAACGCAAGCAAGTGCGGACCACTCAAACACATGTTATCGCAGACAAATTTTATGAGCATCGTTATAGCATGAGTAGAGGGCACTAGAAAACCATTTGCATGTATTTATTTGTGGGGCTTAACGTACCAAAACCACGACATGATTATAAGATACGCCGTAGTGAAGGGCTCCGGAAATTTCGATCACCTGGGGTTCTTCAACGTGCGCCCAAATCTGAGCACACGGACCTACATCACTTCCACCTCCATCGGAAATGCAGAGAAAGACAATTTCGCAACAAATAAATAGTCATAAACTCTTTGCACAATAAACATACAGAATATATAATTTGTAAAACAGGATGATTGCGTCGGCTTTGAATGAAACTTGCTTTTTCGCTATTAGTGTTTCTTCCCTACGCACATAGTTGCGCTACGATCGCAGCTCCCATATCTCCCTATGCTGATGTCGCTGGTAATTGATTACGAACAGTTTTTTGCCCGAACTGTCAAGACCCAATTGAATAGATGTCAGTGCATAGAATGCGCTCAACGTTAAGGTCCCTAGATGAAACAAGGTAGCCTCACTCATAGTTCTCGAGCCATCCTCCTCACTCTCTCAATTACTCCTCTTTTTCTCTGCCATCCAAGGTCTGTGATAGGTGAATTCGTTGCACGTGACGGTATTAGTGGATGGTGGTGATATTTATTATTAAGCAAAAGGTTCAAAACGAGTGCGCATGTGCATATGGTTCCAGTTGGATTCTTGCCGCGACGAAAGACGAGATCGTATCCTAAGGTCCCTAGACTAGGGACCTTATCGTATCCAAGACGTCAGCTGTAGAAGAGGAGCGTTCCATTTGGCGCGAAGTTACTCGGCGAAGCATGCTTCGCAGTGGATCTTGAGTACGTTAAGTACTTGCCAATTTTTGAACAATGCCGGGTTGTTGTGCTGTAGGCTGCAGCAACAAAACAGAAGATGGTTTCTCGCTCTACAACATACCTCGTGGCATCCGGAATAGTGCACGCCATGAAGTGTGGCTACAAAACATTTCACGCGAGGACTTCCGTGCAACGCCGTCGACGCGGCTTTGCGAGGTGAGTTGATTTATCGGCTTTTGTTGAAACGCTACACAACGCGCGTCTAACGCGCGTCTAGTACGTGACCTCCGTTACAAATATTTGTGCGTATGCATGTACAGTTTAACACAGCTTAAATGACTGCACTTTCAGAAGCATTTCACGCCAGACCAGTTTGAGCCACTTGCTCTTGAACGCGGCGTAAAGAAGCTCAGACGCGACGCTGTGCCAACGCTTTTTATGCCTTCCCGGCAGCGAAGGCGCACGAAAAGACCTCTGCTTTCAGGTATGTCATTGCGCTGTTTGTATTACTCGTGCTGCATTATCTGAATAATCGCACTGCTAGATATCTTGTAGGAGCATTACACGTTTAGTTTTTAGGTAGACAAACAAACATAGCAACTTGAACATAGCTACTGAAAGAGATTGTCGGGCTGTACGCGACCGATATTTGGTTCCTGCGGTAAGCACGGGATGACTACACTGAAAGGCGCAGTGGAGTAAAAATGCATCAAAGCTGATCTCGCTTTCACGCGATGCTGAAGATTGCTAGTTTGCACTGCCAGCATACCATCCCCCCCCCCCCTCCTACCCCCACTTTATTTGTGAGTGGTAACGCCGGCACAGGAGCGTTTTGTCTTCACGTTTGAAATAAAGAACATTCTGCATTCGCAAGAAATTGATAGACTGTGAAAAAAATCAACATGTACGGAGAGAGAGAAAATTCAGTTTTAACGTTGTTTATGTCATCAATACGTTACAAGGAATCACTTGCAAGAGCTAATCACTTTGTTCGAAATAACCTGGTGTATTTCTTACGGATTAGCATGCATTAATGAGGGGAAAGTCGCATGCTTTATGCGTTACGCATAATTTTACAATATAACTTTCTGGGGCTGCAGCAAAAGGACTCATTAAAGATGTACGCACGTATGAAGCACACCGCATGATCAGTTGCGTTAATGTTGTCATGTGTAAGTGACGACACGGGTTAGCGACCGCATCGAAGCTTTGTGAGCCGCTGAGACCACTGCGGTGCTTGGGGCACCTGGCCGTCGGTGTTGGTTGTTTTGTGCATTGCCCGTTGGGGCCATCGAGTAATTGAGTGCTTCGGACGTCCCCTAATCGAAAACTGATTGTCTTAAGCTGAAGCCACTATTGCTGAAATGACGCATAACGGAATCGGAGTTTCGAAATGACAGCCGATTGGCAGCAAACAGCATTTAAGGGTTGTGCGCTCCTTGCTACTGCAAACAGTTGAAAATGCAGTCATTTCTCTTCTGTGTCTCTCTTTTTGTTGGTTCGTTTATAGCACTTCATTTCACCAAGCTAGAAATGCATTTTGGTGTACAAATAAAACACATGTACGTATTGTTGCATGCAATCCACGTGGTAGCAGTTGGAGGGCATGCAACAAAATCCAATGCATTTTGTTTTCCTTTTGTGCATGTTTAAATCTTGCAGCAATATTACGTGCACTGTTGCATGAACTTGAACTGCCCTGCCTTAATTTGCACAGCTGAACATGGTCTCTGGTTTGTGCAATTGATGCGCCCTTTTCGATATTTGTAGCGACAAATGTTACGTGCACACAGTAAAAAGGAATGTGTCCATCGATTGTGATTACGTGTACATGAAAGCATACGCGTAAGACTCGAAGCAATGTTGTGTCTCACGTATTCATCAGGCATCCCATCAGTGTGGCATACACGCTAGTTTTGTGTTCAGATGACGGAGTTGAGGAACTGTATGACAATAAACATTGAAACACTAATACAATGAGTGCAGTGAATTTGCCATGTTGGCGTATACGGAGACTTCAAAGTTTGTTAACAAAGCGTCGACTTCTTTGGAGCGGTTTAAGTGAAAGCAGCTGCTAAAATGGTTGAATAAAACGGCATTTCAATCAATTTTACTACCCTTGTCTCGTTTGATTTTATAGTGTCTGCTCATTTATGAACGACATTTTCAGGAAATGGCATGAGCATTGACAGCAGCTCAATAGGACATGACCATTGCTACTTTCACGGATCTCATGAGAGTGATACTCAAGGTACGATTGCGGTGACATTCATGGTGTAGACGTGGAAGTAATGCTTGTAATTAACCGAGATGGGTGGCTTTTATCTTGTAGAAATGTCCCCAGAGGATACGCCCCACCTTTCAATTGAAGCTGAAGTGGTTGGCCAAGGTACTCTGGACATTGTGCAACAGAGTTCTGCGTGCAGTATACCAAGTAAGCAGGTGTATGTTTAATGCATCATGCACGTAACTATTTTTTTTTCTTTTAGTGGAGAAAACAATTTTTGAAGTTTAGTCCCACTATTGCACAATTTTACTACGGCGCTATAGAAACCAACTCAATTTCCTGCATAAAAAAAGAGTTGTGTACTCGCACTACATGGTTTTAAGTTTTTTATTAGCACTTTATTTTGTATGTTCGTTAATGCATCATCTTAGTGGAAGTATCTCCTCATGACCATGAAATTGGCTTGCGTAGTTCCACAACGAAAAAGAAAAAAAAAACACTGCAGTGATTGCGCGCATGCACAGCTGGGCCACTTGGAGTTCGTTGCTACACACATAATGGTTGTAAACAAAGAATACTGAAAAAGGTAGACCTGCTTAAACTGTATCGGCTGCTAGTACTTTATTGTAATTTCACTGTACAGCTAAGCTGACGCACCGTTGTCTTTTGAAGCAGACCTAAGTTATGCAACTTACTCGCATTTATGATACCATGTGATGCGCTTGCAGTGCTATTTAAGGAAGCGCATTCACACTGCATGTGCTTAGGTGAAGCGTCAGGTATTTTGAAGCTTCCAATTACTTGAAACTCGTAACGCTGCAGTTTATGCGCAGGAAATTTGTTTACGTTTTATTGCAAAAATAAAATTTATTCATTCCCGTGATTGTTTTTAGCTATCACTGTCCATATGAAGCTACAGATGTATGCACGCTTCACGAATTCTATGACGGCGTGGAACTGAATGGAAGAGCTTTTTTAAAAAAAATGGCTCGAAGCTTGCACTAATCTACGCAATGTCGATACACAGCTAAGCTGATCGGCGCCATGCTTATTTCTTGTTGTATAAAGACACAGCATTTGCTCTAAGGGTGCTTGAATTTCGCTGCAGCGATGTTGAACTTTTGCTTGAACTTGGCTTGGTGGACCCCAGTATATACCTCTTTCGTGCTAAAAAAGCGATAATATGTATTGTTAAGCTGCGAACTCGCTCCAGGGGTCTGAAACATGCTGACTGCAGCCTGCAGAGGACTGTCTTCGGCCCGTATTTCTTTTTTTTTCATTTTCTTAATAAGTGTAATCATGAGCTCCACAGACATGGCCGGCCTCAAGCATTCTCTTCGTGACGCAGTCCATTAGGCCATCACACGTTGAAACATGGTCGTGGAATGAAAACTCTTCATTCAAGAATTGGCGTCGATTTCAGTCATTACGAAGATAGGTGTCGTTATTTCTCGAACCCTGACTCTAAATACCCTTCGTAAATTAGACACATATGTGATATGGGGAAACCGCTCTTTCAAAAAGCAACTATAGCTGTCATATTGTTCAAACGCACCCACCGATCCCCTCCCCCACTAGTTCACACTGCGCCTGCCCTTGCAGTACTCAATGTAGTGTCTTCAGCTCGCTGGCTGAGATGACTTTGAGACCCCTGCTTTACACAAACGCCTTTCCTTAATATGTAGACTAAACTTGGTATTGCAACGAGATGCAATACTCTCGCCATAAATTATTTTCGTAAACAACACTCCGACGATACTCTCCAAAATTCGGAAGGACTCCCACGCGATAAAAAAAAAGAGATTTCCTCCAAGATAATCTAGCAGCAGACTGTTTTCAGTTCAACAGATCTGTACTATATTTCAAATACATTTGAGATGGTAGCTGAAATGACTTGGACGTTTCATGTAGAATAACCCAGATGTCATTGTTTTTTTATTTGAGTATACATCCTTTACTTGCAGGTACAGCCTCACATGCAGCTCTGTTGGCCAGAATAAACGCTCTTGAACGACAGCTGACTATTGCGAAGGCTAAGGTGAGGGTGAAAGAGCGGGAGCACAAGAAACTTATGCTTCACCTGTCTTCTTACATAAATGAAGACCAGTTCACCAGCTTGCATCTTTCACCAAGAGGCACAGTGTGGTCCAAAAAAACATTGACCAAAGCACTGAAGATTCGCCTATCCTGCGGCTCGAGGGGCTATGATATGGTCAAGGAGCTCGGCCAGCCATTGCCTTCACAGCGTACACTTCAACGTCACATCGAGCATTGCAAGTTTCGTCCAGGGCTGCTGGTGGACATTATGGACTCTCTCGCTGTTAAGGTAATCGTAACAAATTTGTCCATTTTGCAGCACTATGGAAGTTCCGATATTTTAAATTTTTGTTCGTATTTTCTGTACTTATGCTGGCATGCCTCATAATACAATCACGGTGTTCCCGAAAAATGGTTAGCACTTCATGGTTGCCTGAATGGAAGTTAGATAGCATAGAGTTGTCATTTTAGCTGCAACCCATCTAATAACAACCTAGGCCTTGCAGGACACTACAATACATTCTAAGCCATCAAACATCCATTTGATAGTTGCCTGATGATGACAGGATGCAAGAGAGTTTTGTGATAGGAAGCTTATAGTTTATAGTGTAAGGTAGCGCGAGATATTGGCCAGATAAAGTGTGTTGTTATATAAAATAACGAAAGTGTTCATTGCACGTTCCGGTTGTGACAAGCGTACTGAATCGGTGCGCTGCGCCAAAACCACGAATCATCACTGATTGACTGAACATGCATATTCCCGACGACGCTTTTGCGCATTGCAAGCTCTCAGTGGTATCTTTCGATGGCTCATATGTTTGTGTCATGATAAACAGATATTTCATTACATTGGTCGACCTCATTCAAATGGATGCTTGGTTGGGCAGTGCTTCTATGGAGGTGACCTTAACGTTAACGAAATGATTACCTTTGACTGTGGGGCTGTTTACGTTATGGCACCTTATTGCAGCCTACTTGTGCGACGTAATGTACTTAAACACTAACACTTCTTTTATTTCCTGCCTAACCTTTCATGTTAGTTATTGGTATCTTCCAATCATGCGCAGGTCAACTGCATGACAGAGTACGAGCGCCATGCGTGCCTCATGATGGATGAGATGCAGGTCACCCCCAGCCTCATATATGATCCTTCGGCTGACGCAGTACTGGGCAGACCTACCATTCCCTTGGCAGATGGCAGCCTCCCCGCAGACACCTTGGTTACCCATGGCCTCGTATTCATGCTGGGTGGTGTTACTACCAGGTGGAAGCAGGTCATTGGGTACCATTTGACTGGAAATTGTTTTCATGCACTCTCTGTCAAGCAAGAACTCTTGAAAATGATAAAAGCATGTGAAGACATTGGCCTTAAAATAGATGCTGTTGTTTCAGATATGGGTGGTGGCAATCAGGCTCTATAGAGGTTATTTCTTGTCAGAGTCGGCAAGCACAGTCGGCCAAATTGCAGTGCTACACACCCCTGCGGTTCGAATCGGAAGCTATGGTTTATAGCAGATGCCCCTCACCTGTTGAAAAATCTGCGCAATCATCTCACCAGGGGCCAAACTTTGTATCTTCCTGATGACATTGTTGTAAAAGCTGGCCTCTCCACAAATGCGGTTCTCATTGAACCAATAAAAAAAACTCATTGAAATTGACAGTATAGGAGACTTCAAATTGGCTCCGCACCTAAAACAAACTTGTGTTGACCCTGGTCATTACGAAAAAATGAAGGTGGGCCCTGCTTACAGTCTTTTCAATGTGGATACTGGGGCTGCACTGCGCATCCTTGTTGAAAGGGCATGCTAGAGAAGTTCGCGCTTGCCACTGCTTGGTTTATTGAAACTGTGGCCAAGTGGTTCCGCATCATAACATTACGAACAACCAAACTTGCCTTGAGTAAAGTTATTGAGACAGAGAGGCAGGCAAGTATTGACTTTCTCAAGAATTTTGTTGTACTTTTTGAAGGGCTCTCTATCGGCCCCGTCAAAAATGCCCCATGGAAGCCTGTGCATACAGGGGCTATTCTCAGTACGCTCTCTGTACTTGAGCTGCAGAGTATTTCCTATCATTTTGCAAATTCCGCTTTCTGTTCCTTAGCAGATTTTGTCAAGATGCGCTGGAAAATTTCTTCTCTACTCTTAGAGCTAAGCATCCGATTCCCAGGTTATATGAATTTAAGTGCGCGTTGCGTCCCGCAACGCTAGCACAGTTTCTACACACTAGTGCTGATGGCAGCTACACTAAGGACGGTGGCTTTTTACTTGCTGGTTTGAGCTCAGACACTGAAGACAGCACCACACAAACAGATTTAATTCCTGCTGACATTCATGACATGAATATGTTGGAGCACGAGTCATTTTTGTACTTCGCAGGGTATGTTGTTCACAGTGCTAAGAAGTTAGTAAAAGACTGTGATGCTTGTGTAAGTGCCATGACAGGGAACAAAGACGTTCCGCGACTCACACAGCTGAAATCGTACAAAGAAAAGTTAGCGTTGTGTGTAGCTTCTGAAGCAGTTGTAGAAGTTCTAAAGGTAGCGGAGTCTCACTTTCAAAAAAATAAAGAGCAGCATATCCATAATCATGTTCCTGTATCAGCCACCAAAATTGCTGTTGAAAGTGCGATATCGTGTAATACCTCGTTTCCACACTGTCATAATGTATTGGAGGCTATTCTTTCCGTGTTCTTCTCCGCAAGGATGCACATACAAGTAAAGAAAGAGACATTGGCTCTAAGCGTGCAAATAGACAATAAATGTGGAGCTAAAAGTGTAGGAATGAGAGCTGCAGTGGCCAACCTTCCTTAAAAAATAGCAGTGTAGAAAGCGCCCTTGCAGACAATGTGGCGTGCGTGCCAGGAGAGCTCCTTGGAGAATGCATTTTTATTCTATCTAGCTGCCTGCGCACCTTTAATAGCCTTGTCAAAATCTTCCCATCTTGCACGTCGTGCGTGCTTGAGAAACTGAAGTACCAAGAGCCATACTGTCCGAGTTCCTTAATGCTGTCATTGTCAACTTGTTGACAACATCCTGACTAGATTTACATTCCTTATAAAATTTTGTGCTGCCTAGGTTCACAGCACTATCCCACGTGTACCATGCCATTCAAGTAAGCGCAAGTATAAGGACCAAAGCACAACCTGTTTTGGTATGTGACTGCTGTATTTTTCATCGTTTTAGAACATGCTTCCGGCACGCCGGGACAACTCTTAAGGTATCCTTCTGTAGTTTACAATGTAACATGAGAGCAAGTCACATAGATGAGCGCGATAGAAATAACCTGTACCTTTCCATCTTCCGCCATGGATGCAGTCATGTACAATGCGAAAAGTTTTCGTGCAATATTTTCAGTACTCATTGCATCCTCTTCAAAACACACATATACACACAATGCCCAATTTACCTTCCTATAAACTCGCACGAAAAATGAACGAGAGGCACCTTAGGAACATCTCTTTACACAAGGTAATGTTTCATTTCATTTGCACCATGAAGGCATTACCATCACTTGTGCAAATCGTAAGTGCAAAGTGTCCATTGAATACTTGTTCAAACAGTCTAGTTACTCCTCCAAGCAATGATGAACATGCCTGTCTCTTATCTGTTATGTAACGTACGACCAAGGTTTTGCGGTAATGTGTAGAAATATAAACTGTACTGCTACGTTTATGCCACAGGGCACTTGTATAGCTAGTGGAAACGGTAGCTAACTGTTACAATGCAACTTCCTGTCACTTTGGAAATATCAGTTTTTTTTCCAAACGTCACTTCACCATACTGTTCTCTAGGCATACGCACAACGTGGCAACAACTTATCTGCAGTTTACATACACCGTTGAAGTGTTCCTGCCATGCAGACATTTGTGTATAAGTTTGTGGAAATTGTTACTCCAGTGTTTTACTAGACATCTAAAATCACACAGGTCATTTTTGCAAGCATTATTGAATAAGCCTTTCACTAGTACGTCATGTGACATCACAAACTGTATTGTAACACGTCTGTGGATGTAGTGTGCATTGTTTAACTTTCATGATCCCATGCTGACATTTGTATGGAAGTCTGCGGAAATGGTTAGTGCAATGCTCTACTAAATCATCACCTGTATATTTGAAAACGCATATTATTGATCCGAAAGTTACTCAGTGAATCTTGTTGTTATACACCTCATGTATATGACAACAAGCTGCAGTGGAAATCGGTTTGCATGTTCACTTTTGTTCATGCCATTAAGGCATTCGTGTCTGTGCAAATTGTCAGTACAGTGTGTTGCCTGGCCATTCATTGTATGCTTCAAAGCACGCATGTTCATGTTGAAAAAAATGTAACGTTGAGTCTTCCTCTGGTACCTGTTGTTCAGGCAATGGTCAAGCAATGTTCTGCATTGAATGTCACATGCTGCAATTTTCTTCATAGTTTTATTGTTTATTGACAAATGAAATGTCTTGGTGTGGTTTGCGTGCCTTTGCAACAGCCCAGGACATGCTTGTTTATTCATAGGTGCCTGCTATGAAAATGTTGCCAGAGATTGTAACGAAGTAACAAGAATAAATATTTGTAGTCAACATTGTGCCTCATTGTTTCTTTAACATTCCAGTGTCCTGATTTACATAGGATGTTGAAATAGTGCCGTTGTACGTAGCTCAGTGCATCTATTGATGCATCAGCGCACTATTTTTGTCCTTTGCAGAACGAACGCCCCTTCCAGCGTTCTTGTGTTGACGCTGCTTGCGTCCCCTCAATTGAGCGTGCACTTCCACGTTTAATAATTTCATAACCGCTCATTCTATATTTGTGTATGTGTATCAGTTATCATCCCTACCAGTTACATGTGTCGCCTAAGGTTCCTATTTAAGCAACTTTGTTTTATCTGGGGGCCTTAGTCGTACCCATCTGCAGTTTTTTTTTTTCACAATTTCCACCAGAATAGCAGCATTCGACACTTCGTCTGTCATCTCTAGCTGTCTGTTAACTTTACAGTAACATTTTTTACTTTATTGTTCTTCGGGGGTTGCTCAACTACTTGTCAAGCTTTTGGTTTGCTTTGAAATTAGCCCCACATGTTACCACAGCTACATTGTACTTTGAATATCACGAGAAACAGCTGAACACTGCACAGCTGCTTAAAGTATTAAGAAAAAAAGTGGGCATATACCTTTGTGGAAAAAGGTTTAGCTATGGGGCTGTCTCTAAGATTATATTCACTAAATGGTAATAAGTGCTCAAGAAATTACACTGGAATTCTAAATATTATTGTTCCACTGCGGGCAGGGCAGCGAGATCTAAGGTCCCTAGTTAAAACAAGGAACCTTGGCAAGATCCTTCCATTGCTTTCTAAGGGGTGGCATAGGGTGGGGGTGCATGCTGGAGGTGAGGTGAGGGCGAAGTGCTGGTCGGTGCTTCTGACTGAAGTTACAGCCCGTACTGGCTCGGGTGCACTCTGTAAAGTATTCGGGTGTGCGAGAATGTAGCCACTCCAGCCACTCTGTCGAACGAGTTAACAATGACGGTTACAAACGGCACAATCCCGTGCACAACAAAGAAGCGCTAGTGGTGCGCCAGCATTTGGTTAACATGCGGGAAGACCAGTGCTACAGCGAGTTTGCTGGAAAAGCCGCGCTCACATTCACGCTTTTCTAATGCCCATCGTTCAGTATTCCAGCACATTTCTGCTACTTGCCGCTGATGGTGGGGCGAAGACATCGTCGCAAAGTTCATCACTTCGGGACAGTGAATGCGGCGATGAGTCACAAAGGGTACAACGTGCGTGTCTGTGGTCACTCACAAACGTCTCTGTACGCGCACGCTGTAGTGCCGGGACACCCCACTCGTAGAACCCTAACTTGTCGTTAAGTTGCGTGCACCCGCATTGCGGTGCCGCAGTCTCTTTCATAGTCACCCAGATAATATAACATGCACCATGATTACCTGGCATCCTGATTGCGAAAGTGGACGTATTTTTTCAGAAAAAGCTGTAATCACAGTGCTGCTAGTCAAGCGTTCGTTCCAGACTGGCCGCGGTTTTTTCCTGTGTGCTCACAAGCGGCTATGATCACTCGTCACAACGTCACAACGTCACAACAAAGTGCTGCCCTGTGGTAAGTCAGGGACACAGGATCCAGCAAAAAGAACGTTAACTGTGCCACATCACATGCACGAGCAAAACACATTCGGAGAGCTGGACGAACTACGACGTACGATGCGAGACGCCATGACTAATGGTGTGAAATATAGAACTTGCACAACGTTGCCAGTTGGGTAACACACATCACGCTTCTTCTTATGTTGTACCGCTTATTTTCAACTAAGTAACCTTTTATCCTAGGTCTCATTTACTTCTCATTCGGTATAATTGTTTCTATCCGCCGTAGTAACTGAACACAAACGTTCGCTTTTTTATGCACGCTTTGACCATTCTTGGGGGCGCTTCAGGCAAATAAGCGAGGAGGAACAGGGAGGGTGTCGCTACCTTTGTTTAATCTAGGGACCTTACTCAACGTGAGCCAGTTGCACCATCTCGCCACTGATAGCGAAAACGTGCTAAAGTTTTGAATCTTTGAGTACTACCAAACGATGTATGATGCATACGCTTTCTGGGGTAGTGGTTAGCGTCGCGTGCTGAAATCAAGGATTACTGGTGCGATTGCGCTCGACAGATGTTCGCCTCTTCTTTCAAAGACGATGTCCTTTCTTGGGGACATTCAACGCCAAAATTTTGATCTTTCTGTCTTTCTGTTTGTCTGCACATTTGTCTGTTTGTCTGCGCTAACGACATCCTAAAAAAATGGCAGCATATCCACGGAGTGAAAGATGGAGAGTGGGGCGAAGCATCCGTCCGTCCATTTGTTCTTGCTTCCGTCCGTCCATGCGTGCGTCTGTGTGGCCGCCCATGCGTCCATCCGCCCGTCCGTGCGTGCGTGTGTTCGTGCGTCCGCACGTCATCTGTGCGTCCGTTCCTGCGCTCGTCCATGCATCCACTCCTGCATCCGTCCATGCGTTCATCCGTCCATGCAGCCATCCATGCGTCCGTCAATGCATCTGTCTGTGTGTCCGTTCGTGCACCTATTCAACACTCCATGGACCACCATCTCGCATCTTTTCATCATATATTCCTCATATAGAAGCACCGCCATTCAGCGGACAATCCAAGGACTGAACGAGAGGAGGTACACGCACACTTTCTTACGGCTTGCGCTTCGTGTCTACTTCCCACCTTTAACCATCTCGAGTTCATGGTATATACTAGTTCACTGTATTCATGGCACTGCGGCCCAACGCTCGCTCAACCTTTCTAAAACCAAGGAGGTTACGCCCAGCGAGTATAACGTAGCAACCCTTTCTTGTCAGATTGTGCTCCATGTATATGCCAATGGCTGCTAAGGGGGAATGAGAGACAGGAGGATTCGGCTTTTAGGTAACGCGCACGCTGTGAATTTTTTTCTTGTTCAACAACGCACTGAAGAAATCTCCCACAGGCACCACCTTGGAGGTCAAAATGTAAAACTGGTTACACACTGCTACTACGATTACGAGGGACGAACGGGTGCCGCTATAAGGAGCTTCGCCCCTAACAGCACTCAACGATACCTCAAACGGCCACCCCATCCGCAGCGCCCCCCAATATTGCTCAAGTTTCAGCGTTCTTACTTGTGTGATTTCCAATTCAAAAACAATAATTGCGCATACCTTAGGCACCATAACAACACGAAAATATTTTCTATGAGTGGCTTTATACTAGAGAAGGCACACATAAGTAATTCTAAGACTCGTAGCATTGATCACGCTGCGCTAACAGTGTAACGCAATGCCCATAAAGGCAAGCGTTTTCAATGCTTTGCTAAGACGACACGGTGGTCGCACCTGCCCGTCGCTTTGCGTTCTACACCTTATTGCCTTCGAGAAAGCCGCGCATCTTTTGTGTGGGCGCGCACGCCTTCCTTTGTTTTCGAAGATAACTGTCAGATGGCGCTCGTGTCTAAAGTGCCTCGATGCTATCGTTTGCCTAGCCTGATTGGATCGAGAGACTAACGCCGCACTTCAAAAGTACAATTCAGCGATTTTCTGACGCAGAACATCAAATAAGAGCAAACCTCATAAGCGCGAAAATGCACGCGACAGCGACGCGCGACGCTATGAGCGACGAAACAGGGCGTTCGCGCGACGTGTCGCGTGCTCGTTTTCGCGCGATCGCTCGGTTCTCCAGATTTGGAAACCGTCGCTCATCGCCCGGAAGTGCTGGGCTCAAGCATCCAATAGCAAAAAAGCGGAAAAGACAAAGACTACATTATGCACGTGACCCTGCCAGAGTCCCGTATGCGCAACAAGAAATAACGCAATGGTTACGCATGTGAATATAAAAAAGTGCTGCAAAGCGTTCATAAACACTTTCCGTTCCATTACACAACAATATATTTTATTTCAAAATTGCATACCGCTCACTACGTGGTTTTCTTGGCGCGAGTGGACGGCCTCATGCCAGCAACACTGGAGTTCGCTCGCCGATGCCGTCGCGTGAATGAGGTTTGCCTGCGCTAGCGACTGATCGCGCGAGGACGATCTATACGTCACGTCGCTCGTCGCTGTCGCGTGCATTTTCGCGCTTATGAGGTTTGGCCCATAAACGTTTTGTTCACTCTATTCACATGCAAGACTATCGTTTCTTGACGGCATTTCTAGTGAAACATGCTGATACGGGGCCGATCTTTTGTTTCTATGCGCTGTTTTATTATATACTTTCCAACGTCACTTTTATGATGGAAGTACGTCAGCGGAGCCGTGGTAGACCCCGGCATAAAACACTTTCGTGTTACTAAAGTGCAAAAAGAAGACACAAAGAACTGAAAAAGGTAAATATTGAAGAAGTAACGAAAGAGAAAACTGAAGAGAAACAAACATGGCTGTCCCAATCGACACTTTCCTCAAGCTTGGCGCCACTAATACAAGGCTATTTGATTTTTAGTTAAAGCCAGGCTAACTTCACTTTGGCGTTCATTTGATAAAATTGTTTGGGATCTGACACGTATGTTTAGACGCTTTGAATGGCCGTCGCAATTGTACCTGAGAACAGTTCCAACCAGACGCACCGATTTTACCCATTACACGTTTCTGAAGAGCTCTTTATGTACACAGGGCAGAAAAAAGTTTCGTTGAGGAGTTGAAAGCGTGTATTGGTGTTACGAACTCTCAGAATTGGGCTCTAGATAAAGGGTAGGAGATGCACTGTACAAGCGAGCCACGTGCGACACGCCTGTCAATAGAAGCAGCACCAGCCGGTATATGTGAAGTTGCGCCTAAATATGTTTGCTTGCGGGTGCCAAAAGCTCTTGAGCGTTCGCGAGCGCGTCTTTAGAAAACTCTACGAGTGCGGAAGAGTGGATGTTTGTTGAGCAAACAGCGCCAACGCTAAGTGGCTAATCGTGCACTCTGTCAAAAGGTGCTTCCAACGAATCCACTAAGTGCTTTGGGGAAAGTTTGGAGGCGCGAAAGTAATGGACTAAAATCAAGGACTCTTTCCAATCAGCATACAGGGTTTTACCGTAGCCTAAACAAATAGTTTACTCCTGATATTCTCATGGTATTATGGTCTGCGACAAGATTCTTACCTATATACTTGTGAAACGTTAGGCAACCTAACTATGGCGGTCTCTAGACGGGCTCGTTTGTTCGCCGAATTTAGCGGTGAGTTTGTTAAACCTTGACTTATTCGATAATGCATGTGCAAGTGTAAATCTTCGGGAATGTCTGTACAAAACAATTTTATACGAATGCGAATATGACGCTCTGAAGCTAGATAGGTGCCGCAAGAACTGCAGCGATAGGGTCACACAGTGCAAAGTTATTCTGCGTATAGACATCAAAATACACTGAACTGGATGCTTACACTCTAATTAATTTTCGCGGCCTTACTTTACCACGTTTCCTTCACTCTGGGACGTCAGAAGGCTGCCCAATGAAATCAACTGAAAGCCCTACCGTACCGGAAGGTCGCATGACATATTGCCTGTTATCTCCAGCGTATTAAGGACGCCGTTGCGATGGTTACAAACAATAAGGTACTCGAAGAGGGAACGACACATGCGAAAATAACCAGCTGGCGAACGCTTCTATAATGTTTTGTAGCTTTACTGATCTTTCTTTTCTGCAATGACGTATATATATCGACGCTCTTGACATATATATTTAGACATTGAGAGTATTTATCTATATATCTAGCCGCCTACTACTTTTAGCTCTCCGGCCGTTTCGTTGATGGTATCAGTACGAAACTTGGTATGGTATAACATGTCTTTACGAAGAACATATTTCACTAGTCAGAGCACAAAAGTCATGACATGTATGTCATAAATGTCATGATTTACATTTCATGGTTCTGCAGCTGTTGTGGTGGTTTCGTTCACATGGCATGTTGCAAAACTGGTACGGTATGGCATGGTTGCATGGCGAACGCAAGCGACAGACTCTAACCTGAAAATCATAACATGCGTGTCATGTAACAATATTACTACATGCCACGCTCCTGATGCACTCGCGGCCGTTTCGCTAGCGTCACCTATACCAAATTTGGTACTACAGTACGTGAATGAATGACGAAGGTATGTGACTGGTGCAAACATGATAAGCATGAGACGCGTGTCATGTAACGACATGGCAAGATGCTATGCTCATGATGTTTTCGTGGCCGTTTCGCTAGCTTTACATGTACCGAACTCAGCTATTACGTGACACGAACAGATGACATAGGTAAATAACACATCTAAACATAATAATCATGACATGCATGTCATGTAACAACATGACTACATGCCACACTGATGATGCGCTCGTTGCCGTATCGCTAGCTTCACATATGCCGAATTCGGTATTACGTGACGCCAATGGATGACGAACGTATGTGACTGGTGCAAACATGATAATAAGATGCGTGTCATGTGAGAACATGACTACATGCTACAGTCAAGGACATTTTGACGTGACGCAGTGCGCGTGCTGGCCGGCGTTCATTTCGTCGCATCACGCTTATGTTGCCACGCCAGAAGCCGGTCCTACCATATATATACTCGCAGGCGGCAACGCACTGCGTTTCTTTTACGCATGCGCGTTTCAGCGTGCCCGGCGTTCTTCCGTCCCGAAAAGTGGGAGACGCAAGGCTGTCTTGGTAACGCATTGGTGCGAAACTCAGAATCTCGCAATTCGCGCTAGTTGCCGTCAGACTTACGTCAGAGTGCTCGCGTTTTGCTAACGTAGCATCGCTGTGCCCAGCATGCGCGCGCGCCAACGCTACACAGGAGTGTATTGGGGTCTTCATGATGCACTTGCGGCCATTTCGCTAGCTCCACACATACCAAATTTGGCGTTACGTGACATCAAAGGATGGCGAAATTTATGATTGGTGAAAACATGATAATGCTGACACGCGTGTCATGTAAGAACGTGACAATATACCATGCTCATAGCATGCTCTCAGCCGTTTCGCTAGCTCCACATATACTAAATTTGGTATCACGTGACGTGAATAGATGACGAAAGTAAACGACACATCCAAACATGATAACCATGATACGGAAGTCATGTACAGCATCATGTATCTCCACCTCGTAACGTGCTAATTTTAAAGTGACATATCAACATTTCTCATTAGTTGTTCGCATGTCATCGATTCCCACAGTATTCGTGGGATCTGCCAATTTTTTTTCGTTCCTTCAGTTTCTTCAAATAACAGCGCCCGGAGATATACCCAGCCGCTATTGTCACTCGATCATATTCTAGTTCAATATACCTGGAGCACAGCTGGCGCGTTTTCTCTAGAACTTGGCGTTCGGCGAATTTTTAACCAGCTTTGCAGTTTTCAAGCTGTAAAAGTCGGACAGCTTTATTCTATTATTTATTTTTTTTATTTTTTTCATACTGCAGACTACAAAACGTGGTCCAAGCAGGACGGGCAATCAGGAATCACAAAAACAGAGGACTAAGATTGATCACGAACGTAATAAATAACAAAGTGAGTAAGATGAGGAAATATATACAGTGCTACATCAACAAATATACACTATGAGACAAACATACATACTATGCAAGGCGGTCACACTCAGACAAGGTGTTCCACTCAGACACTGTTCGCGGAAAAAAGGAAAATTTATATGTATCTGTTCTAGCAAAATATGGTGTAAAAGAGTTTGGTTGGTGATGTCGTGTATATCTGGTTGACAAAGGGGTTAAATACAATGAAGGGTCAATCGCCACTCTATGGTTAAGCAAGGAACTCAGGAAGTCTAAGCGCAGTTGCCTTCTTCTAGACTGAAGTAGTGGAATGTTGTTAGCTGACATTAGTTCAGATGGAGAATCCGTGTGACGAAATTTAGAATATATAAAGCGAACTGCTTTTCTCTGAATTCTTTCCAATTTGTCTATGTTACATTTGGTGTAGGGATCCCACACTACGCATGCGTACTCCAATTTTGGTCGAATGTAGGATTGATAACACAGAAGTTTTACACTTGATGGCGAATTGCGGAGCTTGTGTCTCAGGAAGCATAATTTTCTGAAAGCAGATGCACAAATGTTTTCAATGTGTGAATTCCAAGACAGGTTAGTAGTGAACGTAACACCTAGATATTTGTAGTTATTGACCTGTTTAAGTGTAGAAGAACCAAGGGAGTAAGCATAGTGAAGGGGATATTTTTTTCGAGTTATACACATGGAAACTGTTTTTTCTGTATTTACAATCATACCCCATTTGTTGCACCATTTGTATATGTAGTCTAGATTTTTGTGTAGCTCTATTTGATCATGTTTGTTATGAATTTCACGGAATAAAACGCAGTCGTCTGCGAACAAACGAATCTGGACGGTTGGCTCAATTACATCTACAATATCATTTATGTAACACAAGAATAGCAAGGGCCCCAATACACTGCCTTGGGGCACACCCGACGTGACTGGCAAAAGACTCGAATTTTGACCCTCGATGGCGACGTACTGCACCCGATTATTCAGGTATTCAGCTACCCATGCGACCAATACCTTCGGAAGACCTATTTTATTTAATTTGTAGATTAATTTCTCATGAGGAACTTTATCGAAGGCCTTACAAAAGTCTAGAAAAATGGTGTCTATCTGAATGTTGTCATCGAGGGCGCTGGCAAATGCATGCGCAACGGTAACAAGCTGCGTCACGGTCGAATACTTTTTTCTAAACCCATGCTGAAAATGTGTTAGTATGGAGTGTGTTTCAAGAAATTCTGTAATCTGGTTCGCTATAATGTGTTCTATTAGTTTACAGCATGAGGAAGTTAGCGATATTGGCCTGTAATTAGGTACTGATAATTTGTCGCCTTTTTTGAAGATAGGCGCCACTCGGGCCATTTTCCAGTCACGCGGCAAAGTTGCTGTTGACAGGGAAGCATTGAAGATTATAAAAAGGAATTTGCCAACGTATTCAGCATAACGTCGGAGAAAAACATTGGGCAGTTCGTCAGGACCACAACTCTTTTTCGTATTTAGGTTTACAAGCATGGAAACCAATCCAGCATATGAAATGAAATTGACCTCGAATGGTTGAGATGACGCTACAGAAAACGTAGATGCTCCGGAAACATTAAACACGCTATGAAAGTATGTGTTGAAATGATTTGCAATGTCGCCAGGATTTGTAACTATGCGGCTGTCAAGTACAATCTTTGAAATGGGTTTCTTCCTATCTTTAAGATAATTCCAGAACTTGGAAGGATCATTCTTTAAAAAGTCGGGCATTAAGGTTTTAAAGTAGTATTCTTTTGAGCGATGCATTTTTTCAGCAAGGACTCTTTGGTGCTCCTTGATAACTGCGCGCTGCGCATGCTGCTTCCTTAGCCGTTTAACTTTTCTTTTTAGTTTAACAATTTCATGCGTCATCCATTGCGTACGTTTATGCGTTCGTTTGGGTTTGCTAGGGATAAAGTTGTTAATACAGTATTGGCACGTCTCAACAAATTTTTCCCAGAGAGCGCACGTGCCTAAAGCGTCATCGTTAAATTCTGCAAGTACAGTTTCCATGTATTCTATTACACGGTCATCATCAGCTCTCGAGTAATCCTTAAAATACTGCATGGGTGATTTTTGCTGGCTACTGCATTGGAACAGAGGAATTGTCACGCTTACAAGTTCATGATCTGAAAGCCCCTGTTCCACGACTACAGTATATCCTGAAAAAGCACGTTTTACGAATACCAAATCTAGGATAGAGCTTGCATGTCCTTGCACGCGTGTTGGTTGCCTGACTATTTGAGTTAGATCGTGAGCGAGCATAATATCAAAAACAGTGTTAGCATTTTTATTGAACTGGGAACAGGTCAGCCCCTCCCAGTCTACACTTGGCAAATTTAGGTCTCCTACCAAAAAGATTTGCTTATTAAAAAACCTTGACATATGTTCTTTCAAAAAAGTTAGGTACTCCGGGATCGCATCTGGAGGCCTGTAACATGCGTACAAGATAAAGCTATGTCCCCAGCAGGACAATTGTACGCACAAGCATTCAAGAATGCCAACATCAGCAGCAATCGTTGCTTCGATATCTGGTTTGACAAGGATGGCTACTCCCCCTCCTCTGGCAGATCGGTCTTTTCGATACACGTTGTAACAGGGGGGAAATACCTCGTCATCACTAATCTCCTCTCGCAACCACGTCTCCGTTATCACCGCAATATGGGGATCATACTGCATGAGCATGCTTTCCAAGGAATCTATTTTATTAGTGACACTGCGCAAGTTTATGTTAACTAGTCTAAGTTCTTTTCGTTTGTAGGTGTTCCCGCTATTTTTACACAACCTAGCTTTGTTTTCATAGGGAGGGGTGACAGAAGGAATTTGGTCTGTATTACATTCCTCAGTTATGATTGTCGCGGCTTGTGGCTTCGCGTATTTGGCCGACGGATTTCGGTTTCCACGGTTCTTCTGGCATCGTTTTTTTGAACGGGCACTATATCATTTTTGTCTTCGTCCCAGACGTATTCCTTCTTGTTGATATATAGCTTGTTGTACACTAGCGAGGCTTTATCGCCATTATCTCGATTCGTTTTACAGCTCCGCCATAGTTTTCTTCTGATTTCCCGTACTCTTACAGAGAAATCCTCCCCAATAGAAAAATCTGTGTTTTTTAGTTTGAAACACTGTTTCAAAATTTTTGTCTTGTCTCTTGAATCTAGTAATTTGAGAATCACGGGCCTGACCTTTCCGGGTGATGGCCGCCCCAGTCTATGGATACGTTCAATAGTCACCGGATCTAGCTCAAGAATACCCTTTATTATATCATTGTTCACAGTGGACTCTAGCGACTTGTTTGTCTCTTCTTTCGATTCAGGTAGTCCGTAAACAATAATATTGGACCTTCTGCTTTGGTTTTCAAGATCATCAATCCTTGCTTCAAGATTCGCAATCTGTTGCTGACATGACGTGACCTTTATTTCTAAGTTGGCTAATGAATCTAATTTTTTGTCTATATCGGTCAAGCGTTTTTCCTTAATTTCCTTGATGTCAGTTGCAATTTCACTGAGTTGCCTTGCTATTTGTTCTAGAGTAGGGCCGGGGTTAGTCTCAATATCGCCACTTAGCAGAAGGATCCTCCTAACAGATGACGCCACATCAAACAATATGCAACATATTCCGCAACCGAACAACCGTGGGCACGGCAACATCACCAAGAATGGATCGCTAGAACGAAAGCACTTTCCGTATCGTTTGCTTACCTGTACAAAATACAGGAAGGGATTAGATGCGACCCACATGGTGGTGATGCCGCCGTGCCCAGTGCCAGCCCAGTCCTCGGGAGTGCCTTTTATAGCCGAACCAGCAGATGACGTGCCCCAGCTACTGGTCACGTGGTGATGTGGTGGTATCTTGCTTTGGAAAACTGATGGGCTTGTCCACGATAAAGCCGGGAGATTGTCAGTCGGTTTGTGGCAGTCGGAGGCGTTCCACCCATGCGACGGCGCAACTTTCGTCGCACCAGCGCACGTTTCGTTGATGATGTGCACCAGGCCAAATATCTGTACAAAATACAGGAAGGGATTAGATGCGACCCACATGGTGGTGATGCCGCCGTGCCCAGTGCCAGCCCAGTCCTCGGGAGTGCCTTTTATAGCCGAACCAGCAGATGACGTGCCCCAGCTACTGGTCACGTGGTGATGTGGTGGTATCTTGCTTTGGAAAACTGATGGGCTTGTCCACGATAAAGCCGGGAGATTGTCAGTCGGTTTGTGGCAGTCGGAGGCGTTCCACCCATGCGACGGCGCAACTTTCGTCGCACCAGCGCACGTTTCGTTGATGATGTGCACCAGGCCAAATATCTGTACAAAATACAGGAAGGGATTAGATGCGACCCACATGGTGGTGATGCCGCCGTGCCCAGTTCTCTGTCGCTATGAGTGAAAAAGGGTGGTAATTAAAAAAGAAATCTCATAGTAAGCACTATTTTCATGCAATGCCGCGATCACATTTAGCGTTACGCTTATCCAACCATATGGCGGCAACCTTCCGGCGTCATTTCCGCTCCCAGTAGTTTTGGCGAGCGCCACTACGAGTTATGCAGTCAGCACCGAATATTCATGCGTTAAAGGGCCCCTATAAGCTTCCCCTCTAGGATTTCAAAGTGATAGTGATGTGTCTAATAAATGTACTTCAACCACTCAGTAAATTGTTTTAGATGCGGAAGCATCTTATACTCGCGCCTTGTAGTGCGCCGTCCACGCCGTCCGCGCCGTCCGCACCGCTTCTCGAACATTCGACAGCTGCTGCGCGCGCATGCGCCGTCGCGCCGTCGCCCACTCTTCCACCATCTGTGCATCCCTTCCTCCTCTACACACCGCGCGCGCTTCACTCCTCCACCATCTGTGCACCCTTCCTCCTCTACACACCGCGTTCGACATCTACAATTCTCCTGATTCTCCAGTGGACGCGCATGTGGCGTCGCGCTTCGAGAACATTCAACAGCTGACAGTGCATGCGCCGGCGAGCTGTATATATACTCAAGGTCGGCGCTCGCTCGCTCAGTTGCCGCTCGTCGGTTGGTTTGTACGGCGCGTCGACGTCCAAGGTCGCGGTGAAATGAATTCCAACGAATCCACAAACACAATGATCGACGTCCCTTCGACCAGCGCCGCCCTTTCGCATACGTGTGTACGTGTTCACTCATTTAACACCCCCTCCTACAACCACGTTAACCAATTTAGCCATCAACCCAAGTAAGTCGCAATTTAACACCCCATTTCACAACCACGTTAACCACTTTAGCCATCGACCCAAGTAAGTCGCACTTTAACACCCCGTTAACCAATTATATGCTCCGCATCCTCCTCAGTGTTCCCCCGAGGGAAGCTGCGGGCAATTTTTATTTACAGTGAAAGCTGTTACGGGATCAAACCTTGGGTCTATCGCGGCGCCGTGTTCCACTGCTGCCGCCATCGGTGTCCGTAACTACTATAGTGAAATAAGATAAACAAATGCCCCAACCTCCACGAAGGGAATAATGAGGAAATGCAAATGCATTTTTGCGCCGAGAGAGGGCACCATTGTCGTCAGACATTAGCCTTCACTGACTTCTGCCATCGCCTTGAGAGGCGCCCCGCCAGCGAACGGTCAAGAGTGAGGTGCGAGTAGACGGGAGACGGGGAGGCAAGGAGGAGAGAGAGCGAATGGCGAGAGATGGAGCGGCAAAGCACTGCACCTACGCTTTCCTTCACTCTCTCACACTACAAACACCGGTTCCTGGGAGCGAGTATAAGTGCCCATACCCGCAGCTGTTGCAATGGAAGAGAAAGTGAGAGCGGAGTGATAACACCTGCTGATTCGAAGCCACCGCCGTGGACGCCGCGGCCGGATGCCTGACATAGCCAGACTAAGAAATGCATTCGCATTTAAGACCTAGTACGAAGGACACAGTCGGCTCGAACTCGAGTACGCTATGTGCCAGCCCTATATGAGCCACGCAGGAGCTTGGGGCTTGTTCGCAAACTTGGCCTAGGCAGGCTTAATGTCAGGAAAGGAATTGCATTAAGATGAGTAATAAAGTGTTTTAGAACAGCGAAGGAACAACGAGGCGTCAGACAATGCGAATAACGTAACGAGTGGGTCGTCCAACAGCCACCAGTTACACAAGCTTGTCTTTGATCATCCATTAGCTGTGGTACATATCCACTTGAGGCATAACTCCTCATCGTCGCCAGCCTCAGCTTGAACAAATCGTACAAAATTATTTGCACGTGTGTAGCGTATAGAACGCTTATCAGAAGAATGACAAAATATAGCATTGCGAGTGTTGGTCTACTACCAGAAATTAGTAATAATAATCATGCCGTAGTGGGTACACAGCAGGTGTTCTGGCAGCAGTGACCCAATGAGTGTTAGAAAAGGCTCTGAAAGGCCACTCTTCCAGCTTTCGCTGTGACTGTGCTGTGTCTTCCGCGCAGGCCTGGCGTTTTCTTATATTGTATAGCACTACTCCAGAAGTTTAAATTGTGGATTACTACAATGTAATTCATAAAGTTGAAAGTGGCTAGCGTTGGTGAAACTTTCCATATGGCTGTGCGATATGTAGCGTGCTTCAAACCTCCAGCAATTGCACGTGTGAAATGTTTGCGAAATGACTATGCGCTCCTACCTGGTAAGGAAATATGCGCAGCAGCGTATATGCATTTCGTAATGGCTTGCCGGCTGTGAACCATGAAGTCGTGATAATATTCACACCTGCTCACACTCGATGGCAATGTACTCCTGTACCACGCAATATTACTTCGAAGCTGCATTGTGAATCCTGTATAGATGATGTGAGTGTTTGGCAAGCATGAACGTTATTTTACGTGCATTTCCAAGCAGGGAAGTGAGTTTAACTATATATCCAAGCCGAGCAAGGCTTAATAGTAGAATTCCTGCTTGGAACACAAGCAAAGAATGATTCATAGCACAATAATTTCGCAAGGAGTAGAAATGGGAACTAAATTGAAGAGTCATACGAGAGTAATTAGGAGGTAAGGTATTCGAGGAGGAGAATACTAAAGGCATGCAGAACACCGTATAACAAGGGTAAGGGTAAGAGAGTGAGGGTGAGGAAGGTTGAAAGGCCGACGGAAGGTATAGCGTAATTCAATGTAGGCCAGTGCAGAATTAGGGCGAGTTGGAGGTTGCAGAGATGCAGATTATCCAACGGTGAGGAGGAGAGGTTTCGTGTGAAAGTGGGGTAGCTGCGCATGTTGCAGAGCGGCAAGAAGGCGGGCACATGTAGCAGGGCGAGAGCACTTGTTGTGGCGTATGTGATGAGGTCGTAACTCTACATCGCATTCAGCTCCACCACTGAGGAAATCCCTAAGGCTATTGATGCTTAGTGTTAGCGAAGTGAAGTCAGGCATAGCTTCGCAAAAAATTTATTCGGTAACACATATTTGTTCTCACAATCGTTCGCAAAAGTTACGCATTTGGTTAAATGTACCTGATAAAGCGATATAGACCATATTATGCTACTCATATATACGGTATGCCTTTGAACATGTAGATCATATTCGCGCGTATATTCTTGATGTACCAAGCAAGCAACAAAGATTCTCGTGTAATTGCGCTTATTGGTATATCCGCCTTTCCGCTACGAGACAGCGGAGGCCTCTATTTGAGCCCGATAAATTTGTTCTACGAAGAAATGGCACGAGTACGACCTTCTAACTCGCGCGATGACGTAGAATGACAATGGAGTAATGTTAAGCATATAAGAGTCCGAATATAAAAATGCCGCGGCATCACTATTCCGCCAAAGTGTCCGTTATCATGCACGTCAGGGACCTGCTCCTGAACGTAGGTGTGATTGGAGGTATGCATACGGCAGCAATGCCAGTCATCGCTTCGGGGTACTCGGCCGGGAACTTGTACCGGTCGTCCTGCTGCAGGTACACTTCAGGCCGTTTGATTGGCCCATTAAGTACACTGCTCGTGCCACCGATGACATAGATGTTGGTGTCTGTGAGAGAAAGTAAAAAAATAATCTCATTTGAGAGAACTAGTATAGTCAGTGGCCTAGGGTATCGGCGTAAATTCATGGCAAGTCTGACAGCACGGTAATCAGCGGCACGCCCACATATTAGCAACCTGTTGTGCATAAACGTACAACATAAATCGGCTGTAAAAGGAAGAAAATAAAACACATCACGGCTTTTACACGCAGGATATATGAAACATTTAGATTATTTACGCATACAAATATTGTGAAGATTCTTTGCACAGTTAAATCGTCAAACTCAATACGGCATACCATAAATGCTAGTCTGACAGCCGTTTCCTTGCCATATTGTCACGGACGGCCATTTCTGGTGACACCGCGTCACGGCAATTAACGGGCGCCGTACTCCCCGACTGACCGTGAGAAACGGCGGCGCATGAAAGGGAGCCGAGAAGTACAAAATGGGGTGCTCTTCTTAGAACGTTGCCGCCGACAGTTAATCCTTTTGTAACTGTGGCGGCGTCTGCAAGGTCGTAGAAGGCCGCGGTATACCCCGAACAAGGATTAGACTACGAGACTCCCCGGCTGAGAGCTAAATGGTTGACCGTTCCCACGGGGAAAAGCGTGGGAAACGCTCTGGTGGCCAAGCCGTATGACAACAACCCGACAGGTGGTCACTCTCGCTAGTTGATGGCCCTCTCCCAATTAAAAAATGGGTGGGGTCCAAAATATTTTTGGGGCGGAGTCTCCCATCAATTAAACGCGCATGATTGGACCCAGGTAGAGGTCTCTTGTCCCCAAGGAAGAGAGCGAGGAGACACGAGGGGGATTTGAGCGCAGGATTTTGCCCTGCTAGGCAGACTAGTCGCTGACCAACATGGTGTAGAAACAGATCAACAAGCATCTCTTCTAGAAGTTTTAAGTGTGGCTCTGTATCGGCTGGCCACCTAAACTTAGCCATTCGTCTAGTTGTGACGCGATATTAACGTCTGCAACGTAGACATCGGGACTTCGCCTCGAGTTAGCTCAACCTGCTCGAAGTCACCTGCAAGCACTAGCCTCCCGGAGCCACCAGCGTTGCAACACCGCCGACATCGCAGTCGTGCCAGAACTCTCTTCGACTTCTCGCCTCCGATCGTCGGGGACACAACGCTGCCGGTCATCACACGTATGCCTTCACCTGTTTATATCTTCGAACTTTCTCATCCGTCGTTCTATTCTTGTTATTTGTGTAGTTCTTAATAGTTCTCTCTCGTAAGCTGATTTATTGTTTCTGTTATATATTTCTTTAGTTTTATCAAGTGTCGATGTATTTTGTTAGTTGTATTGAAGTGTTGTATTAGATCCCGTGTGCTGCAATATCACTGGAGTAAAGTTTATTTTGTTTTCTCACGTCTCTGATCTCTTCACTGTCTCTGCTTGCGTACGGAACGAACCAACCTGCTGTCATTCCCGTCGCCAACTTCGCGCTGGCGACGCTAGAGTGGCAGCTTGTAACAAAACTGGCGTCCGCGAGACAGGACGTTCCGTACAAGAGTAAGACAGTGAGGGGTGAACGAGAACCGTGCGGACAGCGTGGTGATAAAGCCGCACAGTTGAAGCGGTTGCACCCTGCAATGATTGCGCTGTTTTTATAGTGGCATTATAGTGACAGTTGCAGTATGGAGTGTATGAATTTTGATAAGTGGATCGCGTACGGTAAACAGTTAGGCCTCGAGGACGCCGAACTGAGACAATGGGTTAAGGAGCAGCAGGAACAGGCGCAGGCCAGAGAAAAGCGGGCACTGGCCCGGGAGGAAAAGGAAAGGGAGAGAGAACGCGAAGAAAAGGAGAGAGAGCGCAAAGAAAGGGCGAAAGAACGAGAAGCGGCAAGGGAAGCCGGAGAACGGGAAGTGCAGTTACTGCAATTGAAGATTCGCCTCAGTGAGGGTAGCAGGGTGAGCCGATCCAGCAGTGAGCACGGCGATGCCGGCGAGAAACTGTCATTTGAGCGAGACACATGGTGTCAAGGGCTATTCACGGTTCTGCCTTGCGAGGCAAATGAAGCTGTTGCGTGACTCAGTCAGCAGAACGCGAACAACTACGAGGTAGTTAAGGCAGAGATGTTCCGGACATTCGGAACTTCTGTCTGGACAGAAGAAGAGCAGCTCAGACAAGAGTCTGAAGGAAAGCGCGAAACAGAAAGACAAAAGTCTGAAAGTGAGGGGCGTCGGAAAGCGCTGGACGTTAAAGTGTGGCAGGAAGCACTAGAACCAGAGATCGCGCCAGAAAAGGCCCTGCGTATTCTAGAATGCATCAAGGTAGAGTATGCTGAGAATGAGGCCTTGGCCGGTCTGGAGGTAGAGACGATGTCGAAAGACGCTCCTTGCGTGGTTGAGGAGAGTGCCAGCAGCCCTAATGGGCCCAGTAAGATGCTGGAAACCTCCTTTGTGCCTCAAGAGTACGTTTCGACATCGTCAAATGTAGGCATGATTAGCACAGTGGCGAATCAGAGCGAGGACGCGACGCTTCAGAAATGCAGCGATGCCGTCGGAGAGGGCCCAGTTAATGGCTTCATCAATGTTGACAAAGCTAATTTGGCCCGACAGTCCGTCGTGACACAGAGTTCAAAAATCGTTATCGGGAGGGAAGACCTAGCACCAGCTCCAACAAGCTTCCCAACTTCTGAGGTCCCGAAGAGACATGATGATGACATCGAGAGAAAGGGGGCAAGCAAACATCGCCGAAAACGAAAAAAGCGGAAGCGCAACGCACTGTGTAAGCCTAGGGCAGATCCCACTCCATCTCGAGAAAGGCGAACGGCTAGGCCATTCATCCGTTTCAAGAAACGTCAATGGTGGCGTTCATGGGGGCACAAGCGGCGAGCCAGGTGTAGAGGGGGAAAAGGAGGTGCGTCACCCGAACGAAACGCGCGGTTCATTTCGACGACTTCGGGAAAGCGGCCTTGCCTGAAGGTTCAAAGTCGAAAAGGCACAACGGCTAAGTACTGCGTGGGGGCGACCACAAAGACACTATTACAGAGACTTCCCCCCTGTTTCTGGCGTCCCTTGCACATTCCTGAGGGGAGCCGACCGGAATTCAGAATGAGGCGTGACAGCAGGACACAGCCTGGCGTTCGTGCTATTTGTAACCTCTGGCGTGCTCGAAAGCCGCCGGGAACGCAACCCAATCGTGTGCGATTCAAGCGAATCTAATTGACAAAAGGGGGTGGTTAGTTTGAAGAATTGTTGCACGTGCGTGCCAAGTATGGTTGCTTTGCAGATGCAGACTTCAGTCATAATTTTTGCAAGTTACGTGATGCGGTGCAAGTTGTTCAGAAGGGAAACCGCCGAGCCAAAGGCTGAAAGTAGCCTCGAATTAGTTTAATCATGAGTGCGAAAATTTGCATAAGGTAAAAACCGAGAAAATGTGTCATTTTTCTAGTTGTTTCAAAGGTTTAGTGTGGCATCGTATGCCTCCACTGCCATGGGGATGTGGCATGAATGAGCTTTTGAGGAAGATGTTAGCATAAACCGAATGATATCGTAAATTGATAAGATTGGCGTGACCCGGTACAGTTGTCGTTGCGCGCATTGAGACTTGAGGTCTATGAGCATGTTTTTTTCCTTTTGTCGGTTGTTTTCTGTTTGTATGTACGTATTTCATTGTATAAGAAGTGTATTTTAAGTTATTTTCTTTTTGCGTGGTGCATTGGTTGTTTTTACTTGCTGTAATGCACATTGAAGGATTGCACTACAGTAGAGGAGCGCATCTGTTCCGTTTTGTTTCGTAGTATACATTCGTGCAGTGTATTCTGTATTGATGGCTGCCGTACACGGCTATTTCCTCTTCTTGTTTGTATGGTGCATTGATATTGTTGCGTGTAACTGAAGCTGGTACTCTAACGATTGTTTGTTTTTCCTTTTGTTGGTACTTTGATGCACTCTGCCTATTTATCTTGTGTATGAGAGGGACAGCCCTCATGTTTCCCTTCATGATGGTGTTTTGTTCCTTGTTGTCGAAAAATTCCCCTCCAAGTCAACAAATGTTATGAATAACATTCTGAAAGTGGGGGGCAATGTCACGGACGGCCATTTTTGGCGACACCGCGTCACGGCAATTAACGGGCGCCGTACTCCCCGACTGACCGTGAGAAACGGCGGCGCATAAAAGGGAGCCGAGAAGTGCAAAATGGGGTGCTCTTCTTAGAACGTCGCCGCCGACAGTTAATCCTTTTGTAACTGTGGCGGCGTCTGCAAGGTCGTAGAAGACCGCGGTATACCCCGAACAAGGATTAGACTACGAGACGCCCCGGCTGAGAGCTAAATGGTTGACCGTTCCCACGGGGAAAAGCGTGGGAAACGCTCTGGTGGCCAAGCCGTATGAAAACAACCCGACAGGTGGTCACTCTCGCTAGTTGATGGCCCTCTCCCAATTAAAAAATGGGTAGGGTCCAAAATATTTTTGGGGCGGAGTTTCCCATCAATTAAACGCGCATGATTGGACCCAGGTAGAGGTCTCTTGTCCCCAAGGAAGAGAGCGAGGAGACACGAGGGGGATTTAAGCGCAGGATTTTGCCCTGCTAGGCAGACTAGTCGCTGATCAACATGGTGTAGAAACAGATCAACAAGCATCTCTTCTAGAAGTTTTTAGTGTGGCTCTGTATCGGCTGGCCACCTAAACTTAGCCGTTCGTCTAGTTGTGACGCGATATTAACGTCTGCAACGTAGACATCGGGACTTCGCCTCGAGTTAGCTCAACCTGCTCGAAGTCACCTGCAAGCACTAGCCTCCCGGAGCCACCAGCGTTGCAACACCGCCGACATCGCAGTCGTGCCAGAACTTTCTTCGACTTCTCGCATCCGATCGTCGGGGACACAACGCTGCCGGTCATCGCACGTATGCCTTCACCTGTTTATATCTTCGAACTTTCTCATCCGTCGTTCTATTCTTGTTATTTGTGTAGTTTGTAATAGTTCTCTCTCGTAAGCTGATTTATTGTTTCTGTTATATATTTCTTTAGTTGTATCAAGTGTCGATGTATTTTGTTAGTTGTATTGAAGTGTTGTATTAGATCCCGTGTGCTGCAATATCACTAGAGTAAAGTTTGTTTTGTTTTCTCACGTCTCTGATCTCTTCACTGTCTCTGCTTGCGTACGGAACGAACCAACCTGCTGTCATTCCCGTCGCCAACTTCGCGCTGGCGACGCTAGAGTGGCAGCTTGTAACACATATCGATATACATTTATAGGTTTTGTGAAGAATGGTTTTAAAATACTTCTAAAAGTATCCATGTATTAGCTGTAGTCTTAATTACTGAGAATGCTAGCAGCGTCACGTTGGGTGAAAGAGAGCTGTGGATTTTTTTTCATCTTCAGCGAACATAAGCACAGGCCTCAACAATTTGCGGCTGCCTCCGCCATGCAGCCGTTCAACAAACAGTACCGACTGGACAGCTGAACTGACTGAACAACTGGACGCGCACATTCTGCGAGGATTGTGTGTGACTGAAATTCGGAAGCATGGGAAAGAGTTGCTATCGTAATTAAGCGGTAAAAAAAATCGTATTCATGGGAGTAGGTATACCATTCGATGGAATTACGGGAACCTGCTACAAATGGGAGTCTCGAGATGCCATGAGTCAACATTAGGAGAAGAAGGATACAGTATCATTCTTGAAACTCCTTTACACTAGTAGAGGTCAAACTAGTAGAGCTCAAATATTTTAAATAGTGCCGAAAACACGAAGAAATAAACAAATACAGCATCTACACGAGGTGAATGATGATGAGTGGGCGAAGCTCCTGAATTGCATCGGTAAACCGTGAATCGTCCGTGAATTTTCCCATTCGACCATGACAAACACTGTATAAAATTACGCAATGTCCAAAAAATGAATGATGAAGAAGTAGCTTGCTCCGTCCGTCCGCCTGCCCATCCGTCTGTGCACTCATCTATCTGGCCATCTGCCTCTCTGTGCGTATGTGTGTCTGTCCGTCAGTCCATTCGTAAACCTGTTCATTCAATCGTCTCCATTATTACTAAAACAAGCGTCTCCTACGCACTGGAGTAGTGCGAGCGCTGCAGCGCTATCTAGTGAGTGCTTCGAATACTAGGGGGGCTACGATGGACGACAATAGACTGACCTACAGCGTAAAAACATTGCCTCTTTGAAAACTTCAGTCTTTTTCATCGTCAAACCGCCAAACTCACGACTATCATTCGGTCGATAGTCGAGTATGTACAGTATGTGAGTTTCATGTGATATGAAAAAGAAATAGTTTTGAAAGTTGCGCTAGCTGGTACGGATGCATTTCACAGAAAAAAAATTTTTACATCTCACAGAAAAAGAGTTCGCATATGTTATAAGCACATTTACCGTGAAGTGATATCCCATGTAACTTTCTGCAACACTTCTGGACAAAGTTGATACGCTTCTTTTCTGAAGTTCTTGTGTTTTTAAATTTAACTTTCAGTTACGAGTCAGCACTGGTTTGTGTCCTTTCTGTCTTCCGTCTTCATTTTTTCGCGCTGTAAACAAAAAGTCACAGCTTTGCCGCAAAGGTGATGCAATGAACGTAACATCAATGAATCGGAAGGTAACGCGCAGAATGGTGGGCAGAGTTAAATGCGTCCCCCGTTTGTCATGCACATATGACGCCTGAAACGTACTCAGAGCTACAGATGCACGCGAATAATTGTCTCAGTTGCTACTTAACTGCATCTGAAAAGCAAGCACTTTCCACAAACGGAGACTGCAGTGATTGCAGTAACATTTGTGCTCCCAGTAACTACAACAGAATCATTCCAGGTAAAGCCCGAGACCAGCCAAGACACGTGATTTTCCCGTCGTCCCCACCGCGAGACACGGATGTGCGAGGGAGCATCGCTCCCTTCCTTTAAGCAGGGCAAAGTACGCGGGGAAGATCAGAGTGCGTGCCGCCACGTGATGTGGCGACGCTTGCGCATTGCGCCATCTTGCTGGTAATTCTAAAAACACGATAATTACTCCCGAAATACCCATGAGCAGCGGTAAGTAGTGGATATAAATTGCTTGTCGTTTGAACGGTGAAGGACGAGCTCCATGGTAGTTCAGTGGTTAGCGCCTCACACTCGCGATTCAGAGCACAGAATTTCTCACAATCACAACTATAGGGAAATACGGCGCTAGTGAGCTGCTGGTTGCAAGCGAATGAACGGATACGTGAGGTTCGAACGTGATTCGGATTTATATATCTCGAAGACGCGTTTGCGTTCACGTTAAAATGATTGATTTCTTACTAAGAAAGCACGTAATAAGCAATTTATGTTTGCCATTGCATAAATACTTGTTGTATTTAACACAAGAACCTTTTACGTTGACGCACAATTTTACGAAGGGTAAGAAGAAACCAATGGCCAGTAAACTTGGCAGACAGACGACGCAGTGAGCGTTCCCGCCACCACGTTTATATCGCTTGTTTGTTTCCTTCGCCGTTTGGCTGTGCCGTCAAGGTGAGGGGACTTTTCTTTTATAATACGCGTGAATGTGATCCGCTTATAAACATTTTGCTTCAGAGAAGCTTTCTTTGCGCAGTCGTATTCGCTTTTGAGCCGAAGCCTCGCTCATTATCAGCCAACACAAGGCTCGTAGACACATATACTGTCATTCCCAGTGCAGCAACATCGCTCTTTAAGAACCTTGCATAGATCGTGGCGCCAAACTTCCCTGTAGATATTAGTGAAAAACCCTACGAGAACCCAAGTTCGATTCCGCACGCCAGTGTCTTTTCTGGGTTTTCTAAATGCGAAGCATTTCTTACTGCACTTCGGCGACTTTGAGCGTATCTATCTATCTATCTATCTATCTATCTATCTATCTATCTATCTATCTATCTATCTATCTATCTATCTATCTATCTATCTATCTATCTATCTATCTATCTATCTATCTATCTATCTATCTATCTATCTATCTATCTATCTATCTATCTATCTATCTATCTATCTATCTATCTATCTATCTGTCTATCTATCTATCTATCTATCTATCTATCTATCTATCTATCTATTTATCTATCTATCTATCTATCTATCTATCTATCTATCTATCTATCTATCTATCTATCTATCTATCTATCTATCTATCTATCTATCTATCCATCTATCCATCTATCCATCTATCTATCTATCTATCTATCTATCTATCTATCTATCTATCTATCTATCTATCTATCTATCGCCTAAGACTTTTAGCTCTCCTGGCCATTTCGATTCCCACTGTACGTGGGATCTTCCATTTTTTCCCTTCTTGCATTTTCGTATAAATACGTATACATATACGGTATGTGACACCGACGCCGGCGGCACAATCCAGCCGAGAGTGTCCACATAATTGCTATCGCAATAAAAAGGCATAGGAGAAAGATTTTGAAGTTGTTTGAAGTCCGGTTTGGGTGTATAGGAGGTAGAAATACGTTTGAATTTCTCTCTCTGTCTCTTGAAGGCTTGAATAGAAGACCTTTCTTCGAATAACGCTACTAAAACGTCAGCGACTAAACAAAACGCTGCCCTTGTCATTGTTACCAGCAAACTACCCGACCTCATGCTGGTATCTGTTAAAAGTAATAACAGAACCCAGTTTTGTTAGGAGGCGCCACTTACGGGAACGTAACTGTTCGTGTCTGCGAGTAAAAGAGACTAAGTGCTATCCCACGTTCGTTTATAAAAATGGACCAATGTACTGAATAAATAATCACGCACTTCAATAATTGCGAATCGTTTTGGTGCTCAAACAAATTTGAGACCAGTACTTAAAACAATAAACCATTGAAGCAAATATTTTGGCCACTCACCAGCTACGGCCACAGCTGCGGCGTGCCTCGAGTGGGTTGTACAACCCATGTGCAGCCATGCGCTAGTTTCGAGAACGTCCACGTCTCGCAGGCTCACCAGGTTGAGTCCAGGCTCCGAGTTGTCGTAGCACCCGCCTATCAGCCATAGTTTGTCGCCGAGTGAAGCGGCCGCGGGAAAAGCGCGTGGTTTTGGGAGCGGTGGACCCTCGGACCATCTGCACGAGTACCGAAGGCAAATAAACACAGCTGCACACTCTTAAAAAGGAGGCAGTGCTACTTACTAACTTTGAGGTAGTAAATTGTTGGCACAACATTCACTACCTAAGTAGTAACTGTAGGTAGTAGACCACAGACATTTACTACCTCTGGTTGCTTCTGAGATAGTAAACGTATGTGATCTACTACCTGTAGTTATTACTTAGCTAGTGAATGTTGCGACAACAATTGACTACCTCAATGTTTTGTACGTGGACGTGAGGCAGGGTTGGAGGGAGACGAGGAGGAAGAAGAGGTTAGAAATAAAGAAGATGGCTGACACCCCAGCCTAGTAATGTGTATAATTACAAATTGGCGCAGCCGCGTTTACTTTCTGTGCGGACATTCAAGATGTGGGTGGACTTCACCATTGGAGCAAATCAACGCGGTGGCATCCGGATCTTGACCGCAACGCCTCAAGATGAAGAGGAACTAGCTCTTCCGGAAGCAGTAAGCACTGACGCATTTGTTTCCTATATAAGCACTAAAATGAAGCTCACTCCAGACCATTTACTTGCTAAAAGAACTGTGAGGATCAACATGAAACTTCAGGATTATGAGAATTTCGTGCTGACTCCAGTTAGAAACGACTCGAAGCCTGCTACCGCTGCTTCGCCCGACAGTGTCGTCGAGCTGGTCAACAAGTTTCTTGAACTGCACCAAGAACAAAATAGGCAGCAAAATGATTTATTGCGCTTGCTTGTAAACGCGACGGAAAAATTAAGCAGACCGAGTCACGAACAAGTGAAGCCAGATATGTTTGACGGAGAGTCCAGTAGTCCCGAGTCCTGGCTCACGTTTTACGAGTATGCATGCAATGAAAACTACTGGCACAGCGACGAAGATAAAGTGAAAAACATGCGACTATTCCTATCGGGCATAGCAAAGAGTTGGTACGAATGGCGTCTCAACGCTCACAGCAACAAACCATGGACAGAGTGGAAAGCAAGCTTTCTGAGCTCCTTCAGCGAGAACAAGGTGTTGCTATGCGACAAAGCAATCACGTTCAAATACAGGTCTGGATCTGCACTCAGCTATTTTTATGAGAAAAGGCGCTTGCTACAGCTGGCGGACTCATATTTGCCTGAGACGTCTGTGGTTCCGCTTATCATTCATGGTTTACGTTCGGACCTCCAGAAGCAAATACAAACGCCAGGACCCAAGACGGTCGAAGAACTTCTGCAGAGAATGCGAAACCTCTACTTCCAGGACCTAAGAACCCAGCGTCAACCCATGACACCTGCTGCAAGGAATACCGGGGCCACACCAGCTGAGGAACGACGCCCGCTTGCAAGCTGGAGACCTACTGCAACACCCATATCCTTTGTCAATGCAAAATTGTTGTGGGAGGGAACTGAAGAACTTAAGTTCCATAACGGAAAGTTCACAGTCCCAGAAACAATGGTGCCTCGAATTTTGGAGCTCTATCACGACTCCCCGCACTCAGGTGGACATGATGGCTTTTGGAGGACATATTACAAGATTCGTCAGCGTTTCCAGTGGAAACACATAAAAGAGGACGTTCAACGGTATGCTCAGTCTTGTCATCAATGTCAAGTTCACAAAGCCAAGTACCTTCAGAGAACAGACGAGATGGTTTTGCCTCAACATTTCGACGTACCATTTGAAGTCATTCATCTGGATTTCGCAGAGCTCTAGAAGAAGGCTGCAGGAGTAAGAAGAACGCAGTCTTTTCTAGTGGCAGTAGACCAGTGCACAAGAATAGTGGCTGCACGGCCGGGAAGGGAAGACGCAAATAATGTGATCACTCTTTTGAGTCGAGAGATGTTCAAGAATACAAAAATAGTAATATCAGACAACGGGCCAGTGTTTCTCAGTCAGCGTTTGCAAGATTGGGCGAAGGAACAGGGAGTTGTATTGCGACGCTGCGCTCCGTACCATCCTGCAGGAAATGGCATGGCTGAAAGAATCATTCGGGATTTGAAGCAGTTCATTTCAATGTATCCAGGTTTTCAGGGTGGATGGAAGTGCTGCTTGGAGGCAGCTGTCGCTCATCACAATCGGTCGCACACTGCGAGCATCGGCTGTAGTCCATATTTTGCAGCTTTCGGAAAGGTACCAGTGCTTCCTGGTGATCATGAACTTTGCATTGCAGACCACCTGCAATTGTGCGAAAAACGAAAACATTCGAAAGCCTACCAGCGATACCGGGAAGGTATGAAGAGGAACTATGACCGTCGCCACAACACGCGGATACCTCAGATACAACTGAACGATCTGGTGCTTGTCAGAAAAGGCCTTCCCGCCACAAAGCAGGTGTACATGGGACCTTATCACGTGGTGCAGATCGCAGTGCAACATGGCGTTCTCAAAAGGCTCGGTTACACCAACGATGATGGTGTGCTGGAGTTTGTGACCATTGGAAATGTTTTCAAGTATCACCCCAGGAGGGATGAGTCTTCAAAGAGGGGGAGTGTACGTAGACGTGAGGCAGGGTTGGAGGGAGACGAGGAGGAAGAAGAGGTTAGAAATAAAGAAGATGGCTGACACCCCAGCCTAGTACTGTGTATTATTACATGTTTGTAAGTAGCACTGCCTTTTTTTAAGAGCGTAGAGCTGCTAAGGCTTTCGTGGCTCGGCACCCGTTTTCGGCACATCAAGATGGTGTGACGCTTCGAAAGTTGTCTATGGAGTAGCTCGCTTTTGTCACTCTATCTCCCCCCCCCCTTTTGCTGCCTAGGCCACATAGTTTTTCAGCTCCTATAAGCTTCCTGGTTTTACCACGTCATGTACATATTTGCTGTGCTTGTCTCAATAAACGCACATTGCTTGGCCCCCTATATACCACGACTGTCAAAATCGACGTTTTGACGTCAATCGAAGGGTAGCGTATTCGCACCTAGTTTATTATTCAGCTGCCACCTAACACCAAGGTGCCAAGTTTGAAACAAACTCATTTCTTCTAATGAATTCTTAAAACCGATGTGGCTTAATATAATCTGATGTTGAACGTTCCAAAACCACTGAACAATTATGAGGAACGCTGTAGTGGAAGGCTCCGAAAATTTCGACCAGCTGGTGCTTTTTAAGGTGCCCCCAAATCTGAGAACACGTGCCTACTGCATTTTCGTCTGCCTCGAAAATGCAGCCGCCACAGCCGGGATCCGATCCCGTGACCTGTGGGTCAGCAAACAAGTGCATTAGTCACTAGACCACCGTCATGGGAGCTAAGCTTTAGAATCGAAAATATAATCTCTACCACGGAGCCAAAGCCAACACAGTGAATAAGCACTTAGCATCGGCATTCTTTATTTCGATGATATCAACCTAGCCACTTGTTACTTTACCAGGAAAGAAATCGTATTAGAACTCCTCACGAAATCTTCTTGCCATGTATTTTTGGTGACATTTTTCGTGGCCTGGCCACCTTCAAACAGACGCACCAGTGCTTTTGCTTGAAGGAACTGTTCAGTGCCTTTGCTGTGCTTCGCTTCAGAAAATTAGGGTCATCACGCTTTTCGATACGTGTAATGTGCTTCGATCACATTTATTGTACACAGAAAATCAATGCATCACGAGCTGCAATGCATCACCAGCGGGCAAATTTTTAAATCTCTTTCTACCTTCTGAATTTACTGGTTAAGCATTGTCTTAGATGTGGCGGCCAGACATTCCAAAAAAGAAGTCACCTGTTGTGCCTAATTTGTAAAACAACGCCCCATATTTAGTTTCATATTGATAGAATAACCTTTCCGGCTAGATGCGCTTACATTATGGAGAGTTTTGCATAAATTATTTTGAATATACTACTAAACACGTAGATATCAAACTTAAGAAATACGGGAATAAGTATAATACGTCGCCTCATTCTATATAGAATTTTTAAACAAGTTACCGCATTTTTGGTGCGAATTTCGGTGCCCAAGGTTGCCTCACGAAACTGCTATACGGGAAGACAACAAAGGCGGCTTCACAGCACAGCATAATTTTATTCCCCCCTCTCTCTCTATATATATATATATATATATATATATATATATATATATATATATATATATATATATATATATATATATATATATATATATATATATATATATATATATATATATATATATTTATTTATTTATTTATATACACGTTCGCCTGGAGCCCAACGCCGAAATCCTCCCTACAACGACGAAGGCCTGCCGGACATAACTACAACCTGCGCACCTCATCAGTGCCATCCCCGCACCCAAAAGAAGATTGACTTCTGAAATGTAAGTCCAGCTCATCGCTTCCCAGTTGCAGTGCCACTTTCCTTAAAGTGCGAAAATTTGCCGACAAACGAATTAGACATGAAATGCATAAATCAACATTGCAAGTGTACCTTCGTGCTAGAATAGCTCCCAAGGGTATGACACTCTCCCTCACACCAGCCGCTACATATCTAGATGAAAGCGACCAAATAACATGAAAAATTGTCCTCCTTGAGGCATCTCTTAAATTAACAGAAATCGCTCTGAATCACAGTGATAAGCACGTAATGAAACTGGTCGCTATGACCAACACCATTCTCCACCACAACACTTTATCGAACGAAGAAATCACCCAATTAACAGAATTTGAACAGAATAAATACCAAGCCATCATGACCACAAAAATTCATTAACTCAAAAGAGACCATGTGCCCAAAACCTGATATAGTTCCCTGATATAGTTCCTTATCACTACAACACCACCACCCAGGAAAACACTAACGGTACAAACGAGCGCCCATCTAGGAACACACCCTGTGACACTGTGGTTGTAAACTTATCAGACGCGAGCTTGTCACCTGATGAAGAAAAACTGCTAAGGGACTAAGCTTCTGCCCGACCACAAAATTTTTTGATGAATTCCACTTGCTCCGAGACCTCAACAACATCGCTCGAAGCTTAAGGTTGCGCGGACAGGCCTTCTAACCACGAAACAATTCACCGTCGTAAATCAAATGATTGGACAACGAACAGTAATCGAGACAAGTGCTTGGACCTTTATATTACCGCAGTACAGAAAGATATAGTACACGAATACCACAGACAGAAAGGAAACCGAGAAAACTTGACAAAATCTGAAAAAATAAGTATGAGAAATTTGGCATCTAGGAGAGACATAACAATAAAACCCGCTGACAAATGAGGAGCAATTGTAGTCCTTAATACAACCAACTACTTACAAGAAGCATACCGCCAACTAGAAGACTCAAGATTTTACGAATGCCTCCCAGGTGATCCGACAGACGAATACAAACGCATTGTATCAACAGAACTAAAGAAACTGTTGGATGCAGAAAAGATAACCAACACTGACCACAAACTGATGCGAGCAGAATACCCTCGTCCAGGTCGCTTCTACATCCTCCCAAAAATTCATAAGTCGACCAATCATATCAGGCATGGGTACAATAACCAAACCCATATCAGGGTACGTGGACAAACTACTAAGCCACATTCCATGCACCCTCGTGTCGTATATAAAAGACACCATACATTTTCTTCGAGACATTGCAGATCTGTGTGTGCCGAAAAACTCGTACTTGGTTGCTCTTGATGTCTCTTCATTGTATACAAATATTCCTCACGATGACGGCATAGCTGCATTACAAAACGTGTACACAAACCATAGACAATCAACGCCCCAGATTTCTCTGCCATCGCAACTTTGACGAGGATGGTCCTCGAAATAAATTCATTTGAGTTTAACCAAGAGTATTTTCGACAAATCAGCGGGACCGCTATGGGCACCAAAATGGCACCTAATTATGCCAACATATTTATGGGAAAGCTAGAATCTGAGTTTCTTGCACAAAGTTCCTTGAAACCAATGTTATACAGAAGATACATGGACGACATCTTTCTTATTTGGACCCACAGCGATGACGAACTTCTCAGCTTTATCGACACTTACAAAGCTGTACATCCAAACATACACTTCACACACACATACTCGCAAGTAACCGTAAATTTTCTTGATGCTACCATAACGATAGAAGAAGAGAAGCTCTCTACAACCCTATATCGCAAATCAACGGGTCGACAACAATACCTCCATTACCAAAGCGATCACTCACGCCACTGTAAAAACAGTATTCCATACAGCCAGGCTCACCGGTTTAAGCGAATCTGCTCTAGAGACGATGACTTTGACCTGAGCTCACAGAGACTGAAACTTATGCTCGAAAAACGAAAACACCCCCCACATGTAATTAATGACGCCGTTCAAAAAGCGAAAAAACTAAAGCGTGAAGACTTACTTATGAAGCGACCACCGCAAGAAGACCCACAACGAACAAACCTCTGCTTGACTTACAGCACAAACTTCCCCAACGTAAACAAAATCCTTAAACGACATTACAACATTCTGGAACAAAGTGAACGTCTGAAACGGGCATTCCCATCCGCTCCAGGCGTTGTTTACCGACGACCACGTAACCTCAAAGACACACTTGTCCACTCTCAAACTAACGCATCACCCCCCAATAGTTCATGCCGACCTTGTTTAAAGCCACGATGTCTTGTATGTAAGGCGATGCGAGAAACACACAAAGCAACCAGCACACAATCCAAGTTTTCGATTAACATACGAGGAAACCTAACATGCGATTCCTCTAATGTGGTATACCTACTCGAATGCAACGTGTGTGCCATGCAGTACATCGGACAAACAGAAACACCATTTAGGATTCGTTCAATAATCACAGAGCCCATGTGAAATCAGCCCCAAGCCTACCTCTATCAAAACATCTCAATCTTCCCGACCATGCTATCGAAAAACTGTCAGTAACGCTCTTAGAGACGGGATTTAAATCAAATCGAGAACGTGAACAACGTGAGTCATACCTTATCCACTGATTTAAGACCCTCGTTAGAGGAAAAAATGAGAATCCTGGTACACTTGCAGCAATTAAAGCATTAGAAAACAATAGCGGCAATAATGAAAATAGTAACTGAGTTCACGGCGCTGCAGCTGTGAAGGGCACTGGACAACTCAAAACAATTCCAAGTGTAACTACTCTTCCTAAGTGCAGCTGTCGTCTGTTTTCTGTTTTATTTTACTACCCAATCAATTGTGCCATGCATGACATGCCCAACAGCAACCCTGTGCACAGTCGGGAGGCCCCCACTGCACGCGTAATCCAGAAGCGGGCAAGGAATTCGTATTGCGCCCGCTTACCAGCCTCTGCCGCACTACGCGGCACCCCTCTTTCTACGACGAAATGTTGACAGGGCGCCGAGTAGTTAAAGGCTTAAAACTTCCTAAAATGCCCACTTACCAGCCTCTGCCGCAATACATGTACCCCTTTTTCTTCGATGAAATGTTGACAGGGCTACGAGTAGTTAAATGCTTAGAACTTCCTAAAAAAGCTCTTTTTTGCCCTACACCGAACCGCCAGTGCCAGGAGGCACTGGGGAGAAAGAGGAGAGAGATGAAGGGGGAAGTGGAAGGAAGAGTGGAAGGGGAGCGCCCGAGGATAGTCCACCTTATATTCTTTTTTCTTTTTTTCTTTTTTCTGTCTTTTCCTTTTTCCTTTCCCTCTGATTTGAGATTGTATAAAGCTGAGCGCCAACAAACTGTACCTTTAATCCTGATGAAGGCCAGACTCTAGGCCGAAACGTCGAATTAAACCACGTTGTGACCGCTCACGGAGGATCTACTGGACTATATATATATATATATATATATATATATATATATATATATATATATATATATATATATATATATATATATATATATATATATATATATATATTAATATATTTATATATATATGTAACGTAAGAAGGTAGCGATGGTTAGGAGTTAGAAGTAGAAGCTGAGAAGGAAGAAGTGAGAATGGAATAAACAAGGCGTATAAGCCAGGCCACGTCTCCCATCCATCATAGCGTTACACGAGTGGACAGGATGAAGACCTCCCAGCCACTTCATCAGTGTCTCATCACCGACGCAGTTCTCCACAAGACGCCCTGACCATACAACGACTACGGAATGATCTCCTGGCCGCGCACAGCGACCAGCACAATGACAGAATCATCGACCGACCTTCCCATACCCAAGTACACTGGAGCAGCGGTCGATGGACCTGTACAGAACTGGTTCGACCTGTTCAAGCTCCACGCAACCGCTGCACCATGGTCCGAACGGGAGATGGTCGCCAAATTTACCGACTACATCTCCGGTGAGGCCTCCAAATTCTACCTCACCCATATATTTCAAAACGACGAGTCATGGGAACAGATAAAACAAGAGGTGATCATTTGGTTTAAAGAATACTATGACGACTACGCCGAAGACTTGCTTGTAACCCACCATCCACAGAAATCCGCACTCGGTCGTCACAGTTGAAAGGAGCCTTCACGCATTGACCAACCTCCTGCTTTTCCGTCGCGTGGATATTCGGTCGCTCACAGTGCCCACCTCGCATCTCACGCGTTCACTATGGTCGGAATAGAGCGGAGAAGCTCCGAGCAAACTCAGTCAAGCGCGTCACCTACAGTTCAGTTTCATGCGCCAGAAGAACTCGCATCGTTCGTTCCACAGATAGGCAGTCATTCCCAATTAAAATATGACCAAACCGATCCTTTCGCAGTGTCGCCGTCGAGTTCCCAGCCCCCTGAGAGCCCAACTCACGCAGGAGGCTCGAAAGGATAAACTCTCAGGCACTGCCCTGTACCAAAAACATCCATCAAGAATGGCGTTGCAAGAACCTCAGCAGATTTTGCTGCCAATTCTGGTGCACTATCTTCATTGCCTGACACAAATCGCAACACCTTAACAAGTATCAACTATTTGCTGGTCATGTCAACCTACAAAGAAAAGCGAGATCAGGGTTCCAAAGGAAGTCCACCTCGTCAGACAGTGCAACATCAGCAGTGCCAACAAAAGCAACAAGAGGAACGCCAACAGGTAAAACGCCCACACCAACGTCGGCAACGAGCAACTAAAACTACATCGCAGGGATACTTGCGGCCTGAAGGGTGTCGTGATCAATATACACTAAACAAAGACTGATTACGCATCTGAGCTATCTTCGCAGAAAGAAAAGCTAAGAAAATTTTCCGTACCAGCGTTCAAGACTGCGCCTTCGGTCAGAACATCTGCGTCATCACCATAGAAAACTCCCCAAAAGCCACAAAACAACCGCTTGTGCTCTGCAGGAACACAGGCAGCGCCTAATGAGCGACGATCAACGGGCGCGCAAATTGCATGCACGGCGTTTGTATGACCCACGACAAAAATGGGACGCCTACAAAACATTCAATCTTGCAAAGCGTTTCAGCCTCGTTCGTTCTTTGCAAGAATACCGGCTGTATTTTCATCTGTTTCCACGCTCAAAGCATGTTTATGTTGTCCAGAGCATAACAGCCAGCCTCGTCCACCGGAGCTGTACTTCATAACCCCGAATCGCTGCCCTCTCTTGTGAAGAATATGTGCGATCTTAGGGAACTTCAATGTAATGTACAAATACGGTCCATTTCGATGTTGTTTTTTTGCGTTCTAGTACTGCCCATTCATTATGCATTGTATTATACAACACGCGCATTCTTTCGAGGGGAGGGGGAATCCTGTAACGTAAGAAGGTAGATATGGTTATGAGTTAGAAGTAGAAGCTGAGAAGGGAGAAATGAGAATGGAATAAACATGGCGTATGAGCCAGGCCACGTCTCCCATTCATCATAGCGTCACACGCCAATAAATTTGGACTGGAAAGAACCTCGGAGGGTCCGTTATGCATACCGCTGAAATGAAAAGTGAAAGCCGTTTTCTGCTGCTTCTTTCCAGTAATTGAAGTATTGAACATACGCAGCGCCCCTTCAATCAATTCTTTCACCCAAGGTATAGTTTACTTACTTTCTCGGGAATCGAAGACAATGGAAACTTTCGGCGCCTCAGATGATTTTGCACTTCCTTCGCGATCAGCCCCCTTTTGACCAAGGAATGATGTCTGGTGATGAAACTTTCGTGTGACGTCTCAATGACGAAACATATATAATTTGTTGGTATGCACTATCATGATGACGTCATCGTGCTGTGGTAATTTGCAGAACTCTTTTTGACACCACCAAACACTGCCAAGAGCCGTGGTGAATTACCGCGTTTTATGTAGTATTGAAGACGTTAGCCATATTAAAACACGGCAAGGACGTTAGTAATGCCTCAGCTTCTTCATGCATAGCTGTGCGTACTCGTTCGGGTGCAGAAAACCTGGAGTTCGACTGCGGCAAATTCTGTCTGAGTTGCACTGAGTGAACTTCTTGAAATGCTGTGCGCAGCAGCGACGCGGCATTTTTTATCCACGTTCAGCTGTGCTGATTGTCTTACACTTGCTGGTTAAACACAGGATCTTCCCTTTCACAAGACTTTGGTGGAGATTTGGATGGCAGGCGCTTCGGGCCCGCGTCCAGCTCCCCGGCGTGCGCAGGGAACCACTTGACGGTAATGTTGGTTTCCGGTCTTGCTATAGTTGAACATACTCTCGCAGTGGTTCCATGGACGTTGTTTGTAGCAAAGTTGGCTATTGCCGTCTTCGAGTCGCTGAGAACCGTGCGGCAATCCGGGATCGCTAGTGCCAGTGCGATTGCAAACTCCTCGGCTTGCGTGGGTGACTTGCACCGTATGCTTCCCGACGTTGTGAGTACTCCAGTGTCTGCTGCGATGACTGCTGCTGCGTACGTGTTTGGCTGGTGGGGATACTTCGCCACGTCCACGTAGTACGCGCAGACCACGTAGTCCACGTAGTACGAGGAGGCAGATACGGAGGCACACGCGCTAACTAGCCGCGGGTCTCTGTCAACGCATTCCTCGGAGCCGCAACAACCCAATGCCGAAGACGGAGAGTGTTTTATCACAACCTACGCCGACGTTCTGCAGTGGTACAGAACGAGCAGACGCCTCTACCCACCGCCTCACCGAGACCTACAACGCAGAGAAGCTGCCACACTATGGCAGCTGCAAGTACAAGCAATATGGACCCCCGTCTGGGCAAAGCACGTTTGCCCGGAGGTTTACACCACTGATGTATGCCAACACTGCAAGAAGGTGCGAGCCACCCAGAGACACCTCCTTTGGGACTGTGCACCACCGCCGGGTAACCAAGAAGTAATGCCAACTGCCATAAGCAGCAAAATCATCAGCCGAGAGCCAGGCAATGAAAGAGACGTGGTCCAGCACGTGCTTAGCATCCTGGAACGCCAGCGGCCGAAAGCGGCGCCCCCACGGGTTTGACGCGAGTAGGTTGCTGCTCCGGGACGTCCGAGCACGCTAGTGTCTCGCTTTAATCCCCCTACCCCTTCCCACTTTATGCCGGATTGTGAATAAAGTTGTTTCACTCACTCAGTCATGGCAAGCGCTCGAAATAGGCAAACGGGCGCAGTAACAAACAAGCAACCATGGGACAATTTCACGAGAAGCACAAGTTTCTAGCCACTCAGCGCAGTGCTCTGCTACTACAGCCGCGTGCTCTAAAGTGCATACGCGAGAAGCCCCTTCAGGAAAAAGTCCTTATTCTCTTTGGAGGGAAGGCCAATTTCGTGGGATGTTAAACGCGGCTCAGTGTTCGATATATGAAGTGTTGTGAAAATTTTCGTTTATAGTTACTCTATAACTGTTTTATTTATTATCGTGAAAATACTCTCGTAACTGCAGATGACGGGGAAATCGGGCGAGTTAGTAAAGTTCCACCATGAAAATATACAACTGCGCTTTTACGCGGATGAAGAACGAAAGAACAGTCACACGTGGCGCTGAGCCTTCTAGTAGTTCTTTCACCCTTTTTGTAAGAGCGCTGTTCTCTATTTTCATCGTCAAAATGTTGTGATGTTTGAAAAACGCTCAAAATCATGTATTACACTCATCACTCGAGCTCAATAACACCCTATTGAACCATTACTATTCACTATCACAAGCAAATTGATTTATACTTCCCGTGTACACCGCCGAGGATTAAACAGCATTTTCTGCAGCTTATTTGATTACAATTCAATAATGCTAAAATAGATAGTATCATAGGAATATGATGCAAGTTCGAAACAGTCGGTACTTTGGTGCCCACGTGTAACGAGGTACTGATGACCGGTGAAAAAATAAGTGAGCTAAACTGTTCGATGAGATTAACCACACCACGCCTCCAGAACCAGACTTGGCGTTCAGTACTACTTATATAGTGTGTCGTGTTTGGCCCCTAAAAAAATCGCTTCATCAATTCTGACTAACTACGGTGTGAACTCACGTGTGTGTCTTCGGGTCATAAATGTCGACCCTGTCCACGGCACGGTACAGATCGTCCTCCTCGGGTACCATGCCGCCAACCACGTAGATGACATCAGCGACCGTGGCGCAGCCGACAGCCATTCGAGGCACGTCTAGAGGCGTGCACTCTCGCCAGGTGTCAGACGACGGGTCGTACTCTTCCGTCGATGCCACGGCTCTACGGGATAATAGGGATGTTCATTCAGCACGCGCTACTGTGAACATAGATGTACGTGCTCTAAATAGTACTGAAATTCTATGCCAACGACATATGCATCTGGATGTCTGTATACAGCATAAGCGATTGGAAATGATTGGGCAAATGGTTATACCCTATGCACAAACCTATCGTGTATCTATTAGACTAACAATATCAGCTGAAAAGTCTCGACGAATGCCATTCCCAGGTATGTGAATACGAAAAACGAGGATGAAATCATTACTTCCTGATATATCAATGAGGCAAGTTAAGTACATGAGATTCCTTAGAGTCACACTAGACACCAGGATGAATTTTCGACGTGCAGTAGAGATCACGATGTCAACGCTTTCAACCCGTGTAAGCATTCTTCGAAGGATGACAGGAACAAGCTGGGGGAGCCACCCAACATCAATGATAAAGTTACACGCGGCAGTAATTGTCAATCGTGTGCTTTCCCAATTGCCTCTGATCTCTACAAGTCAGTCACAGTACGAACGGCTGAAAACACTTAATTGTTAAGGACTCAGAGTAACTTTGGGAGTGCCAAACTTTACAGCGAGCATATAGGTGCTTCATGAAGCTCGTCTTCCGCCGTTACGTCTTCTCGCTTCTCAACGACTGCTGACACAGCTTCGCGGACTTGGCGAATCGAGCCCAGCACGAGCACTACACTCAGCCGCCTTCGGCGACGCATTGGAATCGCGAGCTTTCGTGGCCCTCAACACCCTTCATCACTTTCGCATTGATTTCCCCAAGCTCAGAGAACTTGGGCACGACCCACCTTGGTCACATGAGTATGTCGACGGTCAGGTGACGATTTCATGGATGCACAGCAAGCGTTTCACACCCACAACATATGTGCGTTCTTTGGGACTTGAATACAGTGAAGAAAGCTACGCCAATCATTTGAAAGTTTTCGCTGATGCATCGGCGTGGAGCAAGCGCTGCAGCGTGTGTGATCCTGTCTCTAAAGGCATCCTGGGCAGCACGACTCGAGTGCGGTGTTTCATCTACAGCGTGTGAACGCGTGGCAATTCAGGCAGCCCTAAAGAAACTGAAGTTTTGTAGGCAGAAGCAAGTTGTGCTGCTTTCGGACAGTAAGCCCGCTTTGCAGCGGCTAAAACATGAATCGGTTTTGAATCGATGCACTCAAATGATCACTGCGAATCCTTAAAGAGCTGCATGGCATTGTTATAAACACTAAGTTTCAATGGATTGTATCACAGGTACGTATAGTGGGTATTGAGCTGGCTGACAGACTTGCCCGGAGTGCTCCGGAGCTTACACCAACGTAAGGCTCCCAAAGACTGTCTGCGTACTTTACGAGAAGCTGCCAATAAGCATTTTCACTCGTTATGGCTCACACATCATCAGCTATGCGTGACAAAAGGGCTATCAAGAAAAGAGGCCTGCTTGCTTCATCGCATCCGAACGGGATCAGCGCGTACATAAGCATGGCTCCACAAGATCAGACTCTCCGCGACGTCATTGTGCCCGAAGTGCAAGAAAAATGGTGATATAAAACAATATAAGAACTGCAACTCTTAAGCTCACCATGGGACAGCGTGACTGATATTGTGTTTCCGCGTGGTCACTCGATCTTTAGAAATCAGGTGTCGTGACTTCTTTTGAAATTTTCGAACGCTACAGACCTCGCATGTGACCGATGTAAGCGACAATTATGTTTGGGGTAAGATGCAACGAGTACCGGCACAATGCTGCATGTGGAATATAACAGAGGCCACCGGATTATGCAGGCGCTTACATCGCGCTTTTCGCGGTTTTCTTGTGAGAGCCTGCTCGTGCATAGTTAAAAAACAAAGAACATTAGATACAATTAGCGAAAAGGAAACCGGTTGGGGCAATTGCCTACAAATTATGCATGACTAGATCCTCCGGCCGCCTACAACATCCTAATCTAACCTAACCTAAATTCTATGTTGACGAGAAGCTGAAGGCATGCGAGTAGGGACAGCACCTCGTCAAAGGAACGCAGGTAAAAGATGGTGACGATGACCAGCCCTCCCGCGGAACGCGAATGCAATGAATGAATGAATGAATGAATGAATGAATGAATGAGTCTGTCAAAGTGAAGTTATAAATTGCGCGACCTAAATTTCATCAAGATGAAATGGACGAGAGGTGTGGCTAAGTATCCATTTACTGATGCTCGTGCCCCATTCCAGACAAAAATTTCTGTAAACTGCATTGCTCACGAATGAATGAATGAACGAACAAACGAATGAACGCTGACCAGAAGCTCAAGGTATGAATATTCTTGCACTCGTATAGATAGGTTAGCTCGATAAGTGCGTCAGTGATTGCGTGCGAGTATTGTTTCAACGTAAAAGAAACGACGTATTACAATCAGCCCACTCGCAGGGTATTTTCGGAATTTAGGGACAGCGTGTGGTAATGTGGTGGTAATAGCATTTCCTTATCGGACGTAGGGATATTTTCACATTTTAGTCGTCATCGATCAGCGAAACAAGTCTACCACTGACGCAACATCACCGAGGGTGACATCTTTAAATACACCAAAAAATCTGTTTTAACACCCGGAACTGCTTTAATTCACTTGTGCCAAAAAACGGGTAGACGCAAAAGATTTTCGATGGCTGGGTGAATAATGCACTCGACAGCCAAGGGAAAAAAATGTGATTTACGCCTTCGAGTAACCCTAGTTCAGTGCGCAAGAGACTATGCGAGTTTTCGATTACCATGGTTGGGTGAACAAAAGAGCATCCCCTTTATAATGGAGCGGTGACCTACACTCTGCAACGCTCAATAATAATAATAATAATAATAATAATAATAATAATAATAATAATAATAATAATAATAATAATAATAATAATAATAATAATAATAATAATAATAATAATAATAATAATAATAATAATAATAATAATAATAATAATAATAATAACATTATTATTATTATTATTATTATTATTATTATTATTATTATTATTATTATTATTATTATTATTATCATCATTATTATTATTATTACGTGACGGCCCAGGCATTCAATGGGAATGAAGGATCTCGTCCTATATATTTACTAGTCAACTTCCCCGAGTCCTAACAAAGAATAAAGTTAGTTCACCTGCGTTGTTTGCTCATCTTCCTCGTTTGCCGCAGCCAATTTCTCACTCATAGTTCATCTCGAGCGCCAACTCGCTCACATCTCCAATGTTTTCTTTAAAAACGAATCGTTCAAGTAGGCGATGCCCTAACACTAATCCGGGTGGTGTCTTCATTCATACCGAGGGGGCTTCAGGCAACTATTTGGATGAAAAGAGAAAAAAAAAACATAGGACACATCTCTTGACTAACGACTGGTTCAGTTGTTATTCAAGCCGTGTGTCGCCTATTTTCTAGTCCACATTCAAGTAGTTGGCTGGAGCCCCCTCGCTATGTGCGGCAATGAGCTTAGCCAAGTATAAGTCTTCATTCAATTATGCAAGCTCCACCTTTTCCTTACCTTTCCCGTGGATGCACATTTCTCAATTACACTGAATCCTGCTTTATAACTATGCGTACTAAGTAAACCGATCTCCTTTCAAACATCAAAGCACGTCCCCTTGAATGATCGTAAAGTGTCCTCTTGTTTACTTTATTTTAGCCCTTTGAATGGTTTCCCACTGCATGCTTTCTTTCCATCATTGCTATCCAATATATATCTTCACCGCGTCTCTGACGTTTTGCTTTACATAGAAATATCAGAGCACTTTCTGTTCCCATATTCTGTCTTTCATGTGTCTAACTATCCCATCAAAATTTTGACTTATAGATGTACTAGTGTCTGACGGTTTTGTCATTTTGGGCCGTAGTCGTTATTGGTTGACACTTGAGAATATTGTTTTATTTATTTACAGAGTACTGTCCATCCAGCCATGGGGATTATTACAGCGGAAAGCCAGTGCTATAGAAAAATGTTTCAAGGTGTGCGTAAGCACGCCATCTGTAGCTTAATCTGAAAAGAAAACTTGGTTTTTAGGCAGACGACACCTGTTCCGTAAACGACTGCTCTATATTTGTAAATTGAAAGATTTTATTTAGCATTGAACTATATTTGTTTTTGCTCACGTGACGCTTTTTTGTCATGAGGGCGGGGTAAGTGTGCCGTAAGTGACACACGTATTGTGCCCTACAGTTGCTCAATAAGTACAAGTTTGAAGATTTCTGCTCTTTCTACCCACCTGCCACATCCATGTTTGCTATGGTATATCTCCTTCATGCTCAAACTTAGCTGTATTATGACGAAACGACATGATAACTCTTTGGTGACGTGACTTATCAAGAACTGATTTCTAGAATTCGCTCAATTATGACAGCTACCCATTTCGATACTGGTCGGCATCGTGTGTCCCTAATTTTCACAAACAGTAGAGATTGGCGACTATAGCGTAGCTAATTATAGACTTTTAAGTCACCGTGTTCACGTTTGTGTACGTGAATTTCAAAATTTTTTCCCGCCAAACTTTTCGTTTTTCCCGCCTGAAACGCTACGCTCTCGGCTGTGAGCCCTTCAGATATTGACCCGTACCGCCATCTACCATTGGCAGCAAAAAGCAGAGTAAAAATACCGCGAGTTTCAAGATGAACGCTGGTACATTCTGTAGTGAAGGCAGTGCGTTCAATTTCTAACTAGCTTTAAATGTGTTTAGGTGGCTTAGTGAAACATTTTTTACCATTCGGTATGAGACTGCTTAGCTAGAAAGCCCACATGAACAGTTTAGGCGATTTAGGGTACCATTTTGCCGTCTGAAAATTGAAGTTGCGTGCACGTGTGCACAATTGTGCACAAAATGCCGCTACGGATAACAAAACAAGCTTTGTTTTGGTATCTCAGTGTTTTCTCGCTGCCGAAATTGTGACTTTTGCGTTACAGATATACAAAATTATCCCCAAAATAGGGTAAGGCTCGAGGACAGTGCGGCAGAAATTCGAGTGGCAACCAGCGTTTCCGGAACTAGGCCCTTTGTTGTTGTTCGGACGCCACGCACGCTTGTTCTAAACACAGCGGCTATGTGAACTCGAGCACCGTCCACAGATGGAAGTCGAGTTTCAGAAATACTCGTTTTTAGTGTTGCATTATTTACATTTGTGAATTAGTATTACACGTCACAAAAACATATTTTTCAAATCGACTATGAAGATGCTGAGCCATGGCCTTCCGCCGACTGAGCCAGCTTCCGTACCTTTTGAAAGTTATAAGGAGGATAATTGCAAAAGTAAAAATATTCTTTGGGATGTTCATGATAATTAGCATGCTAAAGTTCGCAAGAATCAGGATGTATTGGCAGGCCACTAGAAAAATTCCTAGTGTATCAGAATGAGCGATGCATGTCAACCGTTTATTCCAGTGGCGGTCTGCGTTACTTAGAGTCAATTCCAGCAACTTTGCCCACAGAAAACAGTTGAAAACTGCAGCTGGTCTTAGATGCTGTGAGGCGCAGGTGACAAATCATACCACCAGAACAGCATATACAAGCAGGTTGTGCCTTTTACTGGTCCCATTGCTGCAAAGCAGTGCGTGAAAAACAAGTCAAATCCGGATGGCGTCAAGGTGTTTATAAGATGCAGCTCTCGTGGTGACACTCATGATTTCGAGCTGTATCAGGAGAAAGGCACCGGCACATCTCTGCAGCACAAGCACCTAGGGTTAGGGGCTCCATTGTAATGTGGTTGATTAAAAACCTCTCATTGTCCATGAATTTTACATGTTACTTTGGCAAATACTTCGCTCGAATCGGGCTCACTCTAGAATTGGAAACACATGAAATCTTGTCCATTGGCATAATTAGGGCAAATAGACTTAAAGGCTACATGCTTAAAACTGACAAGCAATTAAATCAAGAAGGGCGGGAAAGTTTCGATGCAAAAGTGCCAGAAAGATGGAGACGTCACAGTTGTGCGCTGGCAGGACAACGGTGTTGTCCGCGCAGTATCAACTTTTGAGGGAACAGGGTCGCTTTCGAACGTCAGACAATTGAATGATTTGTCAAAAAAAAAAAACATGCGGACATATAGTGTCCTGAGCTAATTCGAAGATACAATGCCTCCAAGGCCGGAGTCGACAAAACGGACTTTTTGCTGTCCTTGTATCGAATTAGGCATAGAACAAACAAGTGGCCTGAATGTGTAATTTCGCATATCCTTTTAATTGCCATCATAAGCAGGTGGCAAGAGTACGTGCAGAATCTAAAAGCCGATTGTTTTTTCTTACGTAGAAACATGACGAACCTGCTGACTTTTCAGAACAGCATTGAGCTCTCTAGTCTTCTCGGAGAAGTCTACATTCAAAAAAATGGGGCCATCAATCTGCCACTGAGACCAGGGAGCCACCGAGGAGGGTGCACAATATGAAACTCCGACTCCGTAATGTCATCCGGTATGAAAGCCTTAACCACTCGTCGGCCCACGCAACTCACAGTTTTCTATAGTGCTGCATGCAAGACGAAAGGGTGCACGTCCAGAGCCCGCATATGATGCCGCAAGTGCAAATTGTTTCTTTGTCTGTCTGCAACAAGTGATTGCTTCTTTTTATTTTCACAATAATTAGATGCTCGAGACATAGAAAACAAGATTGGAGATTCTCTTCAAAGCAAATTACTAAAAGTGTTTTACTTCTTAACACAATCTTGTATTTTTGTATAGACAGTGGCATAGCGGTGTAAATTTTTTTATTGTCTTACATTCATCACTGGGCTTCATTTGAACCAAAAATGTCTTTACTCATTTTTAGCATTGCCACATTCAATTAATGACTGAAGGGGATAAATTTCACTGAGTATCGTTGATTATTTCAAGTGTCTGATTAAACTAACGCTAGACGACGTTCCCCTATTTGTCTGCATAGTTGAGGTCTCAATATGATTTGAAAAGCTGGACGAGGTATTCTAATATCTAATAACGAGAAACTCTGTAAGCCCATTCTACGTTCTAAGACTGACCTTCCGAAGCGACCTCTACCGCCGAACACGAGAAGCTTGTCCTTGAATGCTGCCGCACCGTGCGCCGCTCGGCCAGTTTTCATGTCGGCCTTACGACTCCACTCCATGGTGTCGATGTCGTAGGCGAACGTGGTCTTGCAGGCCACCAGCTCTCCACACTTTCGTGTCTCTGGATCGAACCCGCCTTAGAGAAAAATACGTGCAAGCTTTCGGCTTATCTTCAAACAATTCACAGCAGGCCTACCTAATACCCCTGAAGAAGACACAGCAAATTACATCACTAGGCCATCCATATTTAGTAATGTTATGACGACATAGCCTGCGCGAGCTTTAATACGTTTTAGCATAATCACATGTCTTTATTTTTCTGCAGGTTTGTGAACGAAGGCCTGGATTTCAGCCTCGCCCCGGAGAGAAGGATAATAAAGCAGCACTATAACGCGCCCTAAGAAGTAGGGAGTTTATTTGTCATGCCAGATGGCCTCTACCATTTTCTAGTGGTCCCACTTGGTTTCTCCTTTGCGCCAACTATGTTTCAACGCATGATTGACACTGTATTAGACGAATTATACGGCAAAGCAGCCTTGTCTGCCTAGATGACGTAGTCGTGTTTCCAATCAGATTCTGCGAACATCTTAATGAGCACAACATGCACAAGGGTCATCCAATCGGTCAAACCTACCGTTGAAGCCTCAGAAATGCCGCTGTGGTTACGAAGAACTCAACTTTTGTGGACATGTTGTGAGTACGGAATGCGTCCATACTGGGCTTAAATGCGTCCATGCTGGGGCTCTAGAAAACTTAATTAAGATGCTTTAGAGTTGAAATGAGTCATTATGTGAACTTCTATGTAGCAGGTTGCTTCATGTTCACCGCTGCTGGCAAATTACGGGTATGGGTTTTGAAGAAAGCTGCCCGCTCGCACTTATGGAGAACAAGTAAGGGCCGGAGGTGCCACTGCTCAACCTCTCGGCCAATGACAAGGAACTGGTGACTAAGAAGATCTAATATGTTTGGGGTCTTCATGGCTCATCGGCTATGTGAATTTTGACGAAGCGGCTTCGGCTTCGCTACGTAGTCCTTGTAGTCACCAAGGCTCTTGTACTTTGACACACAGATAGGTTCGAAAAAATGACCGATGGTCCAAATATTTCTCTTGCTACACGCACTGCATAGATAGAACCAATTTTTTATGTTGGCCTGTAGAATGACAACTATTACTGCCACACTTCAAGAGCCGCCATGGGAGGTGACATCTTACCTGTGATGTAGACCGTTTTTCCGATGAGCACGGCGGCGTGGTAGCTCCGCGGCTCGGGCATCATCCCGCAGAGGTCCCACCGGTTCTTGAGCACGTGGTAGTGCAAGACTACGCGTCCTGTTCAGTAGGGCAACACGAAAGAGAGTGTCAGTACGTGGCAGGTCAGTTCACGCCGTAGAATAAAGCAGTGCTTAAGGAGAGTTAACACGCTGGTGTTATATCCTTAACTTTTGTTTATGCATGGTTATTTGTCGGTGAGTTAACGGGTTATATGTAAAGTGCGTAACCTTTTTTGCTACCTGAACTTTACGTAAAAAGTGATCAAAGCAGTTTGTTTATTTATATGTATCCGTTTCTTAAACTGTATCCAGGAAGACGTTGGCGGCTCTGTTTGGTGCCTCTCCTTTAAGATCTTTATATAAAATGATGGCAAATGAGAGAGCTCATTTCTGTAGTTCCCTCAGACTAAGTATAAGTGCATTAGGCATGAGTTATGACTACTTTTATATACACCTAGCAATCTAAAAAAAGGCGCACATCTTCAAGAAATGCTCGTATATATATATATATATATATATATATATATATATAAATATATATATATATATATATATATATATATATATATATATATATATATATATATATATATATATATATATATATATATATATATATATACATATATATATATATATATATATATATATATATATATATATATACATATATATATATAAATATATATATATATACATATATATATATACATCTATACATACATATATATATATATATATATATATATATATATATATATATATATATATATATATATATATATATATATATATATGCCATTTGAATAACGAAATAGCCTTGTTTACAAATCTGCGTACCGAGACATGCAGACAGACACACCATAATACGGCGAAAAAAAAAGACTCTAAGTTATAAGTAAGCCTCAAGCGTGTTCTCATAACATCAGCTCCCATAGCTTCGGATAAAAGGGCGATTACCCAAGGGCTTAATACTTTGGTACCTTGGAATTCTAGGATCGATGATTAAATGTGCAAGCAAACCATTGCTGAATTGGCCCAGTTGGAGTTCACCTACCAATAAAGCTTAGGTCAAGATTGAATTATTCCAGTTTGCGGTTGTGAAAGTAACTTGCCGTTAGCGTAGTTGAGGGGATCTCTCGGATCAAGGCCACCAAAGGTCAGGATAATCGGCAGTGTCTCATCTTGCACCTTTTTCACCCTCCGCAACTTCCGTGCGAAAGGCGGAAGTCCACTGGCGTCACGTAGTCCTAGCACTTCCCTGCAAGTTTGTTTTACTCTATGAAGTGCTGCAACCACCAATAACAAGTTGTCTTAAGATGCCGGAGAAAACCGTTGTAGTGTTGCAAAGCCTTCACAGTGCAAGCACTCGTAGCGGTAAAGTGGCGTACATGCCTCAGAAAACTCAAAATGTTAACATTGGCGCTCTCATCGACCACTCAGAAAATCTCAAACATATCAAGAGACCACTGATGGCAGAATAGTGCCGTTATATATAACATCACCGATCAAAATTTGTGACATCCTCATGGCTTTATATACCTTGACATCTTCACATCAAATCATTGTTGGTCAAGCGTGGCCTTAACCTGAAGGCAATGCAACACCGTGTGAGGATTATTATTCCTCAGGAGTCAGATACCACTCAGCTTGACACCCTTTATCTGGTGCGAATCAGACCACCACATTTTTAATACGAAGAAATGATCAGTATTGCAATATTTCCCCATTACTCTATAATGTGCATCCCTCTGGTCTATAAACGCGGGCTCACTTTGTTCGCTTGAAGTCGTCGTCCACGCGAACTGTAATGCCGCTGTGCGGATCGTTCGCGGGCGCCGTGGGGACGTAGTGGTAGAAGCGCGGGAGGCTGGGACGACTTAGCGGAGTGCGAAGCTTCAACGTCTCCACTCCCAGGAAGGTCTTCGAGTCGAGGGATAAACGGCTCGGAGGCCAATGACCCTGGATGGCGAATGAGAGTAAGAATAATGCTGGATTAGAAAATCAGTCACATGCACCTCAGGACACGGCGTGCCTTTTTCGTCAGCCCTAGCCATCAGCTGGAGGCTCTTCAGACACCGCAGAAGGAAGGCCTTGACTGACTAGAAATCTAAAAAGACAGAAAAGCGAGTACACATGCTGCAGCTCGACATCTTTCAGAAGAGCTTGTCCGAGGGCTATGAGGAGTCTTTTTTCCCGTCTCGGTTGAGGAATATACTATGCACGTTTCTTATCTACAGAATGCATCCAAACCCATCTCAAATTGACTACTTATGAAATATGAATATTCAAGCACAATGCAATCGATGTGCAGATTAGAGCTAAAACGTATTTGGATTTTTAAGGCGGCCCTGGAACACTTTTTGAACATGGCAAGGAAACACTGAATATCTCAAGGTTTTCCAGAACACGAGAGCCAAATATCATCACACCACACGTAACCTGGGATTTCCGATAACTTTTTCATTTCACCGAAAATTCGCTTTTTCATCAGTCGGCAAATGAGGCTGCTACCTCTAACATTGCTGCGTCACAGGCCAAGTATTATCCAATAGACGATTGAAGCATTGAGCACTCGGTTGCTTTTGTGGTCGCCAGGGAGGCCGCGACTTGTCCATGACTGTGCACTTTACCACAATGAAAAATCATGCCACCAAAAGAGAGAAGAAAGAAATAAATAAAGGAGAAAGAAGTAAACAAAGAGAGGAAGAAAGAACGAGCGAAAGAAAGAAAGAAAGGAAAAAAGAAAGAAAAAAAGAAAGAAAGAATATCTCGGTCACGAGGCACTCGTAGACTATTTGAGTCCCTTGTGCTGTTCATTTCTGCTTAGCTTCCTGAGCTTTCACCGGTACAGTAAAGAAAAATCAATTACAGAGCTAAACAAATCCTTGTAACTCCACTCGTTCGGGACAATCTGCATGGTTTTGCGGTGGCGAATTAAGGAAACACGGTAACTCCTTCAGTAAAACTATTCCAACCAAGTTACAAAAACGTTGCAGTGATCTTTAAAAGCAGATGCAACTAACCCACGATCAAAATGCAAATTATAAAGAAAAATGGGTCGAATAATCTGTGTAAGTACTGCCAAAAATCACATCGAAACTCTGGAGTGTCCTGTCGGCATAATTGTCCACTGTTTACTTCTTATGGATAGTCGAAATCACTATGCTCAAGTGCATCATATAGTTTGAGATCTTTTTGTATTGTGAAAGAAAAGAGCTCCGAACTTCAGCCTCTGTTTTTAAGAGGAGAGCAAGGAGTTGGCCGGAAGTAAGGTTCTTATTGCAAAAGATCTTTATGAACAAAGTCGGAAATAGAGAAGGATAGTACAATAACACGAAACATTCGCTGATGTGCTCGTTAGAGAAATAGAGCTCAAAAAGTTATATGAATCTCTAGGCTAACACGTCCGGCATTGGTTATAGAGGGGCACGTCCTAAATGCCTTTTAAAAGATAAGGCGCAAGGGCGGCGTTAACTAAAAAAAGACGGTGTTGCAACTTTTACAGTGTGAAGCACACTGTACTCTTTTCTTAGTCTCTATTGATCTTGTATAGCAATGTTCCTTTAGAGAAGCATTTCATATCCTTTGATTAGGCTACCATTCATACATTTGGGAACTGCACTAACATAGTTTTCTCTACCGCTATGAACCAAGCAGGTATTTCTACATTATTTGATAGATGCGCAAGTAATATATTATTAAATATTGTGAACGCCTTCCTTGAGTACAAGTACTTCATACGTACGCCCTCAGTGCTATCCTCGACGTCTCCAGCTTCAGTTCGGGCGCGGGGACGAGGCGTGATCTTGGTGCGCACTTCTGGAGGCACTTCAATCTCCTCGGTTGAGCGGTCCTTGTCTGCGTACTACGAGAAGAAATTGTGTTATCATTATAATTAACAGGTAATTTCAGCTATGTAAACTAAGGTAACTCTTCCGAGTGAATAAGGTGACACTATATTCCGGGTCATCTCCCAAAAAAAAAAAAAATTCCGCCGAACCCACATACCATACAAATTTATGTTATTCAAAGCATGCGGAGGAAAGATGAGTGCGGTGTTGTTCTTATTTCGAATAGAATGCTGCTGAATAAAGCTAAACATGTGTTGAAGTGTTACACGCGCAGACATGTATATTGAAGAGTTGTGTACGTTTAACTAGCTGTTTACAGTAACGTAACCACGTTTGGAGCCACATTGGTATTACCAACTTAATTCTTCCATGAACTAGAAGTGTGGGAGGAACAAACAAACGAAGCAAAGTGGAGGCACACAGCACGAGCACTTCACTAGCTAACTAGCTCACCCTTCTATCTTGTTGAGTGGTATTGCTAACATCAGGTAAGCAGAAATGCAGCGCTAGTGCTTGCGAGGATGATGGCTGCTCTGGATGGTGGTACTTGGAAGAGCTTCATTAAATGGCGCTTAATTACAATCGACGCTAAACTAGTGGTACGGTGGTATGATAAAAGTAGATATGTAATATTTATAAAGTTACATTGCCAGCCCTGTGACCAAATCGACGTTTCACTAACGTTGCGTATTCGCAGGTCCTTTTTTAAAAAAGATTTCGAGAGCTGACTTGGCTCTATGGTAGAATAGTCGATAGCTACGCTGATTGCTTTGTTCGACTCCTTTTGATATATGTGCTTTCCTCGGGTCAACGATACTGATGTTGCTTTTTTTCTAATCGCGTCATCATTAAATTTCCAAAATCTGCTCTCGGTAGATGCAGACTACCACAAACCTGTAGCGCATACCCGCACACCACTGCCATGGTACACGGATATGTGTCAGAAGTGTCGCGAGAGAAGAGTATGACGTCATAGACGAAAGAGTTTTAACATTATAATCGCACTTATCAAACCATCTTAGCTTCGCATACCAATTTCGGTCTACCTCAAGTGTAGCAGGTAATCAGGAGAGCACGCAGACTTTGGCAGCCTCATAGATAGATAGATAGATAGATAGATAGATAGATAGATAGATAAATAGATAGATAGATAGATAGATAGATAGATAGATAGATAGAGAGATAGATAGATGGACAGATAGATAGATAGATAGATAGATAGAGAGATAGATAGATAGATGGATAGATAGATAGATAGATAGATAGATAGATAGATAGATAGATAGATAGATAGATAGATAGATAGATAGATAGATAGATAGAAATCTAAACCTGGGGTAGTGTAATGATTGGCGTTTTACTAACTGAGCCCTCACTGAGTTGTTTGTAGGCACGTATCAATCATTAAATCCTTAGGGGCAAGTTCTCACGGAGTATTCATTTTGAACGTTTTCTTTGTAAAATGCAACTGCTGAAAATTCTATTCAGTGAATGCAAGAGAAATGGAAGCTGGATCATGACGGCAGTTGAATAGCTCAGCGGCAAATTTATCTAAAAGAAAGATCACACATAATAGCACAAAAGTTTATATATGTCATCGGGCAAGTTCGCAGCAACGATCGGTCTACTGACCAAATTTTTAGGAGGCTGGTGTGGCCGCCTCTTCTTTTCCTGGTCACCCTGCTCCAGTTTCAGTGATGACGGGGCTCTTGAGCTCGCAGCACTCTGAGACAAAGAAATGCGAGGACTGATGACGCGGCCTCATGTGAAAATGAGTCACACTTTATTAAGCCTTGTACATCAGGAATCAAGTGTATTCAATGATGAAAATCAATTATTGCATCTCCGTATCTACACGTGTGTGAAAATAGAGGAAATGTTTAGGCTGTCTTCTCAGGAATCTGAAAGAAACAACAACCAGAAATAATAAAAATAATAAAGAAGAGCAATGGTCATGTCTGAATTTTCATTGTATTTTATGAACTTTTTTTTTTGGCAGCACAGTTGTTAAGTTGCATATGTTATTCTCTTAGCGATTAAATTTAGCGCAGTATCACTTTTGTCTCAATTATTTTCCAGTTCCTATTTTTGAATTTCTTGAACTTCTTGAACTTCTCGAGAGATATATAGTGAAAGTAAACGTTGATGTAGACAAGAAAGTGGGTTTCTATTTTTTGGGTTATCTGCGAGCTATGTGCGCAAAATGCTGTTTAAAAGATATTTGAATAATTTCTCTCAGTACATGATTATATAAAGGGGTTCTCTCTAACATGGCACTTCGGAGTATATGTAGTAACGTTTGCTTAAGGTGAAATATTCTAGGCCAGAAGGCAATACGTCACCATCACGCAACAATACGTAGTGTCGTACGCCATTATTCATAAAAACACTTGAATAGGTAATGATGGTTGATAATGAAGCAAAATTTGTATATGTTCTCGAACGTCTTCAAATGACGCCTCCAGGCATACAACAATAAACACAAAAAAACCGACTAAATAACCAACCAGCATATTACCTTCGGCCCAGATCCATCAGATGAATCTGGCGGCACCGCTACGGCAGCCAGTCCTGTACAGAAATACAACATGGCATTTTGAGCTGCACATATTGCTCATCGTTCTTGAAAACACTTTAGCAAATTATTATTCACAGTATGTAGAACGGTGTATGTTCATCTTTTCAATACGACACGAAGTTCAATATTGTTCGTTCTAAAAGCGATGAACCCATAACCTTTCACAGTAGGGCGGGAGTGAACGTTTTTCATATGGGCCCTCAAATTTTTGTGACTGATGCATGTATACGTATGAGTTACTTTGTTTTAGATTTTTTTCACTTATGCCACCTAACATAAAATAAAGGATCCCAAGGAAAGTTGTTTGACAATTTTTACGACAACAACAAATCATTCATCCAAGAGAACATTTCTTATAGCATCACTAGCGAACAGCGACCGCAGAAGGCACACGTGGCAGCTACGAAAGCATTATCCCTATTGAAGCAAGTTAAGCTTATCTTCATGTCTTTGGTGCACACATATCCAAAGGTGTGATATTAAGAACTTGCAGTTTGCATAGCTACCATCCATTAAATTTTACGGGTTCTTTATAGAATAATTTACACAGAGATATGACGGTTTCTATGCAAAGTTGGTCATTCGATAAAATATTTTCCCTACTTGGGTCTGAGTATTCGGCAATGACGGGCGCCTTAAAGTTCTTGCGTCTGTGAGTTGATTGTATGCCCCTCTGGCTGCCCACGATACACTTAATGACATGAATGTTCCACTGTGCATTACGGGCCTTGAATCAGTGTGGCTAATAGATATTTTCAAGAGAGAAACGCCCAAATTCTTCATATTTGTATTGTAGGCACGTGCAAATTCACACAAAAAAATAACATTAATGATTCCTCCGTCTTAGGAATCGGTAAAACAGGAAGCTAAAATGTGTCTTACGCGAGTATTTTAGTGTTTACTGCGTATTTATATAAGAAAGCTTGCAGAATGCCTCTTGGTGTTTGGCAGCTGCACCACCGCTTAACGTTGATGCGTCTACGTTAACGCTTAGTGCTACAAAAACGTGATTGGTTAGACACTGAACTTTGGCTATGGTCACCTACTCGCGCAATGTTGGGGTTATTCAACGCCACAGCCCGGCCAGACAGAAATGTAATGAACGTTTTGCCTTGTCTCCTGGCCGGCCTCAATTTGCGTGGGGCGAGCGTAAGCGCCGAACGCGGAGTTTTGCACCCAGACGAAGCAGGTGCGCTGTTATACGCTTTGCACAGCTATTTTAGGGGCGAAGCTCCTTATAGCGGCACCCGTTTGTCCCTCGTAGCCGTAGTAGTACTGTGTAACCAGTCTACCATTTCGACTTCCAAGGTGGTGTCGGTGGGAGATTTCTTCTGTGCGTTGTTGAAAAATAAAAAATTCGCAGCGTGCGCGTTAAGTAAAAGGCGAATTCTCCTGTCTCTCATTCTCCCTTAGCAGCCATTGGCATGTACATGGAGCACTATCTGAGAAGAAAGGTTTGCTGCGTTATACTAGCTGGGCGTAACCTCCTAAAATTTTGAAAGGTTTAGCGAGCGTTGGGCCGCAGTGCCATGAATACAGTGAACTAGTATATACCTTAATCTCGAGGTGGTTATAGGTGGGAAGTAGACACGAAGCGCAAGCCGTAAGAAAGTGGGAGTGTGCCTCCTCTCATTCAGTCTTTGGAATGTCCACTGTATGGCGGTGCTTCTACATGAGGAATATATGATGAAAAGATGCGAGATGGCGGTACTTGGAGTGTTGAACAGGTGGACGAACGGACACACAGAGAGATGCATGGACGGACGCACGGATGGCTGCACGGACTGATAGACGCATGGACGGACGCAGGAGCGGATGCATGAACGAACGCAGGGACGGACGCACAGATAGACGTGCGGACGCACGGACAGGCGGATGGACGCACGGGTGGCCACACAGACGCACGCATGGATAGACGGAAGCAAGAACGAATGGACGGACGGATGCTTCGCCCCACTCTCCATCATTCACTTTGTGGATATGCTGCCATCATTTTTTTCGGTATGAATGAAGGCTATGAGCGACACTGACACTTGCCGTAAAATTTCCTTTTAGGGGTGTGTTTGGCGTTGACAAAATGGCACATAACTTTGAAAGAATAGCGCCGAATGAAGTGGACGCAAAGAAAAGACGAGCCGAATTAACTAGTCGCTGATGAAGCGGTAATGACGAATGCATCACTGCACATTACGAAAAGTGCTGAGGACTGTAGCAGCTACAAAAGGCTCATTTTAATATAGCACGAGGTTATTGGATGTGGCGCAGTAGTTTCGCGCCCGGAGTCAGTTGTCCCTGACCAAGACGTCACGGGGTACACTTCCGATGACGGTTTAGCATGTTTTACCGGCGTCTCTTCTGTGACTGAAATACACCATCCAAATCTTCGTGGGCCCCGGCACAAAGACTATCGTATTGATAGAACTGAATTTTCGAGTCAGGCTACAAGCTGGCTGGCTAAAGTTAGGATATGAGTAATCTGCCACGGTGCTCAAGTGTTAATGGTGCCTGACTGCAGACGCGAACATCGCGAGATGAAATTCCAGTGCTGTGATCACATTTTAAGTATGAAATATTTGAGATCCGTGTACCCGACATTTAACTTTCCCAAAGAACAATAGGTGGTCGAATTTTTTCTGAGTTGTCCACACAACGTCCCTTATGATCATTGTAGTTCTGACAAGTTGAACTTAAACAATTATATAATTAGTTATGACATAACAATAAGAATCAAGTTTACAGTAACAGGCTTAAACATTGTATCGTCCAGTCGCAATACTACTTGGGCACGTTTTGTCAAAGTGTTTTGACCACGACACTGTGAACCTGCGGTATGGGGAAGAAGTTTGAATTGTTTTTATCTGCTTATAAAAATTTCCGTGCTTCTCATTTTATTGTATAATCTCTGTGTTGATGTTCTGACATTGTTATCATATTTTCGCATTATGTGTGTATGAGGGCAAAATGTCCACCTGTGAGCTTCCTGGGCAGGCACTGGCAATCGAGGAAACAGAGCCGCTGTCGGTGGTACACGTCTACGTCATCCACAGACGTGCCCTCTAGGCAAGTCATTCCTCCGATGACGTAGACGCGGTCGTCAGCATTGGCGGCAGCGACGGCGTGACGCGCGCGAGAGAGCTTGAAACGGAATTCCCATCGACCACGCAGTGAGTCGAACGCGAGCACGTCGACTAGGTTGGTGAAGCTGGCGGGGTCGCGGCCCGCGGGTTTGAGGCCACCCGCAAGCCACAGTTCGTGGTGGATGGTCAGAGCGGTGCAGTAGGCGCGGGGCTCAGGGAGACTCGGTCGTCGTACCCAGCTGCACGTAGTGGTGGAGCTTATTCAAAAATTGTCATAATAATCAAGCTCGTCGTCAACAATATATTGTAGTAAGGCGGTACGTTGGACCAGTTGGTCTGCTCCTTTGCTCCTTTTGCTCCTCTTTTGCTTTTTCCCTGTCCTGTATTTTTTCTGGTGTTGTGCTGTAAGTAAGTTCACGATCGTCGTCAACAAATGCCAACGTTATGTCACCTACAGCACTAAGACCTTTCCCTCTGTTATGCATGTGCTCGTGTCGTAGATATGCGTGGTTGTCGCAAACATAGACTAATGAAAAAAAAAACTCACTGGGTAACTGGCCTGTTGGCTAACCGGTGTATGTCTGTTGTGTTGTATCCGCTTATTAAAGTTGCCCAAGTTTTATACACCAGCACAATTTTCTTTCCAATGAAGCCCAATTAATGTACAATATCTTGACCATGTCTGCGTTCTTTGTGTATATTTTTCCGAAATATAAAAGAAGTTTAGGATAGGTTAGGTAACACTGCGGACGTTGAGGTGAACAATGTGAATGCGAAAGCAGAGCTCTGCTGTACTTTTGTTTCTAACACCCAATATAATGCATCAGCTGCCCGAGGTTCATATTTATTTAGCGTTCAGCTGTCATGCCTCGCATATTCTTCTGCACTGCTGAAATATTGCTTCTATGCTATTGGAGTTTTTTGATGTGAGGTATCCACGGATTTTTCCACGAGCGATGAATGGCTCTTTGTACACTCACGTGCGCTCGTTAGGGTCCGTGGCGTGCACAGTGGACAAGACTTCGGCGGGCGTCATGCCGGTGAATACCTGCTTCTTGGTGGTCACGCCTCCTACCACATACACCAATCCGCCCAAGAAGCCCACGCCGCAGGCCATGAGCGGCAGCGGAAGATGGCGGTACGGAACCCAGCTGTCTGATGCAGGGTTGTACAACTCCACCGAGTTGAGGATCCTGGAAGATAGCGATCACTGGGTTTTTACCATGAGTGTATGGTAAGGCGGTGCAAATGAATGCATGAGGAAAATGTGACGTTCTCTCTTTGCTTGCGTTTATATCTAAAAGTAAAAAATAGTTTTTTTTTATTTATTGATAATACCGACAGTTATTCGCCTAACTTGATGAGAAATGCTGGAACTGAGAGAGATAGAGGAGAAAAAATTGAGCAGTTGTCGTCAAAACACTGTCCTTGCTGAAATTTTCGAAGCCACACATGCGACTATTTAGTTCCAGGTAAAGGGCGTGATTATATAAAACGTTGCCTTGCAAGCCCATTTAGCAGCTCCTGCCAAGAGATTACATGTGTAGGCTTCTTTGTCTGAACGCGTAACCTTATGAAATTCCGGCGATTGAACGGTGAACAGAGTAATGTACCTTTCACTGTTACAAAGTGCCAGTTTATCCTCGAATGAAGTAGTACATATCAAGAAAACGATTTGACTCTTTATTGATGTGCAAATCCCCGTAATGCTACATAAAAGCAGTTCGACCTAAAAGAAAGATAAGACAAGAAATCGATGGTTGAGTGGCTTTCGATCGCACGGCCCCTCAGCACCTGTCAGTTCGAAAGCTTGACACACACGCGAAACGTTACACTGAAAGACAGAAAAGTGGCTTTTTTGTTTTTTGCCAAAAGTATTGTAGGTGATATGAATTTTCACTTTTGAAAGGAAAGTACAAGTGTCTCCATGCATGTGTAAACCTACGATGAGGTATTTCAAAAGCTTGTTTCCTGCTTCTCTGGGTGTGAAAATTAGCTAATGTGGCACGTTCATCACTAAACAAGACTACCGTAAGTGAATATGTTTGGGGCAATCACGTTGATTTGCTATTCGGTTCAATTACGCGTACAAAACGTTGCAATTCGTAATGGTGCGCACTGAATACTTCAGTTTTTCTGCACTCATTTGACGTATTTTCTACCATTACTCACGTTCCGAGACAACGGCCACAACTGCCCACCCTTGTTGCACATATATAGGGCAGTATACTTAGTTTGTCTCTTTCAGAGAGTGTGACGTTCTCACTACGGAAATATGTCTGATGCTATAGCAAAGGGTAGAAAGCATTCAATGACCCACTAGTTATGCTATTCACTTCATGTGTCACCACCTTGTTATCTTAGTCTATATAACTTCTCTAATAAACATGCCAACGTGATTTCTCAACCAACATGACGTTTGCACAGGGCAAGTTTGTAAGCAGTTGGAAGAAGGTGTGTGGCTATGTGATGTAATAATTGGCTGCAACGAAGAGCGTACGAATTCGAATCCTATTTTATTCAAAGTATTAGAGCGAAAGCTGCTGTGACATCACAAGGCTCCTTTTTAGAGCCGTAGTTGTCCACCGCCATTGCCACCGCATGTGTTCGCAACCACTATCGAGCGAAATCAGAGAAAAACGAAGAAAATAAAAACTAGACCCTGGTAGGTCTCTGTTCAGGAATCAGTATTACACGAAGGGGAACCGTGTCCTAGCAGAGGTAGTTGAGAGTTCATTGTACCTTGTTTCGGCACAAGGGACAAGGAATGACTGCTACCTCAACAAATTGGAATATCACGTAAAGAACGTCAAGCATGCAGGTAGAAACTTGCAGCACACACTTCAAGCAGAAAGAACGCACGAAATGAGTATACACATGACGAGCGCAGAGAAGCAACTGTGACATCCTGACAATTAAAGCACATTGGCAAACAAAATGAAACACGCGGGAAATGAATGCCCAGGTAGGACGAGTGTGAACAACAGCCACAACTCTTACTTCATCGTGTGCGATCAGCGCACTCCTTCTTAATGAAGGCATGACCGCTGCAGCGAGTGAAGTGATGTTCATGCTTTTACCAGCTGTAACCAAAGCAAACGTCCGATAGAAGCACAAGAGGTAAAAGCACCCGAGTCCCCATGTAAGCGTGCGCGCGAGTGAGCCACCACGCTAGAGAAGTCTTCTTTCTCGTGTTCCTTCTTGGCAATCTAAGAGTGTATATTGTACAACGTCATTTCCGTGACCTAAATGCGTCAGTGTAGCCGTGGTGGACCCAGAATAAAATACTTTTGTGTTAAAAAAAAAACGGCCGGTCGGCGCTGAACGCGCAGCGCATGCAGGGACTGCGAAAGATAGAAAATCCTTTCAGAGCTTTTCTTCAAAACTCTTTGGGTTACTGCTGCACGCAAACTTGAAGCGTACCCTTCACACAAAAATTTATAGCTTTTATGTAAACAGAGGCAATGACTGTGTCATTCTTCGTCATTTTTCGGAGAAGCGTGGTACCCGTTGCACATTTGGAAAGAAATTTGTGCAACGTTTTTATGCTCCGGCTGGAGACGATGAAAAATTGTGGAGGAAGATTTTTTGTGCGTTGGAGCATACGACAACCCCCTCGCTACGCGATTCGCATTGTGAGACGCCTGGTTGTTTCCTTGCTGTTTTAAAAAGCTTTATTACTTATAATAACGTGACTCCTTTCGCGGCATCAAGCCTGTCCATGTTTGCAAAGCAGTTTCAAGCACCGGCCTGACTCTGCGGTAGAATGCCGGGTCGCCCTGCAGAGGACCGGTGTTCGATTACCATTATGTCCTTAGATTATGGCATTATGGCTTTTTTATTTCGTGCGATAGTGGTTACGGACATCGGCAGCGGCAATGGGCAACTATGGCACACACGATCCTTCTAGTCTCAAGAAAGGTTTCACTGTAAAACATTAGGAATATAATGAGATTCAGAACCGTGTGTGCCAGCTGAGCATCATACCACTGTGCCTTGCCAGCGCTTGGAGCTCTTTCGCAAAGTGACCTGGAGGCAGGTTTTATGTGGCGAAATGAATCGTGGCAATATAACTACTTATGCCTTTTAGAACGGCAAAGAAACAATAAGGCGTGCTAGTGGGTATACAAACACGCCTATAGGTTACAAAAGCTTCACACGTAACTATTTATTGTCGGCAGCTATAGCATCTAAGAATTGAACAGAATTCCTTGCAAGTGAGCAGCGGGAACTGCGCTTCTGAGAAGACTGACAAGGACGCCCTAATGACTGCCTCACTACTACAGAAAAATTACGTTGATTTATGGTGTAGTAACGCACTAAAGGGAGACAAAGTTAGGTGGGCTGAGGAGATCAAAATGTTTGCACGTATCAAGTGGAAACAGAAATCCCAAGACCAGGTTATTTGGAGTATTATGGGAGAGGCCTTTGTCCTAAATAGACGCAGTCAGACGATGATGATGATGATGATGATGATGATGATAGGGTACCCTTCATTCGTGCCTTGTAGTAGTTACCGAAAGAGTGCTTGAAAAGTATCTAGAAAGGACGCTCTTTTAGCTTTCGCTGTGCTGTGCTGGGCGTTCCGCGCAGGGCTGGCGGTTTTTTACAGCGAAATCTCTCATGACATCACAACAGGGGTCGAGTGCAGTGCCGTAGTTGTCCGCTGCCGCCACCTGTGTCCACAACCACTATCGCAAGAAATAATATTACAAAAAAAAAACACTTAGTAAATAGAAACGCTAAGGACGCAGTGGCATTCGAACCTGGTTCCCCTGCGAGCCAGCCCAATATTCTACGCCATAGCCACGCTGAAGCTTGAACCTACACTGGAAAAATGCCTTGGGCTGCTTTAGCGTCGGGAAAGGGAATTCGTAAATATAAGTAATAAATCGTTTTATAAGAGCAAATGAGCAACCAGGTGTCAAGCAATGTTAATTGCTGAACTAGCGCATTACGCAATCCTGATGACCTAATCCTGTGGGACATACTCACTGCAGGCGTAAATCCTCATCGTCGGGAGCCACTGCATAAAAAACTTGCACGAAATTTCCTGCAAGTGTGCAGCGGATACCACGCTCCTCCGAAGAACAACAGAGGATAACATAGTGATTGCCGGCCCACTACACAAAATTGATGTTTACGACGTAGTGGGTACCCTGCAAGTGTGATTATACCAGTTACCTATATAGTGTTTATGAAATGCTCTGAAAGGCCCCTCTTTCACCTTTCGCTGCGACTGTTGTGCGTTCCGCCCACGTTCCGTGTCCATCAATCTCTGCAAATTTTTCTTGTTGTCTGCCATCAGCACTATATCATCTGCGTACATCAATGCTGGTAGTGCTTGTTCAATGAGTTTTCCTTGTTTGACGAAAGAGAGGTTAAATCTCAGTCCACTTCCCTCTAATTTGGCCTCTAATCCTTGTAGGTACATCATGAATAATAACAATGACAGGGGACACCCCTGCCTAACCCCCGTTTTACCTCCGCAGGCTTGAATACCTCTTTTTGCCACTTTATAATTACCTTATTACCTTTATAGATATCCTTTAAAAGATTAGTGACTACATCTTCCACGCCTAGTGTATCCAGTATTCCCCACAATTTCTCTTGAACCACGCTATCGTACGCTTCCTTGATATCCAAAAATGTTAGCTACAGGGGTCTGTGTTCCTTTTCTGCTATTTCGATGCACTGCGTCAGTGAGAACAGATTGTCTTCCAACCTCCTGTGTTTCCGAAACCCAATCTGCAGTTCCCCCAGCACCCCCTCATCCTCTATCCATGCCTGCAGTCGTTCCTTTATAATATGCATCGCCAGCCTGTAGACCACTGGGGTCACTATTATAGGACGGTAGTTGTTTATGTCAGCTTTGTCCCCCTTTATTTTATAGATCATGCTCACCCTGCTAAGTTTCCATCCATCGGGAACTTCTCCATCAATTATTATTTTGTTCACTGCCTCTCTCAAAGCCTACTTAGCACCTAATGTCCTTATCAGCATAATTAGAATGCCATCTGAGCCTGTTGATGTACTACACGAAACCTTTTTCTCAGCCCTTTCTCACTCTCGTTGTGAAAATGGGGCCATTGCGCCACATGATTCATCCTTGCCTATTGTGGTGCATAAAGCACTTCTTTGTTGAAATTTTTCTGTCACCCCTGTTCTTATATATTCAATGGCTTCGTCCCCTTCTAGCCTAGCACCTTGAGCTGTAGTTTTAAACCTCTGCTCTAAGCTCCTCTCATTTCTTAGGGCGCTTAGATGGTTCGAAAATTTCGCAGATACCTTTATATCTTTTTTATGTACTTCCGCCAGCCACTGAGCTCCCTTTCTTCTAATATTTTCATTGATTAGAAGGGATGCGTACCTTCTACAGCTTAGAAAGATACAGCTTAGAAAGAGAGGGAGTGGGAGAACTGCGCCGCGTCGCGGCACGCGGCCGAACTACCTCTAATACATTTTTTCAAAGGCGCGCGCGCCGAATGGAACTGCCGGGTCAACCGCCGGGCGCCCCGATCCAAGCGGCCGTGCACATGTATCCATAAACTGTCCTCTTTGCTTTTAGTTTTATAAAGCAAATGCGAGAATTCTTAGTAGGCTGTCAAGGAAAAAGCCTCAATGTCGCATGCAGGCCTTTCTTGGTAGCAATGCATCTACAGCGGCCCTCCGCTTACTCTTCCTTGTCGTCCTTGCCACCGACGACCATGATCTTCTCGTGCACAACAGCGGCTCCGTGACAAGCTCTGGCGTGCAGCATATCCGCCGCGCGGTCCCATCGCTGCTCGCGAACGTGGAATTTGAACACGGAGCGCTGAGCTCGGCCTTGTCCTCCTTTGCTGGCGATTGCGCCACTGTAACCACCTGTAGATTAAAGTAGTCATGTGTGAGATTGGCAATCATTGTTATGGAATAGGACCGATTTGCTAAGGTACACTTTATTTTATGGGTATGGTGACTTGGCGTGGGGTTATGACAATTAGCTCGAGTACAGATTAGGGGAACGCTGAACTGCAATCCGCTTACACAGCACCGACCAAGTAGGCGCACAAAAGCACAAAGTCCTGGAAAAAAACGCATGGGTAAGTTTCCTTTTTTATGAAAGTGTGCGCTTATTATGTGCGGTGTTTTCACTACAGACACTAACAAACTGTTTTTATTCCGCATAATGGTCTAGACAAGAAACTCGCCACCTGCGTGCCTCGGTATGGGCAGTTTAGCGGGGGCACGCATAAAAAAACATTTGGGTCACATTTATACCGACGCAGGCTGAAGTGAGTAAGAATAGCAAATGAAATGCTCCAGTATATAAACTGCATATATTTTTCCTATACAATTTATAATCAATAAACAAATTACTACGCTGAGTTACCGAAAACGTAGATGCAGCCTGCGTAGTAAACGACGGCGTGATAACTTCGTGGCTCGGGCAGTGGTTGAATGGCGAGCCATTGGTTCAGCTGTGGCTTGAACACGTAGTTCGACTTGCCTGCATCGTAGCAAGAAAAATTTTAAAGACATTGACAGGCCTATAATGGACAGATTGTCAGTCGTTTCAAAACGTATGTGTCGGCACCTGTTATAGTTTTTGAATTTAAATTTCGTATCCCCACATTTAAAAGCAGAATGAAATTTGTATCTCTTGTTCCACTTCACCTGAGCAAATGTATGGGTCGAGGGACCTTAGTCAGACAGCGGTCATCTTTATTTAGTCCCTTCAACCTAGGCAATCATGTTTTTGCCTGAATAAACAGTGAATGAAAAACAATTTAAAATTGATGATTTGTGCCACCTGAAGACGTATTGCAGTGCGCGGTGCCTAAAAAGCCGACCGAAGCGAAGCAGCAATGAAAATGGGAAGTGTGGCTATATTTTGAATAAGAAGAAGCTTAATGTGGGGGACATCAGCAGACTTAGTTATGCCTGAAGCAGCAGCCGGTAGTGAAACTTGGCTGTGAATATTGCGCTTGACTCGTAACACTCAGACAGGAGAGTTCTATATCAAAAACGGGCATAAAGTTTCACCGGTTAGTTAAATCCACTCACGCATGCTTCTAATTGGTCGAAGCTGTAAATTTCTGTGCTCCATAGTTTTTTTTCCGTTAGTGAAGGTGAGTGACACAAGGAATTAGGTATAAGGACAAGGACGTCATTCCCTGAAATAAAAAAAAAAACCACCGTACCAGCGGAGGTCTTCCCTGGTTCCTGAAGGTCGGTGCCTCCAAGGACGACCACGACAGCCGAATCTGAGTTCTGCACTTTTCCCACCAGCGATACCTCCTGCACCTCCTCCTCCTCTCTGGCATTCCTGCGAATGTGCTTGGTGAGTGCAGTGGCCATTGGCTGAGTAGTGTGGTGCAGAACGGTTAAGCCACACCTATGTCACAGACAGTAGTATTTAAGTACACATATACTGGTTGCATGTTCTGCAATAATCACATAACATTAAAACAAAAAAAGTTATGATGGGCGGTGAACACAGCACAGAAAGCATATATTTTAGTGCCATTTGAGTCATCGGCTTGTGATTTCACAATACTCCCACCGCAAGCGTCGTCAAACGTTTTCCTGTTTACTCACTGTTAGCTCCAATTTTATAGAGTCCACTACGTCATTACCAATGTTGCTAATCGCCCTTTAAGTGCCAGCCGTTAGAAACTGACATTGGCAGCGTTGTCATAAAAAAGGTATTTTTATTTCACTGTGCGTCCATAGTATTGTTTGTTCATTCCAAGGAAAGAGCAGCGGAAAGTTGAGGCAATGATTCCCCCAAGAGCTTTGCTACCAGAATATAAACAACACGGCTCCATGCCTTTATTTCAGAAGCTGTTATGGTGGTGTCAGCTTCTAAGTCTTTCTCAAGTGGTGGGGCTTTCGCCATAGGGTTACGTAGGGTGTCAAGGGGGGGGGGGATGAAGCCTCGTCGCCGCACCCATTTCTAATAACTCAAAGGGGGAACTTTTCCACCTACCCAGTTTTTAAGTGGAAAAAAAGCCGCTTTCCCCCCTCCCTTCAGCCCGAGCGCAATCTCATAACTTTTACCATGCCCTGCGGATGATGGCGTCCCCAGTGAAACCAAGTTGACAATAGAAAAGAAAAACACACCCTCTATTGACTCAAAATTGTCGTAACCATAGTTGAAGTTATGCATGTGCTCACCTACGCACTTTCATTGCGTATGTGGCCATCGAGTTGAAACATATCAACATACGAATACATAAACTAAGACTAACTAACATCTGCATCATCTGAGGCGGACCCAGTATATATATATATATATATATATATATATATATATATATATATATATATATATATATATATATATATATATATATATATATATAGATATGATGCTATGATGAATGAGCGACGTGCACTGGCGCATACCTCATGTTTATTCCTTTCTGACTTCTTCCTTCTCTGCCTCTACAACTAACTCCTAACCATCGCTACTGTCTTACGTTACAGGATTCCCCCTCCCCCCGAAAGAAGTCGCGTCAGACGAACATAAATGAAAACTGAACATGCACGGCTTAGAACTGAACACTGTCAAAAATAGAAGATCATTCCAACTCCGAGGAAGTTTCCGTTAACACACTATAGCTTCACAAGAGAGGACAGCAATCCTGGGTATCAAGTACAGCTCTGGAAGGCGAGGCTGGCTGTTGCGCTCTGGACAACATAAGCATGCTTTGAGCGTGAAATCAGATGGAAACACAGCCGGTATTCTTGCGATGAATGAACGTGGTGTGATGGCCTTGAAGCATTGGCTGGATGATTTGCGCAGGTGTCGTGCTATTTGTCTTGATTGGAACCCATGCGTCACCACCCGTTTGCGTGCTTGTTGACCGAGGCTGTTGCGGTGATTTCTGCGTCCTTGCGGAATACAGGGTATGGTTTGGCGCCTTTCTCAACGTTGTATGTCGTGTTGCCCGAGTCTTGATATCGACTGGAGAAAGCTTACTCGACGTCCCTTGGGAAAATATCCTGGATTCGATGCTTTCTTTGTTTTGAGCGATAAATCTTGAATATGTCGTTGGTTTGGTTGACACGTTTGTAAACGGCTTTCCGAAAACCGCGAGTGTTCTTCCGAAGATGATTATATTCGTCGTCGTCCTTGTTCGTATAGCCCTTGGAACCTCTGTTGTTCTTGGATTTGCTGGCATTGATGATGTTGCTGCGAAAAGACCTGAGGTGGCAGTCCTTTTTCACCATGACACTGACTTTCTGGGCAATTGAATGTGGTGTCGAGTGGGCAGGTAGTAGTCTCTAGGCTGTTGTGCTGCATTTTGGGTAATGAAGGTAATGCTTCAGAGTTGACAGATACATCATCAGGGGCTTCTTCGCTGTTCGCTGCGAGTGGTTCTTGCGCCTGAATCTGGATGGTAGGTTGAGGGTTTGGCTGAGTATATTCGGAGTTCTGCAGCTCTATCCCGACCGTTGTGAGCGGGCTAGATGTGAGGTGGGCGTTGTGAGCGACAAAAGATGCAAGTGATGTAAAACCAGGATTTTCACTCTTCGAGTAGTCATGGCGTTGTTCGGTATTTTCTCCATGCGTCAGCTGGTGTACCATGAGCAAGGAGTCCTTATAAGGCAAGTGGGGAGCGTTAGGAGCGCTTAAAGAACCGCGTGACGAAAACCCAGGCGGTGGACAACGTATGCGAGACGAAGAGTGAAGGGCATCAGGTGGTTGAGCAACGTCTCGTGTCATATGCTGAAGCGATCACTTCGGAAATGCCGTCTTTCGCGCAGAAGGGAGGCGCGCTTGGTGGTTGGGTTTTTCCCAATATACGCATGGCCTTCTGAAAGTAAACTCAAAGTGCCACTTCGTCTTGAGGCAGTTGTCGATGCGCGCTGGGCTTTCGAATGGTTGAGGACTGCTTAGGAAATTGACGATAGTGTGCGGTTGTCTCTAGATGGTTGGCAATGAGTAGGTCTTGGTCATAGTCGTTAAAACGGGTAATCATCTCCTCTTTGATTTTTCGCCATGACTCTTCGTTCTCGAATATGTGAATTAGGTAAAATTTAAATGCCTCACCGGTGACGTAGTCACTGAAGTTCGTAACCATCTCCCGTTCCGACCTTGATGGAGCGGTAGCGTGGAGCTCGAACAGGTCGAACCAGTCCTGTACAGGTCTATCGTCCGCTGCTCAAGTGTACTTGGGGATGGGAAGGTCTGTCGATGGTACTGCCATGGTGCCCGTAACTGTATGCGCCTGAGATCACCTCTTCTGTGTTCGATATTCAGTTGAGGCGTACTGCCGGTGGCTTCGTGAATAATGTGGGGTTGATGAGCAGTCGCCAGGTCTTCATCCTGTCGACTCGTGTGATGCTATACGTGGGAGACGTGGCCTGGCTCATACCTGATGTTTATTCCTTTCTGACTTCTTCCTTCTCTGCCTCTACAACTAACTCCTGAGCATCGATACCTTCTTACGTTACACACACACACACACACACACACACACACACACACACACACACACACACACACACACACACACACACACACACACACACACACACACACACACACACACACACACACACATATATATTGTACCGAAGCATAGTGGCGCCAGTTCTGTGCCAGCGTGAAAGAAGGCGTTGACGTCCGTGTGTGGCTCGTGCTTGCCGGGTTCCTGCCTGTACCAGCTTGTTGCGGCTAACGTTTCTGGAATAATAACCTGTGTTTTTACGCAATTTTGCTCGTTGCATTTGGTGGAAACGTGCTGGGTAACGTCCTGGAGCTCCGCAGCCGTAAGCTACCATCTCAGTCCACGATGACCGAGCGCGTCGATCCCCCACAAGGCTCTTCCACGCTGCCACCCGTCATGTGTTCTGGTGTACTTCGTCTGCGTGACCCACAAGTATACAACGGCACTGAAGATCAAGATGTCGAGGACTGGCTGGCAGAGTACGAGCATGCCAGCGCGATTAACAAGTGGGATGACCCTGCGAAGCTGATTCACGTCATCTTCTACTTGACGGATTTGGCCAACCTATGGTTCACCAACCACCAAGCCGACATCCCCACCTGGTCGGTTTTCAAAGAGGCCGTCCCCTCGTTTTTCGGTCGTCCAGCCATGCGTAAGCTTCGCACTGAACTGGGACTGCGGGGACGATTTCAGCGAAATGGTGAGAGCTTCACGAGCTACATTGAGGATGTGATCAGCCTCTGTAGGCGATTTGATGCCAGGATGACGGAGGCTGACAGAATAAAGAACATAATGAAAGGCATTGATGACGACGCTTTTCATATGCTTGTGGCCAAAGACCCACAGACCGTCACGGCCTTGATTCAGTTATGTCAAAGTTTCGATGAGCTGCGCAACCAACGAGTTTCTACAGGTCGCGCTAATACGCAGACAGCTGATATTTCGGCCTTGGAGTGCAAAAGCAGTGGTTTCGACTACAGCGTGTTAATGCCTCAAATTCAACAGTACATCCGGGAGGAAGTTGCTCGACAGCTCTCTCTTGTCGCCACCATCAACGAGACCCCCACAACACTGGACCACTCACTTCGCCGTGCTATTCAGACGCAAGTTGCCGAGGCTCTCCCTTCGCCCACATCCCCGATATCAGTGACTGCACCACTGACTTATGCAGAAGCCGTCCGCCGACCTTCTGCCCAACCGCCGCTCCCTTCATACAGTCCAGCCACCAACTACTACAGGTCACCAGTTTCAGTTTATCCGGTAAATCGGCCCATTCCACCACCTCGAGCACCTGTCAACTCTTGGCGTACTCCAGATAACCGGCCCGTCTGCTACAACTGTGGTATTCCAGGACATGTCGCGCGCTACTGTCGTCGCCGTGGATTCTAATTTAATGATGTGCAGCATTCCGGCAACATACCTCGGCCATCAGAATCGCATGTGGCACCTGATTCACATGACCCCCGCTCACGTCGACCAGACTTCAGCCGACGTCGATCTCCTTCACCCCGTCTTTGGTCTCCTCCCCCCATGCTTCGCCGTTCCAACCACGCCCAGGAGGAAAACTAACAGTCGCAGTTCCTGAGGCAAGAGCTGCGCCACCGACGAAATTTCCAAGGCCTCATCTATCGCCCCCTAACGAGATTGCCGTGTTTGTGGACGGTTTCGCCACAACTGCTCCTGTCGACACAGGTGCCGCTATTTGTATAATCAGTGAAGTGTTATGCCGCAATCTGAACAAAGTGACGACTCCACTGGTTGAAATTTCTTTACGCACGGCGAGTTCGCAACACGTCCAACCTTCTGCCACATGCACTGCTCGTGTTGTGATTTAAGGAGTGCTTTACATCGTTGAATTTGTCGTCCTTCCGCATGCGTCTCATGAAATCATTCTGGGATGGAACTTTCTTTCCGCTAATCATGCGGTTGTCGACTGCACTCGTGCTCAACTCGTTTTGTTTCCATTCAGCACGACATTCATAGATCTCCCTCGCTCACCCAAAAAGGTGATCGTCGCCGCTGACGTCGTCATTTCTGCTTTTTCGGTCACCGCGGCATCTCTTTTGTGCAACTCCGTTTCCGATTCAACTGACCTATTTATGCCGTCACAAGAATGCGCTCGTCGCCGGAACCTTGTCGTCCCGTTTGCCGTCATAACACTTGCCGATGGCTCCAGTGCCGTGTACGTGTGCAATCCGTTCCCTTGTCCCGCTACCTTATTGCATGGCGAATACATTGGGAGCCTTGACACTTATGATGACATCTTTCCTTTCGATGCCCGTTCTGATACGACACCGATGTCCGTGGATGCTGTCACAGCTGGCACCGCGCCCTCACTACCTGACGAAGACGTTCTGTTGCGCAGCGTAGACACCGGCCTTACGCAAGACCAGCGCAATCAGCTCATTCAACTACTTGACCGTTTCCGCGCCTCCTTCGACCACGGACAACCTCCCTTGGGACGCACGTCAGTTGTCGCTCACCATATCGACACCGGTCATCATACTCCACTTCGTCAGTGCCCCTACCGCGTCTCGCAGGCCGAGCGTGACGTCATCACTCAACACGTCGACGAGATGCTGCAACGTGGTGTTATTCAGCACTCACACAGTCCTTGGGCTTCGCCAGTGGTCCTCGTGCGAAAAAAGGATGGCTCCATCAGGTTTTGCGTGGATTATCGTCGACTAAACAACATCACACGCAAGGATGTTTATCCCCTGCCACGCATTGATGACGCCTTGGATTGCCTTCAAGGTGCGGAGTTTTTCTCTTCACTGGATCTGCGCTCTGGATATTGGCAAGTACCAATGGCTGAACCAGACCGTCCAAAAACGGCGTTTGTGACCCCTGACGGCTTATATGAATTTAATGTAATGCCCTTCGGTCTTTGCAATGCGCCTGCGACTTTTGAAAGAATGATGGACGGTGTCCTCAGGGGACTTAAATGGCACATCTGTCTTTGCTATTTAGATGACATAGTTGTATTCTCGGCGAATTTCGAAACTCATCTTTCCCGTCTGGAACAAGTTCTCCAGTGCCTTACGGCAGCCGGGTTGCAACTTAACTTCAAGAAATGTCGTTTTGGCGCCCGCAAACTCACAATTCTCGGCCACGTCGTTTCAAAAGAAAAAATATCGCCAGATCCTGCCAAACTGCGTGCCGTTGCCGAGTACCCTAAGCCTACTACCCTTAAGGAGCTTCGTAGTTTCATAGGCTTGTGTTCCTATTTTTGGCGTTTCATTCGCAATTTTGCCTCTATAATTGCCCCTCTGACTCAGCTTCTCTCCCGTAGCACGGACCTCTCTGGCTGGAATTCCCACTGCGATGAGGCATTCACGGCGCTACGCCGGCTACTCATCTCTCCGCCAGTTCTCCGCCACTTCGATCCCAATGCACCCACTGAAATTCACACGGATGCAAGCGGTGTCGGCCTCGGTGCCATTCTCGCTCAACGCAAGGATGGCTGCGACGAGCACGTTGTCGCCTATGCCAGCCGTACACTAACGAAGGCAGATTCCAACTATTCCGTCACGGAAAAGGAGTGCTTGGCTATCATTTGGGCTATAGGAAAATTTCGCACCTACCTTTACGGACGCCAGTTTGATGTTGTCACAGATCACCATGCCTTATGCTGGTTAGCGTCCATGAAAGATCCTACTGGCTGCCTCGCTCGTTGGGCTTTACGCCTTCAGGAATACGATATCCGTGTTGTTTATCGCTCAGGACGCAGACATTCAGACGCCGATGCACTGTCCCGTTCTCCACTGCCTCCTGACCTTGCCTGCTTATCAACTGCCATTTGCGATTCGTCATCGTTGAGCATCACTGACATGCCATCCGAACAGCGCAAGGATCCCTGGATCAATTGTTTGCTCGACATCCTCTCTCACAGCTCGTCAAAAACGAATTCACGCTCCCTCTCTCGTCAAGCAAGACACTTTGCTGTCCGTGAAGGCTTGTTGTATCGCCGCAATTACGTGACGGATGGCCGTAGATGGCTCCTTGTCATCCCTCGTCATTTGCGTTCGGACATCTGCGCTGCCTTTCACGATGACCCCCAGTGTGGCCACGCTGGAGTATTTAAGACTTACTCTCGCCTTCGTCTAAGATACTACTGGCGCGGCATGTATCGGCACGTTCGCCAGTACGTTCGGTCATGCACCATGTGTCAACGACGCAAGACGCCTTCTCACAGCACTGCTGGCCCTTTGCAACCCTTAACCTGCCCAGCGAGACCATTCGACCGCGTCGGAATTGATATTTATGGTCCTCTACCCAACTATCTTCGAGGCAACCGGTGGATTATCGTCGCCCTGGATAATTTAACACGCTACGCTGAAACATCTGCGCTGCCTGCTACCACTGCGAAAGACGTCGCGTCCTTTCTTCTTCACCATCTCATTTTATGACACGGTGCACCTCGTGAATTACTCAGTGACCGTGGACGCGTGTTTCTCTCGAACGCCGTCGACGAGCTACTCAAGGCATGTCGCACTGTCCATAGGAAATCCTCGGCATACCATCCCCAAACCAATGGCATGACAGAACGCTTTAACCGTACCCTTGGAGTTATGCTTGCCATGTACGCCTCTGACGACCACACTAATTGGGACCAAGTGCTCCCTTTTGTCACGTACGCGTACAAATCTGCGCCACAAACAAGCACTGGCTTTTCTCCTTTCTTCCTTCTGTACGGACGTGAGTCATCATGCTCCATGGACACCATTCTCCCTTACAGGCCTGATGTTTCCGAAGCGACGCCTGTTTCCGAAGCAGCTGCTTATGCCGAAGAGTGTCGTCAACTCGCTCGCTCATTTACCGCACAAGACCAATGGTGCCAGAAAACTGACCACGATTCCTCTGCGTCTACTGTACACCATAACCCAGGAATGCTGGTTTGGCTCTGGGTCCCGTCTACCCCTCCCGGTCTTTCCCCGAAGCTTTCGTCGAAATACCATGGCCCCTACCGTGTGGTGCGGCAAACATCTCCTGTCAACTATGAAGTTGAGCCCATTGATCCACCCTCGGACCAACGCAGCCGTGGGCGTGAAACAGTACACGTATCACGCCTCAAACCGTGCTATGACCCCCTTGTCGTGTCCTTTCCCTAGGTCGCCAGGTTGGCTCCTTTCTGCGCGGGGAGTAATTGTACCGAAGCATAGTGGCGCCAGCTCTGTGCCAGCGTGAAAGAAGACGTTGACGTCCGTTTGTGGCTCGTGCTTGCCGGGTTCCTGCCTGTACCAGCTTGTTGCGGCAAACGTTTCTGGAATAATAACCTGTGTTTTTACGCAACCTTGCTCGTTGCAATATATATATATATATATATATATATATATATATATATATATATATATATATATATATATATATATATATATATATATATATATATAATATATATATATAAATGGAGTAATAAAAGAGCCATGACACCCAATCCATTTCATATTCTGCTTTCTGTGATGGAATGCTTGTGCATTCATGAAAATTCTGGCGAATGATTAGGGCATTTGGTAAAGCGCGTAATTTGTAACTGAATATTTTTCTTGACAGACGAGGGGCTTGAGAGTCGGGCAACACCACAGCGCACTCGCAAGCCATGCATGAAGTCAGAAGCATCAATCTGTGTGGTGTGCATTCGAGGGAACGATATTGTTGTGTGGTCAGTGGTGCGTTAAATCGAATATATATTTGTCTTTCTTGTGCTTGGCCCTGAAACTGAACTGTTTGCAACAGCTGAAATTATAAAAGAAGACCACAACACCTCCTCTTGCTGAGCATGAATAAGCAGATGCTATTGCAAAATGGTGGTCACTGGTGGTTGGCAAGACTTACAGTTGGTGTTTTGTATGGCCTATTTCTCAATGAAATGTTCTTTTACAGCCCGCATTTCATACTTAGAATAGGCGTAGTAGTCTCTCAACTTCGATTTTGTGCTGAAAATGAGAACATATTGGATGACCTATACGTAGCCTGTAATAATACCTCGAAAAATTAAAGTACAGCGGCAAGCGTACAAAGCTTGACAGAGTGCGAAGCATCAAAAATTGAAACTGCAAATGACACTTTTGGTTGATAGTAGCACGTTGTGCCTTCTTCTTTTTTAGTATTCATTCGGTTTAGCGCTTTGCCTTCATGAATATGCCCAAAGTACAGTTATTCCAAAACATTAAAGTCAGGTAAAAATAGATATTGCAGTGTCTTGGCACGGTTATGCAAGAATACACGTAGCTTGAGCTATAGATGGACGTGAAGGTAGACAGATCGACGGACGGACTAGTGACTGAGCCAAGCACCTGCCCACTATACACACAACACTCCACGAGCTTCTAGGCCTTCTCCGGCATGACAGCTATGTGCAGTGTGACGTCAGTGCTCCTTGATCATGCACAGCACGGCTTTGAATAAGCCATGCGAAGCTGCTCGAGCTTTTACACTATGGCTTACTGTATAAAATGAGGCTTGGACACGTACTACCACGTAAACGTTTAAACATACACTTAGAGAAAAAATTATTCGCAAGCTCATAGGTGGTGCCTCACAATAACTTCGAACATCGATCCAGTTCCTGGTGTGTGTGCTACTATGCGCTGTAAAGCGATCAGCGTCGTGCTTCACGCTGACATCAGCAAAATCTGTATGTGAGAGTCATATTGCAATGGGAAATCGTTACAGCTTTAGGACAGGCTTATCACCATGCTAAATCCAGGTCCGCACGTTCTCACCGTGTAAAATTATTTCTATCTACACATATTCAGAGTTGTTGTAGGCGTTTTATTGGTTTGTGTTTTGTATATTAAGGGAAACAACATCATAGATCAAGACAGTAAAGAAACAGACAGAATCACACGTCGCACTGCCTTTACTGTCCCAGTTTTTTCTGCTGTTTCGCCTACGATGTGTTCAATTCACTTACCGAGAAGTTGACCCCTAGAGTTTGTACTCAAGACATTTCACAGATATCTCAACAGCGCACTGCCTCATATTTGTTGATCTGTGGCATGAGTTATAGGAATTGGGGCATGACCTACCGCTGCGAACTCTGTCAGTTCAAGGTCTTCATAAAGATATGTCATGTGAGTCACGTATTTCATTAAAATTTTCTTACTTAATTTCCTTAAACCTTAAATTTCCTTAATATCCTTACCCAATGTCCTTAATGTAAAATGTCCTTACTGTATCTTAATGGACTTACTGGGACTGAAAGTACGTACTTGAAGGTGTAAGAAATCGAGCCGTACTGTGGCACACTGAATATACGTGAGGTAATTTACTGGTGGTAAGGAGCATTGAGACCGATGGTGAAAAAGTAACTTTACGCTAACGAAATCATGCGTCAATTTTATCACGCTCACTGAGATTCAGGTTCATCCGTGAGTCTGAGTCTCAGTCTGTCAAACTGAATATCATGTTGATGAGTGAGTTCGATTGAGTTCCCAGAGCAAAACGAATCTCTTTAGTGAATATGAGTAGGCTGAAAATTTTCACTGACCTATGTGCGTGACACATCGGCTGTGGCCTGTATCACGCGATCAGTTCAGTGGTGGTGGCGTCAAAATATGGGATTTACCCAAGGTTAAAGAAGGTCCCCCTCTGAAAGTTGCCGCTTCGCATGCTTAAAGTTTTACTCAAAGCGTTCGCGCTAGTTGTAAAGTGATCGCAGAGAAACGCAAGGTGAAGTATGAACCATTTCTTATTATGGCCGAAGAATAAATGTGTCCACTCACCTGCCGTCCTTTTTCGAAGGCGTGGACGTCCCAGTGACACTCACGTCCGGAGCCGAGGGGGTTGACCTCTTGCCCCAGCCTAACATTATGGCAACAGGCTACCAGAAGGAACGGAGGCCAGCCCTGCACGCTCACCGCTGACGCACTTCTTCTTTTTATTTCTTGCCACAGCCGATGGCGCTTGCCGAATAGAAGAGCCTGATAATTGTGGCGCACACCCACGCTGGGGGATTTTGCAAGAACCGGGTAGTTCTAACAAAATACTTTCATTTGGATAGCATACAGCTTTCAAAAGAATGGAAGGAATCAAGGGGGAAAATAAATATTACAAATTGACGAAGATGCTTATAGATATGGATAAGGAAAAACAGTAATTTCAGCAACAACAATTCTTCATTCAATAAATAAAGCGTTTTGAGAAACAAGCAATTTATGTGTAAAAATTTGTTCTACTGTCTGAATCTCTCTGAACTTTTATTAAAAACCTGCAATGCATCAGCAACTTTCGCGTCACTGAATTTGAGGGACAAAGCACCAAAACAAAGTGAATTTAGAGTGTTTAGCTCCAGTCTTATGAGACAGAAGGCGGCACCTAATATAGGTTTGCGCAATGCAGCATATCTTTTACAAAATGTATGATATTTGGCTATCGTCTCAAGGACTCTACAAAATAAAAAAAACTAAGAGAAGTAGCTAAACCATCTCTGCGTAAATAAAAATTGAGATGAGGAGTGATTGCGAATTTAACTGCACGCGTGCGGCATATTATACTGTTGCAAGGATGATTTAAGTGCTGAAAATCGATTGTGTTCATTGTGGAAGGTAAAAAAAACTTTCATTACCATTTAGTTCCTAAATCAAGCCCCCGTAACCAATTTAAATGCTGGTGATACGCGTATAGTGAGGTCTATAATTAATGACTTAGCTAACTCATCTGCCTTCACATTGTGAAAGAGTTCCTTATGTTCAAGTACCAAAACGAATTTAAACAAATGTATATGTGGTTGAACTAATGAATTGAAAGTACTCAGAACTTGTGAGTTCTCATTTGCAGCAAGATAAAAACTCACCGGCAGCGAATCAGTTGAAATTACGGCCAAAGTAGTCGATGCTGCGTATTGGCGAAGAGCTAAAGTTGTCGCCAAAAACTTCTGCTACAAAAATGGGTACAAATCGTGGAAGTCGTAGAGAAAATAACCTACTCATAGAAATAGCAAAGATCCCAATTCCAAATTTTTCTTTTTTTTTTCGCGAAACATCTTTCGCAATGACTTTCTTTTTTGGTGAATGAACGAGATAATCACTCAGAATAAAATTTAGAAGCAGGTGCAACATTAGTTTTGTTTGTTTTCGAAAACTTTTGCGAAACTGTATTTTGATATAGCTGTAGCTGTCACTGATTCAAGATGCGTCACTAATACGGACACTTCATTCGTCTGGAAAGCTCCGTATATTGTTGAGAAACGGCGGACCGATCCCGCCGAAGCCACCACTGTTGCGAAAGACGGCGACGCCGACGCGGTCCCGGAGGCGCCACTGCTTTCGACCCCGCCGGGAAGGTCACCAGCCGTTTGGTAGCGTATGTTTCTCAGCTCGCGACTGCTTCTGCGCAGAGCTGAGGAGACGAGCGGACGAGACGACGGTGAGTTAAACAAGGTTTATGTACAGCATATATACAGAGGCGTTACAATTTCGGCACTGGGGCCGGCAGAGACTCGAAGAGCCGAGCTCTTCTCTCTAACACATAGTTCAGCCTTTCGCCTAAGACCGCTGACTCAAACACATGTCGGCCCTCCGACACGGGGACTCCTCTCCTAGGACCTCCGATCGCGACGCGCCGCAGGGCTTCTTTTATTTACACCGGGCCCAACTAAAATGTCCAATCAGAAGCGCCACTGGTCTTCCGAGCAGGCTCCTCCAATGGGGTTCGCCGCGCGATGCGTCAGGCCACCAGACATGAGGACGCCGGCTCGCTGTCACGTGCGCAACTGACTCAATGCACGTGGGCCACAGATGCGCCGCGCGTGTTCACGCCGTGGAGTTGTTCGCGCCCGGCGGAGTGCGGGCTGGCCTTGACCCAGATTGCCCGTTTCAGAGGCACGGACGTTTGACGAGGACTCGCTGGCATAACAGCACCCCCGCCGCCAGACAATGCACCGGAAAGACGAGCTGCTTCCACGGGGCTCGGATGTCAGGTGCGCTCGTTCGCCAGGTCCCTCCAGGTTCGCCTCCAGGGCCATGGGGAGAATACAGCTCCAGACTGTTCCGGGAACACATCCCATCATTGACGACGGATCCCAGCCCCACTGGCGTGTCGCCACAACTTGCTGACCAGCTTCACTCGTCTCTTCTGACCATCTTCGGTTTCAGCACTTGTCGATGGTTCTGCAACTTGCTAAGAACGGTTCGACAACAGACAACACACGACACAAGCAAGTGCCCTCGGTCACCCGACAGAACACCAGACAAAGTATAGTACAACATATACCTATCTACGTGTTTATCGGAATTTTGTTCCCTCTACATCAAGAGGCACATGTGGGACAAAAGACCCCTAAAAGGACAACTCAATTTTTTTTTCCACGTACAACAACGTAACGGATTAGAATACCACATAAAGTTGGCCCCTTGAGATCACTCTGAACAAGAGCGCTCAGCCCAGGTCGTGATGAGGTCAAAATTTTGCCCCGAATCGCCAGCGAGAAACCGAAAGGTTGAGAAGTTACTAGCTGGAACGCACTGCTCAATGCACCTGCATTAGCGTTTACCTTTTTTTTTCTTTAGCGAACGTCAAAGTTGCGCTGTGGAGCAACATGCTCCACTTCAGTAACCGGCCACTTTTAGGCGACGATACCTATGCGGCACCAAGAGCGGCTCACACTTTCGACGTTGCACAGGGGAACAACGATACGGCTTGCTACGGATTGACTCCTCACCGCTTAGCTCGATATCGTGTTCGATCACCCTCATGTTTCCGGGGCAGTCCGAAAACACGTCTTCAAACTCGGAACCAATCTTTCTCAGGTCCTCTTTCTCAGGTCCTCCTTCACTTAAGCTAGGCTCTAGGTTTATCTGCTCCCGGATTACTTTCGATCCCCCTTCGATTACCTCACTAGAACTCAAACTTTCTGCTTCCTCTTCCTCTGAAGCATTCAACAACAGATTTACGATCGCTTGATGTTGAACGTATGGTTTCATCAAGTTGTAAATTTTGTCCGGCCGCCTTCCTAATTTCACTTCATAATTTGTATCGCAAGGCTTCGATAATACTTTGGCGGGCCCTTCCCAATCAACCTCAAGCTTGTTCCTTTTGGGTGGCTGCAGCAGCATTACCTGATTATCAACTTCAAAAACGCGCTTCTTCCCCGATTTCTCGTAGTGCTCCTTCGACAGCACTTTTGCCGCGTTTTTCTGGCTTTCCACGAGCGCTTCAATTTGGCTTTCCACTAGCGCTTCAATCGAGAGATCCTCACTCTGCCCTCGAATGAGCGTCTCTCGATCAACTCTCGGCAGCTCGCTCCAACTTTCCGCTACAGGCGAGAGCGTTGCAACCCTCTCGCTCTGACTCAATGGCGCCACGTCGTCTCCCCCAGCGCATACCGCGCCGGCCGCTCCCGCGACGGGCCGCTCGCGTGACTGCTCACATGACTCATGCGGAAAATTCCCTTTCTGGGGTTCCGTCGACCCGCCGACAAGGTCACTTGAGAGTTCACCGCATGGAACCAAGTCAAGCTTCCGCGAAAGCTTTCGCGCTTGCGATCGCGTGGGAGCCATGCACGCTAAGTTGGGGAAGAATGATTTGCCCTGCTCTTTGAGAAGCTGCTCCGAGTTGTTGGAGAAAAGATAAGAAAAACGACCATTCAGCGCGGCAGACACAGCCGCTTCGGTGCAAAGCTTACCGAACGGGCCTTCAATGACAACGGTGGCGATTGGTAAGCGAACACTCTGCTCCTCGGCGACTTGCCTGATCCACGCGCATTCTCCTGTGAAGTCATCCGGAGACACCAATGAAGGATGGACAACGTCCATGGTTGCCGCTGAGTCTCTAAGTGCTCGGCACGTTTTCTCATTGACCCTAATTTCTTGGAGATACGGCTCCAACAACCGCATGTTTTTTTCTGATTCTCGGATCGTTGCGAAGGCAAACTTTTCCTGACAGTTTCTCGCGATGTGCCCTTCCTTTTTACAGTTGTAGCAGATTAGCGGCTTCCGTGATTCAAACGCCCGTGTGGTATCAGTGCGTTGTTTAGAAACCTCACCCGATTTTTCCGCTTCTGTTTTCCCTTCCTCTACAGTGTCCTTCGTAAGAGACGGGTCCCTTTTGAAATTACGGTGCGGAGCGGGTTTCCGTTGATCAGGTTTCTTTGAAAAGCCCTCTTTTCTTTCATCCTTTTCAACGCGCACTGCCCTGCTATGCAACTTTCGGCGAGTATAATACTCCTCAGCTAACTCTGCTGCCTTGTTTAGCTGTACTTCACCAAGTTTGTCCTGCAGCCAAAGTTTGACATCCTCCTCGATGCAGCGGTAGAATTGCTCCAATGCAACGCATTCCACCACTTTATCGCGGTCGTCATAAACACCTTCGCCCTTGAGCCATTCAATCAAATCGGCTTTAAGACGAAACGCGAAGTCAACGTGTGACTCATTCCCCTTTTTAGCATACCGGAACCTTTGCCTGAAAGCCTCGGGTGACAACTTATAACGTCTCAAGAGCACTTCCTTAACCTCGTCATAGCTCTCAAACGCTTCCCTCGACAAGCAAGTTATCGCGTCGGACACTTCGCCGGGAAGAAGAGCTAGCAGGTTCCGCGCCCAAAGAGACTGCTCCAAAGCATTTCGCTCACAGACGTGTTCAAACTTGACGAGATACTTCGCCATGTCCTCGCCCACTACGAACGGTGGCAGTTGATCCCGAATTCTAATACCGCTGACCTGAATCGTCGGAGAAGCTGCGCTAGGCGCCTGCGAACACTGTAGGATTGCCAATTCTATTCGTTTCATCTCGAGGCGCTCCTGTCTCTCGGCCTCCTCGCGCTCGCGACGTTCGCGCCTTTCAGCTTCTTCACGTTCGCGAGCTTCTCGCCTTTCAGCCTCTTCACGTTCGCGAGCTTCTCGCCTTTCTTCACGTTCGCGAGCTTCGCGCCTTTCTTCACGTTCGCGAGCTTCGCGCCTTTCAGCCTCTTCACGAGCTTCTCGCCTTTCAGCCTCCTCACGTTCGCGAGCTTCTACTTCTCGCCTTTCAGCCTCCTCACGGCGTGCTTTAATATCCACCCAGGCCTCATCGACTTCCTCAGCCGACACTCCCTCATCCTTCATGATCTCAAGGATCGCTTGCTTTCGTTTCGCACGGCCCAAAGTAATGCCGAGTTCCTCACAAATTTCGATGAGTTCCTTCACTTTAAGGTTCTCCATCGTTCACACTAGCCTCTTGCTGTTTGCCCCTGTTAAGAATCTACTTGCCGTACCCACTATAAGCCTACTAGCAAGACGCGCAAGCAATTTTAACACTGCCGTGTTTACCCCCTCTGCATTAACTTTGGTTTCAAAGCGCTTCGACTTGGCTTGAAACGATCAAAGCTTACTTTAATGCTTCACACAGCCCTTCTCTAAACTACTACAACCTGAGCTAGAGTAGTCTGGTGAACTGAGGGGAAAACATCAGGCACTCACCGCATCGATGTCGCTGACGCCGGCCGATCCCGCAGCTGCCAACCACTGTTGAGAAACGGCGGACCGATCCCGCCGAAGCCACCACTGTTGCGAAAGACGGCGACGCCGACGCGGTCCCGGAGGCGCCACTGCTTTCGACCCCGCCGGGAAGGTCACCAGCCGTTTGGTAGCGTATGTTTCTCAGCTCGCGACTGCTTCTGCGCAGAGCTGAGGAGACGAGCGGACGAGACGACGGTGAGTTAAACAAGGTTTATGTACAGCGTATATACAGAGGCGTTACAATTTCGGCACTGGGGCCGGCAGAGACTCGAAGAGCCGAGCTCTTCTCTCTAACACATAGTTCAGCCTTTCGCCTAAGACCGCTGACTCAAACACATGTCGGCCCTCCGACACGGGGACTCCTCTCCTAGGACCTCCGATCGCGACGCGCCGCAGGGCTTCTTTTATTTACACCGGGCCCAACTAAAATGTCCAATCAGAAGCGCCACTGGTCTTCCGAGCAGGCTCCTCCAATGGGGTTCGCCGCGCGATGCGTCAGGCCACCAGACATGAGGACGCCGGCTCGCTGTCACGTGCGCAACTGACTCAATGCACGTGGGCCACAGATGCGCCGCGCGTGTTCACGCCGTGGAGTTGTTCGCGCCCGGCGGAGTGCGGGCTGGCCTTGACCCAGATTGCCCGTTTCAGAGGCACGGACGTTTGACGAGGACTCGCTGGCATAACAATATGTAGAACTTAAGTCGTGTGAAATCTCAGCCTCAGTCTCAGTCTTCTAAGAAAGTAGGCTTATTCTGAGCTGGGAGATAAAAAAGGTGTAGAGAGGAAGAAGATATGCCGCAGTGGGTCACGCCTTTAGCAAGAGGAGCCGAGCGCGAGCTGTTGCCCCGAGCGTTGTGTTTCCTGCATCGGTTCCTGCCACCCGCTTTCCGCATCAATAGACCTGCTGTGAAAGTACTACTTGCGCCAATAAACCTCGTTCCAGAGTGGTGGAGGTGCTGGGTAACTCAACCTGGAACTCCGCAACAGAAAACTACCTGCCATCCCAGACATGGCTGAAGAAACCAACCAGCAAGGTACGACCCAGCCTCCGATGGTCATCGTTCCCACTGCGCTACGCGTGCGCGATCCACCTTTTTTCGACGGTACTGATGAGCAAGACGTAGAAGATTGGCTGTCGACATTTGAAAAGGTAGGCGCAAGCAACAAGTGGGACGACCCTTCGAAGCTGCAATATGTGCCCTTCTACCTTAAAGAGGTAGCGAGTCTCTGGTTTAACAACCACCAGTCGGAATTTGCCACTTGGGGTGCCTTTAAGCTACGCATTACCGATGTGTTCGGTCGCCCCGAGGTACGCAAGCTCCGTGCCGAACAGCGCCTACGGGGACGCGCACAGCTTCAAGGAGAAGGCTTCACAAGCTACATCGAGGATGTGCTCGACTTGTGCAAGCGCCTTGACCCTTCAATGATCGAGGCAGACAAGATCAAACATATCTTGAAGGGGATAGACGACGACGCCTTCCAGATGCTGCTGGCCAAGGGCCCACGTACCGTGTCCGAACTCGTCACTCTTTGCCAGAGCTTCGAGGAGTTGCGCAAGCAACGGGTCATGACACGGCGTCCAGCGGCCACCGATGAAACTCTCGCGGCATTGAGCCTGGGTGGAGACCACAGCGCAATCATGTCCGAAATCAAACGATATGTGCACGAGGAGGTGGCCCGACAACTTTCGTGCCTGTCGTATCTACCGGCAATGGAACCCTCTTCTGAGCGTCTCGCGCCCGCCATCAGGCAGGCAATACAGGCGCAGGTCTCTGAGGCATTGCCGTCCGTCTCTCAGACAGCACCCGTCACCGCGCCATTGACTTATGCTGCTGTTGCTGCTACTCCGCCACGACCTCCGCTGGGGCCGACTCCCCAGCCTGTACGAGTATCAACGACGCCATTTCCAGCAACACAACGGCGCTATAACGGAAAACCTTGGCGCACAGTTGACAATCGCCCGATCTGTTACGCATGCGGATATCCAGGTCACGTGGCGCGCTTCTGTCGCCGGCGCTTCGCAACGGGTTCCGCTGCACCTCCGAGGTACGCTGACTACTCTTTACCGGCCCCGTACAACGCGCAACGAGAACTTTCACGTCAATGCGACCGACAATCAGTGGAACGCGACCCGTCACCAACCGAGCTAGACCACCGCCCTGCTGCCGACTACCGATCATTCGGTCCCCGTCGCTCATCCTCACCACGCCGCTACCGTTCTCCGTCCCCTCTGCGTCGCCGACCGAACCCTGTAGAGACGGAAAACTGACTGCCGCAGCTCCGGAGGCACGAGCTGCGAAATCGTCGCATTGTAAAAGTCCTCGCCCGTCCCCCACAAACGTTCTGGAAGTGTTTGTTGAAGGTCTACGAACTCTTGCGCTTGTTGATACGGGTGCCGCCGTATCTGTGATGAGTCAGAAACTCTGCCGTTCGATACGAAAAGTAACGACGCCGCCTTACGACGTTTTGCTGAATACCGCGAGTGCGCAACCACTTCGACCAGTCGGAACATGTACGGCGAGAGTAAACATTCAGGACGTCCTGTACCACATCGAGTTTCTCGTGTTGACCACTTGTGCCCACGACGTGATACTTGGATGGGATTTTTTGTCACGCCACCACGCCCTAATTGACTGCGCTCGCGCGCAGGTGGAATTATCTGTGTTTTTAGATGCGCCATCTACCGAAAATGAGCGCACTCACCTGGGCAAGCTTCTTGTTGCTTCCGACGTTGATGTTCCTCCTCTTAGTGCCATCGTTGTCCCCGTCAATCGCACTGAATTATCCAGCTCTACTGTTGTGTTCTCCCCATCTGACGTTTTCAGTCGCCGCCACGGTACGTCTCTGCCATACGCCATTCTGCCAGCTCACCAGGATACTTCCGGAATAGTCGTTTGCAATCCTAGCTCATGCCCTCTCACCTTAAGGGCTCACGAAACACTGGGCTATGTTCATCCTGTTGATGACAACGTTATTGTGCCCATTGAGTCCCACGACCCTGGCCAGCAACTTCAACTGAACGCCGTTACTCCTCTTTTTACGCGGGATGACTACTCCTCGGATATCTTCAATCGTTCCATCGACAGCAAGCTTCCTCCGGATCAACGGGACCAGCTAATGACCCTTCTCCATGAATTCCGAGATTCATTTGACCTTCCTCAAAAGGCACTGAGTCAAACTAACACCGTCGCTCACACAATCTATACTGGAACGCACCCTCCTTTTCGGCAACACCCCTACCGCGTATCACCCAAGGAACGAAGTGTGATTGCAGAACAGGTGGATGATATGCTTCAGCGCGGTGTCATCAAACCATCTTGTAGTCCCTGGTCTTCACCTGTGGTGCTAGTGAAGAAAAAAGACGGTTCGATTAGATTGTGTCGACTACCGGCGACTGAACAAAATTACACGGAAAGATGTATACCCTCTTCCCCGCATCGACGACGCCATCGATTGCCTACAAGGTGCCGAATTCTTTTCTTCGTTGGACTTACGTTCAGGTTACTGGCAGGTTCCGATGGCAGAGTGTGACCGTCCCAAAACAGCGTTCGTTACGCCGGATGGCCTATACGAATTCATGGTTATGCCATTCGGTCTGTGCAATGCACCTGCAACGTTTGAGCGAATGATGGACAGCATTTTACGTGGCCTTAAATGGCAGATATGCTTATTTTACCTCGACGATGTTATTGTATTTTCTCCTGATTTCCCTACCCACGTCGACTGTCTGCGCACCATTCTTCAGTGTCTTACCAAGGCAAACCTCCAGCTTAACCTAAAGAAGTGCCGCTTCGGGGCTCGCCAACTTACGATACTTGGTCACGTTGTGACAAAGGATGCAATTTGCCCCGACCCAGACAAACTTCGAGCCGTAGCCGACTTTCCGAAGCCGAGTTCACTCAAAGAACTTAGGAGCTTCATCGGCTTGTGCTCGTATTTTCGTCGTTTCGTCCACAACTTTGCAACAATAATAGCCCCACTTACACAACTACTGAATGGTCCAGCTAATCTTTCTAACTGGACCCCAGCATGCGACGAAGCTTTCCTTACACTGCGCCGCCTACTTACGTCCCCACCGATTCTACGCCATTACGACCCAAGTGCCCCCACTGAAGTGCACACAGATGCCAGTGGCGTTGGCCTGGGAGCAGTACTCGCTCAACGAAAGCCAGGTATTCCAGAGTACGTCGTCGCATACGCAAGCCACGCACTCACAAAGGCGGAGATGAACTACTCCGTAACTGAAAAAGAATGCCTCGAAATCGTTTGGGCGTTAAGCAAGTTTCTTCCTTACTTGTACGGACAGAGTTTCGACGTTGTGACCGATCACCACGCACTTTGTTGGTTGGCGTCGCTAACAGATCCTTCAGGTCGCCTTGGACGTTGGGCTCTTCAGCTACAAGAATTCGACATTCGTGTCGTCTACCGCTCAGGACGTAAACACTCTGATGCGGACGCCCTCTCACGATCACCAGTGAGATCCACCGCAGACCTGCATTCAGACACCAACTTCTCCATCGCTCCCATTTCCGTCACAAGCATGTCGTCTGAACAGCGGAAAGACCAATGGATAACATATCTCCTTAACATTCTTTCCGACTCTTCAAAGTCTGCGTACTCACGCTCTCTTCGCCGCCAAGCCACACATTTCGCGATACGGGACGTGCAACTATACCGCAGAAACTACCACGCGGATGGTCGTAAATGACTCTTGGTTATACCACGCCACATGCGATCTGATGTCTGTGCGTATTTTCATGCCGAACCACAACATGCTCACGCTGGTGTGTTAAAAACATATCAGCGGATCCGCCAGCGTTACTACTGGCGTGGTATGTACACTTTTGTACGAAAATACATTCGGTCTTGTTCATTATGCCAATGACGAAAGACAGCTGCCCATTCACCCGGATTATTACACCCTCTACCTTGTCCGGCACGCCCTTTCGACCGCATTGGTATCGATCTATATAATCCCCTTCCTTACACTGCCACTGGAAATCGATGGATCATTGTCGCCGTCGACCATCTGACGAGGTATGCTGAAATAGCTCCACTACCTACGGCTGGTGCACGTGACGTAGCCAATTTCGTTTTGCGACGCTTCGTACTGCGTCATGGGGCACCACGTGAACTACTAAGTGATCGAGGGCGTGTCTTTTTATCCGAAGTTGTACAACAACTCCTTCAGGCATGCCGCATGGTGCACCGCACCTCTACAGCCTACCAGCCGCAGACCAACGGTCTAACTGAGCGCTTCAACCGAACGCTAGGAGACATGCTCGCCATGTATGTCAATTCCGACCAATCAAACTGGGATGTCATTCTCCCATTTGTGACCTATGCGTACAACACCGCGACGCAGTCAACCACAGGCTTCTCGCCTTGCTTTCTTCTATATGGGCGTGAGCCACGCCCCACACTTGACACCATTTTGCCGTATCGTCCCGACGTCTCAGAGTTCAGCCCTCTTTCTGAAATTTTGCACCACGCTGAAGAGTGTCGTCAGTTGGCCCGATCATTCACCTCGGACAAGCAAGCATTCGAAAAAGACCGCCACGACCGCGACCAGCAAGTCGAGACTTTTGCCGTGGGCTCGCTTGTCTGGCTTCGACGGCCCTTCCACTCCCCAGGTCTGTCCGCGAAGTTTGCCCCCAAGTTTCACGGTCCATATCGCGTCGTCGCACGTCGATCTCTTGTCACATACGTGATCGAGCCGGTCACGCCATCTACAGACAGGCGATGCCTTGGTCGTGAGACTGTCCACGTGAGTCGTCTCAAGCCATATCACGACCCACTCCTAATCTCATCACCTTGACTTGCCAGGATGGCTCGTCTTCGTCGCCGAGGTATTGTAGAGAGGAAGAAGATGTGCCACAGTGGGTCACGCCTTTAGCAAGAGGAGCCGAGCGCGAGCTGTTGTCCCGAGCGTTGTGTTTCCTGCGTCGGTTCCTGCCGCCCGCTTTCCGCATCAATAGACCTGCTGTGAAAGTACTACTTGCGCCAATAAACCTCGTTCCAAAGGAACTGTTTTAGAACGCCTCACTGGGAATTCATAAACCTTTAAATATGATTGTACTGCCAACAATATGAAACGTGACTCAAGTGATGGGAGTCTAGCTTCAAGATACGATGCTTTATTTTTTACAAACTCAGGAACACCTGAACACAGTCGCAAGGCTTGCCGAGAACAAGAGCGCGAGGCTCATAAGCCAGAGCCCAAGCGTATAATACACATTACATTCATGGACTGGCCGAACGTACAGGCTGTTTCACACTTAGGGGAAATCTCAAAGTGCCTGGAATCGTGATGCGGCCAGCGTTGCAACCACGTGATGCAATCATCTGGCAGCTCACGCATGCGCAGATGATTCAGGAGTGTTGCTTTGAACCGCTTCACCTGCTACGGCGGTTCTTGCTTGCCGCATTGCTGGCCGGAGCGCGGATATCATTGTTAGTGGTGGAACTGGGTGGATAATCTTCACTAAAGGTGGTGCCCACTGCCGCTGAGACATGCCGATGAGTTACTCGCAACCAATGCTCCTCTGGAAGCTACCGGTGGCGAAAAATCACAGCGCGCAAAAGACCTTCGTCTCCGTGGAAAGGCCACTGGTTCTCTTGCATCTAATTATAGGGTCAAGTTCATCGCAGAAGCTACGCACTGTTCGTTTAGACAGACGAAAACATTGCCGGAATTCTTCTTCGCTGAACTCTTCAAATGCATCTTTTACCTCACGTCGTGGTCTCCACTCGGCAACAGCTGCCGCACAGACGAGACGAAGAACCGTGGCAGTGGGAAACGCCATGTTGTCTAAGTGCCCGGATGCTGAAAAGTCGCAAAGCCTTTACATTTCAATCCAATCTAGGCCACCTTGCAGCCATTTCAATCCATCCGGTTCCTTTCGGATGGTCTCTCCAACCGTTCCTTCGCCTTCCTCCGAAAACCAGAGAAAAACAGTCACGTGACACCTCGGCCTACGTCACATAGGACGTCACATAATTCGTCACGGCTCGAATGGGCCAATTGCGTGCGACTGAATAGAACACACCGCCTCCGTCTGGATTTATAATTTGTATATAATTGCACCACTGAGCGTCTTTCAACATCGCGACCACAACTACATCCGAAGCCACGTGTTAATCACGTACATTCTAGTGAGTTGCTCGGCCTGTACATTCTAGTGCGTCACTCGGTCGGTGCGCATCGTCTTTGTCATCATCGCCCGCTAGCACCCGAGCACGTGCGGCCGGCTATATAGCTATAGGGGTGAAGGCCCTAATGCCATGGGCCTGTTTCTTCTAGCTCGTGGTACGTGACTGCCTAGATCGATGACTGACCCAGTAGGGGAGCACGGACGGATGGACAGACAGATGGATGGACGGTTCACGATTTGCCAATAAAACCCTCCGAAGCTTTGCCCCAATCATCATCATTTACTCCGTGGATATGCCGTGAATTTTTGGCTGGATGGTATACTTAGCTAGTTAGGATAGGACATGCTATGACCAAGCTAAGAGATGTGGCTATAAGAGGGAAAAGAAAAGTGAGCCCCACAACTGTCTGCATCAGGGTGCGACAACTCAACAGTAGCTCACGAGGGATGGGGGTAAGAAGGGATTAAAAGGATAGGAGTAAAGGTATATACAGACTGAGAGAGAGATGTGCTATGACAGTGAGCGATGAGATAAGAGAAATAGGAAAGATGGAAACACGGTCACAGGAGTCCGAGGACGGGGCACCACTTGCGAGAGCTCTTGTAGGCGTCAGGAGATGGCGTAGTGCAAGTCCAGTAGGTCAGAGCTACGCTGTCGTCGGAGATCGGCGTCAGGAGATGACGTAGGGCCAGCCCAGTAGGCCAGAGCTACGCTGACGTCGGAGATCGCGAGGGCACAACTGGTCGGCACGGAATCCAGCGACCCTGAAAAAGCTAACTACATCAAGTCACGGTAAGGCTGAGGTATTTAGGTCACATCTTAAGGAGACAGTGCTAATGAAGCCATGTAAAGCTAGAACCTGGCATGCTAGTGGATGAGCTAACTAAACTATGCTCAATAACGCGACGTTAGTACACTAAGTAAAACAATGCTAATTAGCCCTCACTAATAGTATGCCAATTAGTATTCTGCTAATAAGAATTACCTTTATTGAGTCCATACTGATCCTGACCTGACAAAATGGGCCCGAGATAATTGCTTCTCCATTCAAGCCTTATAATGAAGACAGGACAGCTCAGTGAAATGGTCATTAGGCCTCAGCCAATTATCAAAATAAAATTAGGACAGTGCTGATGTGGTCTTCACTTCAAAGCCAACCACGCATATTAGGAGACGACCAACTTAAAAAAGCTGCAAGTATTCAGGTTATCACAAGCTCCTCTATTGCTCCAGCCTTTCACAAGTAGTATAAGCTCACCAAGCTCTTTTTTATGCAAAGAAGCGGCCGCGTATCGTTCACCGCATCGAACAGTTCACAGTCACACCGGCACCATTACAGTCACGAGTTGAACTTAGGCCTTTTCAGAATCAAGAAGTTCCTATCCGAGTTCACGCGTCAATCAGTGTGATTGACAGACGCCCGCGGTGAATTTCGGATACGCCAACAACGTTAGCCCGCGTGGAGGAGCAGTGCTCTTGTCGAACGGCACGATTAATCTATCAGCTTTATCGCGAAGACTACACAGAGACGCACGCAGTAGTAGAAATGATATCACCACGCGGCCGCGATGTCTCGCAATCAATTTCACCGCGCTGACGACGTATGTAATCACAGCCGCGTTGCTGCAGTGATGCGAGCGCTCCTAGTGACCAACTGACCTTATATTTATCTGCCATGTTTGATAGAAGCAAAACGAGTGGCATGAGAGTGCTGGGTGTGCACACTTGCTGCCTTCAAGAGAAGAAATTTCCATGCTGCAAGTGGTACGAAACAAGCTGTTCGAAAGAACACAAACGTCTACGAACACGCTTGTGGCAGGTGCGTGTTGATCTGACAAAAAGATAGCGTGACAACCACGCTGACGTCGCTGCACTGTTAAAATGTTCACTGATTGGCGGCGCTGACGTTATCGCACGCGGTGTTTTTGGGATAACTGCCGCACAAGTAACACATGCGCTTCCAACGCGATGCGCGTTCCTGTAGCCATTTTTATCAACGCTGCTATCTCGCGCTCCGCGCTGTCTTCATGTCATGACCATCGCGAGCGAGCTCGGAGCAAACTCGTCTGTCCGAGAAGCTCGGGGCACCCTGCATAGCACCCATGAACTGAATATTCATACATAGTACGCACATAAACCACATTCCAGTGAAACGCACAAGGAATTTGCTGAAAGTTTTCGGATTTTCGAAAGCTGGTGGGAGCGTACCGATTGTCTTTCATCGTCATCTCTGCGTCACGAGTCAAACCACATTTAAGAATTAACGGGCAATATTTCCTTTGCAGCACTTGACAATATCCGCAGACTACTCATGGGCATTTGCAGGAAAATTCTGGCTTCCGAGATCGACATCCAGCTCCACAACGACAATGAATGTGCGTGCGTGATCACAGTAACATGTAAAAAAGAACACCCACATATTGGAGTACACCTGGAGCCAAGCATGCCTTTACACGCTTCAAAAAGTAAAAATTTTATTGCAAGAACATCTGGCCCACACATCATTTTTGGTGACATCAATACCCACAATGAAATTTAGGGCAGCTCATATTCTTGTGCGTGAGGAGCCAAGTGCGCTAAAGTACTTTCGAAACATTCTGTTGAACCTCTAAATGACGCAACTGTTATATATCTGCGAGGCTATTCCACTACCAGGAGCATCGTCGCAACCTACGCAACAAGCTCAGTTGCCCATAATATTTACTGCTGCACCGACTTGGAAACACGTGGGAGTGATCACTACCCAATCATCAAAACAGCAGTAGATGCGAAGATGTCATCAAACAAATTAGTTACAATGTGTACAGGTAGCGATGCATACAAAGACGCCGCTAGCAGGGGAAATACTGCTGAAACCAAGGACGGAGATTTACTCCCTACAATGACTGACTGCCTAAGTGAATGCATGTGCGTTTCAGCTAAGAATGACAGATTTTTGTCAAACGATGAGGAGTTTGAAAAGCTGTGCGCTTTTTGCAGGCTATCTGAAAGGGAAAGAATGCGGATAAATTGTCTTGATGATCTTCGAGTCTGCCGACGCATATTACGCGACTTTTGCGGTAGCCGAAATCTTGCGGTTCTCTAAAGGCATGTGCATGCCATCTTATTATCTTCACTTTTTCACCGAACTTTTCCTTCACAAATAAAAATTTCCCGAAGAGCTGCCGGAGGAATACTGCACAGTGTTCAGTTTCAATACCTTGGAGCTCTTCCGCAAGCAATAAGTCTTAGAACTCCCGAGAGGCAGTGCCTGCATGGGATTTGCCTTTCAAAACTGAAGAACTCAACACTGCAATCGGCGAATCAAACAGGCACACATCACCCGCGGTCACGACGAAATAATCCATGAAGCCATTGCAGCGGTATACCTCTCACCTCCCACCTACAACTGCTGGAATATTATAATTCTTCATGGCTGTCTGGTGAGGTTACCGCAGAATAGAAACTCACTAAAATAGTGCCCAATTTGAAACCTGCTAAGCAGCCAACAAGCTACGCCTCTTTCCGACTGGTCGCTCTGCTTTCCGTTGTCAAGTTTATGTAGCAGATGGTTGGCAAACAACTGGCGTGGTTCCTGGAAAGCCACGACAACTTTCTCCAAGAAATGAACGGATGCCGCCAAGGTAGGTCAGATACTGATAATGTGATCACCCTCATCTCGTCACTCGAATAGAACCTCGAAGAAACCAGGCTGCAGGAATACTCACGCATAGAGTCCAGTGAGCACACTATTCTGAAACGTTGCCTTTCTTTCTTATTTGGAAGACATATGTCGAAAAGCATACATTTGTTGCTACTGCATCTTTGCGCAATCGTTTCCGCAGCTGCCGACGAAAGCAATCCGCGTTGAATGTTATCCGCATCGTTGCGCTGCCCGTTGGACACTGCACTCAACTTTTTCACCGACGATAAAACGCACCTCAAAATTTCTCGCACACCAGAGAACGCAAACAAGAGCAGGACACTAAAACGCGTGAGGGCGTGTGTCGTTTGCGAGCGTACCTTTTTTCCATCCAGTGCAAGATTACAGAAAATAAGATCGTGAGCTGAGGGCACCAGCAAAAAAAAGAAGCATTTCGCGCTAATAAAAAATTGTCATGAACTCTTTGCTCACTACACCTACATATTATTGTTGATGGAAAAATCTCAAATGTAAAGAATAGTGAGGCTTCGACTTTCATTCAAAATTGGTTTTTCATCATTGGTGTTTGTTCCTCCACACATGGTGGCACATAAATTGCAGCTGCATCTACCTATTTAAATACACTTTTCGGAAGCGGCGCCAGATACTTCTGTCGGTCGACGTCACCTTGATAAAATGCGTATGCGCGGCCCGGTCTCGTTGTGCCGTATCTGGTCACTAAACGACGCGTTGCTTGTTTTCCTTTCCTTATCTCGTTTTAGATGTGAAGGACATCTTACTCAACTTCGGCGACATTAAACGTATCTATCTATCTATCTATCTATCTATCTATCTATCTATCTATCTATCTATCTATCTATCTATCTATCTATCTATCTATCTATCTATCTATCTATCTATCTATCTATCTATCTATCTATCTATCTATCTATCTATCTATCTATCTAGCCGCTTACGTTTGGGTGCTCTTGTGGTCACAGCGTTAATTCGACGGGAACTAAAATTAGCATGGGAGGGTAAGACGGTTTGACTAATATGACGCGCTGGTCAAGACTTCCATAATGGCACACTATCGTAGCGTACGTTCACAACACTTCACGCCAGACAGTGGCACATACCCGCGGGTGGGTATATGCTGCTGGTATGCGGGTATGTGCCATACGTTATTCAAACTTACTATCTACCCAGGAACGACGAGAACACACATGGGTAATTTCGACGCACGAGCGTTAAGAAATACCCGACATCAGTAGCGTCGACCCGACGAACGCAACAAATGAATGTTAGGGTCCCAGCTGGAATCCAAAAAAAGCATTCGGCGTGGCAACAAAGCATTTTACCACAAAGCTACGCCAGGTCTCGGAACTACTTTTCAAATAGACGCTAATCTTCGTAAAACGTAAAGTAGTTGCAGTGCTGACTATCCAATTTTATAATCATTTACCTATGTACTTTTTGATACAGCCTTCACGTCTGGTTAACGTTAATTGTGGTTAGTTGTCATGTGCTGAAGGTGATTTATGTAGCAGTGTCCAAGTCCCAGCGTATTCGCGAGCATCAGCACTTCATATTAGCTTCTGGTGTTGCTAATGCGCATGTTCCCGTTGGCATCATCGTGAAAGTGCAAACAACAGGTTATATAAACATTTCCAACCCTTCAACATATGTCTGTGCATGCAACATTTGTACCTATATTTAGCGTCACCTTGTGATATGTCACTCAATACAATAATTCAACACGGTCACCTTCCCTCAGTCAGTATCCTTCACATAACGTCAATTCCCAGGTACGTGGGATCTGCCGAATTTCTTTCGCTCTACTTTTCAAAGAGAATAGTCTTTCTTGGGAGGCTATGACAGAATAAGTGTGGTCTCTCTCTCTGTCTTTCTGTCTGTTGGTCGACTTGTCTATCTGTCTTCTGAGACGACACTCGAAACTGCCAAAATACAACCACATTCGCTGCGATCATCAATACTGCTCATGTTTTAGACTTTCTCTCTTTTTCCTTTTCTGTCTATCGGTCGACTTGTCTATCTGCCGTCCGAAGTGACACTCGAAACTGCCAAAACACAGCCACAATCGCACCCCCCCCCCCTCCACAGTACTGCTCAGGTTTTGGCATTAACACTTGTGCGATCTTCATTAGAAAAGAGATATCACGCGTATCTGAGTCACAAAAACAACACGTCTATATTCTGTGGTGTGTTTTTTTATGCTAGAACAGGCATACACCAGGAATTATGAGAGCCGTAGCGTTTATCACGATGCGCTGACAACGCAATGCTATGCACGAAAAGTCAAGTGTTTTGTACGCTTTGCTGATGAACCAAGACGACACAACGACGGCACCTACCGGTCGACTCGCATTCTACATATTATGGCCTCTCAGACGGGTACACACGCCTTGCGCTTGCTATATGAGAGGTCATCCCTTCGTTTTTTATTAAAACTGCCAAATGTCGCTCATGTATCACGCAGTGTAAAATAACAGTGAAGCGTAGAGGCGTAGAGTGCCTCGCAGCGCTCGTTCGCCTCCGCTGCGCGTATCGAGGCATGCACAGTAATGCAGCGCCTCCAGAATATTATTCATCGATTTCAGACAGAAAATAACTACAATTGCGTTACGTTCTGCAGGCTACTTACTGGCTGTACCGCTAAAACATCTATTAGAAATTGCGATTGGAATCATCTTGCTTCGTTCTCCATTTAATATCTTCATATCTTCGAAATAAATGCATTGCGTTTCATATCTTCGAAATAAATGCTTTAAAGCATATCCATCAGCAAACAAATGTATTCTGATTGCTGATAATCAAAATCAGTATTCTAATTGGGGTTGGTAAGAACAAAGTACAAGAAAAATGCAACGGAAAACACACGGTTAAATATGATGAGTCATGATAATAATATTTAAAACAAGTACAAGCAGATCGTTAGTACTTAGTGGGCCCATGAATAATTGTCATGATAATAACATTGGTAATGATGTAATGTAATGTCATAGCATATGGTAATGATTAGGCTAACGATTTTGAACGGGCAACCCATCTGCAAGTATTTTTTTTATTTTACGATTATCTGAATTAGTGTACAGCTACAGACAGCAAGACACCGGTGACGCAGGTGTAGCCGAGACATCCTTCCTGCACGTACATGAAAGCTGTTAGTACTAACATATTATCGTATGACGAATTACTTCTTTGTCATTATTACTAGAAGTTAGCTAACTGTGCGTCCTGATTGTGCATTGCGTTTAAAAGGTCTGTTCTTGTTGCGTCACATGAAGATATACTCGTCAAACGCATTGTCGCTTCGTTTTCGAAACAAATAAACCAAACCCTTAAACTAGAGCAGAATGTCCTACGTGATCATCAAAGTCAATACATCATAAAAGTCAGTGCATAAAGTTCTTGAAAAACAAGAAATACCATATCGGACAACCAATTTTGCTAGATAAGAAAATAAGTGGCTTTGATCAGAAACATATGTCTTGTCAAAATTCAAATATATCCCAATATCACGCTTCTGCTTTCATTTATGCACGTCATTTATTTGTTTTTGTTTTTATTGTTCATGTAAAACTAATTAGTAACCTGAAAATGCATTGTCACTAGTTATATTAATAATGAACAAAATTACAACAAATTGATGAATAAATGTACCAAGACATTTATTTCTGAAAGCGTATAGAATCGCAAAAAATAAAAATTAATTTACACACTCAAATCAAGGGTGGTAGCACGTGAAGAAATTTGTGGTAAACTTTCGCATCAGAACCGAAGGGGCTCATACAAAACCACCTGAACAGTAAGTATGGTGACATTAAAAATACGCAAATAGAAGTAAAGTGCACACAAAGTTTCTTAAAATGATCATTAGTACTTGGGTCGCGGTATTATAAAATAAAACGGCATGTAGTTTCAATTGTAACACCTGCTCCATGGCCGTAGTACTAGTCAACTAAGGCTGCGTGGTGCACTTGTTAGTTACCTTAGACTCCTCAGATGCTATGGATAATATTAGAGCATGAGTTATTGTCTAGTAATGTATAAATATTAATTCTGTTCGTGTTATTGGCAAATTTGAAGCCTTTAAGGTCTTTACCCTACGAAACTGAAGTGATAGTTGCCATGATGTTGATTTAATAAATCGTTTTTCATAGAAAAATTCGACTCCCTTGACATTTTGAATATCTTTAATGGCTCTACAATATTGATTTGATTATTTATATGTGGGCTCTAACGTCCTAAAACCTTCATCTGATTATGAGAGACGCCGTAGGGAAGGGCTGCGGAGAGTTCGACCACCTGGGGTTTTAACATCCACCTGAATCGGAGTACACGGGCCTACAGCGTCCTCGCCTCCATCGAACATGCAGCGGCCCGTGTACTTGAAGCCAAGATTGGATCCCGTGACCTTCGGGTCAGCAGCCGAGTACCTTCACCACTTGACCACCACGGCAGGGCTGGATCTTTAATATCAAAGCGCATGCTGTATTGGTCGTGCCGTAATCAGCGTGGCGTGGGTGAGCTTCTCGCTGAAGCAGCTCGTCTCGAACAATTTGGTGTATCGTTGACGCAAGGTCTGACGATCAGCTCACGTCAACAATTCATACCATCAGAGCCACTAAATTCGTAGTTATTCGGCACATCTTCGACCTTCTGAAGGTCCCGCAAGACTGCATGAGATCAAGCACAATGCACGAATCGCCTTTACGATGAGGAAGTTGTACACGTCTTCAGCGATGCTTTTTAGAAGATGCCCTACTTTGTTCTCGTCCGACATAGAACACTTACCCGTCTTGCACTGCCGCAAGATTTTCTCAGTGTATCCGGTTTTCATAGAGTTCAGCCCACGGGGCGAGTATCAACTCAGCATGCTTTTTCTTCGCGGTGGTGTGACCAAGGCAACTTATCTGTTCTCGAACAAAAATATTGCCCGTCATTAAGACGTCCTCGCGATCCTTGTTCCAGACGAGTGGGTTGTCAGTCAGCGAGAACACCGCACAGGCGAGACGATCATTTGTGTCCCATTTGTTGCATTTGCTGCAACCATTCGTAATGACTCCCCCTTTAGTTGAAGTCTTCCCCAACTTTCGCTTTTTAGGGGCATCATGTCTGTATGGCTGCGAGGGATCACCAAGCGTTGATGTCGAAGTGTCGGTGTCAGATTACATGTCATGCTGAAATGGCTGTAGACTCGTAAGAAAATGACTGCGACGAAAACTTATTGGGACAGCTTTCTTGGTTCAACACATGGAGTTTCCTATTATACACTAAAATGAACTCTGGTGCTAGTGCCCAAGGGAGCTGCAACGCACGGTGCTTCAGCGAGCACGGAAATGATGAGTAGTACACACATTTGTAAATTATTTTGGTCCTGCGGAACGAGACTGAGTGACGCACCTGACTCATTCCCGCGAAGGGACCACCAAGCCGAGCCTTTCGGCGACTTTGCAGATCCGCTGGACAGCCGACAGCTGATCAATGAGAGTAGGACTGCGGTCATGTCGAAATTCAATAATGTCCCAATGTGACACTAAAGGTGTCTCTCATCGACGTTGTTAATTTATTACTTTTTATTTAAACTGTCAAACTCATTATAAACCTTATTAGGCATTGTAGATAATTACGTTATAACAACAGTTGGCTCGTTTTGTTCTCTGGCAGCTCCTATTTCTGGCTCTAGATCTACTAATACCCTATAATGTTGGGCGAGCTTTGACGTCTCAAAAGCTCAATATGATCATGACGTGCACTGCAACAGATAGGGGGCTCTGTGATTTTCGACTATGGGGGTTTGCTAGCGTGCACATAAATTGAAGTACTTCGGTCTCGGGTATTTGCACCTATATCGAAAATGCGACCCCTGCTGCCGGAATTCCATACCGTAGCCCTCGCGTCAGTGGTCATGGGCCGTATCCACTACTTACCCATGACGGGTGTACCTCTTATATCGAAGGCAGGCACATCGATTGTGTCTCCAACCATGTAGCCACTGAAGCTGTGGCTACATGGTTACACAATCCATTTTAATGATGAAGGTACGGGGTGTTATTCTCAGTGCGGACCGAGAACCAACCAGTTTTTCCTAATCTGCAGAGTAGTAACACACCTGGAGCTCTTTTGTTTCGGCGTACTCATCTGGAAAAGTAGCAATTTGATGATCTAGTTGAGCTTTTGTTACTAGTGTGGGAGGCATAGAATTGCTGCTGCGAAGCACCCACCAGTTAATTAGATGCCCGTGCACTTCCGGCGTGATTATTTGCAGAATATTAACCTGGAAGGGTACCCACCCTGCGAAGCTTAGTGGCATGGGGCAATTGAAGCTAAAATTTCAGTCATCCTTTTCTTTTTTATTTACTTCACCCATTGTACCAGGGCACCAAGACTTGTGTTCCAGAAGTTTGCAACTCTTAAGACTACCGCTTCCCTCAAAGAATGAATTTCTCGTACTAGGAGGTGCGACAAGCTTTGTGAACTTGGCTTTCGGGTCACTAATATTCCTGATTAAATTCGACATCGAGTCCTCCTTGGGTGTAAAGGTAACCAGCAATATGTACAACACCCACTATTTTACAGTTATCACGACATGCATAAATGCACAAATGCCCAGCCAACAGAGGATATAGTGGATACATGGGACAATACTTCGGCTCGCAAGAAAGCTGACACTGCCACCCATAGCGAGCTGTCACCTACATTAGAAACGTTTTTCGCAATTGATCGCCTGGATTATTGCCTACACCGCAAGCTGATTCTTCAATGTAGAATCCGATATTTAACACTTCCGTGTGGTTCAAAGCTCCCAGGCATCTTTACACGTGAGAAGAAGGTGGTGTAGTGCAGAATTCGTGTGGGAATGGTCTTACCTCGTGGTTCACCTATGCCTGGCCAGAACAGGTACATAAACCATTTTCAATATTTTTCCGTTCTACGAAACATTGAATATTCATGCACTGCCTCTACGCAACGACACGTGGCTATATATGCCCGCTCTGCAGCGTACTGTACACTTTGACACACTTGTTCCTGAAATGCCACTGCGATGCAAACCATGACCACGATATATATATATATATATATATATATATATATATATATATATATATATATATATATATATATATATATATATATATATATATATATATATATATATATATATATATCTCCCTCCGCAACTGAAGTACCCACGTTCAAATTCAATCACTTGCTATGAACATAACCTTGCCGGAACCAGATACAATGGCGCTACCTCTGAGGAAAATAAGCCTCCATTTGACCAGACCTGCGATGCTGCGGTGTATTTTTTGTAGCTCTATGGGGCCTACAATAGAGCGCTGTTGATGTATATGGCCGACAGTGATCTTCGGGTTTGCGTATAACTCTTTATGCCGTGACAAGAACTTTCCTGTTTAGAAAGAAAATGTTGGTGATTGATCGCAGCACGAGTATGTCGAGGGTCAAAATACTACTATGGAGGTTAAGCGAAAGAGCGAAATCTTTATTTTTATTTATACTTCAGTTTGAACTACATTATAAAGCACATGCAGGGGTTACAATTCTTCCAAAATACACTCAATGCGTTATAGACAGTCATACAAAATAGCAAGCCGAATACATCCGACACATGTCACTTAGAAAAGCATCGAGCAGACATATAACGAGCGATTTTTCTTTTTCTCGGTTTGTTATAATGTGTGGATTGTCAGCACCTGCAAGAAAAAAAATCCGTCAAAACGTAACCAAAAGAGAACTATCTGCTAGTAGGAAATGTTAGGTTATTGCGAGCGTAAATATAATAATGAGCTGTCAATGACACAACATATGTTAGTAGATCGCGCAATAACCAAAGCCATTGAAGCCAGGTTTTTCCATGTCTTTGAGTAATCTTTAGTCATGGACAAAAAAGCAGAAGTGATAGTTTTCAGACTTTGGAGCAAAACCTACGTGAACTTTCGGTTACATGTAAATTACACCTCCGGTGCTGCTGTAATCTTCATGCAGGAGGTATTCACTATACCAATTTTATAGGGACCAATAATCAAAGATCAGCAATTTCGTAAGTAACCACGACCTCATTTCACTTACCTGTCTAATATACATTTTATTCTTTTCGCATAAAAAAACAAAACATAATTGGCGGGCCGCTTGCTACCTTTTCATGTGGGTTGTGCTCTAGGGGAATAATTGTTTTCATTCAGGGTGCTACGCAAGTATAATTAAATATTGCGACAGTATATTGCTGTTTGAAATTTCTTCAATGAAGCCTCAGGGGCTTTACCTGAAGAAAGCCAGCATACATGAAAGGCATGTCATGATTTCTTTGTGACTGCTTAATTATTCCTGCCATTAAGAGATGTGATATCAGTTTTGGCAGATATCTATTTGCTTACTGGCTGTAAAGGCCTCAAGATGATGTGAGGCAAAGTATGCTCTACATAACATTTGTGCCATAATTCGCACTTTATTTAAAGTCGCTTATGTTCATCGCCTACTCCTGTCATGCCACACCACTTCGGACAGGTACATAAGAATTCTACAAAACGGCCGCACACGAGTGCCTAAGAATGGGAATTATGCAGTTCATGACAAGTATATTATGATTTGCGTGGTACAACCTGACATATATGTTCGTTACACAGTAATGTACTACTCCCTTACGATTTTCGGTATGCATCGCAATAACAATACGACCAGGAGATTCCAGAGTTTGGGGAGGATTGAGACCAATCGATCAATGGACAGACAGGTAGATACACAGACAGACACACAGACAGATAGTTAGTTAGATAGATAGATTATAGATAGATAGGTAGATAGATTATAGATAGATAGATGGATATACAGCCAGACAGACAGACAGACAGACAGACAGACAGACAGACAGACAGACAGACAGACAGATAGATAGATAGATAGGTAGATAGATAGATAAATAGACAGATAGATAGATAGATAGATAGATAAATAGATATATAGATAAAGTGGCGACATGAGGAAACATTAGGGGCTTTGGTATACAGCTCGACAATGGTGACCCGCTCGACAACTGCATACAGCCAGTGCGTAACGGCAAGGGGGGCTTCAACCACAGTACCCTTAAACAACGTAAATAATAATAAATATATATCCCTCTTTCCCTACAAATTTGCATACAAAATATCCCACTTTGATGCTCGAGCTGGACTGTTGAAATGCATGTATAGTTTTAAGTTCATCTTATATGCTAATATACAGCTGCGTCGTCACGCTAGTGACGTTGCAGCTGTATATGAGCATATAGGATCAAGGTAAAAACCATTTATGTATTACCATACATGCACAAAACCATGTAAAACCATACATGGGTCCATTACAATGGATGATGCTTTGGTGTCATTCAAATTGAATGAATGTATAATTGTAGTAGGTCAGTGTGCAGGGATAGTTTTGAAAAAAAGTGGCTGAGACAGGTTCAGTTGTCTAGCTAAAACAAATTATAGCATTAACTTTAGAGCTCCAGTCACTTTTCGAGATGTAACTCAAGTTCACGTTGTCCCTGCTCTTTCTAATCATACGCATACAAGTGTGGAGTACTGCAAATGTCCTAATTAAAGAGTGGCAGTGGGTCTACAAACCATTTCACTGTTACTAATCGTCTCAAAAAATAAAAAATAAATAAACGTGTTTTATAATCTGGCCCGAATTGTTGCAAATCTGCTACTAAAAAGACTGCTATGTGAGATTGGTTGCAGGCTATGTTTTTCAATGCAAGTCTTACCATGTTACAATTACTCGCTTCCTTTTGTCATCACAGATCATATTTGCACATGGGCAACTGAGGTGCGTGACATGACCCGGGCGATGAGATAATGCACTTGTTTCACATTTACCTGCGAAGATGGAAAAAATAGTATCAAGGATAAATTGGTGGCAGAGGCCAATAAGGCAAAGGATTATTCGATTAAACACGAAGGAGCATTTTAATATAGTCCATATTATTATACATAGAATCTAGGAAGCGCAACGGCTACAAAACAGCGGGATATCGATTACGGTTACGAGTTTTCATGAATTACTGCATTACCACAGAAACCCACCAAACGTTTAGAGCACTTCTTGCTTATTCAACGAATCTAATCACTTAGAAATATAAAGAGCAGCTGAGCACATTCCTTACCAGGCCTTTTTCTTTTCTGTGTGCATCCCAACTGTTCAAACGCGAGAAACGCCAGTGAACTATGCGCCAAGCTGCACTAAGGAAATATTCAATGACCGTTTTCACGATAATGTAAACTTGCTATACCTAATATAGTTGTATTTATTGTTGTTTAAAATAAAGATACCTTTCGAAAGCATTGTAGTATGTTGGAGTGGACCTAGTTATTTCTGGTTTCTCTTTTGTTTTATTTATTGATCGAACAGGACGTGGTGGTGTAGTAGGGGTGCATCAATATTATTAGCCGACAGGTCTATAATTACTATCAACGTGGAGAAGTTCTTAGTGCTTTAGCAGCAGCTTCATTGCGTGTCAACTCGGGCATATCAAAATTCATGTCACAGAGAGAAGTTAGCTCGTGGTGATCAGTTGTATGGCGTGCACTTTCCACACTTTGGTAATTCTGAGATATGTCGACGGACATCTCACTGGCTTTTTTGTCATTATATTGGCACGTATTGAGTTACCACAGTTATAATGATGCACCAGTTGTTAGCTCAAAATTAGCTGCCGGCTACAAGACTGTAAGAGACAGAGTATGTTCAAGCTCTCTTTTGCCTCACATATTTTTGTAAAGCCTAATTTTCGATAGCTGAAACATCCTTTATGGCATCATATTTAATACATCTCATGCGCGTAACTCCAAATTAGATACTCATCCTTTTTGAAAAAACAAATGACGTCAAAATATTTTAAATTATGTGCTCTAGTCTACGTTTTGTTTTATTTTGTCATTACACATCAATTATATTTGCTTTTGCTCAGGCATTATTATTCTTCTTGCTGTTACATAAATTGTGCACATTTGAGGCGCTGCGAAAAGTGAAGTACAAAATCAGCCTATATTCTTTCGTACGTGAAAGTTAGGTTTATAGGTGAGAAAAACAGTAAGCTCCCCGGTATAGAAATTTGCAAATGCCATGGAACACTGATGCAGTCTTACTATCACATAGTTTGGGAATATTGTTATTGAAAAAAAATGCACAAAGTTGATATAAATAAATGAATAGCATAATGCCATCTTTAGGCTTTTTTTCTTATTTTTACCGTTGCCAACTTCAATGGTGGTCTTTGTGCACGTAGTTGCATCTTGTGACGCCAAGGATACAGTCACCCATAATAGCATCAGCAGTGCGTACTTCATAGCTGTGGTTGTCATGCTTGTAGAGCATAACCTGTAAAAAAAAACGAAAAACGTCTATTTCAAAAAATGAGCAGAATCTATACCAGTACACTGTTCATATAAATCCTTCACTATGAAGAGATGAAGAAACGCTGACATACTAATACATTTTTTTGAGGTTACGATTGAGCATCGTGCCAGTTTGTATAGAGTAGAATATGTGATCCGAAAAGCTGTTTTATTATGAGGAGTTTGTCCGAAGGAAAACCAAATGCTTGCCAGGAGTTTCATACAGTCAAGCCCGACTATATCATAGGATGGTAATTCCAATTATCCTTTATTTGGAACTATTCTTGAGGGCAGCAAAGCTTTTCCATGATCGCAAGAGAAAATTCACGACTACATCAAATATAATCAAACGAAACTTCTATGTACTGTGCAGTGAAAACGTCCCGATAAATTGGTTTTCCCTACACACGAGATTTTTGGCGTGCATTTAAGAGAACGTGGAGTCATTATGAGATCACCTAGTGCAACAAGTAGCAACTGAGGCATGCCATCACGCACTTCGTGGTAAATACTGCTCGTCTTTGCACAGCCAGCCCATCATCACCGGTCATCGTTTGTCTCTCAGACAATTTTGTTGCTGCAATTCATGTGGTAAGACAGAGCAGCCTACCATTGTCTTCAAAGCTGAAGGTAATGGTACGATGGAAGTGGAAAATAGAAATCGTATGAAATGCTGCTTGTGGCATTTGAAGAAGGGTGCTGAGTATGATTTTGAGAAACGGTACAATATTGAGGCCAAACACGCTCGTTGCTTTCGGCACCCAATTATTGGACGCTATTTCCATCGATACCGCATTTTCTGGTGTATAGCACTCCACTGTGCCACATCGACAACTACAACCACGGAAGTATAAAAAAATGCAAAAAACACCATGCCTGTGCGAAAGACACAGCACAGTCATAGCGAAAGCTAGAAGAGTGGCCTGTCAGAGCCTTTTCTGAATGCTCATTGGGGTAACTGCTGCAAGCCCACTTGCTTGATGCCCGCTACGGCATTAATAATAAAACATTTAGGGTATTGTAGGCTCTTATTTGCTATGTGTTTTTTCGTTATTTTTCTGAGAAGCCGAGTAACAGATAAACTAATGCGAGTAATTTTGTACCAATTGTCCATGCAGTGGCTGACGACGATGAGGAATTATGCCTGAAGTGGGTATGCGCCACAGTTGTTAGCTGAAGAAAAACGAGCATTTGTAATGGGTTCGACCATTGGATGACCCAGTCGTTACGCTATTCGCATTGTGCGACGACTGCTTCTACTTTCGCTGTCCTAAAGCGCTTTATAAGTTACATCAGCGCGATTACTTTCCCGACATCAAGCCTGCATAAGGCAACTCTCAAGCACCAGCGTGGCTCAGTGGTAGAATACTGCGCTGGCACCCAGCGGACCCTTGTTTAAGCTCCGCTGTGTCATTGGTGATAGGTTTTCTTTTTATAATTCGAGCGATGTGGTTACGCACAACGGTGGCGTGGGCAGCGGCGGAGTACAACAACGGCGCTGCGCGAAACCCGAGTTGTGATCTCACAACAGCTTACACTGTAATAAAAAATCTTGCGTACTGCTGTGGTAGCAGTTTCCGCTTGCTTTACCAAGCAGTACGGTGAAATGAATTGACCCAGAACAGTCTACACGAAAAATGCATTGAGTTTATTCGAATTTATAGATATAATTGTCTACTATATTGACGTCAAAAATACACATGATCAAAGAGCAAACAAATGTTGAATGAATGGGAGTCGAACCCACAACCTCTTGATGAACACCAACTGCTGCCGGGCAAGCAATCCACTGCGCTCTAGCCACGTGCAGTGTAAGCTTGAGGTACGCGTATTTTTTATCGGCCACTAGCCTCTAACATTGCTCCTGGTTAAGTGCAGTAATGAATCATGACTGTTGCATCCGCGATTAGTTTCTTTAAGAGATCGTTATTATGCCTCCGTTCTATTCACAACTTTTCCCATTTGGGAAGTGTAATTACGTCATCAACATACAAAATCTTCACTCAAAGCGTCAGCAGGGCTAATAGAATTCATCCGTACCTAAAATAGCCCTGCAACGTGTGGAGAAACGTGCCTGCTTCACTTGATTGTAAGTTCGCGCTGTAAGTTCCCCGTTCACGCTGGCCCCGCGAGAAATCCTAGTCGGCGAACAGGGAAGACATAAAGCGCGTCGTTTTCGCTTTAATCGGGCAGTGTCGTTGAATTAATGTACCATGCAACAATTAGGCATCCATAGATGAAGTTCTGTGTACAATCAGTCACGCTCTTTTCGCTGTAAAACCACTTTCATTGGTTCCGCCACCACCATATACTACCGCTGCCACCAGTATCAATGGTAAGAAGGGTACGACTGATCAGTGTTCAATGATTAATTATGGAAGAAAGTTTTCAGGATGCAGATGTATGAGTAAACGTCAACCTAAATGCATTTACGGTAAACACTGTTTAAGCTGTCAAATACCAACATACACTGTACTAGATACCTTACATCAATCTACTACAGTACGTTGTAACTACTTTTGTAAAAAATACTTTCGTGCTATGCTGATTTTGACGAAAATTGGCTTGTCCTGGTTTGACTCCAACCAGGCCACGCCCACTGTAGCATTTGTGCATTACACATTTTCGTATGGCAGACGTGGCACTGTTGACATGTGACCACGTGGTACTCAAAACCTTGCATATCCTGCTTGTGAAATAACGAACGTTACCACCCGAACTTCCCGACTGATTGATCTGCGTAAAATTTTGTAGTTCTCGCGCCTGACTTTTGTATCATCGTGAACATTTTACTTTTCAAACTAGCCTATCATTTCGCCAATATTCGCTTTCCACGTGGAATGCATATTCAGGACTTTTTTTCCCCGCCAGCTCCTGGAAGAAGGCAGTCAAGTCGGCAAGCCTCTCACTCCTGTGTTTTGACCCTCCGGTCTGCTGGTGCTTTCTGGCAAAAGAGGTCACCAAAGCCTTCCTGTCTAGGTTACCGTCCTAGTGAGGAAGGTTCACCATCTTGGCACCGATGTCGACCGTGTATTCTACAAATGCGCCTTCTGCTGTGGTCTGCAAAAGACGACCCCGCCACTTCTCAACGCTGGCATGGTCTTGTGCGCTATAGCTAGTTGGTACGCACTGACTGTGGTGATTCTTCTGAACAGCTCTCCAGGCTAGCCAATATCCTTCACCTTCTGCTGTCTCTTGACATGAACGTTCCACAGTATATTCTAGCTGCTTTTTTCGGACCAATTCGTCCAGGAGTCATTCCTCAACCAACTCCTGGTGTATCCTGGGCGCCGGAAGAGATGTTTGCACATTCGCTTCTGATGCGTACAGGTGATTAGGTACTTACTACACTTCCTGAATCAGCTTCTGTACTTTTGCGAATTAATCGCTTAAGCCAAAAAAAAACAAGCTGTTCGAAAAGCAGGCATCCAGTTCGTTTAGCTTGGTGACATTGTCGCTATGTTCCCGCTGTCGTTCCAATTTCTTCTCACACAAAGCTATTCGCAACTCCGCCGTACTGGCTTCTAGTAATACTTGCTTGCCCATATCAGAATGAGCCGTAGCTTGACAAGGTACAGCATGCTTCTGATCCTGGACCCGCTTGCGGTTACGGTGTAGTACAGTCTCCTTGTCGGTATTTTGTTCCGAGACGGCCGATGGCGTCGAAATAAGCACAGTTGAGTCATGGTCTAAATAAGCAGAGTTAAACCAAATGGGAGTGTTATATTCAGGGGAGCTTTCCTCTTTTCGGCCATCAACTACTGATGATTTCCTTGTTTTCGACTTCTTTGCACTTTTCATCGTTGTTGCGTATTCATTTGGTTCCCTTATATGGTCTTTGGTTGGGTCCTGGTGTGAGTTCCGGGTAATCCTTCATGGATCACACATAATTGACGCATGTCGGCCTTTACACTTCGAACACGAGATCTTTCGTTACAATTGTGTGCCCTGTTTTTTCTTGTGGTACATCGGAAGAACTATTTATCACGTCACAACACTTGTTTCTTCTGCATCTGGTAAATATACGTAAGATACGCTCCTGTCTTGATGAGCAGAACACACATGTTTTTGACACCTTGAGAATCTCCTGAGTAATTCACCCGCAGAACAGATAAATTCAGCTCGTTGCAGCTGTGACTTAAAGTTGGCTGGTTCTATACACTATGACCATCCTTTTCTCATCTGCTTCTATCTGTGTAGTCACTCTTGCAGACACTTCCTAGTTCAATTGAAAAAAAAAAACGTTCATAGGACACATAGCCCTGAAGGAAGGGCAGCGTTGTCTGGGGTATTACTCTCAGCTTCTGCAGCACAGGTGTTATGATACAGGATCACGACGTCTCTGGGTAGTTCTTAAAGCTTTACGTTACAGAGCACAGACAAAAATGAAGCCCGCTGTACATACCGCGACTGAAGCCCTGGAGATGTTCACAAGAACGTGGTCGTAGAGTTGTCGAAGGGATTTTGTGTCTCCTGATGCTCAAACAAGATTCCACCGATGCATTCTTCCGAAGTATGCCTGCTTCTGACAAGTATTGTCCCCGATATACTTCTTTAGCATCTACACAGCATTGTTCTAACATACCTCAGCCATTCGAAGACTGGTTGCAGCTGAGGCAGCGTCTCCTTTCAACACCTGTCTTGAACATTGAATTTTTCTGTTGCAGAGAGAGGTGAACAGTCTGGAAAAATTGCTCGTATAACTTCATTCACTTGCACACATTCGTCAAAAATGCACAATTATCAGTTTCATAAGCTTGACTTTCGTCCTGTTTGATGGTGTAGCGACCGTAGTTGCAGCAGCCGGCAATCGACTTTCTACACGTGTGCTTGAAAAGCGGTTCCGCCTGCTCAGAAGCTTGGCCAAGGTTCACGTCGCGTTCTGCTCGTACTCAAGGATTCTGTCATACTCGACTTGGAAGTACTCGTCCGAAATGAAATTCTCCTATTCAGGGTTGATGGTGTACAGCTCATCGTTATTCGTTTTCATTCTCTCGTAGATGGAACAGAGCTGCTCCTATGTCGCTTATTCAGTGCCAAGTAGGGCATTTGCCTAATTGATGATCCGGATGTTCAGTGACCAGTGGGAATCGCTCTACACCATGGTCATGTCCATGTCTCTAGGCCACCCGTAGCCATCGGTTGGTGAATCCCTAGTCGATCGGCCCCAAAATGTGTGACCTACAATATTATACCAGTCAATCAAGAAGTTCGGGTGGTAATGTTCGTTATTTCAGTGTGATACAACACCAGAAGGCGCTATTGTAACTAAGCTTGTCTAGTAGTTGTAGTAGCTGGAACTGGGCAAGTAACTTCACTGCGCGGTAGAGAATGTTCCTTCTATCGCGAGTGCTTGTGGACCACCCCAAGATGAAAAAGAAGCGCTAGTACTCATGAAGGGAGAAACCGGAAAGCCATAATAGGAAGGTCTTGATGGCCTCAGTCATTCCTAAAAAAGCTTCTTCCAACTTCCTCGGCGCAGTATAGTCTGGGAAGGCTGCACCACCTTATATCCCAAACAGTAGTGTATGCAAGAACTCATTTCAAAGAAGGGCATACCAACATCGAATCTATCAGTCACACTAATGTACGCTTGAAAATGTAGGTTGACCTGACCTAGGAATCTGTTCTGGGTGTATTCGCTGAAAGATTCGTACAATTGCAACAAAAATATTGCAATTGTTTTGTGAGTAGAGGCTTCCCATCTAATATTCATTTACTACATGAACCAATTTGCATCTGATCGGTAAAAAATACCAAAGACATTAGCGCCGCACTCTGGAACGTGTGCTAAAAGAAGTTGAAACTACCTTTTGCACGACCACAAAGTGCACATTTCAGTGCTGAAGCCAATGCTGTGCATATTTCTTAGCCTTTGTACGTATTCCTTTCTTACTAAGAGCACTTTTGGTACGATACTAGTACAATTTATGGATGAATTTTGTCTCCTTAGGAGAACTACATGTCTGCTTGAAATGACTTATTGGAAAACTCAGGTGCTGCGTAACAATACATCAGCCCTAAAAGGACAGAAAACCCAAAGATATGCACGGAAACAGCGCAGAATATTGCTCCGACTTTTTTGTGCTCTTTACCCTTCATCAAGCATGGAAAAATTCACCCGCGCAACCACTCAGTCACAGGAAATTCTTGCTTCCAAAGGATTTTGGTTCAGCTTTATGGCATACAGAAAATCTAACTCAAAAGATGAAGCAGCTATTGAACAAAATCCCTGTTATCTTGGAGGTTACATATTCGAGACAAAATTTATCGTTACGCTGAAGCGGAAACTTGTGAACAAAAGAAGAAAACGAAGTGGTCTGTTTGAAAGCAGCTCGGTGTCGGCGCGGCTACCTTTCGCCATTCGTTCTTGAATAAACACGCCCCATCATAAGCCCCATCGTAACAGTTTTAATGGAGGTACTGTGTACTACAACGGGGCCCTCGACGAACGACGACTCATTGACCGCTGAGGCGCAATACGTGAAGCTTCGCCGAAGTCAACGACTTGCTCGTCTGCCACCTGCTTTAGGTAGCTTGGCGATATAAATAAATATATTAACCTTTTAGACGCCACACTATGAAGCAGCGATAAAGAAAGTGATATTTACTTTGGTAATTTGTATTGGCCTTCTAAACTAACTATGACAAAAAATTCAGCGACACTCATGATGACGAAGCGCGTTTTTTTCACATGTTCCATTTTTGAACATTGGCGTTCTTCATATGCAAAACACAAAGTTTGTCTAGAACAGCTTTTATTGACGTCACTATCGGGTTTTTTTACTCACGATAGGTGAAGAATAATATTTAGCTTCAAACAAAGTGTCTAAAAGTACAATTTAAAATAACAAATTTGCGCAAAAATGGTGGCTGTCCTATATACAGTGAACAATTCCCAAGTCATGGTACACAGCAAAGCAGTTCTTATGCAGCCGTTTCTTGCCCTGTTGGAGTGCTGCTTTGTTGTATTCTTTTTGCACTCAGCGCATCAACTCTGAGACGCTGAGCTGATGTAGTGACCATCAGTTTTCCTGTACTCACGCCTCGGATGAACCCGAGTTAGTTTCTGCTTGAGCTGCAGCAATGACATGGTGACATAAAGTTAAATATGTGTCATGGTGGCATTGGTTCCCTTGTGAAGTTCGCAGTGAAGGAGCCGAGTATCCTGCGACGACAGACTTGTTGAGACCATTGCTTAAAAAGTCCCACCATCATTTCTTGAGTTGAAGTTTTGGTCGATAGCTCCAAGGAGCCAATCCATCACATCTATTCCCCCCATGCCCTCATTGTATTTCTTGAATAATGAGGTTGAGGAACCTCCACTTTCTTGTTCGAGCGTCGTGTGCAGCGTTGCGCGCTTCCAACAGGCTCATGGCTGAGGTGGTTCGAAGAAACGATGACGACAGCACTGTCGTTCCACCTGAATGTGTAGACCACCCCTTCACACTTCTAGTAAGAAGATCCTCATTCTTTCTTTCCAACGTCTCGGAGGCTCTTCAGTGTACATCCAATGGTTGTTGTACCTCGCGCAGTCCCTGGCACTCGAATCCCCTGGTCAGTGAGTTTCGTCAAGAGGCCGTGTGAAGTGAAGAGGTTTCGGAAATAGATTTCAAGCGTTCAGGGGCTTGGAGGACCGAAACCATGTTGCTAACTACCCTGAGCCCAAGAGGGGTCGTGTCATCCTTCTCTTTTTTCCCGCAATATATATCCATTGCGTAGGGGTACCCGTTTGATGAGTACATCATCCAGACCTTGCAACCAAATCGAATTAGTTTACCGTGGATATACATCTTGCATGAGTGGTGGTCATAATAGGGCACCATTGACTCGTTGTTCAGGTTCTTGAATCGTTGTTTAGGTTCTTGGATCTGGAGTGGTTTCCACCACTCCAAATTGGTGGAGACATTTGGATATTTGATCGTGAAACGGCTGAATCCTGCCCATCTTGCCTGCTTGCAACTCAGTATTGTCAGCCACATGAGAACCTTTTCAGCTGCCAGAACCTATTTAGGAACATCACTGTCGTGACTATGGACACGCAAAGGTCTTCTGCAGTGCTCAAGTACGAGTCTTCTGACGGAACAGAGTGGTAGCCACGAAAAAGTAAGAGACCGAAAAACTGACCGATGTCCGCTTCAGTGACGTCCACCTCCTCGCCCTTTAAGGGTGCTTCTCTTGCTGCCAATTCAGCCAGTGAATCAATATATTCTGGAGAAATAGTTTTGCACAATACCATAAAAGGACTCATGTTCCCAAGGTCCGGAAATGCCTCTAGCAATAACGGAGGATTGTCGCTGGGAAATTTTTTATCAAACTTATCATGGTCGCCTCTTGTTGGTGTACGAGCGCGCTTTGGGCTTTTGTTTCTGCAGTCTTTGTTGAAGATGTCCGTGATATTGCAGCAGTCATTCCTCTCGACACTGGTCACTGTCGTCATGGTTGTTGTTGTTGTTGTTGTTCCCCTGTGCAAATGGCTCGTACCCAAAGAAGGGGATTGGCCGATTATAAGGTGAATTTGCCCTAAACTTTCAGCATTGCGTCATTCCTACAAATATTTTTTGTAACTTATTTTGATTTGAAATACCGATATCAAGTTTGCAGAAAAAAAAGAAGAAAAATAGTGAGACAGCAATTTAGCAAGAAAATCGTTTAGTCGCAGTGATGTATTCTTGAACGGCGAATAAAACATCCCTGTGGCTGAAACCCAGTGTAGAGGCTCCAAATGAAAGAAGATCAGGTTGTGATAGTTGCAAGCCCAGTCTTTGAAGAGGTGGTGCTAGTATGCTTTGCCTGAATAAATCGAAACAGCGACAATGTAATAAAAAATGACTGATCGTTTCCTCTTGATTACAGTAAATGAACATAGGGGAATTAAATATGTCTGATCTATGCAAGTAAAAATTGAGGGAGCTAACGCGGCAACGAAATTTTGTGATGACAACTTTCATCATTTTTGAATTAGTTCACTGCGCCAGGGAAATAACAAGTGTTTGTACTCTGGAGAAGCCGTCAGTGCAGGGTCAGATAAATTTTGCCTAATTTTAGGTGTGCGAAATCGCGCCACCGTAATGTATACTGTATGGTTCAGAGCTCGAAGTGGTCGGCAAATCAACATCTTCTTCATTGCATCGGAAATATTCATCGATACATTGCACAACTTCAACGCGCCCGCATACATCATCGAATGCAACTTCAAAAATCTCGTTTTCATTCACGTGCTCCTGATAATGAAAATGATAATAATCATTGTATTACTGGCGCACACGCACAAAGTGATATTGCCATCTTCATCTTCAACATCAGAAGGCTGCTACAACGACGTCATGCTATCTTCGTAAACAAGGCCTCGAGGTGTCCTGCGGAAAATGTTCAGTGGTAGCGTTCACGCGGAAACCAATGTCTGTTTACAGTATATCGATTAATGAAGAATACATATCGTTCAGCAGAAGCCACAGGTTCTTGGGAGTCATAGTAGATAGAAACCTGTCGTGGACTCCACACGTGAACTATGCGAAGAAGCGGCTGATCGCAACATGCCACATGCTCAAATTCCTTGCAGGAAAAAATTGGGCAGTGCCCATACCATCCATGCTACAACTGTACAGAGTGCTGTTTATCGGATTCTTACGGTACAGCTTACCTGAAATGTCTAACACCGGCAAGACCAACCTGCGCGCAATTCAGAGCATTCAAGCCCAAGCACTTAAGATACGCCTTGGAATACCCCGCAGTGCTTCAACGGCGGAAACCATTGCCATCGCTCAAGATCACTCGATAAATACGCATAATATTACCGAGACAATGCGCATGCACCTCAGGCATTATGCCAGGACCCCTTCTCACCACCTGGCGAGCCTAGCTGCTGAAAGGCCCCGCACGACATACGGCACTATTGTCTCCAAGCATCGTTCATCGTTTGCTGAGACATACGCACCTGCATAAAAGCCACTGCTTCCTCCTTGGAGCTTGAGCCGGCCGCGAGTTCACTTAATGATTCCAGGAATGAGGAGAAAATTGGACTTACCGACACATGCCCTGAAACAACTGAGTCTATTCCTACTGGAAGAAAACTACAGTAACCACGTGCACATTTACACGGATGGCTCTACTACGCCGTCTAGTTCAGGTGGAGCAGTGGTTATACCATCACAAGGGATAACTCGGTGTTTTAAGACTTCACATGTGACAAGTTCAACGACGGCAGAACTCGAGGCTCTGCGCAATGCACTGGAACACATCAATTCAGAAGAAAGACCAGGTAAATGGGCTGTGTTTTCTGACTCAAAACCAGCGTTACAGTGCCTGATATCAGTTCTCCGACGTGGATGCCCCGACCAGTTGACCTACCAAACCGTGAAACTTCACCACCTGTTAATACAAAAATGCCATGACATCGTCTTTCAGTGGTTACCTGGGCATAGTGGTATAGGCGGCAATGATTCTGCAGATCATGCTGCTCGCACGTCACATAAAGAAGCGAACAGCGTTCCGATACCGCTTTCAAGAGCGGGTGCGGCGAGGGAGATTCGTCAACTAGCCCGCAGTCTCACACTGACTGAGTGGAACACACCAAGCATACGACGTACACGACTGCACGAGCTCGACCCTTCACTACAACTCCGGCCTCCACCCGGCCTACATCGACGTGAAGCTTCGCTTCTCTATCGCCTTTGGCTGGGAGTTGCTTTCACGAAAGCTTATACCACGTTAATCAGAATTACTGACAGTGCGGCGTGCGATGTTTGCGGCACCGACGAAAATATCGAACACCTGCTGTGTCATTGTCCTCGATTTGCCTCAGAGAGACAAGTACTTGCCAACGCAATGCGGCGACTGGATGATCGGCCTCTTTCTGTGCAGGTGCTATTACAGCAACGTACACATGCCTCGACAGCCCACAAGGCAGTGAAAGCCCTGCTGCGTTTCCTGAGAAAGACAGGCTTGTGTGAACGCCTCTGACATGCGGTAGAGTTCTACACGCTGCAGTGAAATTACTGTCAGTCTCTCCCCCACCCCCTTTTTTCCCTCTCTTCCCTCTTTCTCGTCTTTCTTGTCCCCTTCCTTTATCCCCCAGTGTAGGGTAGCCAACCGGATGTCTTTCTGGTTAACCTCCCTGCCTTCTTCCTTTTCGTTGCTTCCCCCCCCTCATCTTCAACAAGCCAAAAAAAGAAAAAAAGAACAAGGCGAAACGCAAGTGCGCGCCCATGCTGTTATTTGACACTGTGAAATGCCAATGTTCCTAAAAAGGTTCATTCACATAAAACTCTCGAACCTGGTAGCTAGAGTGCCTTTGCTATTTATTGTTCTTCTGCCACGTGATGCCACAATATAGTCCTATATTTTAGTTCTGCTTTGCTCACTGCTACTTCACTTCTTCTTGCATAATAGTGTGACAAGCGTCTGGTGCGGAGGAGCACGAAATACGCCTATATTAAACATATAACTAAAATATCTACAAGGGTTCATATAAAAAATTTAAATTGTTACGTTTCCTCTAAGCATCAATGAGTATGCAAGACAAAAAGTTAAGAAGCGCGCTATATGAATGAAAAAATAAAAAAAATCGTTTAGGACCAGAGTTTAGAGTGTTCGTGTGGAATTTAACAGAAGAATATTTTTAATTGTTGGAGATACGCGCGTAGGGTCTGAAAACTTGAAGCTTGTCTTTGTGTGTTTATTAAAAACACATGCCATCATTCTGACACTGGTATGAAGCCCCACAAGAATAGGAACTTGAGTAGGAAGTAAGCGTATTTTTTAAGTTGGACAAGCGCGGAATTGTTCAAAAAACGACACTGTAGATGAAACTCACAAGAACGAAATTGAAGTTGGTGTGTTTTTTAAAGACGCCTATAACAAAGGGAAAGCGGGTGTCATACTCACCAGGTATAGGTTAATGAGCATATAAAGCAGTATGCACATCACTGCATGCACTATATAAGCGGTCTCATCCCGTGAATTTAGTCCGCAATAAAGATTTACCTTCATCTCGTTTAACCTTGAGCTCAGTTAACTTTTCATCATGACATATGACGTGCCCGACGAAACATGATGCATTGCGCCTTGTGTTTAACGCTGAAATTGAGGAAGGTAATCTTGTAATTAGTGAACAGAAGCGCTGAAGGAATAGCCAAAAAGTAACACCACGTAATCATTGAATGCCACGTCATGAACTAAAAGCACTAGTGCTACCTAAGCTTTCTGACGTCGGTAACCAAATGCGAGAATAGCAGACGTATGGAAGACAAAAGTCGACGTAATGTGTATAAGATCACAATTTCGCAAAATGCGATTGTAGCATGCATGTAACTAATTGAGCCTATAGTTCGTCATGACAGGAATGATGAAATTTTGGAGTTGAAGGTATATGAAATTAGATGTTCATTCTTAATGAGACAGTAATTACCAATACCGAGAAAGATATATTTTTGAGCTTAACTATAACCTTCTCCTTATTAGGGCAGTGAATGTACAATACAGGACGCTATTAGTGTACCTATAACGCTACGAGCACTAAAATTAAGTCACTTTTGGGTGATATCAGAAAACAACATTAAAATGCATGGTTCATCCCTCAGTAATAGAAATCAGTATATCATGAAAGTAAAAAGACTCCTCACAGAAGTAGTTTACTGCTTACGGCGCATTGATATTAGCGTTTTGTTGTCCAACAGCTGAAGCACCGTTTTTTGTAAACGCATCTAAGTTAACAATGAGTGATGCATTTGCCTCCCGAGGACTAACGTCCATGATTTACGATTGATTAATGCCTAAACATGCCTTTGTAGTCATGGATGCTTCTAGCAGCAACGTTAGAAAAATAACCAATAAAGTGATGTGACAGCCTCAAAAACATCACTGATTGTACTTCAAACTTGAGCTAAGGTTCCTCACTCGCGGCATCTTAGAGCTCTTGAACTAGACTGCGTGAGTAGATGGAAACTGAACGCACGTTTTGCTCTCTTTGTTGGCTGGTCACGACTTTTTGCGTGGCGAGAGCAGGCGAAGCACAATAAGAGTACGTAGAGTTAGATCCAGACTACATGATCCAGGCGAAGCACGCGCGTTACGCGATGCGTTGCAGATGTATGTTTGGTAAGGACGGATGCTATGAGCTGCGGAGACGCTTTTGATAAAGTCGCCACCTACCAGTGTGTGAAGGCGTTGACACAATTGCACTTCTTTCATTAGAAACACACCCAAAAAACAGACGCGTAAAAACGACGCGTTGAGAGAGCTAATCGTGCATTTCACGGTCATGATACATTAGCACGCTTTACCAAAATTCCTCTGAGGGGGCAGTGGTAGATATAAAAGTTGTTTTCTTAAAGCCTCCGAAGTTTGTGTCCGTGGCACCATGAATAGGGTGCGCTGCAACTGTTGTCAACAACCCAGAGATAGTGAGTCGGACTCCCGTTGGCGGCCCTGTTTTTTTTGTCTTCTAATGCGATTATAAAATGTCATTTTCACGACAGAAGGATGTCACTCAAATCATGGGGAAGCTCAACACTTCTATATTAAACAAACAGACACACATGTCCAAACTGAATTACACAATTCTAGGACAGTGAAGCCATTGACGCGAGTATGAACGAGGAATATGACTGCCCTGTGAAAGGTCGTGCCGTTGAGACGCTTCACTGATTTTTTTTTCGCTATAAAACACAGGTGGCATCAGCTGTACAATGTGTTTGCATTTATATTACGAATAAAAGAACCACTATATGTCCAGCACTCACAGTCATTGGGTGTGTTAAAAGTAATCAAATCACGTTTTGTTTTATATTCAACTTTATTCGATTCCTTTTCTTAACTGTAGCATTTCATGTACACTATTAGAAAACTATTTGCAATGTTCATAGACTATCGCAACGCCTAGCGGAATTCAGGAGCGTTCTCTCAAGGATGATCAGTAGGCAGACTTTCCCAATGCTCCCTAGTTCGGCGGTGCTAGCGGCAGTGTGAATGCGTTAGCAAAAAACGAACACAAAGCACCTTGTATGTTTCGTGCACGAGGGGATATACCAGACCATCCGCGACACGATAAATCGGATTAATTCTTGTGAGACGCAAAGTTTTTTTGAATATACATGGCAACTCGCGCTTTGGATTATAGCCCACAATGCACACACATCAGCTTCGCGAAATTTTCAGCAGCCACTTTGAATAGTTAAATGTCATCGTCTGACTATTTCAATTAAAACTCAGTTCATTTTACTTGAGTATAACATTCGTCAGTGCTTTTGTAGTGCATGAATTCCATAACAGTCATTGTACGCTGAAAGTAGCGCATAATCACGATTTGCGTTTCTAAACCTTGGCCTACGTTGCACCGCTTGTTTTTGATGTTCGTTGATAGATGGCAGCATACTGCAAGATGTTTTTTTTGCCAGGCATCGGAGCAAAATGATCGCCCTCCAATAAACGTGGTGTGTGACACCATGTGGGTGTTATGAGTGATGAATGACGCGTTGATGGTACTATCGAAGTAGTTTGGCGGAGAGAATTCTTCAGATTACTTTCAGCAGTGATGTTCAAAGAAACCGTCTTGACGCCGAAGATTTTTTACTGGACGTAGATGGTTGTCAATGCCCTGAAAGTGACAGCGACAATGAACGATCAGCTGCTAGCCCACAAGCAGAGAGTTGCACTTCACGTCTCGTCATGCGCCAATGTTTTTTCCCGCTCAGAAGTAACTTTGGTTGTATTTATTGTGTAATATTCTTCAGAAAGCTCAAACTAAAAGCCTAGTTTTTTCTTTACCATTGAATTTATCTCAATTATAGCGGATATTAAAAAGCGTCGCTTGCCGAGAACACGCTCAAGCTTGACCGGCGAAGCGAAATGCTTAAAGCAATAAACTATGCAGTTACAAATACAGCCCGCGCTAACTTCTCCTGACCTCCACCGATGCCGTCCGAAGGACGTTGTTGGTCGACAAATTTTCGCAGTTTTCACGTTGCGAAAAGCGTTCGCGTGTCGATATCTTTGTTTGGATCGCGCTGATGAAACTTGCAAGATCCGAGGGCAGGCAATGGCGTACTGTTATCTTCTGATCATGGCCATGGCACAAGCGCTACTTAATGGGAAGTTCAATGCTTGTGTTCCATTGAAGAAGCAGCTGCATGATGCTGAAATCACAGATTATGACGAAGGCGAAACGTGTTTGCAAACCATCGCTACGTTAAACATTTGGTCCTGGGCAGCAACGACGGCGCGCTACTTGCTGGTGGCCCTCTAATGTGGCCAATTCGTCAGGCGAGATGAGCACCTATTATCTCGGAGTGCTGTTCAGTTTATTCGTGAGTTTTATTTCGCGCAGTTTTCTCTACCACTCATAGGATTAAGCAAAGTATCGTTGATACTTGGTCCATCAGCTGACACCACCACCCTTCGCATTGCGGCAAGAAATGAGGTAGCGAACATTCAGCAGTTCCTATCGGTTGGGAAAGTACTTTGCATTGATGTATACAATCACTTGATAATCAAGAGTTCATCCGGTGAAAGCGGCATGGGAAGCACGTCCATGCGTCCTATCTTTTCTTATGCGAGTTTATGAGTTGATCATCCTTCCACAGCCATCTTTGATTGCATGGCGCACCTCCTATAGGCCATGGGCATTGCGAACATAACAGCTGCTTCTTGCGGTACTTACCTACGCAGCACAAACGTGAGGTCTACAAAGGGGGTTCTTATTAAATTGAGGACGACGCAGTGACCATTCAAATAGAAAATGATAAGAGTAACTCAAGAAACATGAAGAGAGTAGGGTGGGTCAGGGAACACGTCAAAGTTGAGGAGATCTTAGTTGAAATCAAGAAGAAGAAATGAACATGGGCTGGGCACGTAGTGCGAAGGCAGGGTATCCGCTTATCATTATGGGTAACTGACTTGATACTCAGAGAAGGCAAGTGGATGAAGGGGAGACAGAAAGCTAGATGGGCAGTTAAGACTAGGATGTTTGCGGCTATAAAGTGGCAGCAGCGACCCCCGCCGCGGTGGTCTAGTGGCTAAGGTACTCGGCTGCTGACCCGCAGGTTGCAGGATCGAATCCCGGCTGCGGCGGCTGCATTTCCGATGGAGGTGGAAATGTTGTAGGCCCGTGTGCTCAGGTTTGGGTGCACGTAAAGAACCCCAGGTGGTTGAAATTTCTAGAGTTCTCGCCTAGGCGTCTCTGATAATCATATGGTACTTTTGGGACGTTAAACCCTATATATCAATCAGTGGTAGCAGAAGGCACAGAACCGACTTGACAGACGGAACATGGGAGAGGCCTTTGTCTTAAAGTGGATGTGATCAAGCTGATGATGATGGTAATTACTATTAGTCATTGAAAAATTTGAGTTGCGCAACGAGTTAGCGGTTTGAAGCTGTCTCCCATTTATAAAACGCCCTGCTTGTCCTAGCACGTGGTACTTCGAAACTGTTGTTGCAATAGACGTGCTAGAATATTGTAAATTGCTGATAGAATCAGCAGAAAATATTCTTCTGTTGCAGAAAAATATAGATGTGCACGGGGTCGAACTAAGCAGTAGCATTTTACTCTTGACGGTGAATCTACAAATACCACCACAATTGTTTGACATCCTTGGCTGCTTCACATGCTTTATAGCACCGAAATATTAGAATCGGGCAGGGGATGAGCAAGCAGTGGCATGATGAAGTACTCGTCAAAAAACAGCACTATGTTGGCCGTGAGACTGAAGCTAAAAGGGTGGTGTAGTGATGTGATCAGCGTATGAGGGCCTGAGAGCTGGTTCGCAGATAGTAATAGAGCCCGACGTGACGCCTTTTGTTTCGTACCAGCAGTGACATTTTTAACAGTGGGCTTGATAATTAAGACGTTGCATAGCACAGGAAATTAAAAGCGTTATTCGGTATTGTTCTGAACATGAGGCTAATCTTGTTAGCCTTCCCGAATTGCTCGTCAACGTTCCAAAAAAGAGCGGGCTGGCGCTGCAATCGGAGGCATAAGTTTATTTGGACGACTGCACTCAAGTAACTACTTCTTAACGCGCCATCAACTGGTGACGAAAATACTTCCAAAAACTGCCTTCAATGCTAACCATGAATAGCTGTAGAGCTTGATATGTAAATTAATGGAATCAGGCAATGTGTTCTACTAATTGCCGAGTGCTATGAAGGCAAGCATGATGGTAGTCTGCATTTGGCACTGCGACTGCTTTTTTGATGAATACGAAAGTGGTTACAACCATGCTTCAAACCTCGCCACTAGAATTTATTGTACACTCATGCTTCAATCACTCTTATTGTCAACGTTTATCTCAAGTCTAATACCTTTTAAAAAAGATGGAGCTCCAACCTTGTGCTGCTTTCACGCCAGCGGTTGGCGAGAAAAACGTGCATGATCAGGTCTAACTGTGGTCGAAACCATCTCGCGGTGCGGGTTGATGCTTCCTTCAAAAGAGAGCGCCATGGCGCCTACATCACACGAGCCTGGAGTTGAATTGTGGCCACATACGTTAAAACTTTTACGTTCATATGAAAGGGTGCGCATTGCAGTAAGATGTAGTTTGGTGAGATGTGCCCTTACAAACATACAGGTGGTTGTGGCTGGTACAATAAAGAAGGTTGAGGATGGTGGCCACTTCAAGGTAACATTTCCACTCGTTTGTTTGAAAGCCAGTAATGTTCACAATGGGGAACTAGTCGTGCTACTAAAATATTGTTAAACATCAATGACCCCTAGGAACACGGTTGTGCCATATTATCACAGTATATATAACAATACCTAGGGTTCAACTTCTCAAAACGATAATATGAATATCTGAGGCGACTCAGTAGAAGGCATCCAAAATATGAGCACCTGGTATCCTTCGTGCAGTGACATGGAACGAAACATGGGCCTTAAGTATTTCGCCTCTGTTGAAATGCGTCCGCCGTAGCCGCGATCGGCGACAATACGAAATGAAATTGTTTATTTGGTACGGCAAGTGTCATCGGTGAATACGACCAGGGGCATCAAACTCAATGATGTGCCCTGGGTGTTTGATGGGTAGGCGTTTCAGCGTAGTCTTTTTATTGCGCAGAAGTTAGGGCGAATTTAATATACAAGGACTTACCTACAAAAAGCGCAATAAAAATATGATGCCTTTCGAAGGAGAAGATCAATTGAAATTTAACGACCTTGTAATATTTAACTTGTACAAAAAACTAGTGCGCATGTATTTCCACATTTAGCCACCGTCCGAATGCAGCTGTCATGAAGTCCTGTTATTTGAGCTCGTACTACGAACCTCGCAAGCAAAGTACTGTTCACCTTGTTGATGCAGTTGTTATGGTGCTCGTTTCTTGAACCGAAGCGTTACGAAGTCTAGATGATCGACATTTAAGGAGTTATTGAGCATGGTGTGCCTCATTATTATGTGAAATGTCAACGCGTTAGACACCACGTAGTATAACCATGATTATCAGTGCAACAAAGTTGTCTGTGTACTAAGGGTTAGCGATGGCTGAAGTGATTGAAAACGCAATATGATGAGTATCAACAAAGCGGGGCGCCATTGCTTCACTGCCCATCGTTCAGATTGACCTCCTTGCACCTTATAGCTGTGCGGTATTCACTTCCTTGTGCAAAAATTAGCCTCCCTATTCAAGTACTTCCTTTCTTAAGCGAAATCACTAAAAGCCATTGGAACACGTCAAAGGTCCGAAGGCCTCGATAGAGTTTCAAGTGCAATTTTATTTCTGTTGAACGATTGAATTTCCACGATTTTGATTTGTTGTCTAGGAAGCATATGCTTTAAAGGAAGATTACAATGTTTTGTTATAGTCTTTATTTTTATCAGTAACATTGAGGGTGATAATACTTGTGCACAGAATAATGTGGCCCATGACATTTTTTTCATGGTTGGAGAACTTTTATTTCCTAGAATATAATGACACTTATGACTAGTATTAGTGGACTACTGAAGTATGACGTCAAAAAACTAACTGATGTCACTTATTGGGAAATATATTCTGCTGTTTATTTGCTAGATGGCAATAATAATGGGCAACATTATATTCATCAAATTATTCTACTTGTTAAGGCCTAATTGTGACTGGCACTGCTCAAACTCCGGAAGACATATATTGTATAATTGGCTTTCGTTCACATTTAAGTTTCAAATAATGCCACATATTGCCTACTTCGGTTCTTACGTTGCTTCCTTCAAGTAATTGGCAGCCTCATTTCTCTGATTCTGACATGTAACACCAAGTTTTGTCAAATCAAAGCCACACTATCTATTAAATTGCGACAATAATAAAATACTTTTGGGATTGCATATATTCGCCCAACATCAAGGGGATGACACATCACCAAACCGTTTAAATAGCCAGCGTACCGAGTTGCTTTAAACATTAGTTTTCATAGAGAGAAGAGTTGAGTTGGTAGGTATTATTCCTCTTGTTTTAGGTCGATATAGTTCAAGAAAGAAGATATAACAACCCCCTTCCAGCTTTTTTATCTTGCTCATCGGGAGGGTAACATATCTGCAGTTTCAGTAAATATTACCACCCTTGCCTTACCCTCATTACTATCGCTCTTTCCTCTAGTTCTCTGCGTATTTGTGACACTGTACTAACATAGTTTTTTTCTGTGCTACATTTGGCAGTAAGGGGTAATTGTGTTGTCAAGACTCTTATACTTCATTGTTTTGCTTTCTTTCACTAATATTGCGTCATAGTATTGCATCTTACCTTATTGTTGAGTGCTCCTGTAACTGTTTCACGTAAGTTACGTCCACTTGGAAATTCTCAGGATTACGCAGAATAACTGCACTTTTTGTTCTTGCAATTTTTTGATTCGCTCCGTAGAGTTACTGTCATCGAAAATACAACATCACGGATGGCAATTTCAAAAGAATATTTCATTTTATGCCTGATTCTCAAGCAGCTTCACTTGATACATTTATTCATTTGGGTATCACAATTTTGATTTTCGACGTTTGCATAAAAAGTGAGGTTACATAGCATCCAACGCAAAGAATCTGAAAATGCACGCAATCATGCTGCAGTAACCTTCAATGTGCAAAATTATGGCATTTGAAACACGTCACTTATACCTTGAAAGAGCAGAAACACTATATATTTTAAAGAGTTATCTGTATGTGCAAAAACAGTATATGTATACGAAAACGCATTCAGCTCCAGAAACACAACACGTAGAAAACGCATCTTTGCATCAGAAACTTCAGGTTCCTGAAAAGTTGTGAAATTTTTTAGACTAATAGTTGGTCTTTCTTGATGTCTGAAAGCACTAAATCCTATCGGTTATGCAACAATGCCATAGGTCACATGGAATTTCGTACTGTCTATGCTCCATCTCAGAGGTTCCTGTCAGCTCTGCGAAGGTCAGGGCCTCATAGACAACATAAACTATGAGTATCCTCTCGATATGCACTCATCGGGTTCATATAGTCTGCTCGACGTGTGCCTGGCTTATGCTCACATGCGTAAGTCGACAAATGAGAACAGATGGCTTCATCAAGAAAAAAATGGCCGCACTCATCGCATCTGTGCCCTCTGCATGGAATTCATCAAGTCATCCTTGTGCGCTTTGTGACCTGTACGTTGCAATCTGACGCTTGTATTTGCTTCAGACTAAAGTGCAGATGCTTCGAGAGCGATAGAGAGCTCTCTAGAACGAGCCTCACATTGGTGCCCTAAAGCTCGAGTATTGCGTAAGCTCGCTTTCGATCAAGCAGGAGCTAGAAATTTCCGAACAGGGTCAATCTAGTATTGGCTGAGAGCCGTGACTTCGCTGGGTGCCATGTCTGTCGCTTCACACAAATCTTTTGGGGCTGGCTTCGGGTCTCCCCCTAAATGTCAGAAAAAGCGTCCTCGACGCAAAAACCGAAGCCTGTTTGCGTCGCGTGGATGTGCAGTGGCCTCAACGCTTATCTGTGAGGCCCTGTAACAATTGGGGCTCCTATTTGAAAGCTGTAATGAGTTCGAGGCTATGCTGTCCTAATTCCAAGAACCAGTAATAAATTAAGAGCTTGTGAGACTTAACAGGTGCACCTAAACACACAACGCATCTCCTTAATAATTTTAAAATATGTTTCATGCATGCTCCACAGTAGAAGATGGCACAAATTGATGGTTCATTTCAGCCTTTACTTGTTGCTCGCTGCACATCGCATAGCGAGCGCAAGTTCAGTTCGAAGCGGGTGGTCGCTTCCACATGGGTGCTGCCATGTTGGTTAGTTACCAGTTACCAAGAATAACGAATATATTGTGCATCGATGAGAACACGTGTTATATAAGCGCAAATGTCTCAGTCATGCCATTTGTAACGTGATTATATCAGGACTAATATTTTGCTTTTCAAGCATGTATGTCGCTTACAGCCTCTGGTCTTGGGAATGATTAACGGTTGTATTGAGATCGTGCATAGAGTAAATGAATAAATAGCACCAAAAGATATATATGCTTTGTACACTGGTTATAAACGTGGAACGACTGCACTTTCACACGATTGGCTTTGCTTTTCTTTCTAACGAATAAATTGTCCAACTTTGTGCATTTTCGAAAGATTAGTGGACATTACAGACGTCAGCACACGTTTAGGCAGCCAAAGGCCGAACAGATTTGCACACGCCTTAGGAGCAGCATTTGTTGGTTTGCATCATACTTTCGCTTTGATGTGACACAGAACGAAATCACAATAGTTTACTGCAATGCGTACTCGTGAACTTGAATGTGTCTATACAATAAAATGTGCAAGTGCAAACCCACGTAATCCAGGCCACTTATAGTACGCTTTCCCATATATATATATATATATATATATATATATATATATATATATATATAGTGGGAGTAATAATTCAATGGGCCAGTTAGTCTTCGTGAAGGTATGGGATATGGCACAACGGGAGTGTTGTCAACAAGGATAAATATATTTATTTCCCAACAGTTTCGGGAGGGGACCTCCCTTCATCAGGGGATGAGTTATAACTCATCCCCTGATGAAAGGAGGTCCCCTCCCGAAACTGTTGGGAAATAAATATATTTATCCTTGTTGACAACGCTCCCGTTGTGCCATATCCCATATATATATATATATATATATATATATATATATATATATACGTATATATATATGATAGATAGACAGACAGACAGATACATAGATAGATAGATAGATCGGCTCAAAGTCATTAAAGTTCACTGAGAAATGCTTCACATTTTATAACCCTAACTGGTGCTTCCTGAACGTTAGACTTTGTGGAGCGCTTGTATCTCCTATCTGCATTTGAATTGTTGTAACTCGTGCGATTTGGTCATCAATAAAACTAAACTGGTATTAACGTGGTAGATATATAGAAAGAAACAAAGGTAGGTGACTAATTTTTTTTTACGTCTGTGGAGCCGGCCTTTATATATCTACCAGGCTAACACATCTAAGTTCATGCATTAAATATAGATTTTACAATCCTAAATTGTAATATCCATAAATAAGTGCGCTATTCTCTCTTAATCAAGTTTTACATAAAGCATAATTTGTACAATTAATTCTGTATAGCCCAGTCCCTTGCATCGTCGATGTACACGCAGGGCACCATTTGTGCCTTCAAACAAGTATTTGAAGCTGACAGCATTTCCTTTTTTTTCCAGGCTGTCCGCTATTCACTTAAAAACATACGCGATGAAGCACGCTCTGATTGTTTTGGCAACAATGGTCCTTGTGGTTGTATCGCAGAATGTGGAAGAATGTGACAAGACGACTCTTCTGGTTGGCAATGGTGAATGAATAACCGCTATATATGACTTTGTGCAGTTTTTGCTTCGAAGTGTATCAATCGACGTGAGTGCTAACAGACAGCAATGATAAAGCATAAGTGCGTTTTTTTTGTACTAGGATACAAAGATGAGTTTCATATCCCGACAGCTTTGTGCAATTCTGCGATAGAAAGTCTCGCCCAAATTCATTGTTGCGAACTTGGGCTTCAGCTGGTATAGAGTTCTGTTGTTTAGATGTTGTAGGCTTTGGCGATGAAATCGTGATAATTATTTTCAGTTCATATTGCTTGAACTTGCGTAACTTGAGGTAGTAACAATCACGTCACGATAACAGGCGTTTGCACCCTGATCGGGTATTAAAAATTATACTTTGCAAACGTCAATGTTTGGAAATTATTTGCGCATCTTCTGGTACGTACTAACACAATTGAGTGCTGGCATTAGTTTCATCATATTTATATCCTGTGCGCACTGTGTTATGCCCCCTTCACATCGGTCAAGCACGTTCTGATATAGTTAACTGAGACCTGTGTGAATTGATAACACATTTAACTCTATTAGCGTCGGAAGTTGTGTGCCACTAAAACGCCAAAAAATAAGTATGCACGTCTGTACTGATAACTGTGACATGTGCGAAATTCTTATTTTAAATCCGCTCAAGAAGCATGTACACTCAATGCATCTGTAATGGAGTGTTAGAATGTAGAATAGCATCATCACTATTTCAGAAAACTACGAATGCACTTTCACTCCCCGTCCAGGCAGACAGCAGTAATAGTTCATCGCATAGTATGAGCGATACCAGCAGACTGAACGTCTCACCCAATATGTATTTAGGTGAAAGCACCGCGGGGAATTTATTTTTCAGATCACAATAATGTCCTTTGAATTTTCGAGAATGTATTGGTTGCCAGTGAATGTTGATTTGCATGTTTATGCGTCTAACAAGGTCGACAGAAGTTACGCAGTTATTGTCAGCTTAGTGTGCGGAAATATATCAAGGAAACCTCCACAAAGCGGTATATGAGCGAGAATTGTCGAGACCCAAAATCATTTTGCTGTCTTGGATAGCTTTTTTTTTAAGCGGATAGCTTTACGTCGTTGCATCTCACCTAGCAGCTTGTTTTGGAGCTTGGGGACGTTTGGCTACTCCGAACTTACAGGAATACACAGGCGAAAAGCGTACGCCTAGAAGACTTCTTTGAGGAACATATAGGAATGAATTCCGCGAGAAGCTGCAGTATACTGATATCTTCTTGGAGCGACAGACCTATACTTGTTGCATAAGGAAATAGTTATATCAACTCGGTGAACACTGTAGTCTATGACGACGTGGTGAAATGCCTGAAAGACCAGAACAACTAATGAACTGGTAGCTAGTTACGCGTATTGTATGAATAAACAAAGCATAGGGGCAACCAATCGTTTACTGAAAACCTGGTGAACATAGCTTTCCTAAAGATTAAACTTCGAGAGCATAGTGAAGCAAATGTTACGAATCCTGACCGTCCTCAGTATCCGGTAGGACAACGAACGGCGTTCTTTGCTGACACAGTTCAAGCTGGCCTTGGAAGAGGCCAAGGCATTCACCAGGGCTTCCGAAAAGGTGCCAGGCATGGTCACAATTGCTATTGGTAATGTGCTGGTCATCGTTCATAAGAAAGAAAGAGAACAGAGACATGTCGACATAGAGTGAGTTCACCTACAATCCCTCGCAACTCAGCCAAGGAAGAGTCAAATGACTTCTGGGTGCTCACTGTAACTTCGAAATTTCTTAAGTGAGCTATGGAAACAAACCTACTTAGTTAAACTCTCACGTGAACCGGCTAGTATTAGGAAAAGCCCAGCCAGTGGGCAACACAGAAAAGAGGATCTCTCAATATGTATTTGACGACGGAAGCGTCGTATAGCGCCAACTGTTGAACGTGTCTACGTGCATACCCACGGTAACGCGTCTTTCCGTTCTTGCATGTTTAAAGGGCTCAGGCTGTGTGCAAGATATCATTAGTCAGCCGAGGAAAACGGTAATTTGAGCAAGTTGGTTGGTATTCATTCTTAAATTAGTGCATGCATAATGAGGAAAAAGAAGAAAGAAACAACACCTGTCCCATTGTTTCTAAAGATGAGATTAAATGCATCCCTTTCGGTGGTTCTCTTCTGTGGGGCTACCATGCTGGGTTTTAGCCACAGGAGCGTTTGCCATGCCGCATGCAACCTCCTACGTGAGCCGAGACTAATAGTATGCTAAGTTTTTCGAAATTAAGCACATTTTCAAAAACATTGGTCATGTAATATAATCATGCGTGGCATGATGCCAAAGAGAAAAAAATGGTGTTCCACAGTCGCCGTCATTGTTACTAGCTGTGAAACACTTATGTTTAAGGCAACATATAGGTGGACGACCACCACTGTTGCTAATTTTGTAGGCCATCGGACGTGATATTCGAAGGTCGCTGGTGTGTTTCTCACAGCTGCAAGTTATCTTGTCACCCTGTTTCTCCCATATATATGCCATAACTACGAGAACTAACGTCGTCTATACTTCACATGGCATCGTTCTCGGTTAGTTCACATCATTATCGTTTCCAACAGAAGCAGTCGACGATTGAATATCCCAGGAAAAAACCGTGTTTGGCTTGCCATACTGGTACTTGTTATCTGTCATACTTCAAGTAGATTGAATACTTCAGGCAACGACCAGACAGGAGCTAGCAATGAAGGTGATGAAGCTTTCCCTATCCAATGGAAACGTTGACGTTGTATAAGCTGGTGTGCATCACAATCAGTTACCACACATATAAATATGTGAACAATACGTACAAAATACGATGGACCCACCTAGCCCTGTTTTTTATTGTTTGAATACACAGATTTTATGCAGTAAATGTTTCCAAATAAAAATATATGCCAGTAAGCCAATATGTTTCACAGTTCTCAAGATAGGTTTTGGTTCTTGTGAGCAGTAGACTAACGAAATAAGAAATTACCAGTACATTAGTAGTGACTTCATTTTGTAGAACGTGGCCGTGTGTGTGTCAAATAGATTTTGTTCGCCTTAAGCGGGCACTGAAATGCCACGTATATTGAAACATAAAAATAAACAGCTTTTAGCCATCACAAGTCATAGCACAGTAGGCGCCTTGTCTAATGTGAGACTGAATTTAGTACTACTCGATCAGTGTTATCGTTGTGCAGTTTCATGAACTGGGGGTCATTTCTATTTATGAAAAATTTCCTATGTCCACTGCATACAGCACTGCAAGAACACTTCCATCTGCTCCTACCTTAGCAAAGCGATGCTTATCGCTGATGTTTTCACCTAAAATGTACGCTACATGATAGCATTTTAAATGCATTTATTTGTTGAACGTACCGCTTCGGTCGTTCGTTTCATCTCAGTACCACCACGTTTAAATAAATAGTCTTTGTTCTCCCTGTTTCCTCACAGGCATGTGCACGGAAGGACCGCTACCCATTTTACCGGGCCAAACCTTGATGGTACGGTGCCCATGTGCTAACATTACCTGTCATGACCACATGAGACGAGTTACAGTCACATGGTAAGCAACGCATTTATAACAATAATCCGGCATGAAATATTGTAACAGAAAAGTGATAAGTGCGGATTCAATTGAATTCCAGTGGTAACCAGCACAATTGATTTTCTTGAACACCTGCTGACCGAGGTCAGCCAGAAGAGCTCTTTCTGGCTCTTTTGTGACACCTTGCGTCGCTCTGTCGACACCTTTAGACCACCATTGCTCAGTCAGCCGCGAAAATAGAAAAAATCATGATAAACAGGCTCACGGTCTCTGCGTCTTCTTGACAACAGTCGTATTTTTCAGTTTCTGCTTCGGCTTAAAACACGTGTGCCTATTTCTTCAGCGCGGAAGTATTAACTGAGATGAGGAGCGAGAGTGAGTACAGACACAGCGAGAAAGCGATAAAATGTTCGAGACTAAGAAAGACAGAAAAAAAGAAGCAAGATTAACGTAGAGAGGAAGAATATTTCCAGAAAGAACGCTTCCTCGCTAGGCGAGATTCGGATTCGCCTAGCGAAGAAGAATACTGAGCATCCTAAACACCGGCTACCAAGGCACGCTAGCAGAGCAAATCATAAATAATGGTTGTAGTGCAGTCTAGAATTGCATTCATGTAATGTGGAACAGCTAGTTGCTGGCCAGCACAGTGAAGATGAGGGGAAGTTAAATAAAACAATTATTGCATGGAAAGAAAGGTGAAAAAAAAAACGGAAAGAGAAAGAAGAAGAGACATCTACAGAACAAAAATTTAGATAAAGAAATAAAGAGTGGCGGGCACGCTAATAGAGCAAATTTTAAATAGTGGTTGTAGAACTGTAGTCTCGAATTGAGTCTATGATTGCATTGTAATAGTGTTGAACAGGAAGTTGCGGCTAGCTGTGTGAAGGTGAGGGAAAGGGAAATAAGATAACTATCGCATGGAATGAAAGGTGAAAATGAAAAGAACGTAAAAAAAGAACAGGAGTGAAAGCTATAAAAATAAATAAACATTTGGATAAAGAAATGGAGAGCGAAAGAAAGGGATTGAGTAAAAAGATTCACAGCCTATCCACGGAATGTTGATGAGTGGGACAAAGTGTCCATCAGTCCGTACGTCAGTTTGCCCGTCTGTCTGTCTGTCTGTCTGTCTGTCTGTCTGTCTGTCTGTCTGTCTGTCTGTCTGTCTGTCTGTCTGTCTGTCGGTCCATCCATCCATCCGTCCACCCGTCCGTCCGTTTACTGCATGTTTGTTCCTGCGTTCACCTATCTGTCTATCTGTCTAGAATGGCGACCAAACCAGTGTGATGCCTCTGGCGCACGTTCTGGCAACATGACCAGAAATGGACCAGAAATGGCTCGAGTGCACATCGACTACGCAGGTCCTGTCAAAAGAAACATGCTGCTGGTGATTGTAGATGCCGAGACGAAGTGGCTGGAGGCCATATCAAAGCGGAGCACATGTCAGGCATCATGGAAGCATCGGCGTTAAGGAAGTACTCTTCCGAGAATTAGGAGATTTGGTTACGTGTTCACTGTGCTATGAAAACATTTTGTTTGGTGTCTTCAATAGACGATGCCTTGTCTGAAAGGCTTAGGGTCATATTTGTGAGGTTCGGGCTTGAGAGCTGAAAGTGTTCCAAGATCGTAGCGTAGCTCTTGTACTCACATTTCTGAATTCACACATGGTATAGGTTTGAGCATATCCAGGTCTTTTACTAATAGCTGTATCTGCTCTTCACGCCCATGCTGACGCATTGTTTACTCATACACTATGGCAGTGAGTGCCGCGAATTGACCCGGCAGCGTTTTGATAGATCTATAACATTATAGAGATATAGCTAATATCACTGGCATAAACTGATTTCCAAAGAAGCCGAAACCTAGCCTTGTTGGTATCAACGGATCGGCATGCCCTTAACTATCCAAGAGCCAAAATATCCTACGCTTAAGTCATATGGCTAAACGTCGCACCAGTTAACGTGGCAGCTGCATAATACGAGCGACACAACAGTTTTTATTTAGTTTTTCTCGCACATAACCGCAAGTGCTTATGCACAAACACTGTTGATCAGTCTCTAGAGAGTCAAAGACAGCTCTGCTATCAATGCAATTGGCCGAGTGACATGGTCCATAACAGCTGGCTTTATAGGTTAGGTGCCGCTGACATATTGCGTTTAATAAATGACACGGTGTCACAGTTCAGAGATTTCCAAGTAACTGCAGCGTATTAGCAATGAACACACCGAGAATGTTTCTTGGTCAACACTGCTAGGAGGCAAGACTTGAGACAATACATTTATCAAGAGCCGAGGCTGCTATCTAATTTCGTGTGGCCGCACGAGAAATTGGGAAATCACTTCGCCCACTTGGAATACAGGAAAGAGACTGCGCAATGAAAGCTGCCACTTCTCGACCACTCTAGGTCTACAGACACCTACTGGAGTGTGCTCAAACGATGCCACTGTTCTTTGCCGTTTATGGCTAAGGGTGGCTTTATTCTTAAGAGTGCTGTGTGCTTAAGAGACACAACACCACAATTTCCGCTACTGCCCTCGCTTTACAGAAAGCTTTGAGCAAATCACTTGCACTGGCGTTAGCTCACGTAAACCTCAGATCGATGACGGCGGAAACAGTTCCGGAATGTCGTCCTCAGAGGTCAAAGGTGACGAAATATAAAGACGACGATGGCGGGGCTGGACTTCATCGAGTCATCGAACTTCCACCGGCCATTATAGGTTTATAGGTCTTCATGACTATGAGGTGTGCGGCTTCGTGTGCACCTGCTCGGCTCTCCCTCTTCCTCGATCGTTTAAACTCCTTCATCTTGCGCCCAGCGTAGGGTAGCGAGCCGCTCCTTCTAGACTGGTTCTCGTTCCTAACTTTCCGTTCGCTCGTGTTTCTTCCTCCCTGAATTCTCCGTCCTGATTTACACTGAAAAATAAGACTACTGGACGTGGAGTGATAGTGAACTGGCCAACCTACGTGAGCACCGGCCTCGAGGTAGTCACAAGGGCGTATCTCAGGTAGAAAAGGCCATAAAAAGTGCCACAAATGTGAAGTTTAAAAGAGCAGCTGAATCGCATGAATACTGTGAAAAAATCAAGGCATTCACTAAAGTTAGCCAATGTCACTAAGTTTATAATAAATCATTGGATCGGGAACCTTGCACCTACTATACATACATCTTTTTCTATTACGTTTTGTTAAATATTTATTTGCCTAATTAGGCTAATAACACTAAAGATTTACTCAAGCTATATTAACTCTACGTTGCTTTCCTGATTTTGTTTCATAGCTAGTGCTAAATAATATGTCTAGCTCATTTCAGTCTTTTTTTTGTTCAGTCACCCCATGTAGTTTATAAGCATGATGAATTAGTTTTCGACACTTTTGCTCCTAGTAATGTCTCAATTATTCCTAAATACCTCGTCGTCAATATGCAATGCGTATCTTGTAAGAAAGTGTATCAACTAGAAAACGCTTGGAAATGCTCCATTAGCGGCGTGCGAGCGGACATCTATACCATAATTCACTTGCTTCGCGAATTTTGTTTTTCTCGGAAAAACAAGGCATTTCACCGAAAAATTATGCTCAATAATGGATTATCTGATACAAGGCACCACATAGGGTCGGTGTTTCAGCGATATCAAAGTCGTCTAATTATAGTTGATTGTTATTATTCAGTATTCATACATTAAATATTGCCACCAAAGCAATCTGTACAAATGGTCAACCAGCGAACGCTGAAACGTTCAGCCCAGTTTTAGGAGAGGGCTCCACCCGACGAGGTACTGAATCGTTCCACAATTACTGGGTTCATGTTCTTGCTTCTTAGTAAGATTAGACACATCTGTCGCTCGGTTTACCAAAGTGCTTGTTTCACACGCTGCACATTGTATCTCGCGCGATCACGGTCATAGAGGAATGTATTGAGTGGTTAAATGCGTTTTACAATGCGTTAATCATAGTGATTGTTTTCAAACCACAGGCGATCACAGACGTCGCCGCCAAATCCACTGTGCCGCTCGCGAAACTCCCGCCGAAAGTGGCCTTCGCTCGGCGAACGCGTTCTGGCATGAGTCACACTGAAACCGTAACATCGCGTTTTTGAAAGTGTCTCATATCGTGAGACCGATCGACGAGCAGGTCGCAGGAGAAACTCTTGCGCGCAGATTTGGCGCCACGTGTGCGATGACGTGACGCGAAACGCAGCCAATGGAAAGCACGTCAAAGAACAACGTAACTGATAACACAGCCAATGGAGACAGCTCATAACACGGCAGCCGAATGGATTTTCATTTGTCCCGGCAATGTACAGCTTTTGGTGTAGAATATTATTATTGCAAATACGCACGAGTACCTCTAGTATACCATGCGGTTTCCTTGAATGCCGACTTTATTTAGCTGAGACACCCCGTGTACTCCTATCTATCTATCTATCTATCTATCTATCTATCTATCTATCTATCTATCTATCTATCTATCTATCTATCTATCTATCTATCTATCTATCTATCTATCTATCTATCTATCTATCTATCTATCTATCTGTCTATCTATCTATCTATCTATCTATCTATCTATCTATCTATCTATCTATCTATCTATCTATCTATCTATCTATCTATCTATCTATCTATCTATCTATCTATCTATCTATCTATCTATCTATCTATCTATCTATCTGTTTCACCTTATTTGTAGGTTCCTAGGCTGGTGTGAATTAAAGCGAAACACCAATTTTGTGACCACAAATATACCAGTATAAAACCCAGGCAGGTATTTCTTGAAGCTCACATGTTGCATATCACTTAGTCGCACAACTGGTAACTGCGGACATTACAATACGCCAAAAGAGAACATCATTTCAATGACAAACGAGGAACGAAAGCAAATATATACCTTCACACTAGTCACAAATGCACTAGTGTTCTTTCTTGAAATTCCTTCAATGCACCACTTTTACCCATATTTAAACTCTTGCAATTATTTGTTGATATATCTAGAGGAAAATAATGCTTTGCGAACTTCAAAGGAGATATAACCTATAATTTTTGATAAAGCCGTATTGTTTATACAAGGTGAGGAGTGTTCAGCCGACGGACAAAAATTCTGAGAGGATGCTCGGGAGATTTGTTTTCACGTCGTTCGTTTTGATTCATTTCAGGTGCTAACTTTCGGGCACGGTAGAGCTGCAAGGACAAGAAAATAAAATTTTGTTGTTCCTATTCCAATGTGTGTTTTGGGCCTGTTTCTTGTTTACAATTTACATTAGTGAATTAGCCTTCGACATAATAACAACGCAATAGATTAGAAGAACTCCTTCCACAGAAATTCCAGCGTTTGCGTCGGTGTCGGCGAAGGTATAGTTGGTTGTGACCGAAAAATCGTCATCTTGCTGATGACCGAAAGGTATACAAAATCAAATAAAAAAGCTTATATTCCGAATTTGAATGACGCTTGACGCAGGCCGTTTGCTTGACAAGCAAAGGTTCTGCCAGTTAGCCGTGATCCTCTAGTACGTCTTTTTCTCTCCGAGGAATAATACTTTTTCGAAACTTCCTGAAAAAAATCTGTATGAATGTCTTGTACTGTAAAAAGTCTCCTTATGTTGAGGCGCAGAAGCGTGGAATCACTTCAGGCGTCACGAAATGTGAACTGAGCAATCAGTGAGTGTTTCAAAGGGCCTCTTATTGTGAGTGTTCAAGACATATTTGATCATCAGCAGCAGCACAGCCATCAACAAAGCTGCGCAGGTTGGCGTGTTGCCGTACTTACGTGCAGTGGGTCCTTCGTTGATTCGCAAAAGTAGTAATCATAGCGTATTGTCCATTTAGAAATTAATCTTTCAGTAGGCATTCACTGATACTTTTAGACCAATGTTAGGTGTACAGAACCGATGCAGGCGAGCATTTCAGGCGGGGATGCGCTCGAGGCCCCATTATGCTATTGCGATATACTCTTGAAGGGAGAACTCAATCGTCCTCCAGTTTTTCAAATATACGCACAAGACACTAGAAGTCAAAATCTTCTTAGGCATAGAAACATTAATTCGTATGTGTTATATTAACGCTATCACGTAATATAACATGAATATGAGCAATTAGGGAGTCAAAGAGTTACAGCCTCCTGCTGCGCTTGCGGTGCTCGTAAGGCACGTGAGATTTACTCACTGGCAGAACGTCGCAGCGAATCACAACTAAGAAATAGCATAATCCAAGTACATATTTCAACATAAAATACATTAATAAGTATTGTATTCAGTTAAAGTATTCCGCGCTGTCATTTAGGGTACAAGTTTCCTTTTTGTGAGCTGTAGCCTTTGAAGTCTCTAAATGTGCATTCAATAATGCTGAACGAACCATCGCAATTGAGACGCACATTGGTGAAAAGTTTTTCAACCTTAATTCATTATATGGCCCAAAGTGTCACTGTTAAGAAAATAACTTTTTGGGGTGTTCTTTCACGTGATAGTAAATTTTCACGATAATAACTGGGTTGCCAGTTTCATAACTGTACAATGCCTCCATGGTTCTTCATAACCGTGGAGCTTAAGCGTACGGGTGTCGTCTGCTACTAAAACGTAAATTAAAATTCCTCGAAGCATTATTAGACGTGCCAGGTTGTAGTGAACGTTTTCTAAACGGCTTGATTTTGGCGTCACACGTCGCAGTTCGACATGAAACCAACACACGAATATCAAAGCACACATAGCCAACAAAACGACACGTGTAGGCTCAGATATTGGATACGGCAATGTCGCAATACGCATGATCACAATAAGTAAATCTATTGAATGTGAATGGAATGAAAATCTTTATTTCAGTCCTGCAGGACGCGCTTAGTGCGTAGCGGGCGTCTCCCACATAACGACCGACAGGGAGTAGCTGGCGGCCGCTTGGTGGGCCTGCTGGACGGCCCATTGCTGGTCGGCGAGAAGTGAGCTTCTGAGGGACCTCTCTCACTTTCTTGAGGTGGAGTCGGGTGGAGTTGTTCTACACTCCCAGAGCATGTGTTAGTGCCGCTGTGCGTCCACATGATGGGCATGTGTCGCTGGGGTATGCATCGGGATAATAAACGTGAAGCGTGGCAAGGTTTGGGTACGTGTGTGTCTGTAATGGGCGTAGGGTTAATGCCTGCGGTAAGTTAAGGTTCGGATGTGGGGGTGGAAAAATGTGGCGTTCCAGGTAAAAGTGCTTTGTAATTTCATTGTACTTAATTGGTGCATCCCGATTGGTATATAACCCAGCAAGATGGGGTTGCCCTGTGGAAGTGCGGTCGGTAAGTGCGCGCGCTGCATCATGGGCGATCTCGTTGAGGTTGGATAGGGCACCCGGCACCTGGCCGAGATGGGCTGGGAACCAGATGACAGTGTGGTGCTTCAGGGCACTCGGGTCCGCTTCGCGCAGGATACGAAACGACTGGTCGGAGATGACTCCGCGTTCGAAGGCTTTGATGGCCGGCCTGGAGTCGCTGTAGATGAATTCCCGTTTGCTTTCGAGCATAGCTATAGCTATAGCTACTTGCTCCGCTACTTCGAGGTTTCGGATGGGGATTGTGGCAGAGTTAACAGTCTTCTGCGCGGATGATACCGCAACCGCGGCGAAGGCTCGGTTGTTGCGATAGGCAGCGGCGTCCACGAACGAGACGTTGTCCGCTTCCATGTATATGCGCTTGAGAATGGCGGTCGCCCGCGCAAGGCGCCTGCCTCTGTTGTACTCGGTGTGCACATTTCGTGGAATGGGAGCAATCGGGATGATGTCGCGGACTTCACGGGGAATTAGAGTCAACTCTGGGGGGTCCCTGGCCCTCGAGGAGAAGAAGCCGAGCTCGCGCAGAATATGGCGGCCCGCCTTGGTGGTGGTGAGTCGGGTGAATTGCACGCGTTCCTGAGCTTCGGCAATCTCTTCTAGCGTGTTATGTACACCAAGCTCGAGGAGTGTGTCCGTTGGAGTGGTGATAGGGAGGCCAAGGGCTCGTTTGACCACCTTACGAATAAGCGCATTGAGTTGCTCGCGCTCAGCGTGTAGCCGTTTGTGTATAGCGGCAACGTAGGTAAAATGGCAAAAAACAAACGCGTGTACGAAACGCAGCAGGTTGTCTTCTTTGGGGCCATGGTACCTGTTGGTTGCTCTACGTACGAGTCTTATTGCGTTCTCAGTCTTAGTCATGAGCTTGTGTACTGTTTGGGTGTTGGTTCCGCGGGACTCGATGATCATGCTGAGGACCTTGATGGTGTCTACCCTGGGTACAGTACGACCATCTTTGATGTGGAGGTGATATTGCGTTCCACCAGAGGTTTCCACCCTTTGGGCTTGGCACCGCGGCGTTTGGGCGAATATATGAACAGCTCTGACTTTGCGGGTGAGCACCTGAGACCGGTGTGGTCGAGGTAAGACTCGGTGGTGTCCATAGCCTCTTGCAGGGCGGACTCAATGAAGCCATCCAACCCTGTGGAACGCCATATGGTTATATCATCCGCATAGATAGTGTGATTTAGACCGCGAATTTTCGAAAGTCGTTCGGAACGCCCGATCATCACGAGGTTGAAGAGCGTGGGCGAGAGGACGGATCCCTGAGGAGTGCCCCGCTGTCCGAGCTCCAATTCTTCCGACACTATGTCCCCTACGCGGAGGATGGCTCTGCGTCGAGTGAGAAAAGAGCGGATAAAGTAGTAAAATCAATGACCTGGCCGAGGGCTGCGATAACTTTCAAGATTTATGAGTGCGTTATTGTATCGAAGGCCTTTTCTAAGTCAAGACCGAGTAATGCACGAATGTTACGAGTGTTTCTGCCATCTAGAATTTGATGCTTTAGGAGTAACATGGCGTCTTGAGTGGATAACCCTGGTTGGAAGCCAATCATGTGGTGCGGGATGCAGTCGTTATCTACGAGGTATCAACCAACCCTGTTGAGGACGACGTGCTCAGCCACTTTGCCCACGCAAGACGTGAGAGATATGGGGGTAGGTTATCTAGGCTCAGCGCCTTTCCCGATTTGGGTATGAAAACCGTGTGAGCTAGTTTTCAGCCAACGGGTATCTCACCCTTTTTCGATAGTTCGTTGACAGTTACGGTAAAGTAAGTGACGGAGGAATCGTCCAGGTTGCGTAAGAGCTTGTTGGTGATGCCATCGAAGCCAGGGGCTGAGCGGCCATTGAGCTCATGGAGAGCTAGGCGCACATCAATAGAAAAGTCCGCGTCTAAGTTTGTGTTGTCTCTGCCAGAGTAATCAGGGTGAGGGGCCACAGGGCTCGTGGGAAGCGGGAGATATTTTTCCACGAGGTTCTTGACAACATCTTCCAGTGACACTGTCCGTTTAGCCTGATGAAGTATCTTCACGATCGAATGACGTTGATTTGTGCGGGTGTTGGTTTCATTGAGGAGGTGTTTGAGTAAGTTCCACGTTTTGCCCTTTCGAACCTGACCATCAATCGAGTTACAAATTTGGTCCCACTGCTGTTTTGAAAGGATGCGGCAGTGATACATCATGGGCTTGTTCAGCTAAGATATGCGTTTGCGTGACCTCTGATTAAGGCGCTGGCCCTTTCACCGGGCCAATATAGACTGTTTGGTCTCAAGTAGGTGGGCGAGACGTCTTTCAATGTTTTCGGTTAGAAGGTTTGTGCTGATAGTTTTGGTTGCCTTGTTTACATCAGCTTTGAGCTGGGCCGTACACGTCTTGAGGCTCGGTGGCGTATTGGGAGGAGATCGTTCTGCGCGGGTCTTACGAAGGAGGTCCCAGTCGACCCACGTGTACGTCTTGGTCTTCCTGCTTACTGTGGGGAGGTGTACAGCCAATATGAAGTGGTCGCTACCGAGATCTACCGCGAGGTTGGACCAGCGGGCGTCGTAGATATTCTTGACGAAGCATAGGTCCGGCGTAGTATCTCTTTGCGTGGACGTACCAGTGCGAGTGGGAAAGGCGTTGTCCGTAATGAGAATAAGGCCCATGTCATTCGCATTTTTCCAAAGCTCGTTACCTTTAGGTGTGTCGTACGTGTAGCCCCAGGCGCTATGCACGGCGTTAAAATCGCCTGCAATCATTCGTGGGTTAGGTCCCGCGAGACGGACAGCTTTCTGGAACAAGCGTGTGAATCTTTGTCTATGGTGGCTGGGACTACTCTATACATTGAGCATGTACACGCTTTGTTGTGATATGTTACAGGGAAAATTTCGAAAATAACGTGTTCAATTTCGGGCACATTGCGACTGTGCGCTGTGCAGGCAAGCTTGTTAGTGACCTGGTTGGCGATACCGCGTCCTTCCAAGGGGCCGGGCAACCACTGGTATCCGGAAAACGTGGCGGTTGGTACTACAGTTTCCTGTAATAGCGTGATGCGAGGTTTGGCTTCGTGGCTACGGAGGTATTGCTGCAGAAAAGCTTTCTTGTGGGTGAAGCTCCTGCAGTTCCATATCCAGATACGCAACTCATCAATTGGCCTGGCCATCTTGAAGCATTTAGGAGTCAGCCTGAGAACCCGGCGGGTGCATGAGAGCCACGTGATGTGGTGGACTAACACGGCTGTACGTTGCGACAACGGCTTACCCACGGCAACGGCAGGGGCGACGACGTGATCAAGATATTGCTCCACTTGGCCCAAACAATTACCGTGTGCCGCAAGGGACACTGCACGAGAGCCATGCTTCCGCAAGAAAGCGAAGGCTTTCCTTAATCGCCGATATCGTTCTCTTAATGTAGTCTAACTCTGCCTTTAAAGCTGGCTGGTCGTGGGTGACCGCGCGTTTCTTGGGTGCGCTCTCGTCGCTGTCGTTATCGGCGCCTACGGGTTGCGGCTGCATCGGGGTGACTGCATTGTCGTCGTTGTCGATTGTGGGCGTAGCAGCGCGTGCGTTTCTGTCAGTTTTTAGTTCGGCAATTGCGACTGTGAGTTTGCCTATGGTTTCTTTCATCATCGGATTTTCATGTGGTGTGTGTATCATGCTCTGGGAGTGAACCCTACCCTACCTGTGATGTAGTGTTTTCTCTTCTCCGGACGGCGTCCGCCGAATTGAGAGGTCCCCGCTTATTCTTGTTGGCGTTGCCTGGTGATGGTGGTGCCGATGGTCTAGGCGATTGTTGACGCGGGACCCCGCTGAGACTGGGGTGAGGCCTGGAACAGGCGTGAGGCCCGGAACCTGAGTGGGAGCCGGAGCGTGACCCGGGCCGGGAACCTGAACGGGAACCGTGAAGTGAACCAGAACGGGACCTCGAGTAGCCTCGCGATATAGATCTGGTTGGGGTCCCATTTCGCGTGCTGCGGGAATGGGTCTGAGGGTGGCTTCGGGACCTCGATACACGCATGGTGCGGTTCCTGGGACGACTCCGGGATAGGGACCGGGATCGGCTGTCATCGAATCGACCGTCTGTAGAAAGCTTCGAGGCCTGGTCGTCGTGAGCGCTTGCGTTGAACTCGTTCATTGCTTCGTAACTGTTGCGTCGCGTCGGGTGTGCTCGCTCCCATCGTCGTTGGCGCACCACGTAAGGAATGTGTGGTAGTGAATGTGAAATCACGCAGTTTTCATGCTGGTTGACCAATTGTATTCACCTAGCGCACTTAGACATTACAAATACTCAATGTAAAAGTATTCCTGGAACAGTAAGATAGTTTGCAATCTTGTTGAGATGTGGCTTGAAGAGCCTCTCACCAGCTGACACAACAAACTTCATTTATACAGTAGAAATTGAGGCGCACCAAAAGAGAACAATTTGCCACAACGGTACAGTAGAAGCTGACCAAAGCAATGCCCTGAACAGTTGCTGCCAAGCACGGACTGAATAAATAGCTGATACCAGCGCACCTCCGGCCTGGTGCTCGGTAGAACAAAGATCAAGTCACTTCGGAGACCGCCCACCCCGAGGTAAATTGGTGGCTTGTTACCTAACATTAAGGTCATCCTCTATTTTTATTTACAAATGAATAATGTCGCCTTGTGTCAACAGGGTAGGCATGAGCTTTTAAATCACTGCAATGAACTTACATCGTAGGCAATATGTATTTACGGAATAGGCGGGAAAAAATCTTTCCGGCTTGTCACCTTACTCGGTATGGTTCAGTACAGAGTTACTACACTCTAAAAATTTTGACACCCATCAGGGTGTATTTATTTGTTCCATGGGCAACACCCTTTTTGGGTGTCTAGGAACACCCTGAACAATAAGATGTTTAGAAGCACCCTGAAACCGTAGGGTGTAATGAAACGGTACACCCTACTTATTTAGGTGTTTATGAACACCCCTAAACCATGGGTGTTCGATGAAGCTTCACCCATGCGAGTGGGGTGTAACACTAAAAGCCCTTTGAAACGATGGCAGTTATATGGATAAGCATATTTGATCAAATGAAGCGTAATTGACGGGTCAACAAAAGCAGAGACCTAGGAGGTAACGCTTAGTCTTGTCTGTTGAGGAGAACCATTCATAGCACTTCATTCCATCAAATATGCATCATCAACTGATTCAAGCCTCCACTGTTTTCAGGGAGAAGCATATGTGAACCCTCTCTGCGGCTGACACGAAGAAGGAAGTTACTGGTGTCACCCACTGCACTTATACCTGCATGCCTGCAGCTGATAAAATAAGGTGCTGTGGTCTTGAATGAGCTGCATAAGACCAGTGTATATATGTGTAGGTAGACTGGGCCAAAAACGACAAAGTAGGATGTGACAGGCACTTACCCCCCCCCCCCCCCACGCGCGCGCGCAAATTAAATCACAGTAGTGCAAGCAGTAACCTGTACCGTTAGGTTCAACCGAACATAACGCCGAAGAAAGAAACAACTAGGCCATATGTTCACATCTGCCTTTATTAAAGAAAAACTGCAAGTCTGACAAACAGGACTCTGGTGGCTTTCTGCAAAATTTTGAAGTATCTCACGTGACCAAGTTTTTTCACTCTATCTTAAAAAACATTGCTTTCAATACAATAAATCCCCACAACTATCAAAAACCTTTGCGCTAGTCGGGCAAACGACTGAGAGGCATGGCGTTGATTGACACCTATACAATAGAAAAAAACACGTTGAAAGAGTAAGCGAGTTTCTGTCGTCACATTTAGAACCTATTATACCTCGCAGTTTAAATTTTGACATTAAAAATGAGAACATTCGACAAGGCAGTGTAATTAAATTTGTAATAATGTAATGTCAGTGTAGGTATACTTCTAACGGCAAAACCACAGCTCATCACTGCTGCTTGCACAATCATCTTCAGCTGCTGAGATTACTGGTGCCTTCGAAAAAAGTGGGGCGAAGATGTTGTTTCTGTACAGAAAATTCAATCCCAGAAACCTAAAATAAGTACACAAGGAACAATGACCGAAATTTCACAAAGAGTGCAACATACAGTATGCACCCTGCATAACTAACCGCTTTCAAATGTCTAAGTATAAATTGAGTGCATAGCAAGCATTTTCAGTGGCATCGGGCTCCACTACAGTGAAAAATGCTAGTAAAGGTATGCTGAGCAATAAACGCCATAAAAATCGCACTGTGCCAGGATAATTACACCTTTTGTGCTGTAGATATGAACCTTACTTTACCCTATAAACTTGCTCGCACAGGCAAATAAACAGGTGCTGCTCCAAGTTGATAATGTTCTATTACCTGCATGCATCGACCAAACTAAGTGAATGTCAAGCTCTATGCTTAAGTATGCATCAACACAGCTGTACGTGTATTTATGCAGATCTACCATGTTACTCATTCGATTAGCTTATTAAAAGGAATGCAGTACGACGCGCAACAACATGTACGTATTTTATCTGTATTGCACAAAAGCACAATGCTACTGAGCATATATGACGGTATGTGCATTGAAGAGGTACTTAGTGCAGGTAACTTGTAAAATTAAGTACTGTATAGTTACGTATTAAATTAAGAATGATACTAGTGTTCTTGAAATGGCTCACATTGACACGATTATATAATGGAAGAATTGGCTATTGGTTGATTCCACGTCAGACGTCCCAGCTATTTCGGTGACCATCTCAAATGTATTCGAAAAAAGTCGCTCTAAGTTTACTGCATTAGAAAGTTAACTGCCAAAAAATATTTCGCAGACAAACAATTGGTCACGTGGCTGCCTCCTGAACTTCCCAGAATCTCGTCTGGGTGTTTGTGAAAAAAACTTATTTCATAAGTACCTTTTCTTCTTCCGTGCCAAATTTGGTCTACAAATCCAGTGAAGGGCTTGCATAAAGTGTTTGAAGCTCAGTAAGATTATTACCATTATTCGACCACATACACCTCAAATAATATACCCAAGTGTGTAATATCTGCATTTTTCTATATTTGCGTTTTCGATATCAATACTGCACTTTGAATGAATATCTCTGGAGTGAATACTTAATTCACATAAGGTACATTTGGACGAAAAAATATTTTAGACCTTTCAAGTGGTCAAACTTTACGAGAAAAAATCGCGAATTTCACAAAACAGTTGTTTTGTCTTTATTGAGATGCAACTTGCGCCATGTGGTGGTTGAAATAAAATAGACTTTGCACCTAAATCAAAAGCAAATAAAAACAGTTCTTTTCATGTGCCAAGTTTTGTCATAGCAATTTTTGTTTTGAGAAAAAGATCTCAGCATATCCACGGAGTGAATGATGATGAGTGGGGCGTAGCGTCCATCTGTCCGGACGCACAAACAGATGGACAGACAGTCTGACGCAAGTATGAACCGACAGAAAGACAGACGGACTCACGGACAGACCGACACACGGAAGCCCGGACGGATGGATGCACAGACGAACGCACGAAGGCGCAAATGTACGGACGATCGATTCGCCCCACGAATCATCTTTTTGTCCATGTATATGCTGGGAAAACCACTAACGGTATCTACTGTGCAATTCATAAAGTGGCTGCATATTACTAGTACGACTATAGAGGAAGGAACGACACACTAACTGAAGAGCTTTGCGCCTAAATGATTTTTGAAGTTCCGAGTTCACCATTTGCCATTTGGTCATACGGCAGCTGACGTCTCTAAGTTTCCCATTGCCGTTGATAGAAAAATTCAAAATTTATTTTATTCCTTGAAATAGAAATTGTAATTATAAAAGTTGTCACATACAAAAACTGTTCTTTGCTTCAATTTGGGTAAAAGGTAATTTTTATTTGGACCACCACATTGCGCAAATTGCGTCTCAATATGAACAAAAATGACAATTCTGTGAAATGAGTGATCTTTTCACGTAGAGGTTAACAGCTTAAGATGTCGAAAAATAATTGTTCTTCAGAATATCTTTTCTGTGAAGTAGTCACAGCTCAGATATTCATACAAAGTGCAGTTTCGCAATGAGAAAATGTAAACATAACACATTTTGGCTAAATTCTTGCAGACGTATGTGGCCAAAAAAATTGTAGTAATATTACTGAGTTTCAAACATCTTACATAAGCCCCTTAACTTAACATATACCAAACTTGGTATAAAAAATAGGAGCGGTACTTGTAAAATATTTTTTTAAAACAACATTCTGGGAAGTTTAAAAGACAACCACGTGACCAAAAAATATTTTTTCCTCCGATATATTCAAGCCGTTCACTGTTTTCAGTGCATTGAATCAGCACGATGTTTTTCAAGCACAATTGCCATAGCCGCTAAATTGGCTGGGAAATTCGGAATAAATTGGCCATGTTACTTTTACTCAATAACCATTGCATACTGCTAAACTAGGGCCATGTGTTAAAATCATGCTGGCAGGCTGAGAAAGCATAACTCCTTCCCAATGCGGCGTGGGCCGTTCAGTAGCTGTGCGTGTTGTGTTCCCCGATAAATATGCTGCCCAGTCTTACAATTTGGCTGCAACGCATGCTTAGATACCGTGCAGTATGTATACCATAAAGTGTTGTTTGTGCAACGAAAAAAACTAATAATACGTTTCACATGGCGAAAATAGCTTTAACATCGGAAGTACTTAGCGAAGTTAAAGGCCAAAGCGTGGCAATGGCAATAAAACACTGAAGAACAAGAATATTTTGAAAGATACCCACGATGGAAGCAATCTGAATAAAATGTGCTCGAACTTTAGCAGTTACGTTCAAACAAGTGTCTGCACTGTTCAAGTAGGTAATTTGGCCACACACAAAGACGAAAGGTCTGTTCAAACAAAAGTCCAGCTTCAGTGCTCGATGCACTACATAGATACGGCTGTCGGCAGTGTCACGCTACGTTGCGGGTGAACGAAAATACCGGCGAAGACGAATTTAACGAAAGCGAATGTATTAGCAAGTAGGCGAACTTGGCGAGGCGCACCTAACGCGAAGCAATATGCTGTGTTGTGAACCGATGCATCAACCCGAGTTATCACGGTAGTATTACCGCAGAAAACAAAAAAGAACCGAAAAGAACGACATGGACACCACGCCCTTGTTTTCCGTTCTCGGTCTTTTTGTGCAATAAAAAAAAGAAAGTATATGAACTACCAACATGCCCAAGCATATGCGTCTTAGATACGGTTGATGCTTAGAGCTAGCAGGCGCCGTCCCCACACATGTATTAATTAGTTTACTAAAATTGATTTGCATTACGATCGGGCCCCGTTAAACACGACTGCCAACAGAGGGCACCGCAAAAATCTGTTCAATTTCAAGCAGAGTGAGCGGCGCACGCTCACTCTGCTTTGTACTCCAAACATTGTAAACAAAAAAAAAACTTGCCCACAATCACACTTCGCCATCATCCTCGTGAAATGGTTCGGACAAATATTCTAACTAGGTAAAACAATGCTGATTTGTCATCAACTAGTTGAAAACAAAATTGTTTGAAGGCGTTATTCTGGTTCTCGCGCAGTCAACAAAGTGCTTAACGGAACAACGTGAGAGCGGTACTCACTGTTTCACTTCGAGTGCTCCATAATATGAATGCGCAGGTACAGTCTTCAGGATGGTGCACTTTTGCAATAATCAGCACTGACCGAACACACAGGTTGAGCACACAGCGCAGGCACATTTAAAACTGAACACTGACTAATAAACTCTACCGATCGAGAAGCCACGCGCACCACACGCACTCACTCGGGAGGGTTTTCGCCAGCGCATGCAGTGACATGTAAGACGATTTTAGTCCCTTTCCCTCAGTCAGCGCCCGTGCGCATAGCAATCACGGGCAGCCAAGGTTATCTAGGCGACGAGACTTCATGGCGCCGATGCGCTCTCAGACCGGATAGATGCCGTTTAACGCTAGCTCCGGGCCTCTACTGATAGTGCGGGCGCTGCTTTTTTTTTCTTTTTTTTTTGGCAGTGATCTGTTGCGGTATATTGGTTGGTTCTTTAACAGTGCATCTTAATCATAGTGAATATTGCGACGACGCAGTGCGGTCAGCACGAGCTACTAGTAAAAACGCGCTTCTGTATTAATCAAGAGCAATATTTAGCGCACCTTCACCGACCTAATGTAGTGAATACTGGTAAAAAAGCTAAGTTGATGCTTTCTGCTTAGCTCTATGGGTCTTTAGGGACTGCACCTTCAGGGTCACACATGCGATATTTTATCAGCACTTTCATTTCAGCAAAGACATTGCAACATTGCATGCATCGGCCGTCGCACTATTCGATGAGAACATATTGCCACAAGGGTACTGCTAGGAAGACGAAGACGACAGCGCATATGCGCATCTGTACGCTTTTATGCAGCAAGCAATAACAAGAAGAAAGAGGAACGCTCTGATGCGCAGTAAATAAAAATACTGACCTGCTGCTACTTTCTCAATTTGTTAATTACTACTTCTGTCTTCACGTTGCAAAAATACATTTGTATTAAGCTTGCAGTCCTTGGAACAAGACCGCGGCTGAAAATGATTTCATCAATGTTGTTTTCTCACTACCCACAAAGGCAAGGCTTTGACTGAAGCACGTCTGCTGGGGAAGTTACATAAATTAAAAGAAGGGGATCCACAAAAAAAAAAAGGAAAGAGAGAGAACTAGAGAATGCGTTTCGGCTCCCCTGAGGAGAGCTTTGTTCGCAATTTAGTACACAAGGCTCCCGTCATTGTGAGCAAGGTTGCGTCAAGGTCACCGAAATGTCCTTATTCTGCATTTTTCTTTATGGTCGGTGTCCTCTTCCTTATTTTCATGACGCAATTTTAAGGACACATGAAGAGGAACATTCGCTACAGTAATTAACTAAAGCGTGCCTGCTAAAAATACATGACGTCAATGTTCGTTTTTGAGGGACCTGATGGCCCGCTGACGTGATGGTTATGGCTAAACAATTGTGGTGCTGTTGTTTGTTTTTGTTGTTTTTTTGCAGGTGGCGGACGTTTTATCTCCAGCTTTAAAAGCTTCAATCTTATGGTGGACGGAGGAAGGGGGGTGTTCTATGCATGGCTACACCAATGTGCGCAACGTTACCTTGTTCAGGCAAATCAGTGCACTTTGTGCACTAATCACGCAAATGACACAGATGAAAGAAACAGATATAAGAGAATTTGGCCTTACTCTATTGGACAAGCGGTGCTCCTATTGTATCTTCCATCTTATAGTAGTTTGCGTGCTATATCGATGAAAACTGTGTTTCGGTTACAGTACTTCATGCTTCGATTTATTACAAGGCCCGCAAGTAGCTAGTAGTAGGAGCCTTGCTGGTATCGAGATGGTTAATGTATACTAAGAGTATAAACTAAACTGCCCGAAAATCTCGTGCATTTGTAGCCTTGTAGGCGCGTGTGCTCAGATGTGGGTGCACGTTAAGGAACCCCAGGTGGTCGAAATTTCCTGAGCCCTCCACTACAGTGCCTCTCATAATCATATCGTGGTTTTGGGATGTTAAACCCCACATATCAATCAATCATTTGTAGTCTTGTTCATAACACCCCAAATATAAAGGTGCAAATGGGGTGTTTTTAGCGCGTTTTATTCCCAAAGACCTCAAATTAAAAAATGGAGTGTATGAAAGGTGTTCATATGGGTGCTTTTAATACGTACACCCGTTTTTCACCTTTCAGGATGTAAAATTTTTACAGTGTACAGTTAGAATTTCTCGTCACAAAGTCTGCTAAGCATGCAGCAAAAATATGTATATTAAAGAAAAGGAGTTATGAGGTGAGTACCTATACTTTGAAGAGGTAAAATTTCAACAAAATAAACTTCAGGCATGCATAGTACATGTTTGTTGTTTGTAGATTTTTATTGGTGCTTATACAGTGTACAAAATAACTGCTTGGCTGGGACTGTAAGCATAATCTCTTTTTTGCGTAAACATGTCGATATAACTTTAAAACTCTTTTACAAGAAAACACTCACGAAATCAATTGATGGCACACGACGCGAACCTGTGCAAATGATGAAATAATAAAAGTTTGCATACATTACACACTTGTTGTGCTCAGGTTTTATACACTTAACACACGTGAGGAACTTTCGGCTTGAAATGTGTACTCTAATGCAGTGTGTCTGTAGTATAAACGAGATTGTTAACATTTAAACTTCCTCTCCGATTCGAAATTTTGTCACCGAGAAGGCGACGTGGACGAACAGCGCATCCGGCCTAACTTTTGGCTAAGAAACTGAAAGTCAAATTACAGCAACACACGGGCACCGATAGCAGCGAACAAAGCGTGGGCCGGCGATCAACTGACAAGAGTCGAAGAGTCGCGGTGTTTATACATGCGTCGTCGAATATTGAAGCCTTTTCATTTCTCTGCGCAAGCTCTTAAATATTATTAAGGTTTTGTGTCTTGCGAGCAATCATGACAGAACGATCTACAGTCATCACAAACGTTCTCAAACAATGATGCGCCGTTCAGGATGAGCATTCCTGAGCCAGGCTTTGTGAGTGAAAACTGAATGGAACAAAAGTGAAAACAAAAACGCGCGTGGCATTTTCCCCTCTGAGAAAGCATCGCCCGATGCTTGAAACGAAACTCGGGAAAAATACATGAACACTGAAGATAACAGGAATGAGGAAGGTGTAATAATAAATACCAACGTGAAATAATGTACATAGACCCAACAAATACAGTTCTTAAGGTTTGTAAGCACATTGTAACAGTAGCTGCTGTTTTTTCCCTTGGTTCTTGATGTGGAGGTGGCCGAGTGACCTTGTAAGCCTAAAGTAGACCATGGCGTTAAGGCTTTGTTCGTCAGCGACGTTGGGAAGCATGGCGTCTAGCGTTGTGGACGTGTTCCTTCCGTAGACCGACTTGTATGACGACATCATTGTTGTATCCTGTACCACCGTGTTGTATTCAAATTCGCGTACACATGCATGTCATACAACGTCTTGTGTTTGAAGTTGACGTACTTGGCGAACCTGTCGGTTATTGCTTTGTTTAGCCGCTAGGTGAGGCCGCTCGCCTGTAGGTGGTACGCCGTCGTCCAGCGGTGGCTTCCGTGGATTTGTGCCAACATCGGCTTAGTTATTCCCGCAGTGACGGCCATGCCTCTATCGGTATTGAGGATTTACGAGGCACCATGAACGTACAGGGCTATGCTCGTGACGAAGAACAATGCAACGTCGGTGGCACAGATTTTGTTCAGCACTTTCGTCTGTAGGCGCAGCGGTTGAGGGAGTCTGTAGCTATGCGATTCATTTGTTTCCGACATTCGGCGCCTTGAATGGCCCCAGTAGGCCCATGCCGGTTTGATGGAACGGTCAGCGAGATGGTTTAATGGGCTGCTGAAGTCTAGCGGGCCTAGTTGGCGGTGTCTTCTATCACTGACAGTCCCGACAAGATTTCACGTAGTGCATGACGTCGGCAGTGAGGCAGGTCAGTAATACTTTCCTTGTATCTTCTCTAGCATGTCAGATAAGTCAGAATATACAGAAACACATGGGCACCCATAGTGGCAACCAGAGCATAGGCCGGCGATCAACTAACTGACAAGCGGTGAAGCGCGGTGGCATTTATGCATGTGTCGTCGAGTATTTCACCTTATCTCCGGTATTGTCACAAGATCATGAATATTCTCGGGTATTCGCATCTTGCAGGCAATCATAACAGAACGATCTACTATGATCATGAACGTTCTCGAATAATGATGCGCAGTTTGCGATGAGTATTCCTTATCGGCACTTTGTGGCGTAAACCAAATGAAAGAAAAGTGAAAATAAGAAACGCGTGTGGCATTATTTTTTTTACATGACAGTAGCACACAGGATTTTATTTAGCACTGGTAGACGCTACAGCTATAACAAGTTGATTTAAACAGAAGCAGACATGCTCAAAGAAATCTGAGAAATTTCTCTGCCATATGAAAAGAAAAAAAACTACCGCATCCAATGAATGGAATCTTGCTCATCACGACAACGTCTACTTGCTTGGTGAAGCTGTTCTTCAAGGGTTCATCACCTTTAAAAACTAATCATTATTTGAAGGAGCTAATCACATTAACTTTTGCCTGTATGGGCCAAGACAAATTCAATCGAGTGCAGCTTCTAGAGCTTTGGCGCATCTTTTTTTTTTAAACTTCCACGAGGCAAACACATTTAAGACAAATCTGTTAAGAGTGTACTTCGTAAAATGCCTCAAAAGACAAAACTAAACGTTGGAAAGGCTGTTGATGCCTCTCATTGTGATGAAATTCATCTCTAATGCAATCCATAATTTAATTAATTCAGTTAGTGGAGAGCAGAAAAAATTGGTAAAAATATAGTGCTTATGAAATGAAAAAAGATCGTTTCGGAGCAACAATAAAGTTAAAGCATCTAAATTCACTGACAAAAGTTTAGATATTAGGCGATAATGTAAAACACGAATGGAGAAATTGGTGAATATGTAGCCATTATTCAGGTACTTATTCATGCCATCAAAGAAATATTTAGGCCCCTCCGCGGTGGTCTAGTGGCCAAGGTACTCGGCTGCTTACCCGCAGGTCGCGGGATCAAATCCCAGCTGTGGCGGCTGCATTTCCAATGGAGGCGGAAATGTTGTAGGCTGGTGTGCTCAGATTTGGGTGCACGTTAATGAACCCGAGGTGGTAAAACATTGCGGAGCTCTCCGGTACTCGTCTCTCACAATCATATGGTGGTTTTGGGACGTTAAATCCCACAAATCAATCAATCAATCAATCGAAGAAATATTTAGTGAAATACATTACTTGAGTGTCACATGAAAATTGCTTTTGTGAACTCACTTAGGTTCTGGAAAAAGAGATTGATAGTTTGTTGGTGCTTTGAAATGTTAGAGCGAATTTGCACGGGATGCTTGTTAGAGATATGGCATGATATACCAACGTTAATTTTGTTGCCTTTTTTAATAAATGTATGATTAGCACAGAAAGTGGGCATGGTACACTTTCATACACAGGTACCAACACCTCCCCACTAAAATCACGTGGTCGTGACGGTGAAGAAACAGCAGCCGGGCGCTTACAGATTCCATTGTTCAATGACGATCTTCTGCCGAGGAAAGAAGTAATATTACAAGCAACGCACGCAGTGCTGTGATAGCGGCAATTACAGATGTTGGTCAGTGGTATCCTGATCATTGGTTAGACCAATCGACCACTTATACATGTAGCCTCAAAGGTTCTATCCTTGTTGCTCGAGGTCACACTGGTTCCAGATTAAACTGAGATGCTCACGTTGCACGCTCATGCTTACTAGAACAACCTAAACTGGTTGATTTTATATAAATATAAACAAATGCGCCTTGGGTACTATTTTTGTAACAAACATGTCTTACGACCCAGGTTTCTCGAGATCATATTTTACGGGCAACAACCACCGTTATAGCGTGACAATCTGCAAATCGACTGAAAACCGCAACGGCAATCACGAGATCGCAAAAGCCAATTTTGGGGCCGTTGTTGCTCTCCATCACCAGCGTCGAATAAGCTATCGTATAAAATAATAAATAAGAAAACATAAGATTGGTTTGACTTTAAATCCGGGCCCTTTGCGAGCAGTATATTATTATACCAGAAAAAATATAGCTTATGACTCATTACAAAAATTCGGTACAGACATTTACGAGGAAGGAGAGTCGTTAAATTAGTGAGATAGAAGAACAAGTGATGTGAATGCGTTAGGAATTTGACTTACGTAATGAGTGGTTGTTCAAAGATTACAGCCAATTATAGAGTGCTCCTTCATAATTTTTCATTTTAATACAACTGTCAGCCAAATTGTGCTGATAAGGTCACAGAGATGTGTGGCGGTTGCCTCCCCTTCCGTTATATGTAGAGTAGTAGCGCAGTGGTTGCTTAATTATTTTCGAAGATTTATGACGGTGGCAGTAATGTGAATTGATGAAGCAACGCAAGCAAATTACCTGCTCAAAAATTCTTGTTAATTGTTAAAAACTCCTGCAATTATTGCTAAATATTTTAATCATTATTTTCACAGTGTGTTTTCTCCTGCGCAAACGTATCCACTGTTAATATCAGATCCTGGCATTTATGACGCTGACTTTGTATCTTACTCTGGTGTACTATCTATGCTGTTAAATTTGAAAACCAAGTCTTCATGTGGTGCAGACCAGATTCCAAACGCCTTTTTACGCAGATATGCCGAAATACTTGCTAAGTTTTTTGTAGTAATATTTCGTACTTCTTTGTCCACTGGGAAGCTGCCGAGTGACTGGAGGATGGCTCTGATTGTTCCTGTTTTTAAAAAAATGTGACCGGTCCAGCTTTCAAAATTACCGTCCGATATTTTTAACGTCTCAATGCTGCAAGATCATTGAACATATTATTTCCAAACAGATTTTTGAATTTCTAGAAGTAAATGTCGTACTAACAAAATTTCAACATGGTTTTAGAAAAGGTTATTCCACGGCAACCCAATTGGTGACAATAATTCATTCGTTCGCAGCGTGTCTTGACAATAACGGCCAAATTGATGCTATATTTTTAGATTTCAAAAAAGCTTTCGACAAGCTACCACACGACAAACTAATAGCAAAACTTAAAAGCATTCACATTCCGGATATTTTTGTTTCCTGGATTGCAGCCTACCTATCCAACCGCCAACAGCTTGTAAAAATTAACGAAGAAGAATCTCGGTGTCTTCCTGTCACCTCTGGGGTTCCACAAGGTAGTGTTTTGGGACCATTGCTTTTTGTTGTATATTAACGATTTAGTAACTGTTGTTGACCCTACTGTTCAAATTCGATTGTTCGCTGACGACTGTGTTTTGTTTCGGGAAGTCACATGTACTAATGATCAGAACGAACTCGAGAAAAATATTGAAAACGTGTGGGAGTGGTGTGTAGAATGGGGAATGGAATTAAATTTGAAAAAAAGTGTATATCTCTGTGTAACGAGAAAGAAAAACCCTAGTGAACACGTGTATAAATTAGGATCGTCTTCTCTCACACAGGTTGACAGTTATAAGTACCTCGGCGTTACGCTAACAAACAACTTATCATGGAACATGCACATAGATAATATTTGCTCGTCTGCCTTTCGGAAATTATGCTTCCTAAGATATAAGCTCAAAAATTCCCCTCTAAACGTAAAGCTTCTTAGTTATTTCACTTTCGTTAGGCCGAAGCTGGAGTATGCGAGTATCGTGTGGGACCCCCATACTAAACAAAACGTTAAAAAACTTGCAAGGATTCAGCCGAAGGCCATTCGGTTTGTTTATTCTAGGTTTTTGCGAACGGGCTCCCCCACAGACCTAATGCTAGCTTAATATTCCTCCCCTTCAGGATCGTAGAAAGAGGTCCCGCCTTGATTTTCTGTCTCTTTTATATAATCGCAAACTTTCCCTTGATCCAACCCCTTTTCTTCTCCATTAAACACAAGACCGACAAGACATCACCAACCAAATGCACTAACTCCGTACTTCGCGAGAACGGACACGTTCAAATTTTCATTTTTTCCACGCACCATTTCAGACTGGAACCAGACAATGGAATCTAGTACTTGCGATACTGAGTAACTGTGCACTGTTTTGTTTTTGTTTTGCGTGTATTGTATTTCTATTTGTAATACGCCATGCCCTCCTGCTTGGACCGAAGTGTGGTCCGCAGTATGTATTAAATAAAATACATATGTTTGTGTGTACTAGGCACACAAACAACGGCTGCACTCTTGTCAGGTTTTGCTCGAATGGCACTTTCGGGAACCCGATACTCTGGCTGGCGGAACAACTTTTAATTGTGCTCAGTCAACCGTTTAAAAACGTGTTAACTGGATCTCCAGAGAACTACGCTGGATTCACCTTAGTGATGATGATCACCCGTGAAGACGCTGGAGTGGGAGCAAACGATCATGTTGCTGTCACGTTGGGCTGGCTGCTCATCTTGTCACATATCCGAAAGCAGGAGGCACAAGCTGCGGCACAAAATGAATTTTAGGGATACCATTGGTTGAAATTGGACGGGTACTACTGGAATGAGGGGACTCAGGCACCAGAGAGCTCGTACTCCACCGCCTATAGGTTTCCAACGCTAAAGTTTCTTCTGTCTTTTCAGAGGCTAAAGCGCTATAACCATAGCGCCAGATGATGATATTGATGCGATGATGAAGAATTTACGTTAGGATCACCACATAAATAAATTTACTTTTTTTCTAATATAAGAAGCGGTTGAAGCACCACATGCATAATAGCAACAGAGTTTGTGCAAGTGTGTAATAGCCGGAATGCTTTGAGGTGAACAGTTGTGTGCAGCTACATACCTCGCCATGTGCTGCGTGTGAACGTATACAGCAATAAATTTATTTTTTATAGAACGATAGACATCTCACAATTATTTTGTATCACCTCATTGTGAGGTCAGATGAACAGTTTGTGTAAAAGAAACAACAGTTTGTGTTTTCAAAATTATTTTTTATTCTCACGTTCAGTATTTCACTCTCACGTTATCGCTTCTTTGTGATAATGAAAGAGGTCTACTCAAGCCGCTTAACGAGAAACTCTTTACAGAGTGGCCTTGTAACCAAAAAATTAACATTACTTGATTTAAAAGCACATATTATTTATTTCACAAACAGTGCCATACCGTCACAATAACGGCTATGTGAAGGTTGCCTCTGTTCTCATTGAATATTCTTCTTTTCAATTGATTCCTTGAATTTTTTACAAACTATCAATTAGAACTAGTAGTAACTAGATGCCTCCTACGTTAACTCTACAATAAACTCAATTACTCGATTCCTACATTCAAACTTATCAGAACAGATGAGCTATCCCACAATAAGTTGAGGAGTCTGGCCCATATCATCCTACCATTCTTAATAGGGCATGAATACGAACATGTGAGTTTTTAAAAATAATGGCGTTAATCAATACTCCCGCTAAGACAGCTTCCTAACTGGCAAACTATTTTAATAACGCGTTATATCTTCGTTGCCATTTTTTTCTATTTTCAAACCACTTGAGTTTCGGTCTCGAACAATCTGCGTATACATGATACTTACAAATTTATATAACCTTTGCAACATATCTTAAAAATTATCGCATTCCGTTTGCACAATGCTCTTTGTATGAATTCAAACATTATACACATCATGACGAAACACTTTGCTCTATCACATATACCAAGCCCTAAATACCCTAAAGCTTTACCTAAAGCTCTCCCTAAAGGGCCAAGGGGGTTTCTACTGCTCTCTTGGCCCTGCTGACAAGTTGCTGTTGGTCTACCAGGTCCTTGAGGGAGAGCTTCAGATGCAAAATTTTTAGAAATTTTGAACAATTGAAAAAAAAATTGTTACTTTTTCGGAAACTTTTGAAGAACTAAAACAGATGTTCTTTAACATATAACAAGAGTTTGTTGGCATTGGTAAAAAAAATTGTTGCCAAGTGTGAAAGGCAATCTCTTTTAGTATATAAATAGCTGAAATGAAATCCTCTTTTCAATTTTACAAACAAGCATAACATTTACCAAATCGAAGGCTGACCAGAGGCATGACTGCGAACTCATTCAACTCTCTGTGAATGGGTGCGGCTTTCTATAATTGTTTCGTCAGTTAGAATAAAGAACCCACAAATGTCTTCTTGTCGTGGCTTTGGCTATAAAAACATTGATGAAGATGGTACAAAAATGAAACTCATACAATAAATGAGAGTCATTATCACTGGCTTCATCTGTAGCGTTCTTCATCATGTTAAGATGTTGCAATAAGAAAACCACGACTACTGTTTCAGTGCTAAGAGACAGCGAGTTCACGTTTCGCGTCAAAGGTTTCCCCGACAGCGAAGTGCATTCACCCGTCGGAAATTGACCCAACCTTTGGATAGTCTGTTTCTACGTGGTTTTATAAGCGGAGTTTGTTGACAGGTCGCAGAAATGTACTAGGAAAGTCAAATGTGAACAATGACGGGTACCGAAACACTTGCAACCGTCCAACATGACCACACCAGAACACCAAGCTACGCTATAGAGTCAAGCTACGCTAAAGCCAAAGCTGACTTCATGTGATGTTGATGGCGAGTGGTTAACTATCATTTGGTGTTTTGATATCAAGTGCGGCGTTTTGGTTTCACGCTCAATGGTAGATGTTGCTTAAGCTTTATTTCTATTCGTTTTACCTCAAGAAAATGTTGGCAATTTTTATTGCAAATGTGCCAAAGAAAATAGCTTTTTTTCCAAATGTTCCAGTTTTTTTCCGCACTTCACATCTCTATACGCATGACACTATGCATAAGTGGCCGTCACAAGGCAGCGGACAGCAAGACCACTGCTGCCGTGAGCGGACGTGACGTGAGCGTGATCGTGTTTGTAACAGACCTTCCTTATTCATTATTGAAGCTATATCATCAGCCACGCTACATTGTTATTTGTTAAAGCTAAAATCACACAGAGAGTCTCGTGCACTTTTTGTGCAGTGGTCGTAAGTTTGCACTCAGTTTGTGCCAAGTTGCGATGGAAGAGCTTGTAACCGCAATCACATGGCAATACTGCGCAAATATAGAACCATGTGTGAAAGTGTCATGGAATGCTGGTAATGAATGGAGATTCGATAAACGTTATTCAACTTCACTAAATGTGTCGTCCATCAGCATTAGCATTTCAGAAAATAGAAGCCGAGAAATCAATCAAAAAATGCTTCGCATGAAGTTGCTCAGCAGTTTTTCAGGTACTTGCATGGACATTCGTCTGCATTTTCACTTCGATGCCGCTTGCATGGGAGAAAGGTTCGCGTTGGCCATCTTAAGTATAAGTTATTATGTCGCATGGAAGAATTAGAGGGGTTTAAGTCGAATCACAAAAAATTGATTCGTATTGGCGCTCCCAAATTGGGCAGACAACGAAGACGATGTGCACTTCGACAGCCTTGTGGAGTGGGACACAGACCGAAGAAGGCGGTGTGGTTTTGTTTATATTTTTGTTTTCGCTGTTGGATAAATCAAATCACTTGTTCTTCGACGAAACGCTGCGGTGTTTTGTTCATGATGAACCGCGAGACGGGTGGAGGTGCTGGTTATAATGAGTCGCTTCCTGATCACCAGCACTTCTCCAGCTACCGGTCACGCTCTTCCTCCCTTGCACAAGCGCTGTCTCTGAAGCGGCGTATTTTTGCTCACCTTTGTGGGTTGAGGTCCTCTAACAAACACCAGGGAAATTAAAGGCGGTGACCTGTTGGGGTAACGTCCCAGCCCGGTAACAAGATGAATAAAAGTCCTCCGTTTTGCGCAACAGAACGAAGTGACGCCGAAGAATATTAACAGCGAGGAAATGACGAGCGTCGACCCTAATGTATTTATTGACGGAGAGCAAGTGATGGCCTTAGTCAATACACTTGCTGATTTTTCCCGAATAAGACGAGATCTGGACTCTCGTCTTAAGAAAGTCAAAACATCATGAACAGGACAATATATAAGAACTGCGGATGGTCATTAACTGCTTCTTACAAAACGATGCGCCCTCACGTTGTCCCAGAGTGATGCAAAAATTAATTTATAGGAATTGACTTCGTTAGAGAGCTTGGTGCTGCAATCTACACTCTGGAGTGCATGATTTCATTTGGCAAGAGTACTGGTCTGCCTGATTATTCGTCACCAGAGCTCAAACCTTTTCATCTATATGACCACAATGTATAGTTGTGCTGCCTCAACCATGTATCCTCGTTTCAGTAGCATGTGACGTACCTTTCAACGGTGATGGAGTCACAGACCGACTAACCTCGCTGCTTCAGTTTGCTCACGGAATTTAGGCAGGTTGAGGAATAGCCCACGTCAGTGAAGGCCACATGATCTTGTGGTTGACTAATTTCACCACAAAGCGCCAGCACCTTTACAAAAGGCACAAATTTTGCATATTTTCACGATATAGCAGATGTTTGTGACTAGTTTTCAGCACTCCGAGCCACGCCTACACAGCATCCAGGCGACCTAGAACCTATCCTTCGGGTCAGTGCTATTTTTACTCAGAAAAAGCAAGAACGCCTTCTAGCTCGGCCAGCCGAGTTGCACAACTGTTTTTCGTCGACCTCAAAAGTTAGCGGGATGCATCCTTGACGTTCACCGAATGATCACAGACGAAACAGCGACGCCAATCTATCAAAATGCGTTCCATGTGCTATCAAAGGAACCAGAAGCGTTTGAAGTACACGTAGCCAAATGCTTGAAAACCACGTGATTGAAGTGACTGAGAGCCCCTGGGTGTGACGTGTAGTTCTAATCAAGAAGAAGGACGGCAGCCAGCCTTTCTCTGTGGACTATCAAAAGCTAAACCAGGTGACAAAAAAAAAGAGGTGTACCCGCTTTTCAGCAACGATGATTCCCTCGATAGGCTTCAAAACGCACTTTACTTCTCTTCCATGGACTTTAAATGTGGATAATGGCAAATTGAAGTCGATCTCTGAGATCGTGAAAAACCGCCTCCGTGACGACAGGCTCAGAGTACGAATTGAAAGTCCTACCCTTGGCTTGTCCTCTGGACCAGCTACGCTTCAGCATCTCATAAATACCTTGTTCTCGGAACCAAAGTGGAAAACCTACCTAGTATGCCTTGACGACGTCATGTGATTTCCGCAAAGTTTGACCACTGGCTTCAACGGTCGCTGGCGGTTTTGCAAGCCATACGAGCCGCATAACTGACGCTCAAGCAGGAAAAGTGTCACTTCTGTTTTAATAACGGCCGTTTTTTGGTTGTGTCTTCACTTACGCAGAAGTTCGTCTAGATCCTGAGAAAGTTGCCGTCGTCACCGAGTTCCCGACATCATAAAATTATTAAAAAACAGTCAGACATTTTCTCATCCTTCAGTCGTGTTACCGGCCGTTTATTCCGGATTTTGTACGCGCTGCGTCTTGTTTATCTCGCCACATGAAGTCTAATGTTTTATTAGTTTAGAGTGACGAACAGGAAAGGAAGCTGATTTCAATGATTTGCAGGAACGTCTACACACTACCCCAGTTCTTGCTCAATTTGAACAGACAGCCCTTAAAATGCCGCATAATAACACCAGCAATGCTAGCCTTGGAGCTGTACTTGTGCCAAGATGACGAGGAAACAGTAGTCGCAAAGCAGAACTCTGTCACGCACAGTAGAAATTAATTTGACAATTGAAAAAAAATCCTCGCTATGGTATGCACAGTTATGAAGTTATGCTCTTACTTGTATGGCCGCCCATTCAAGGTTATCAATGACACCATTCGCTGTGTTGGTTGACAACTTTAAAAGATTGTTTTGGGCAGTTATCTCGCCGGAGCCTTAGATTACAGGAATTTTATATAAAGGTTGTGTACAAATCAGAAAAGGAACTAGCGGACGCCGACTCCTTGTATCGCTCACCAATAGTGTTGGCTGCTTCTCTTGATGAAGAGACAGCATTCCTCAGAACCATTGAAACGTCAACGATCGCGGATGAACGACATCACAGCCCTGAGCTACTTCGCTTGAATATTTATTTGAAAGAATGAAGGCTTGATGCCCCGAAGTGTTTGCAAGAAAATCATCGTCAATTTTTGTTGCCAAACAGCCTCAATTGCAAAATGAACATCTCGTCAGATGGGCCCACCTATCGGCTTGCCGTCTTTATCACTCTTTGCTTTAAAGTATTGCGAGCGTGCCGCAACGAGGTCACCTCTGGACAATCAGGCTACCCACGCACACTGAACGGAGTTCGGGAGACGTGTTACTAGCCTAGACACGCCGCTGCCGTCAAACGTCACACCTGCCTCGATTGCCAGTGGCGTGAGTTAGCTCCACCGAAACCAGCCTGTTTTTTACACCAAGTCAAGAATCCGCCAACGCCGTTTGACCACATCGCAATCTACCTTCTTGCTCCACAACCTGCCTCTAGGCTGGTAACCACTTGGTTATAGTGATGACCAACTACTTTACTCGCTATACCGAGACAAGAGCAGTCCATAGAGGCATAGCAGAAGAGGTTGGCCGATTATTCAAAAAGAACATTGCATTGAGACACAGTGCACTATGGATCGTTAAAACATACCAAGAAGGCGCATTCACAAAAATTAGGATGAGACTTTTCCTTACGAAACGTTTGCACAAAACACTGCTAAACAGGAAACCACACGGATTAGCCCATTCAGTCTTCTTCTAGGACGAGAAGTAGGGTTAATGTTGAATGCGATGTTGGCATCCGAATGCGTAGACGATGAAACGAGTGCCGACGTGTTCACTCAGCGCGCATAGGAGCCCAGGCAGCTCGCACGTTTGGGAATATGCCTAGATCAAGACCACAAAGCAGGTCGCTATAACCTACGTCATACGCTTGTAACATGCATGTTTTTTTTTTTCAGGCACAAATTACCACTGCCTTCCATCGGTCACTAACAATGCCACACAAAAACTGAAAACAATGCAAAAAAGATAAATTTTTCAGTAAAGTAGTACAAAATTTTATATAGGGCATACTGTCTGAATAAATCATCAACGTCTGGGCTCTTTAAGGCCTTTTTAAATCTAAGCTCACGGTTGCGCACTGTAACTCGTGTTTTAAGTACAGTGTAAGTACCGAAGTGTCACAGTTTATGTGATAGTAATATTTACATAAACATATAGCAGTATTTGTATGTAATGGTACCCCGGCCAAATAAACACAACTACGGCTTCTCGCATGATCAATCTCTTACAGTGCCGTAGTTGTACACCTACCAACAGCGCGCAAGTGCATGACCTAAAGCCTTTTTTTAGAACCAACTCACCGCTATGTCGCACCGCTTTCAGAGAGCATTTATTAGTTCTAATGTTTGGGAGGAAGCCAAGAGCTTTTGCGATGTGCTTGAAACAGAAACGGCACCCACTCTGAAGTTATGATGGTAAATGGAGAGTACGACGACAATAAACCGCACTCTCTGATGTTGCACTTGCCGATCTTAATAATAATCATTATCAGCAGACAAAAACCTACTACTTTCGTACGTTGTTTCAGGCATACGTAAAAATGTCACAGATTTGCCAGAAAGGCGCTGCGATGAACGCGATATCAACAAATTGAAAGGTCTCACGCAGAATGGGAAGCTGATTGAAACATGCCATGCGTTCCTCAAGCACAAATGACGCACAAAACGTACTCACAGGTATGAATGCACGCAAATAGGCGTCTCATTTGTAACTTTGGTGTACCTGAAAAGCACGCGCTTTTGGCAAATGGAGACTGAAATATTTGCAGTGACCTTTGTGCGCCCCGTAACTACAACATAATTGTTCCAGGCACGCCCAACGCCATCAAGACCTATCATCCTCCCCACCAGAAGACAAGGGTGCACGAGAGATCGTCCATTACCCTCATCTCAGTGGGCCAAAATATACACGTGAGAGATGAGTCACCCCACGCTCATTGCGCCATCTTGATGGTAATGCTGAAAACACAATTCTTCCCCGAGATGCTCGTGAGCAGCGGTAAGTGGTCGATATAAGTAGCTTGCCGTTTGAACGGTGGAGGATGTGCTCCGGGGTGGCTTAGTGGTTAAAGCCTCGCTTGATTCTGTGTACCAAGGTGTTTTTTTTTCTGGAGTTTTTTTTCTTTCTCGCGTTTTCATATACATAGATACGTATACATATACGGTGCATGACATGAACGCTGACGTCGACGCCAACGCCAGCAGCAAAATACAGCCTAGAGTCTCCATATAATTGTTGTCAGAATAAAACAGTTACACTTGCGCCGACAAGATTGGAGAAAGCCCACTTTGAGAGCGTGTATCACGTACGTGCACATAGAAACATGACGTGGCTAGCAGACAACACAAGGAGCAATCCACATTTCACCATTTCGGCCAGTTGCCGCCAGGCGGCGACTATGCTCGATCTCGCGGCCAATGGTGTGACGCAATGCCCGACCGGCGCAACCAGCGTCCGTCAGCACGGCCCAGTCGCAACCGGCGCGAAATGCGACACGCTGCGTTTTGTGCCGATGACATTACCCAGACAGCACTGAGTCTGCCTCTCTTTTTGACAAATGGACGCTGGACGCGCTCAAACGCGCATGCGTCAAAGCAACACAGCGCGGCGTGCACCTGCAAGTGTAAGGCAGGGAGATCGGGGCCTGGCGTAGCATTGCCGGCAAGATGTAACAAAACGAAAGTCGGTGCACACGCACGCTGTATCAAGTTGTAGTGTATTTGGTGCTTTCATTGAGGCATGTAGCTTACATGACACGCATCTGATAACCATCATGTTTGCACCAGTCACATACCTTCGTCATCCATTCTCGCAACTTAATACGCGCTTGGCATATGTGAAGCTAGCGAAACGGCTGCGAGCGTATCATGAGCGTACGCATGTAGTCATGCTGTTACATGACACGCATCTCATGACTGTCATGCTTGTACTAGTCACATACTTTCGTCATCGATTATCGTCCCGTAATACCTAATACCAAATTTGGTATATGCGAAGCTAGCGAAACGGCCGCGAGCGCATCAAGAGTGTGGCATGTAGTCATGTTGTTACATGACACGTACCTCATGAGTTTCATGTTAGAGTTTGTTGCTTGTGTTCACCATGCAGTCACGTCATACCATACCACTTTTTCAGCGTGTCATGTGAACGAAACCACCGCAAAAGCAGCAAGACCATGAAGTGTAAATGCTGACATTCATGACATATATGTCATGATTTTCATGTGATGACTAGATATTTGTGCTCATCAAACAGACATGTTATGCCATACCAAGTTTGGTATCGATAGAATTATCAAAACGGCCAGGAGAGCTAAATGTTGCAGGCTAGATAGATAGATAGATAGATAGATAGATAGATAGATAGATAGATAGATAGATAGATAGATAGATAGATAGATAGATACGCCCAAAGTTGCTGAAATTCACAAAGAAAGTCTGCATATAAATGCTGCTCAGGAGATATTTCGGCGCTTATCAAGTGCTTTGACGACTCAGTGACGTCACCTATGAGGTCGCCTTGAGTAGTCCCCACTGTATACAAGGTGTCGCGAGCACCGACATGAACTTCTGCACGTAGTACGCATGAAAGCCTACTGCCGCTTGCACAAAGCGACTATGTGCACTAATAACTGGATCGGCTATGCTATCGAGGCATGCTGTTTTAGGCAGAGGCAAACGTTGCGCGCCAATCGGGCAGACAACGAAGCCGATGTGAGCTCCAACAGTCTCGTGGAACGGAACATTGACCGACAAAGACGACATGTGTCTGTTCATGTTTTTGTTTTGGCTGCTGAAAAAACGCTCTGCTTGTTTTTGGAGTAAACGTCAAGATGTTCTGTTTACGGCGAATTGCTACAGTATCAACTGGAGTCAATATAAAGGAGGCCATGTATGAAGAAGGCTTGTACGTAATAACAATGATAGGTTTATTAGTAGACGTAATCAAAAAGCAGTTTATTTTCAGTGTTGTATTAAGTTAGTTGAAGAAAATATCTTTTTCCGGTATGAAATATATTCACGACATTGACTTTTAAACAAGAAGGTCTTGAGCTGGGTACAAACTTTTAACGTACACATTTTTATAACTTCATCACTCCGCTTTCGAATCAATTAGTGGCGTTTGAGGGTTGTCACACCTGGAATGAATAGAGAAATCCATCATGAATAGCTAAACATTCACTGCCTAGCATAACTGAGGATCTGACTGTTTATGTAAATGTGGGTGTTTTTGTAACTATCACCACTCATTGCTGATATTTCTATATTTGTTGAACATTTTCGTGACTCGAAGTTTGTACATATAATATACAGCCGCGAAAGTAATCAAAGGTAGACAAAACAAGATTTTCGACTTCTGCAGTTGTAATATGTAATGCATATGTAATAGTTTGCGAAGAACATTTGTTATTCTGTAATAATTTTTTGCCCAGGTTTTTTTGCTTCAACTACTGCCGTGTACGTAAACTTGGGTGTAATGCCACTGTACAATACCCCAGGGTGCGCCATATTTGCCCAAAACAACTTAAAGATGAACTAAATTCTAATTTTCATCTCACTTGAATGTATTGAAGATCTGCCCGCAATACTGCCCTCCAAAACCTTTCTGAACCTAACGTGGCTTGGTACTGCATCCAGGATTGGAGATATTCTTTTTTTATTTTTTTCTGCTTTGTTCAATCCTGCAGATCTTATACAAGTTCAAGCAGTGTGGAGAAAGAAAAAACAACAACAAGAAAACGAAGCAAACACAAATATAGGTAATCTAATTAGCAAATAAACCAATGTGAATAAATGCTACAATGAATCATTCCAGTCTGTTATGGTGCATGGGAAAAATTTGAATAAATTTGTTCTAGTAAAATAAGGTAGCAAAGAATTAGGATGATGAGGGCGAGTAAGCCTTGATGTTGAAGATGAAAGATAGGGCGAGGGGTTAATTGCTGAATTCCTATACCAAAGGAGGTAAAGAAATTCTAAACGTGCAGCTTTTCGTTTCAGTGCAAGGTACAGATTGTTAGCCTGCATTAGCTCAGTGGGTGAGTCATACGCAGAAAATTTGGAATAAAAAAAACTTGACTGGTTTTCTTTGCACATCCACTATGTGAGTAATGATGGTTTTAGTAAAGGGGTCCCACATTGCACATGCATATTCGTGTTTCAGCCTTATTCATGTGTTATAAACAAGTAATTTTACAAACGAAGGATATTGTGTGAGCTCATGTCTTAGAAAATATAATTAATGGTATGCAGAAAAACGAATGCTATTTATATGTGTATTCCACGAAAGGGTATTAGTATTGTTACACTAAAGAAATTGTATACCATTTTCTCATGTAATGGTGCTGAAATTGGCCACTATTTGAATGAAAGAGAAGCTTTTTGGCGAGAAAAACGAAGATAGACTATCTTATTAATATTAGGTTGCATGTCCCATGTGTAAAACCAATCGGTAATGTTAGCAAGAGGGGAGTTAAGGCAGTTCTGGTCGTTAGACGTAGTGATTTCAAAAAACAACACGCAGTCATCTGCAAACAATCTAATTTGAACGCTAGGATCAATGACAGTAACGATGTCATTAATGTACAGCAGAAACAACAATGGTCCTAATAGACTCCCTTGAGTAATCCCGGAGCCAACCGGAAGATAGCCAAATTGCCACTAACCAACTTCCACAAACTGGGATCGATTAGTCAAATAACTTTACATTCATATGATCAAAATTTGCGGAAGTAAAATTTTCCTTAGTTTGTCGTGCAAAACCCTATCAAAGGCTTTGCTGAAGTTTAAAATATTGCAACAATTTGACAATTTTCTCAAAACACAAAGTGAGTGAGTGGATTACTGTAGTTATTTGGGTAACTGTAGAGTAGATTTTTCTAAACCCATGTTAACAGATGACAGAATGTTTCTGTGAAAATTCATTTGTTTGATTGGCAATAATGTGCTCGATAAGTGTACAACATGATGATGTAAGAGATATCGGTCGATACTTTTCCAATCAAAAGCCATCACCTTTCTTGTTTATGGGCACGACTCTGGCTACCCTCCAGTAATTCGGTAGTTTACCACGAAGTAAAAACTTACGGTAAACTATAACAAGAAACTTTGGAATAGACTAAGCATATAGTTTCAGAATCATGTTAGAAAAAATGTCAGGGTCATACGAAGATATATATTTTAAGTTCAATAGCCCAGAAACCACACCCGGGTAAGTTATAAAACTGACATCAGAGGTATGAAACTTGTTTCACTGGCTGGACAAACAACAGACTTAGTAAAAACGACCTGGAAGTACTCATTTAAATGACATGTAATGTAACCAGGATCAGTAACGGTTGAACCATTGCTTTACCAGTAGTGATCCCCTGAACACTAAGCCACGTGCCCATTATTACTAAATGTGAACTAAAGGAAATGCTTATAAATGTGTTCTACCGAAAATACAAAAAACGCCAGGCCAGTCAGAGTGAAGGCCAGAAAAGCGGTCTTTCATATCTGCTTCTCAACACTCACTGGGTGACAACTGCTGCAAGCACACATGCTTGATACCCACTATGGTAATAATATAAAAATTTTTCGTAGTAGGCCAGCATTTACTAATGCTGGTTTTCGTCATTCCTCTTAGAAACGCGGTATTCGCTTAACACTTGCAAGAAACTTTGTGCAAATTGTTCGTGCAGTGGCTATCGACGGCGAGGAATTATACCTGAAGTGGGCATCCGCCACAGTTGTTGGTGAAGAAGAACAAGCTTTTGTAATGAGTTGGGGCAGTCGACGTCCCACTCGTTACGCTAGTCGCCTTGTGTGACGACTGCTTGTTGTTTCGCTGTTTGAAAGCACTTTATTTGTCGTATTTACGCAATCGCTTTACTGACATCAAGCCTGCCTAAGGCAAGTTTACCAGCAGGTTCCGAGCACTGGCATCGCTCAGTGGTAGAATACTGGACTGACACACAGCGGACCAGGGTTCGGGCCCCTCTGTACCATTAGTACTAGAATTTGTTCTCAAATTTTTGTGATGTAGCAATGTAGGCCGGTGGCTGCGGTGGACAACTGGCAGGTGATCCGAGTTGTGATCACATAAGAGCTTGTGATCACATAAGAGTTGTGATCACATAAGATCACAAAAAGCGTTTGGGAGCCAGTATGCTTGGCTGTGGTGGCTGCATTTCCGATGGAGTTGGAAATGTTGTAGGCCCGCGCACTAAGAGTTGGGTGCAGTTAAAAAAACCCAGGCGGTCTAAATTTCCGGAGCCCTCCACTAGTTTCAGTTGGCGTCTTTCATAATCATATGGTGGTTTTGGGACGTTAAACCCCACATATCAATCAATCAATTAGCCAGTATGCTTGGTGTCGGCGCTTCACTGTGCTATTTCGTATTGATGGACAAAACGCGGGCTGCTAGAAACTGCGTTATGTCCATGTTCGAATCTTGAAGGGGCCTGCAACACTTTTTAAAAATGATAAGAAAACACTGCCAATTGGTAGTAGAGGCTCCCGGTAACACGCGAGCTAAATGATAGAGCGTAGCGCACTAAATGATCACAACAAATTATCAAAATCAGCATTTTAAATTACCAATTTGATAGAGCGTAGCACAATCAATTCCCAATAAATTATTAAAGCCAGCTGAAAATTCCTTTCTTTTCTCATTACAAATCACGGCATATACGCAAGAATTACACGTGGTGAGCCTATCTGTAAGCCATTGGCTGATTTGAACATGGCGCGGCCACTAGTTTCAGAGATAGTCGCGGGAAGGCGCTACTTGTCCACGCGTGCGCAAGTGTGATCACACTGACAAAGCTGCGCATTCTAAGAGAAAAAAAAGTGCTCAAGGTCACGAGGCCCTCGTGACGCTTTCCTGTGGCCGTGTGGTCGCTCCCTGCTTAGCTTGCAGTGATTTCGTCGGGACGACAAAAGAGAATGCAATTGCAGCATGCAACAAATCTTTGTCACTCCACTACCGTTGAACAGAATCTTAAAATTTTTGCGGTGTTGAACTCATGAGGCAGTAGGCTCTTCCAGAATTTTAATTTCATGGTTAATTTAGGAAAGGTTTTAGTGCGTCTTCAAAGACTTCCAGATGGTTCCTACAACAATAAAAATACATTTTTAAACTAGGCTTTCAGGATCACACCATCGACATTTCATTCTCAAGGCTGGAAAATACTGTAAACAGCAAGAATTCCCTACCAATCAATCCGAAAACATCGTTCCGAGCGTAAACTCTCTAAGTATGAAGAAAAAAAGAGAATCAGCACGCCAGTAACGCACCGCTGAACTTCGCTTGCTCGCATTTCTCCGGTTAGGAAAGGGCCGCTGAAATAATTGTAGCTATAGGTCCACAATTTTCAACTTTTCCGCACTCTCGTAGTGTGAGCCCGTGAGGTAAACATTCAACAGATGTGTCTGTTTTAGCACATAAATAAATATTTAGCAAATTTATGCATTTCCACTTTTCAAGACGTCCTATTGTGCTCGAATGCCTGCATACATCACAACGGCCTATCTTTGGCTACACTTCATGTGATCTATACGAGAATTTGACGCTGTAAACATACATACTGTATTTGTGGATACGTGCCCGAATTGATTTTCACTTTTCTTAACGACGAATACTGAATGCCAAAATTTAACTTTTTATAGGCACTAATATGTCGGAATAGAGACCTATTTCTGAAATACCCTGGCATTTTTTTGTTTGCACACGGAATCGGTAACAACAAAATGACTTTTAAAAAAACCTAGCGCAATAATTTTGAATTGAAAAGGGAACAATGCGTTTTGTATTCTATGGGGAGGCTAGTGTCCAACGACAAGCACGTGGGAGGTTCTGCCTGCAGAAGTTACAGGATAAGCGGATTTTTTGAAATTTTCTTCTAGATCGTTTCCACAACATCCTCTTGACCCCAGATTCGGCGTGCTGGTTTTATTTTTCTGCATAGTATGCAGCATTTCCACTTTGTAGTACCGTTATATAACAATTTGCCATAGGGTGAGGCCAATGTTTGATAGCGCTAAAACTTATAACCTTGGTAATGAGTTTTTCACACACGCACTAATTTGATTTCGCAAAATCACCAGAAAATGAAACATGCATGCATGAATCGCATGAAACGAAAACTAAACCAATCTATAAATCGGCTCCGTACACTTCTTTGAAAAATTCTGCTTACCATGAAACTATTATGCGCTTCAGACCATCATGACATGAAACATTTGCGCAGGGACACCGGAGTTCCAAAGTTTGCCCTGGTAAAATTGGAACTGCGCCCAGAAGGCAGCCAGCTGTGAAAGTAAAATGGCTGTATTAAATACACATAAATACGACTAACTGACACCCATGGATATTATCAAAGTAAACAATAGGTTTTATAGGTAAATGTTTATGATTTCATTTTCGCAAGCATACTTTAAGCCACAAAAACTCTATTGCAAAGACACGTAGAAAAACACGGGAGCGGGGAAGTTCTCAAACAATACATCTAACCCACTTTTGAAAAAAAAAAGCCCCGAAGCTTAATTCGGCACTGAAGCAGGGTTTGTATACCAGTGTTACGGTATTGATCAGGGTGCTTTTGCAGAGTTTAAAACAATGGGTACAACGTTAGGGCTCATAAAAGTGACTTCCCATGTTTCAAGTTTATTCAGCGAAACTTTTTTTTTCTATTCACAGTGACAGTGCTACTTCACGATCTAAATGTGTGGTGCATCTTCTTCTCACATGGAAGCTGGGCGTTCAAGTATCCAAACCCTTTCAATTGTCATCACGTCTTCCGACCAGATCTAACATACGACTTGCGTATTGGCGTGCAATCGAGACCGCCAGATACTACAAAGAATCGCGCCACCATCTTCTATGATGCAACATAAAGAACTGATATTGGGCCTTGAGCCTGCACGTCTTTGCTGCGTGTCTTATATTGTGACTGATTTGCTTTGCTTAACTCTCGTAGCCGACGAAAGACTATCAACTTCACTCTTTTAGATGTTACACTTTCCGGAGTCTCTATCACAAGGTCGTGTTAAGGTTTGGCAACTCCGTTTTTTTGGTCTAACCGCATGCCTAGTGTACAGTCATGAAATATCTTTGAAAAGAACTCTGCGTCAATGAAAACAAACAAACCACCGTTGGAACTGAGCTGCCACACAAGGTCAGCTTGTTATCATTTTTGCGTCAATGAAAACAAACAAACCACCGTTGGAACTGAGCTGCCACACAAGGTCAGCTTGTTATCGCCACAAACTTTCATTTTTTTTTTCACTTGCCAAAATTATGCATCGCAGACTTCTGCAGCAACCATACTGTGCGTGTTTTTCGCCATGAATTTAGCACCAACCTGCTTATGTGAAAAGCGTAGCGCAGCATTTCGATGGTGGCGGCTATCGTGCCAGGTTTTATCAGACTAAAAACTACGCCATGCCATTCATTTGGCAGTTACAGGTACAAATTATATATAATATAATTATTAGCAGGGCAGTAACCATGATTCGTATCGAGGAAATAGAACGGAGCTGTATATTATGAGTATACAGTAAGGAACCAAACGGAACATCTGTGAATCAACTTGCAAAAAACTTGTCTTTTTATGAAAACTTGTATATTATTAAACAAAGGAACACTACATTGCCTTCCCGATTCACCGTCTATGGTGCAGTGCGCTATACCCAGGTACTTCTGTTCTTTTGAATGGGACTCGAGTGTTGATGTTAACCATAAGAATAAAATAGAGCGAAATTGACAACATGACAACGTCCACTCACAAAAGAAGTTTACACGTCATAAACATCCGGTTGTAATGGTGCGTTCACGTACTTTTATTCCTGCTGTAAAAACTCGCGAACTTTGGTTTCCAAGAGCAAACATTTCGCAGTCTGTACCAATGGTGTCTTCATTACTTCATCAACCTATTTCTCCCTTTTTGCCCCTAGTGTAACCCTTGCTTGAATTTCTGAATTGACTAGGTTTCATGAACGTCCTACTGAGATTGTGCTGGCATAGATTACCAGAAGTGCTGCAACACGACATCTTAGCTTTTAGTATACCTAAAACTGTTCGCAAATTCTAGAGATGACGGCGCCACGCCTGTTCGACGATGGAGAGCAAATGCAATGTTGGCTCTGAAGTAAGAGTTTGAGTCTCATTCACACCATTGTGATCCAATACCATCAATGTGTAAAAAACCGCCAGGCTTGCGCGAAACGCGTGGCCCAGTCCCAGCAAAAGCTGAAAGAGCTGTCTTTCAGAGCCTTTTCTGAAAACTCTTTAGGTAACTACTACAAGCTCACTCGCTGGGTACGAATTACGCCACGAATAATCATTATTTCTGTGTAGTAGGCCAGCATTCACTATGCTATCCTTCGTCCTTTTTCGGAAAAGCGCGTCGTGTTCATGACACACTTGCAAGGAAAAACGAAGTTCGTAATAAGTTGAAACATTAGACTACCCACTCGTTACGCAATTCCCCTTGTACCCGATTTTCCCTTAGGTGTTGTAAAATGTTTTATTACTTATAATGCCGCGATTCTTTTCCCGTTGACAGGCCTACCTAAGACCTCTTTTTAAACCAGTTCGAAGCACCCGCGGTGGTAGAATACTGGGCTGTATTCAGTGGTATTCAGTGGTAGAATACTGGGCTGGCTTACAGTGGACCCGGTTTCGAATTCACTTGCGCCCTTTGTGTTTTTCATTTACGTGTTTATTCTTCTTAATTCTTTGGATACTGGTTACGGACACCGGCGCTGGCAGCGGACAACTACGGTGCCACACGTGGCCTGTGTTTTGATCACATAACAGCTTTCGCTGTAAGAGAAGGAATATGTCCACACCACGTCACGTTTGAACGCGTGGGCGCCGAACATGGACGCTGAGGGTGGATTTCTAAACAAATTATCCCTCATGCAGCATGAGAGACCTAGGAGGAGGGCTTGTGTAGCCTAACTGTTCAAACAGATGATTAACTGATTAAGTGGCAGCTCTCGGCAAGGAGCATCTGCATAGCAGTTTCCGAATTTATCGTAGACAGAAGGTTTGCTTGTTAGATTTCTTTGCTATTTAAATTCTAGTTCTTTGAAATCACCATTTATTTGTTCGTTAAAATTTTACGTATTTACCTATTTTATTCGTAGCTCACCTTAAGATTGTCTAGTTTCAAATTCCTTAGATGGCTTAAATAAGATTTTTTCTCCTTCAAACTTTGAAATTTTTTTCGCCGTTACACTAGCCGTGGGTTTAATGACCAATCTCCCATGTGGCTATGATGCAAATATTATAGAACAAAGAAGCAAGCAAGCAAGCAGGCAGGCACGCTTTCGGCAAAAAAATTGTGGAAGTGAAAATTTTCAGCTTGGGCAGAAGGAGACTCTCCTATTCTTGCAACGTACCGTTCAAAATATGTATTCATACGTTTCAGGGAACTATGGCTCACAGAAACATATACAATACGAAGAAAAAAAGTGTTCTTTCTTACTTTTTCCGATCAAAAGAGTCTTCTTATCGCAGCCATTGACATTCTGAAGCATCAGTATCATGGCCAACGCTACAATGGCAAACACGCAGCACTTCATTTTGTTTACTGTCAAGTGTTCAGCTTATATCCTGTAAAGAAGACATATACACGTATATGCCAACTTGAAAATTCATTGCAGAAGGTGACAGATCCTGGGCTCATATTTAGGGTTATCAATAATGACGTCTCCAGCATGACTGTAACCTACACCTCTGACAAATTAGAGAAAATTATCATTCATTTGTTGTCCCATAGGTTTCAGATGCGTGTAATTTTTGTTTCCTTGAAAATTAGTATAACAATATGATGAAAATATTTACCAATGTGGTTGAAACAGCAACTTGCCAGATAACCATAGGACACAAACAAATCAACAAAACGAGAGCGAGAGAGCCAGCTTAGAAAGGAGAAGCTATACAACTTTCAACTTGGACTTTCAGGGAAACCCTTTACGGCGGTTCAGTAGTTACGGTGCTCGAGTGCTGGCACGAAGGATATGGCATCAAATGCCGGTCGTCGTTGCCACATTACCACGAAGACAAAATGATACAGAACCACCTACTTTTATAAAGAAGCGGGTTAAATAAAAAATCGTAAAATTTTCCCTTGTCCTCCACCAGAGCAACTCTTATAATTTCGTTACTTAAGTTACACACAGCACGGTCCCTAAAGTATGAAGAGAGTGATCAAAATATTATGCTGAAAGTTTACTTTATTAGTTTACAAGTTACCGTTCTTCAGTTTACGCATGTAAATCATAAAAACCTTAGACAACTGGCTCCTTAAATGCACAATTATTTATGTTTTTTCAGTTAACGCTTATCACTGCGCAGCAATGGTTATCATCCTATCGCTCAATGTGCAATTAGATTGTTTCATTTTGTGAATCTATCTTCTTAAGCTCACTGTAACAGGGACTGCTTTTGCAATCTTTATAACTTTGCCTACTTTAAAACTACGGCACCCATGTTGATTACATAAGAACATAAGAACGTGACAACGGCACATAAGGGGCCTAACCGTTTCATGTGTTGAGCGGATTGTAGTTTAGTGACGCGTGTGCTTTTCACAATCACTTACCATGAGTTGGTTTTTTAAGAAAGTTAATTTTTACCGTACGTCCGGGGTTACTGATTGTGTTTCCGTCAAAACGTACTGTAAGTTCGAGCTGTATAGCTTTTGCTGCGTTAATTCACACACCTCAGTTAGGCCCTCAACCAAGAAATAGTGAAAAAGAAAATGACATCAGGCAGTGATGAACGCGAGCTGTGAACAGTGAGCCAACATAGCGGAAGCACGTCCAATGCCTGACGTAAAGAGCATAATCCAGGGGGAAACTATAATTCCTTTTCTGTGTAAGTCATTCCTAAATGTAATGCAAAGGCTCTCAAATGAAGAACATATTTATGTATTGAAACACACTCCTCTTTATTATATAGACCACAACAGGGAACAGAAAAAATAAATTAACAATGTGCAACATCTTACTTTTTTAAACTCCACACACGTCAGTGAAACTGACGTTAAATTGGGTCTACAATAGTTTGTTTGCACAAATGCTTGAACATCTATAGGCTCAATTGCTACTGCCGAAAACCCTTCTCAAACGCTATCGCTTTGAAAGGTTATCTTTTTCAAGCTATCTTAACAAAAAAAAAACACTTTCAGCATAAAAGAAAATTGAGTTTTGACGATACAGTTTGCAAAACTTGCATAACTGGTAGGCGGATCACGCAGCACAGCTGCGCTTTGTTTTCAAATGTGAGAATTCTGGCGCGATGAGCAGATATGCGACTAAAGCAATTTTAGAGCCATTTTACGTCAAAACAGGCAGCTTGAGCATCGGTTTTCCTTTTGCTGTTGCAAGGTCTGCGAACTGGAAATAGTCTTAGTTTCTCGCAGTAGTAACCGTCCCTGGGATTAGTGCACAAGTGCCGAGAAGCGTACCACAGAAACGAGCCGCTACTATTTTCTACAGACAAATAATATATGTGGCACTCTCCTCAGAGTGTGCGTGGTGCTGCTCAGTCATGAAACTGGTTTATCATGCAATCCAGCTGTGCTGAAATGATGTTCTAAAGCATCGCTACAAAAAAGCTATGAGAATGAAGCTTCGTTTCAGTCGACTACGTTGCGGTATTGTTACGTAACTACACTGCGTTTTCGTGGCAGCGCCATGGTGGTTCAATGATGGCCAATAAGACAACGCCGCCAAAGAGGGGAAGTTATTGTTTCATGAGGGTGAATATGTGGTTCCTATGGTGATTTCATTTTAGGCTTTATAATCAAAGAAGCTTGGAGTTCATTCCCTAGCAGGAATGCTGGCTGTGCACTGGGAGTAAAATGTTTGGGCTCCTTGACACCTCGAAGCGTGTTTCACCAGTTGTTCGCCACTTTGCCAATGTAAGCAAAAAGAAATAAAACAAAGAAATACGAGTTCTAGAGTCTGCTTGTTCCAAAAAAAAAATATGGCGTTCCCTTCGCAAATGAAACAATCGCGCAATGCAAAACCCTAATGTTTTTTTTCTTTTTTTCTTTTTTTATTTCCTTGATGCCACTGACCATGCCGTTAGCGTCCTTATCGTAGGTCTGGCTTAAACTGTGTAGAGCTAATAAAGCCGTCTGCAAGCGAATGTGCGAAATACCTTATTTGTTAGCTTCTTGTGCACTTTTGTTATTTATGGGGTATAGATCGAATGACACTTGATTCCTTGCGAAAGAAATACGCTCAATACATCTTTTGAATAAGGCAAAAACAGAATTACATGTGCCCAATCAAGAGGAACCCTAGGTAGGCGAAACAATCGGCAGAACTATGGCGAAAAAAAGCTATCTGAAATCAGTATTACAAAAATTCGTCCAAGAAAAACGCATCGTATACTTACCTCCAATTGCTTTACGAGTGCGGAAAGCTGTGTGTGTAACAATTTTTTGCGCTCGCTATTTATTGCTTAGTTGTGGTGGTTGAAATCACAATGGAAAATATAACTTGATGACCATTGCAAGCTCCGGTAATTAATGCAATAAATGGTTCAGTAAAATATCACAAATTGATCTTCCCTAATTATGAAATGCGCAATGTCAGGCCAGTATCACGTCTGCAAGAAATAACGATCATCTATGGCAGAGGGAAGAAAAAATGATATCAATACACTTTAGAAGCGTATGATAATGAAGTCGCGCTGCGTATTAAATGACTATGAGTGATTGCGAGTTGTGTGAGCTATAACCTTGCGTTATTGAATTATAATTCAGGAAACAAAATACCTTCATTATTACAAGGTTCTGCCTCTTAAAAGCTACTAAATTGTGTTGTGAGTGATCCTTAGCAGTGTAATTCTGGTAATAAGATCATGATACAATTATAAGCAATAACTTCCAGTATGTGGTCGACTATAACAAAAAAAAATTGACCAGATCCCTGATAACTTAGAAATCAAGGTTATGAAAAGGATTCCGAGAAAAGGTGCCTGTTGTACCAAGCGATAGATACGAACTATTGAACAGATGCAAGTTGAACAATCTCTTACGTTTTATAAAGTCAATTTTACACTTGTTTATGACGAATTGTACTCGTCAAGAGGGAGCAACTTTTCTTACTCCATGGCCGAGATTCTACAGTAGGATGGTATATTTCGGAAAAAGCGTTTTCCACTGGCAGCTTTAGAGCGACCCACTGCGCGACGGAGGGTTCCGCGTGCTTCGTCTAAGAAAGACGGAATTCGCCGGAACTCCGAATATGCGTTGTCATTTGCGGTGCGATAGGGCAGCTAGGGTTCTTCAGATTTTCTTGGGTGGTGACGAGTACACTCTGTGCATGTGTTCACATTCCTAAAATGGCGTTGTTTGGCTGGTGACGTGGTGCTGGGTTGCTTCTCGTTTTGAGCAACATCGAGGGCACTAGTTCTGCTAGTAGTAGCCGCAGTTAAGCCGACGAGTCAAGCATGCTATAAGAAATGAGGTACAAGGAAATCGTTTTTGGCCTGCCGCGTGCAAGGCCAAAAAGAATCACCTACATCAAGGAAGTTTCCTGTACCCATTTATTAACGTGTGCGTAAACAACTTCCAACGTGTCCTCACGCGGGCTATTCACTTGTTGCACTCGCTGATCTGGCTTGCTGCAGCCCGACTGCTCACTTCAGGATTTCGGTGGCGGCTCCAGATATGCCAGTGGATTTCGCCTTTGAAGACGCCAACCTCAACAAGAATATTAGCAAGATCAGAAGGAGTAAGGTGGTATGCAACGCTTGTGCTAGCGAGGACTCTTGGGCTCGACACTTCTACAGAAATCAAATTCTTTGAATGATGGTTCACTACAATTTACGTCGACTAGAAGTGACGGCTGCATCATAAGAACACATACATAAAGTTTATAACAATTGTTCGTCAGCATTGAAACAGCAATTGACGTTGCGTACACATCACGTTTGATTAGTGCATTTTTTCAAAGCAGTGCCGACATAGGGCGTGGCTGGGTTATAGCACACTTGATTGGCACGGAGAATGCTCTGGTTAAAATCCAGCTGGGGCAATGATATTAAATGCGGAGTATTTCTTAGCAAACTACGGCGACTTTGAGCATTCCTATCTATCTATCTATCTATCTATCTATCTATCTATCTATCTATCTATCTATCTATCTATCTATCTATCTATCTATCTATCTATCTATCTATCTATCTATCTATCTATCTATCTATCTATCTATCTATCTATCTATCTATCTATCTATCTATCTATCTATCTATCTATCTATCTATCTATCTATCTATCTATCTATCTATCTATCTATCTATCTATCTATCTATCTATTTACTCTCCTGGTCGTCTTGATATTGGTATGAGTATGAAACTTGGTATGGCATAACATGATTGTATTACGAGCATAACAGATTAGTCATAACATGAAATATATTGTACGTATGTCATGAATGTCATGATAAACATTTCATGTTCTAGCTGCTTATGCGATGGTTTGATTCTCGTGACATTTTGCAGATGAGGCACGGTATGACATGACGGCATGGCTAACAAAAGTGACGAACTCTAACGTGGAAACCATAAAATGCATGACAATAATTTCGTGTTATGACTAGTCACGACTACACGCCACGCTCATGGTGTGCTCACGGTCGTTTCGCTAGCTTCACATATATCAACTTTGGTAATATGGGACGAGATGAATGATGATGGTACATGACTAGGGCAAAAATGATAAAATGGGTGTCATGTTAGAACAAGGCTATATTTAGCGCTCATGATGCACTTGCGGCTCTTTCGCTAGCTTAACATATACCAACTTGGATCTTACGTTGCTTTAATAGACCACGAAGGTAAATAACATGCCCAAACATGATATAGATTATGTGCGTTTTATGAAAACATGAATACCAGCTACGCTCATAGCGCGCTCACAATGGTTTTGCTAGCTCCACATATACCGAGTATTATATCACGTGACGTGAATACACGGCGTAGGTGAATGAGGCGTCTAAACCTAATAATTACAATATGCATGTCATCTGAAATATGAATACATGCTACGCTCATAGACTGCTCGCGGACGTTTCGCTGGCTCCACTTATACAAAATTTGGTATTTAAAGTCACATATCAACCTTCCTTATTTGTGCTTCGCTTATCATCGATTCTCGCTCTTCCAGAGATCTGCCAATTTTAGTGAGTATAGCTGCTCTGTCGAAATTGTGTTTTATTAAGGAAGCATGCAGTGTTTGAACTCGTGAGTTGAGGGTAATAGTAACATTGAAGTGTGCGCTGGTTCCGTAAATGGGGGCAGATTGAAAACGTGAAGAATAGGAACGACGAATATTTTCCCAGATAGCAGAGTAACTAAAATGTGAGATCACTTGGTATTCCAAGAAAAATTTTTGACACCTGTGCATCTTTATTTTCCGAAGCTTAGCGTGGGGAAAACGGCGTACAATAAAGACACACAATACACACAACACATTTGAGCAAAAGAACATAGCAAAGAACGCAAGTAGCAACACAAAAATTGCTAGCACCTGTCCAGTGTGTGCCTTAATGTGTGCCGTTTTCCTCGCACTACACTTCGATTTGAAGATATTGCACATACTCTGATCTTTTGACTTCATTAGTAAGTGTATGGGCACCTTGTGATTAGAACAGTTAAATAGAGCAGACTACATGCATAATAGCGCTTTGTAGCTGCTATTTGTCAATTACTACCCAACTTTCTTTTACTCTCTTCTGCATAATGTACGCCTGAAATTAGCTCAAATAAATATATCACAAGTTTTTTTTTTTGAATATAGGTCTGGACGTGTAAATCAATGTGCTCTCTTTTGTTATTTGTTAAGATCGTGCATCCGTGATACTGGGGCATTTTAAGATGCAAAATTAGCATCTTGCACAATAGGCGTTTTTTCCTAGGAAAACATGTCAATGTGAATTCCAGTTTTCTATAGATAATTTCCCAAGTTTCTTTGCTGGAGGCGGCTTTTTTATTACGTCCTGGCTTGAAGCAACAACGGTGTCATAATATAGCGCAGAAATAACATTATGGTGAGCTCACATGTCGTTGGAGAACACGTGACGTATTTCTGAAGAGGTTGTATTTCGTAACATGCAGGTAAATGTGGGCACACTTGTGCTTCCGGGTTTTCAGTGCCACCGAATGTCAATCGTTATTGCTGACCATAAAACCCGTGTTACCAAGTAATGAACCTGAAGATAACTCTGAGCTGTGCTGCAAAGGAAGTCGAAAGACGGTAGTCTTGTGTCTTGACGTGCTGTTGAAGATATGGCGCCATCTGGAAGTAATAAGAAGCGTGGTGGTGGAATAAACGATGTTTTTTTTTTAGAAAGTGGAGCCACTGGTGTGTGGCGACGGGACGTTTCAGGTAAAGCCTCTGAATTTTCCAGCAAAATGTACACTCTTATAAAGTAGAACGGTGTTCTCTTCATTTAGGGAGAAACGATGATATCCCCAATGTTCGTCTTAAATAGAGAAACCTTGCTCCTTTTGCCACCGAGAAACATGTTTCTCCCTATGAGAACCAAAATGGCTGACCCCAGATTAGCGAAGCGAGTAGGCTTAGCAAATGCATTGATTTTTGACTAAAAAGGAGAGCACGGCACTGACAGTTTCAAAAAATGATCCCACTGAGCTTGATATCAAACGAAATGATTATAAAAACAAGCAGACAAATCTGTGGGGATAACAACGTCGTGAAACAGAACGACGGAGCTAGTAGGTTTTGTTCAGCTAGCGAGACGACGTTCCCTTTGAAAGACACAGATACTGCGAATTGCTCAGCCGAAGAGCGCATGCTAGGCTTGCTGTATTTATGTTTCGCAGATTCACATAGTGTAGTGACGTTGTCCACGCGTTTACGAGGTCGCAGGTCACGAGAGGTGCCTCCGAACAGTATACTCGATCGCAACGAAACCACTCCGACTGATTAGTGCAGTTTTGATACAAAGATGTTCAACGTTTTATGTGTAGCTGAAGGTGTGAGAGCGGCATATCTGTGAAAAAGGTGGCAGCTGGCGCCATCTGGAGGGATTGAACGATACTAAAAAAACATAAAGCTGCCTGCGGCGACGTACGTCATCATACCCACCAGCACGGCTCCCTATCCGATGGTTGGCGAGTCATTCATGGATTACTCACTGACAGCAAACGCTTAATATAGTCAGCTGTATTGCATATGGCTACACAAGCACACAAGGACACATAATAAACATGTTGAGTGAACTCGATGAACAAGAATACAATCAACAATCCTCCACAGTGGCAGACACTTTGACGTGTTTCCTCACACCTTGCTACGAAAACACGCAATCTTATATTGCAATAGGTGATGAGTAAGCTTCGGTCAACTTTTTTTACGCTTTTTGGTCATACCACAACATGCACACACATAAATACGTTGTATCTGACTCTTAGACAATTGGAAGTTTATCATCAGTTGCGCAATGATGGCGGGAATAATTACTGGAGCTTATCAGGTTTTCGCGAAAACGATCACCCAAAACCATGCACAATATGTCAACGACATTCCGAAGGCTGCGCCATCTTTCGACCACTGTCACAGTTCTTTTTCTTGAAGCCGTCGAGAAGGCAAACGCTTGCTGCGCATTTGCCATTTCGAAGGTTACGTCTTTTTTTATTCTTCCACTTGTTACGCGGAGAGGGCGCAGTATGCAGACCAGACTTGGTCTTTGTCGTGGCAGGTGTTCTGTGGTGGCGTAGACCTCGTTTACTTGTTTCGTGTTTACGGTTGCTTATATTCTTTTTACGTGCTTACCACAAGTGTGACCGTTAGCGATGGATACAAAACACCACTAGCCGTTTAATGACAATGTTTTTGATGCAGTAAAGACTGTCTTAGCAGTGTATATGTACGTTACAACGCGGGTCGTGCGACAGAAATGAAGGATGACCTTGCACCCGACGGTGTTATTTCGTGAGCGATGGCAGTGGCTGTTGGCGTCACGGCAGCTCGATTACTTGAATGAAGGAACTAGCACTGCCGTGAACCAATTTACTATAACGTTATAACATGCTGTGCCTACATACTTATCTGCTTCAGATGCGTCTTTCGATTTGCCTCATGTGTCAACTTGCAGTCATTGTGCGTACTACAATTGTCATGTGAGCGCTATGGCTGCGGTGGTTACTATCACTCTAGTTTCGGAATACTCTTTTCACAGAGTTGCGTGAAAGTGTTAGTTCTTACCTGCCGTGCACAGCTGTTACTAGAAGTGCATTTTGTGTTGAGTTTCTCAAGACAAAGGACAATCATGTGGACAAAAAAGACATACTGCACGCGTGCATAATTCCGTCCCACCTCTCAGTGCTGGCATGGGCAATTCAAAATGCACGCGATTGAGAACTTGGTTTAACTGACAGAACTCAGTGGTTTACTTTTCACAAAAGTTCAGTTATGATGATGTTTGAAACGTTTCTGAAGATTTTAACCAATCTGGAAAATAAACGCTCGGTGAAACTTCGCAGCCTGTCACCTTTGTGCTTTCACCTGCCGTAGTAGCATAGCATCATTGAAAGTCGTGTGACTATGCTGAAGGATACAGGTTTGACTTTCGGCAATGGCGGCCAAATTTGGAAGGGGAGAAAATGCAAAAAACCCCCATATGGTAGTAACGGCACGTATAGCTACACCAGCTTTATATGATTGTGCTTTCACGCACGAACTGTACAGTGGTGTCACGTTTCCTAGAATGCTGAAAATTTAGGTATGATGCTTTTTGTGCGCCTCGTTGAGTTTATGAGTGCTGTTGATGCCGTTTGAAACTGAAAATGCGTTTGCTTACCAAGTATGTCGACACCGAAAACATACATAATTTGTGCACAGTCTAAGGTAATCGATAAAGCAAGGCTGTTTAGGAAAGCACAGATTCTTGTATTCCTGACAAATTGGTAGTATGGAACAACACGAGACACACACGTAAGTGGCGGAGCAACGTGCGAGTGCCTCGCGATAAAAAAACGAGGCGTTTACTCTACTCCAACAAAACAAATCTAAGAAATAAACGTCTTGCCTGCATTGCTTGCATCAATCCTAGGTAAAAGTAATCGCTCGCGAATGGCCGTGGCCGGCTAGGCTCGGCGTGCGCATGCACGCGGGCAAGACCCCCGTGGTCGAGGAGAAACATGAACACTGAAGAAGAAACGTTGCTCCTTCGGTTTTGCCGCGAGAGGGCGCGACGGATAAAGCGCCCGAAATAGAGAAAGGCCGCGCCGAAGAAGAAACGGAGCCCGTCTCCATTCTCGCTTCTTCTTTAGAGTAACAGGAAACGCACAAAGCCTGCATATTCCACTTTATAACTGATTGTTATGTACTTGCATCCCATTGAGCGTGCTTCCTGTTAGTTTCCTTATTCGTTGTAATTTTCTTGTACTTCCACCCTTCACTTGCACTTACGTTGTGTAATAATACCTGCTGTGATAACTATTCCTTTTATTGTTATTGTCAACAGTGTGCCACTGCAGTAGCCCGAATTTGGGACCCCTCTCTGCATACTTTTAACTGCGAACTTTGTATATTGAACGAATGTATAAACTTAAATAAACTAAACTCCCTTTTTCGTTCTTAAGATTAGAATGTCAGCGCAGTGTAATAAACCCTTCGGTTTTAAGAAATAAGAATGTTTTCTTTCACGAAAAACACACTGCTGTACGCCTATATATTGCAGTTACGCCTGAAATACGCATAAAGTTTGCTTTTTGATAGACAATGTTCACAAATATAAACAAATGCACCAGATAAAAATTAGCGGGCTTTTAACGCAGGCTTTCAACCGGGTGGCTGACTCCTACAGACGGACAGTCGAACCAAAATTTTTGCGTTGACGTGCTCGAAAAAGAGTACTGTCTAAAAGACTTCGGCTTCAGAGCACGCATATGCGTCGAAGAGTTAGCCCAGGCTAGATGTTCGTTACCTATGGTGTCATATGTGGTGCTCCCACTGTGAAAACTTGGCTCGTCGTGCTCACAGCATTATTGTTCTAAGCTACTACTAAATCTTGCCATCAGGGGGTTTTTTTTCTAACATATACCTACCATACTAAAAAGCATTCCATATACCGAAGCAGTGGTGTGCTTGTTGCACCTGCAAGTCAGTGTAGTGCTGCCCAGGTGTATGCAAAAATATTAAAGTCCATCAATTATCTCGACCCTGCAGCATAGTTCGAAAGTCAAACTCCAATTGTTTTAATTGTGCTACATTCGTATTTTCGAAGAACGCCTTTTGGCCAAAACTAGGGTAGCGTATTGCTGCTCCACTAGAAAGCGCGCTGTCGAGTCAATGTGAAAATTTGTGTAGAGAGAGAGACAGAATTACTTGAATCGGAAGATTGAGAGGTTTGCCTGGTTTTTCACCTGACAGGCTACTCCAGTTGCCGGGTGATCACAGGGGTATATACAATGATAAAAACACAACACGTACAGTTACATACACGCATAACAGTCACATATCACATAAAGTCACACACACTCACTGCACTATTTACAACGTTTCGTTCGAGCCTGTGACCCGTTAGAACGTCAGTAGCACTTTTGTAGAGTCTAGCGCACTGGAGGTGTTCTGCCGTGGGCCTAGAATATATTTTAACTTCAAATTTGTGTCCTGTTTCATCTTTGCGCCCATCCTCAGAGGCGGTCTTTCTGATGCGTATTTCGTATACTCACAGAGGACAGAATTGATGTCTTCAACGACGTTACATTAGGCACAAAATGCTTAGTCGGACAGTCCACTTTCGTTCGTGAAGTAGTTCGTATATGCAACGTGTATACGGATGCGATGTAAACACTTTTCATCTTGCCTGTTGAGATTTCATGGCATCCTTAAGACACACAATGGATCAATCTTGTACAGAGGCTCATACTGTTGTCTAGGGTTTGCCCAGAGGGATCGCTGGAGACGCCAGGCGTGTGCAGACACTAGCGTTGCTGTTTCTTACCTCGACAAAGGTATCTCGACGATTTATGCTGAAGTGTCCTGGGCAGCTTTGGCAGCGTCATCAGCTTGGACATTGCCTTGTATTCCGCAGTGAGCAGGTGTTCACTGCAGAACAATACGATGATAGAAGTTAAAGGCTTTCTTGCATAGGCGTTTGACGTTCATGACGAGTTGGTCCTGCGTGCATGGATATCTCAGTGACTGTAGCGCTGCTTTTGAGTCAGAGAAGATGACCCAGGACTTGGCTGTCTGGTCAATGATGTAATTAATGGCAGCCCGCAGTGCGTATTTCGTTCGGTAGATGAGGTGGCTGCAGATGAGTTGCAGTGACTGAGAGTGGCAGAGAGGGTGACATTAGCAGATGGAATCCAGACGCCAATGGTGGATGATGTAGACGTAACGAAGCCGTCAGTGTAAAATGACGGTGAGCTCCATAGTAGTTTTCCAAATGCTCTAGAGTGAAAAGTCTGAGTGCCGGTTTGGGTGTGCGTCTTTTGCTCTTGAACCCAAGAACAAAGATGACTCTGGTACAAGAAGGAGATTTACACAATGGTTCTGCATGCATTGATGCTCTCTGATAGTGTAGCAAAAGGAGGCTCCGCACAGAGCTACTGTTTGAAGCAAGAGAAGGATCCGGCACTCTGGTGGCATAACGTAAGTGGACTCGAAGAAACTACTGCTGCAGAAGAGCAGGAGCTGGAAGGCGCCTACTTTCAGCAAGAGTTACGATGCTTGATGTGTTCTTTGGTATGCCAATAGCACACCCTCGGGGCTTGTGCCTGGTCTCCAGTCAGTGCCTGTATGTTCGTTCGAAAAATTCCATGCATCGCAGGAATGCTGTAACGTAAAAGACCTTCGCAGAGAGCAGTATACATTTGTAACAAAGCATTAACGGTACAGCCCCCGGCATTGCCTGTTAGTGAGCGAAAGATACTCGCGTAAGACGCCACTTTTTCCTTTAATATCCGAACATGGGGAGTCCACGTCATTAGCCGGTCGATTGTCACTCCCAAAAACTTATGATTTGTCACAACCGAATGAGATAATGAGCTACCTTCGATGTGTAGCTTGAGACAACAAGCCTCGTAAAAGCAATGGCGGCACACTTTTGTGGTGACATCGTTATACATCGTTCAAGCGAGAATTTTTTGATGTAGTTGAGAGCTTTCTGCAATCTCACACGTATAACACGTCTGTTGCGACCACTGCTTCATATAGAAAGGTCATCTGAGTAAATTAAGATTTATGCCGATGCTGGGTTGCGCTTCTCTAGTCTGATAAGAGAGATGTTGAATAAACTCGGACTGAGGACACCACCCTTGGGAACTCCTTGATGCACTGCGTGTGGAGTTGTGTCAGCTTCTTTTGTGGACATGTAGGCTGTCCTGTCTATGAGGTAGGCCAACATCCAGTGGCACATACGACCTCCTACACCTAATGACCTCAGGACCTGCAAAATAGGCTCATGAGTCACGTCATCAAACGCTCCTTTGACGTCGTGGAATACACTGATAGTGATGTTGCCGGTTGCTTTGTTAAACTTTAGGCAGTTGATGAGATTGATTACTTTGTCAATGCTGCTGCGTCCTTTTCTAATTCCAGATATTTGTTGGGGGTATGCATTCTTGTTCACAAGCAGCCACTCAAGGTGTATCGACAACATCTTCTCCATAAGCTTTTTACGCAGCTGAGAAGAGCAATGGAATGATAAGAGTTGAGTTTCGTGGGAGGTTTGCGTGGATATTTAGAATAAGAATAACACGGGGTCGTTTCCAGGAGGGCTCAAGACGGCCACTCTCCCAGCTGGCATTGAATATGGCAAGTAGACGAATCTTTGTCTAGTCGCCAAAATTGGTTAACTCAGCGTGGCTGACGCAATTAGGTCCAGATGATGAGGCCTTGTTGATCAGTGCCAAAGCACCAAGAAGTTCCATGATGGTAAAAGGTTCATCTACTTCAATGGTGCTTGGCGGCGTTGAAACTTGTCGTAATGACCGAGGTAACGTTGCTAGAGCCGCTGCAGTAATTTTAGAGCAGAAAACCTCCGCCATGTTCAACTCGCTGCTGTTACGAGACAAAGCAACTGAGCTGAATGGACGCAGGTGTGGTTTTCAGGCTACGAAGAACACTCCATATTCTTGACAGCAGCTTTCTTGGGTCTCGTTCTGAACAGAAAAACCGCCATTGCCTTTTATCTAGTTTGTCCAGGTGGCGTTTAATTCTCTTTTATATTCGCCTGGCCTCACGAATATTATCTATAGACAGTGTCCTACGAGCACGTCTTTCAGATCGGCGACGAATATCCGCAGCTTCTAATACTCCACGTCGACCATTGAGTGAGTGCGAGGTGTTTCTAGATGCTTGGTCCTGCTTTGGTTTGCTCGATTCACAGCAGCCACGAATTCCTCATACGTGATTTCAGATGGCTCTGCATCCTCGATTGCAAAGTTATATGCTTTCCAGTCAGTGCACCGGATCCTCCTTCGCTTTGTGTTTACAATAAAATAGCCCAATAAGATGTAGGTGGGCACGTAAACCCTCCCAAGACTATCGATGTCAGCAAACCAGGTTACCCTAAAAATGAGCCAGGCGGAGATCATGGTCACGTCCAGGGCGCTGCAGCGGTAGTTCCTAAAGAAGGTTGGCTGCCCATCATTAATAATCACCAGGTTGTTTCAATGAGCGATGCCGAAAAGGCGTGTACGGCACACTGAAATCTCCTCTCGCCCCAGGCTAGGTGATGTGCATTGAAGTCCCCGGTGAGTATGTAAGGTCCAAGTGCTCCATATTGTCACGGGGTCGTGACGTGGCCGAAGACAGGAGACTTCGTGTTAGGATTTAACTGTTTATTTGGGCGAACCTGTGCCCGGTAAACTGAAAGTCCAATTACAGCAGCAGTCTCGCACAGATAGCAGTCTCGGACTGATAGCGGCGAACGGAGCGTCGGCCTTCGATCAACTACTGACAAGCGGCGAAGCGCGTCGGCATTTATACTCTTGCCGTCGAATGTTCTAGCGTTATCGCTGGCGGTGGCGTAGCTTCTAGAACAATCTGTACCGTTCGCACAGTGGGCGTGATCTTATCGAAATGATCTACTACAGTCCGGAACCTTCTAGAAAACTGCAGGCGCAGTTTGCGCTGAGAATCGTGCGGTGTTTTCGGATGATAACAAAAACTTGTGAAATGGAACGTGGCATTGCCCCCCTCTGAAAAAAGGCATCGTCCCGATGCTTTAACTAAAGATGAAAGTACAATAATAATGCAAGAAAGTACAATGAATAAATTACGATACAACAATAATACAAAAAAAACACTAGTTCAGTTTGTTAACACGCATGAAACGGCTTGAGGCGCGTGACATGGACGACTTCAGGTCGCGATCGGCGTCGTTGAGAGTTCGTGATGCCGTCGGGGACAACCTCGTAATCAAGTGGGCCGAGCCGTCGAACCACCTTGTACGGTCCGAAGTACCGTCGCAGAAGCTTTTCACTTAGTCCACGTCGACGTATCGGCGTCCACACCCAAACACGTTCACCGGGCTGGTATTCCACGAAGCGTCGTCGAAGGTTGTAACGGTGGCTGTCGGTCGTCTGTTGATTCTTGATACGGAGACGCGCAAGTTGTCGGGCTTCTTCGGCGCGTCGAAGGTACTCGCTCACATCGAGGTTTTCTTCGTCGGTGACGTTGGGTAACATGGCATCGAGCGTCGTTGCCGGGCTCCTTCCGTAGACCAATTTGTATGGAGATATCTGCGTCGTCTCCTGCACCGCCGTGTTGTATGCGAAGGTCACATACGGAAGAATGGCGTCCCACGTCTTGTGTTCGACATCGACGTACATTGACAGCATGCCGGCGATCGTCTTGTTAAGCCGTTCGGTGAGGCCGTTGGTCTGTGGGTGGTACGCTGTCGTCCGGCGGTGGTTTGTTTGGCTGTATGCCAAGATTGCTTGAGTTAAGTCGGCAGTGAATGCCGTTCCTCTGTCGGTGATAAGGACCTCTGGGGCGCCATGACGTAGGACGATATTTTCGACGAAGAATTTAGCTACTTCGGATGCACTGCCTTTTGGCAGGGCTTTTGTCTCGGCGTAGCGGGTGAGGTAGTCGGTAGCTACCACGATCCACTTGTTTCCGAAAGCCGACGTCGGGAATGGCCCCAGTAGGTCCATACCAATCTGCTGGAAAGGTCGGCAAGGTAAATCAATTGGCTGCAGAAGTCCCGCTGGCCTTGTCGGCGGTGTCTTGCGTCGCTGACAGTCCCGGCATGTTCTCACATAACGAGTGACGTCGGTGGTAAGACGTGGCCAGTAGTACCTTTCTTGTATCCTCGCGAGCGTGCGAGAAACACCGAGGTGCCCTGCCGTCGGATCGTCGTGAAGGGCCTGCAGGAGTTCTGGTCGCAGAGCTGAAGGCACCACAAGAAGGTACTTAGCTCGAAACGGCGAAAAGTTTTTCTTTTGTAGAAGACCGTTTCGTAGAAAGAACGACGCAAGTGCGCGCTTGAATATCTTCGGGACTTCGGCGGTCCTGCCTTCGAGGTATTCCATTAGGGCCTTTAGTTCCGGGTCGGCCCTCTGTCGTTCAGCGATGTCGTCGGTAGTTATCGTTCCTAAGAAGTAGTCGTCATCCGGGTCGTCGGGTAGCGGTTGGTCGACAGGTGCACGAGAGAGACAGTCGGCGTCGGAGTGTTTTTTGCCGGACTTGTAAGTGACAGTAATGTCATATTCTTGAAGTCTCAGGCTCCATCGTGCGAGGCGACCTGAGGGGTCCTTCAAGGTGGCTAGCCAACACAATGCGTGGTGGTCGCTCACAACTTTGAAGGGCCTGCCGTAGAGGTAGGGGCGAAATTTCGACGTAGCCCAGATGATGGCGAGGCACTCCTTTTCTGTTGTGGAATAATTTGCTTCTGCTTTGGATAGCGATCGGCTGGCGTAACTAATAACCCTTTCAAGTCCGTCAGCCCTCTGTACAAGAACGGCGCCAAGACCTACGCTGCTTGCGTCAGTATGTATTTCTGTCTCGGCGAATTCGTCGAAATGGGCAAGTAACGGAGGCGTCTGAAGGCGATGTTTAAGCTCCTGGAAAGCATGTTCCTGCGGCGTTTCCCACTTAAACTCCACGTCGACCTTGGTAAGGTTAGTGAGAGGATCGGCGATGCGGGCGAAGTTTTTCACGAACCGCCTATAATAGGCACACAGGCCCAGAAATCGGCGCACGGCTTTCTTGTCAGTGGGTGGCGGGAAGTCGGCGATGGCGGCTGTTTTCCGTGGATCGGGACGAACTCCAGACTTGCTGATAACGTGCCCCAGAAACAAGAGCTCCTCATACGCAAATCTGCACTTTTCTGGCTTCAGTGTGAGTCCGGAAGTCTTGATGGCTTGAAGTACAGCTTCAAGGCGCCGAAGGTGCTCGTCGGAACTCGAGGAAAACACGACGACGTCGTCCAAGTACACAAGGCAAGTCTGCCACTTCAATCCTGCCAGTACTGTATCCATAACGCGTTGAAACGTTGCAGGCGCTCAGCAAAGGCCGAAGGGCATCACCTTAAACTCGAAGAGGCCGTCCGGTGTTATGAACGCCGTCTTCTCTCGGTCTCTTTCGTCGACTTCGATTTGCCAATAGCCAGTCTTAAGGTCCATTGACGAAAAGTACATGGCGTTATGGAGCCGATCAAGTGCGTCGTCTATTCGTGGGAGGGGATACACGTCCTTTCTTGTGATTTTGTTCAGGCGGCGATAATCGACGCAGAAACGTAGGGTCCCATCCTTTTTCTTCACTAACACCACGGGGGATGCCCATGGACTCTTGGACGGCTGGATAATGTCATCCCGCAGCATTTCATCAACTTGTCTCTTCATGGCCTCACGTTCTCGCGTCGAAACCCTGTACGGACTCTGACGGAGTGGTCTGGCATTTTCTTCGGTTATGATGCGATGTTTCGTGATTGGGGTCTGCCGAATTTTCGATGACGACGAAAAGCAATCCTCGTATTGCAGGAGCAGGGCCTTGAGCTGTTCTTGCTTATCGTTCGGAAGTCTGGGATTGACGTCGAAAGCTATGGGAGGGGCTTGGTTCCTCTGAGCAGGTTCCGCAGAATCGGCGAGGGCGAAAGCACTGGTGGCTTCGACAATTTCTTCGATATATGCGACCGTTGTTCCTTTGTTCACATGTTTGTACTCATTGCTGAAATTCGTGAGCAAAACCGTTGCTTTGCCTCCCCGCAGCTCTGCAATTCCTCTTGCGACGCAAATATTTCGGGTGACCAACAGATGCTGACTGCCTTCAACGACGCCTTCCAAGTCAGGTGATTTAAGAGCGCCGACTGAAATAATGACGCTTGAGCGAGGCGGAATGGTGACTTGTTCTTCCAGCACATTCAAGGCATGGTGTCCTGATGGCGTGCGCGGCGGTAGTGCTTCTTCTGTGGATAACGTTATCGACTTTGTTTTTAGGTTGATGACAGCACCATGGAGGCATAAGAAGTCCATGCCAAGGATGACATCTCTCGAGCAACGCTGTAGGACTACGAAGTCTGTAGGATAAATACGGCCGTTAATGGTGACTCTCGCTGTGCAGATTCCTGCAGGCGTTACGAGATGACCTCCGGCTGTGCGGATTTCAGGGCCTTTCCAAGCTGTCCTAACTTTCTTTAACTTCGCGGCGAACGACCCACTGATGACAGAATAGTCGGCTCCAGTATCGACGAGAGCAGTCACACTGTGGCCGTCGATAAGAACGTCGAGGTCGCTAGTTCGCCGTCTCGCATTACAGTTAGGGCGTGGCGTCGGGTCACGGCTGCGTCGGCTTGTTCCGCTGCTTCCATGCTGCGTCGTCAGGCCACCTTCGGTAAATGAGCTTTCGCCGTCAGGGCTTTGCCTGGCTGGCGTTGTGTTCGGAAAGCTCCGTCGCGGCGTCGTCGTCGTCGTCGGATCTTCGGTAGTTCGTCGCACAGCAACCGCACCTCCACCGGTTGCTGCCCTTAGTTTCCTGGATACGGGCTAGGAGACCGGCCCCGCGTTGGGCCAGAGTACTGCCGGTGGTGCGGTGACGTACGGCGGCTGGGCGACGGCGAACGCGAAGGGCTTCGTGGTGTCCACCGAGTTCCTGTCAGGTAGTCGGCGATGTCACGTGGTCGTTCTCCTGGCTGTGGATGCGGTGCATTGACGGCGAAGCCACGCAGTCCCATCTGTCGGTACTGGCAACGGCGGTATGTGTGTCCGGCCTCGCCGCAGTGGTAGCAGAGCGGGCGATGGTCAGGGGTGCGCCAGACGTCAGTCTTCCTCGGTGCACTGCGCTGGGCCGCTGGCGAACGGTATGACGTCGGTGGGGGTGGTGGCGGCGGTGGCGTCTGTCGACGGAAGTGCGATGGGGCGGCGTTTTGGCGTGGACGGGGAGGAGCGTTGTGGCGCAGTGCAGCGGCGTAGCTCATAGCTTCCGGCTCGGGTAGCGGTGCGTGGGGAATTTGAAGCGATTGCCGAACTTCTTCTCGCACAATGTCGGCAATTGAATCCACTTGAGGCTGGACCGAAGGCAACAGCTTGCGCAGCTCTTCCCGCACGATCGCTCGGATCGTTTCACGCAGGTCTCCGGAGTTACTGGCTTGAGCAGCAGCGCAGTCTGCAGTCAGGCGACGATTATACTGTCTGGTGCGCATGTCCAGGGTCTTTTCGATAGTGGTCGCTTCTGCTACAAATTCTTGGACGGTTATCGGTGGGTTTCTGATCAGTCCCGCGAAGAGCTCCTGTTTGACCCCTCGCATGAGGAAACGAAATTTTTTCTCCTCAGGCATGTCTGGATCAGCGTGACGAAATAGTCGGGTCATTTCTTCTGTGAAAATGGCGACATTTTCATTTGGTAGCTGAACCCGAGTCTCTAATAAAGCAGCGGCCCTCTCTTTGCGAGCGACGCTCGCGAACGTTTGAAGGAATGCGCCGCAGAAAACATCCCACGTTCGGAGCGTGGACTCCCGATTTTCAAACCAAGTCCTTGCGGTGTCTTCCTAATAAAAGAACACACGACGCAGCTTTTCGTCATGGTCCCAGTGGTTGAGGGCGGCCACACGGTCGTATGTCTCCAGCCAGGACTCCGGGTCTTCGAACGATGACCCATGGAAAATTGGTGGTTCCCTGGGTTGATGCATGACCATCGTGGGCTGGGACGCTGCGGTTGTCGTTGTCGCTGCAGTCGCCGTCATGGCCTTTGTCTTCCGCGGCTTGTCTGGTAGAAGCCCGTACTCCGGTGGTAGCCCTTGCTGTCGGCGGCTTGTTCGCTGCTCCTGGTTGGTGTCGGTGTCTTCTCCGCGACGTGGGCTGGGTTCACGGCTTGACGGGGGCGTCCGGTACATGAACGAAGCAGCACCTCCACCAGATGTCACGGGGTCGTGACGTGGCCGAAGACAGGAGACTTCGTGTTAGGATATAACTGTTTATTTGGGCGAACCTGTGCCCGGTAAACTGAAAGTCCAATTACAGCAGCAGTCTCGCACAGATAGCAGTCTCGGACTGATAGCGGCGAACGGAGCGTCAGCCTTCGATCAACTACTGACAAGCGGCGAAGCGCGTCGGCATTTAAACTCTTGCCGTCGAATGTTCTAGCGTTATCGCTGGCGGTGGCGTAGCTTCTAGAACAATCTGTACCGTTCGCACAGTGGGCGTGATCTTATCGAAATGATCTACTACAGTCCGGAACCTTCTAGAAAACTGCAGGCGCGGTTTGCGCTGAGAATCGTGCGGTGTTTTCGGATGATAACAAAAACTTGGGAAATGGAACGTGGCAATATTTTATGTCCTGCAGTCTGTCCACATCGAATGTGGTTAGAAATAGTATGTATGCCACAATAACTGTAAATACCAAGGTGTCCATCTTCACTGTCACTACATCATATTCATTGAATGCGTCAGCTGATATGTGGTGAACATTGAAAGGTAAATTGTTGCGAACAGCTAAAACAACTCTCCTGAAATTCGTTCCTGTTGATGAGACTGTGATGGTGTATCCTGCAAGAGGTATGCCGCTGCGCAATGGGACTCTTCGATGGCGATCATCAGAAACCGGTGCTTGTATACAATATTTCTGAAGTTGGAAAGACGACGACGGAGACTGCAGGCGTTCCATTTAAATATGGTTACCTTGTCTCTAATATTCTTCAGACTGGGTGGCTGGGACGTTAACGCCATTGTGCCAGAACAGGAGACAGAATATCAAGCAGTGTCAGTATACTCTTAGCTATCGGGGAGGACATCGGAGCGAGGAAGCTGCGTACGGCGTCGACAAGGGCAGAGAGCAATGGGTATATGTTTCTATTGTCTTGTCGAGTGCTGTACTCGCGTGGTATAGTCCAAGAAGTTGACGCCTGCGACTCGTTCGACTGGCTAGACGTACGCTTCTGAGCACTTCGTGTGGAAAGAGCGGGATCTGATTGACGTACCGGTAGAAACGGGAACTCAGTTGTGTCGTCTGACCCGTGGAGGATTTTCTGATGTTCGTTTGTCTACTGTGGGCATCATTGCTTGGCCACCACTTCAACGATTCTGTTGATGGCGTATCGCATCCTTTGCCATTCAGTACACAACGTTGTTTTCCACCTTGTAGTTGTGAATGCGCTTCTCTTTGCGTAGAATGGGGCAGTGAGTAGACGTAGATTCATGCTTTTTCTTGCAGTTAGGACACTGTGGCTTCTCATTTGCACATGCAGATAGATCGTGGTTTCCACCGCAGTGAGAGCACCATGCCTGTAGCCTGCAGCCACCAGTAACATGGCTGAAACACTGACACTTGGAAACTGTCTCGGAGTCCCAATGTACTTGTACACTCGGTATCGTGTATAGCGTAAAAGTACGTGTTCAGGAGCACTTTTCGTGACAAACACAATTAGGATGTTTTCTAACGCTTCTAGCCGCCTTACAGACCTGACGGGAGCTCTTTGAAAAAGGGCAGCGAGGATGTCTGCTTGATCAAGGTCTACTGGGACTCCCTTGATGATGCCTACTGCGCAGTTGCTCGGTCGTGGCTCGTAGGCTCGTACAAGTACTTCTGCAATGCTTGAGATTTTCAGTAGACGTTCGGAAGCGATTACCTTACAATTATCTATACCTAGAAGATTCTGATGTTCATTTTGCCGTACATGCAGTACTCCATCTGCAGCTGCTTATTCGACGGCTGCTTTCAACGCAAGTGGATTGAATCGTGTGATAACATGCTCTGGGTTTTTTTGGTTTGAATATAATGGTCAAGTTCGGCTCAGGTATGTTTTCTGCTGGCAAAGAATTAGGCGGCATGTGCGATTTCTTCGATACGCGGCAGCGTTTGGTAGGTGGTACATCGACGTGTTTTCCGAGCCATTGGAAGAAGGCACGGTAGCATCCATGTACGTAATAGTGGCAGAGGATTCAGACGTGTCAGAAAAGTCATCATCTGCACCCTTAGGCAGATTTCATGGGAGGGCTTTGGCCAGGTTGTAGCAAGAGATTTGCAGAATAAGAAGTAGATCTCTCGACTGTAGCCGTTGGAGGCTGCTTCCCAGCGCCAGAGGTTGTCCCGATACGGAGTGCCACCACTTTTGTTTGATGTGCTTGGTCTGGCGTGGTACCAGGCTGAAGCTCAGGAGGCTTCGGCAGGTGCGGCCTCTGGGGCACCGCACCCATTGCTTGGATCATGTCCGACGCTCAGAAATTCAGTGTGCAGGAAGCTCAGTGGGGCAGAAAAAATGAGAAAAACAACGCCAAGACGAACGAAGCAGAACCACCACCATGCAGCTTGTTCTTAACAATCAGGGTGAAACACCTTTTTAATTACTGCAGTCCAACTCGTTTATAAAATATGTTGTATATTAAAATACCAAAACCAGCATATGATTATCAGATACGCCATAGTGCAAGGCTTTGGAAATCTCTATCACCTGGGGTATTTTAACGTGCACCTAATCCTAAGCACATGGGCCTCAACAGTCACGCCTCCAATGAAATTGCGGTGCGACCTGTGGGTCCGCAGCCGAGTGCATTGGTCATTAGACCACCGTGGTGGGGGCTGTTTCCTTGGTTGACAACAATATCAGGCTTTTATTTTTCTTGGTGATCACTTACTCTCAGTACATCTAATCACGTCTTGAGAACCCTCATTCAACAGAATAAATTTGTATTGCTAATCATCGTGATAAGGTAATGTGAAATATTACTCATTGAAAATTCCCATTCTTAATTTTAAAACCGTTATCATCACCTAACCTTCATGCGATTTTGCTTTCGGACGAACTTTTTATGCGATGTCATTAGGGGTATAACTGCTATTTTAAATCCTACTGCTCAATCACTTCCAGCTCGAGAAAGTGGAATAGCAAAAGGTTTTCTCTCCGGGGCTGCAATAATTATCCATTCTTTTTCGTTTTCCAGCTGTCAAGCCATCTCCCCGTTTTTAATGGGCAATATTAGAAGCCTCTTTCTGACGTGAAAAGCAATGATCTAATTTATCACATAGGCCTAGTATTAACGTTATGGCCTAATTGAACATAGAACTTTTGTGGCTTCTCTTGCACATCTTTCTGATGAGACACCACCAAATAATTTAAATAGCGAGCCTAGTAACCTTTGTTACAATTTGATTTTTGTAAGCTAAATATATTGGGTAAGTAACTACGTTCTCACTTGCTTTACGTAGTAGTTGCATATGAGAGGTGTTACAATGCGTGAAACCTTCATTTTCTCCACTACTTTGCGGCATCTTGCTTTGATATATCTTCTAGTGAGATCGGCCCACCCAAATATGGCCTGCAGACAACTCCGAGCGAATGTAGGCCTATAGCGTACTTGCCGAGCCGGTCATACGTGTTATCAGCGCTTCTCGGCTTAATAATTTGCAATCGCAATAAGTATAACTGACTGCACAGTACATTCCTCAATAGGTTCAACGAATAAACTATTGTTTCCTGCATAGGCGTTCGTATGCGGAGTGATGACCGTCGATGCGACGCGCTTTCAGCCAGCACATACAGGCCGCCACCAAAAACAGCCGGGTGCACTCGCCGGCATTTCGCTTACTTACACGTGAGAACATGGGGTTTTCAATACGTAAGTGCTAATAAAGTATTATGATGAGATATTATGAAAACATTCAATTGGATGGTTAACAATCAACCTTGAAGTTGCAAGTGCATATGCGAATCATTGCACTCTGACACGGCCGCATCGCTAGCATATTGTTGCGCGTAGAAGAAAATACACAAAACCAGTTGACACCCTTCCTTTTTCGCAATTTTTGGTTTAACCACAACAGGATGCACAGGAGCGTTCGTTATGATAGCTACTACGCATTTCGCGCGATCAATTTGTATTGTAGCACGTGACCAAATAGTCACAACTTACCATCAAGACATCAAAACAAACCTTCGATAACAGTCGAAATACGGCTGTTCTCCCACTCTTCGAGTGAGAAAAGTATGTAAAAAAAGGTATGCGATACCTTGTATTTCTTGAAGTACGTGCGAATAAGAAGCACCTAGAGCAAATTGCAACTCAGCAAGGACAAGGGGCGCAGCCATGTTGCCAGAAATCGCCACACTGGCTTCCGGGTGACAAGAGATCTTTTCGGGTTTTCCAGAAACGCGTGATGCAATAAGCGCTGGCTACAATTGGGCCTCCTCAACAGCAAATCTGGTTGCTTATCGCTGTTGTTTGTCGCTGTCATGAGAAAATTACGTGCGTGGGGTTAGGGCTTCACAGAGACTTCTCACAGGAGGACTCCTAGTTTTCACCGTTGGTTCAGTTTTGAACTATGGTCCAGCCGTGGCCGCCTAGGTTGTTCCCTAGCTGGAGCTTCACATCAGTGCCTCCTCATCTGTGAGACTTCATCGACGATCACAGAACTCGCTGCACTTGACCTCACCGCCGATGCCCTCCTTCAACTGAAAGTTCCGTTCGCTGCCGTACTCTCTGACTTGCGTGCTGCTCCCCAACTGCTCACGCGGGACTCCGCAAGACCTTCTATTGCCTCGCGCATCGCGTGGAAGCTCGAAGCTGCGCAAGACCTCAAGTGTGGTCTTGTGTTGCAATGAATACTAGTGCACGTCGGGATTTCTGGCATCAAAGCGGCCGACTAGCTCGCCAAGGATGCGCACTCTCCCGAGACCCCTTCGAAAACAGCGCGGCTTCGCACACGCCAATGCGTCATTGCTTGGCAGGGCAACCTCCACGTGCAATTCCTTCAATGACATTTTCAAGAGAGAGAAAAAAAAAGTTTTTTTTATAACTAAAGCATTTACGAGGACGTCGCTACAACGTTTCGACAAATAAACGATAATTCGTCCTCCCTCTTCTACTTCCCAAGGAAGATATATGAGACCAAGCGGGCTCCTTGAACCAAGTCCTGGTGGACCTCTGGAGGCCCATTCCAGAGGGCATCGTAGCAAAGTTCTTTGGTGTGGAAGGACGCAGGATAGCGGGACGAGGAGGAAATAACTGTGGAACACTTCACCATGAGATGAATTACTGTTGGAGAGGTGACACAGCCCAGGAAACAGTCTCCGTTGCAGTCAGGGTAGCTTTTGGGTGTAGAAAGAAAGCTGTAGAACGCATGTGCTTGGAGTTGGCGGAGTGCCGCCTCCTCATCTCGCGAGAACGACGGTGGAGGCGGGTGCATGGTGTGTCTAGCTGTAATGTAATATGCAAATATGTCTCAATGTGTGAGGGGAAGGCCCAGTTGATCTAGGCTCTCGGTCTCGCCATACTGCGCAGCTCGGTGGGTATACTCTCGAGTGACCACGTGAGCGTGATCATTACCCGGTAGGGAGGCGTGAACAGTCCAGATCAATTGAATACGTTGGGGCTGGATGTCTCGGTGCTTGTGGCTTTGATTATGATGTGGTTGGCCGCCCTATAAAAGCCACGTCTCGTCAAAAAGACTCGGCATGCATGGTGTGAATCAGTTGATATGTAAACCTCCCGATGAATGTGAAGAGTGTCTCGAACAGCAAGCGCAACAGCAAGGACTTGAACATCTGCAGGAGTAGAACTCTGCGAAGAGGCAGCCATAAGTAATGTTGCAATGCCATGCAGCACTACCGGGTTATACCCACAGCGGCTTCGTGTAGAATCAGTGTATGCTATATTGGTTTCAAAGATGTCTCACAGCATGCACACGCGGTACCCAGCACGGGCTCACCGGTGTCCCACGTCAAGCTCAGGAATCAAGTCCTGGGGCAGTGAATGCACCTTTAAGGCTTGATTTACTCAAAGTGAGACACTGATGGCGCTCTCCATGGGACACTGCGCACGCTCCACCAGAGGATGGCAGCGCCATCCACGTGCACAGGAATCTGAGGTGGCGGCGTGATCCGACAAGCCCAGATAATAACAAGCTCAGTCTTTTTGAGGGGAGAAGGTCAAGCCGCACTGTCACGCGCAGGCGGTAAATATGTCGGCTGACTGCTACAGGCGATTCTAAACAGCTCCGTCTGAGCCTCGGTCTGGTCATGCGACGGAGGTGAAAGAGCCCCGTTCATGAGATGTAGAACCCTTTCTTGCGTAGAGAGATGTTCTCAACATCCAAACTTTTAGTGCGAAAAGATTGTATGTCACTCAAAAAAGGCTGCAAATGCCATAAAAAACGTGTTCCATTGATTGTTTAACACATGAGATAAAGGAAATCGGCTATAGTTGTTCTATGACTATGGGATTGTCTGGTTTAATTATTAAAGAAGTGTTGGCATGAGGCCATGCCTTTGGTAGTGTACCTTTAAGGGAATGGTATTTGAAGAGATTCCTTATACGAATAAGATTTGAGTCACTGAAATTACGAAGGGCAGAATATCAAATTTGAGCAGCACCTGGTCAGCAGCATCTTGAACTACGCCAACTTCATCAACCGTTATGTTCGTGTCGAGTCCCTCGTTAGATTGCACCTCGTGTGGGTAGTCGGGATACTTTAGGATGGGGCCGATAGTGATAAAACGTCGTTCAAACTCTTTGAGGAGACCGGGTGGATTGGTTCCGTAGATATGTGTTAGGCGATATAGTTGGTGAAAAGTTCACGCTTTGCTAGAGGTTGGATTTATAAGAGCACCAAGTATCGACCATCTTTCGCAGTGCCCCGGGTGCCTGAAAGACGCTCGCAGAAACGCCGCCACTTGTTCCGGACGAGGTGATGCGCGTATTCTTAAGCCTCATGCGAGAGTTGGTCGATACGTTGGCGAAGCTTAGAATTGTGGCACTTCAAACGACACGAGAGCCCTCAAAGCGCCTCGCACTGACGCAGAAGCTTAGGGTTCACGTCCGGGTTTGCGGTTGGGGTAACGATTGAGCGTGTACACACATTTAGGTCAGCAGAAAGAGGCTATAGCCATCTCTGATTTTTTGGGAAGGTTCTGTCGACGCTCTCTGAACTACATGCCACCCATGATACGCACCTGCCACTCGGGACAGAATACATTGTGTAGTGTTACTATAGTGGACACTATACTGCGGTAACTGCCAAGATATTTGTCGAGAAGACCATGCGCTATTACTGGTCCTACGTTTTTCTAAAAGGTGAGGCCGGGACATGCGCTCCATGAGACACTGTTCAATATGCGAGTAGGGTGTCCGATATCTGAATGCAAGGTATATCGCAAGTTGCATATATAGTCATAGAGCCTAATTCTCTTAGTTTCACTTTTGAAGTACCCCCCAATATTGTGACTGCGCACAATATTGTGCGCAGTCTCCGCACGCAAAATGGGTGCACCCAACGCTCGAATTCAACTAGGAGTTGATGAAATTAATGTGTGCGTGAGTGGACACAGCTATAGACGCTGAGTTTGTAAAAGCGGCAGATTTTTAACCTTGGAGATTATTTGAAGGATCTGATGAGAAATATTGATAATTGTAGCGTGGGTGCTGCGTGAAGTGTATTTGGAACCTGAGACTCCAACGAGCGGAGAGTTAGCTGCAAACGAGTTGAAACCAGATGGAGCCTGCTCCTTCGGGATAGTTATATCAGGGGAGTAGCTGGTTATAGCAATGTACTGTGGTAGGGATCCCCTCTTTTGTAGGTATATTTGGTAGTACCGTTGTCATGCCACGATTTGCTGCTGGTTAGGGACGCCATCATTATCGTGAGAGGAAGTGGTCAGGCGTGTGTATGCGTGCGTCCGCCTTGCACTTGTGAGGGGTGGCTGTGGCCACACAACTTTAAAATTGGCAAGGGACGAACTCGAATCAGCCTTTGAGTTTAACTACGTTCTTTTTTATCTTCTCTTATAAAAGGAGCCCTTGAGTGGGAAGTTTGCACTGCGCGCCCACTTGAACTAGAAGAAAAGCACATCTTTGAATTCTTTGTACGCCGTCGTTCTCATCGGCATTGTATCCGTGACGACAGGAGAATAACTAAATGAATAGGGAGTACGTGCGCTCTTATGGTGTTTGTATGATTGCGATGATCTCCTGCAGAAGTGCTAGATACCCCTGTCTCGCACTTTTTATAGCTGCTTGAATTTCAGCGTTTGTACGCTTTCTTGCTGACTGAAACTGCACATGCATCTGTGCGTATTGTGCTTCCGTTGTCACTTCGTAGCTGTGTGAAATCGGGGAAAGGATTGGCGTTCAGAGGTGGAAGGGTACGGGACATGTTATGGGTTGAAGGTTGAGATGTATTGAGCTGTCCGGTACTCTGCCCTCAACTTACCTCCCCCTACTTACCTCCCTCCTTTACTTACTTACTGCCTTGGCATTGCTGGTCCCCGAAACCTGTGGTTGCTGATGCTCTGTGGTGCAGTTCTAGTTGCTGGCTTGCATATCAGTGCCTTTTTGTAAAGTGACGGGGGTGCCTGTGATGCCGGGATAGCAAGACGCTTCACTTGGAATGCTTCGTGAAGTTCACTGGGAGCGGGATCGAGACTTTGATCTCGTCCGTGCTTTGGAGCATAGAGTGAATAGTGCCATCGATCGGGACCACCCAGTATTTGTCAGCGGTGTTGCAGAAGCATCAGTTGTGGACAACTGTGTAGAAGCCTCATCAGTGGAATTCATCAATTGTCGCTGTTCCTCGTCTATGGCTTTTTAACGGAGTATCTGTGGCAGGTTCTTGCTGGCGTCGCGGGAACTGTGGATCAGTACTGGCATGATCACCTCAAAAGGATTCTCACCGTGGAAAGCACGGGTGCGATGGCAATCGATAATTGATGCCGAACTACTCAAAAACGGTGACATCCATAAATGGGCAATGGTCAGCTCGTCCCGATTTGAGGCGCGTTTTGCAGAGCTGGCGTGTGGGCGGGGGAGGGGGGGAGGGGTAGTGGCAAAGCTGTGCTCCAAGGAAGCGGAGAAGTAAGGCACACGAAGGACTTCGAAAATTACCAGTGCAATATTTGTCTCACCCGTCATCAGAGCCTGTGGTATTTGGATTCCAGTCCCCTAAATTTTTTATACCATTCTATGTGAAGTGGTACCTGGTTCTAGTCCTGGAACACTACCTTTGCAAGAATCGCCGAGGCTGCCAACTATGCAGATACAGGGTAGGTTTGCTGACCGAGTGTGAGCTCTAGGACCTTCAGGAGGGCGTGGGCGACGTGTTATGAGGAAGTGCTTATGACGGTCCAGTTTTTTTGTGGTCGGGTTCGTAAAGTCAGGTTTCTGTGGTCATTCAGACTCACTCTATTGGCTGCCCAAAGTGTGGTGGCCAATGTTGGTCTGGGCCATACATCCGTTCTGAAGCCTCTGAGCAGACGCAGGAGAACCTTTCCATCTCTGAATGGAAGAGAAGATAGGCGCTTTGCTGCACTCAGCCTCGGCTTGGCTTGAGAGTTCTCCGATTTGGTTGAAAGAGGTGACGCTGCTTCGAGAGCTGCAGCGTCGTGGGCACATTGCTTGTTGTAGATCAGCTTTCAGCAGCCACGAATTGTACACGTCGTCTTTGCCGTGTTCGGAACGACAGTGAGAGCGGTGGAATTTTCATCCATGCCTTTCCCAAATCGCTGCCCATTTTTATGTACTGCGATAGGAAGAATAGTAGCATTAGTGCCGGGTGATGGCCCGATAGCACCTGCCTTGTCGGTGTCAGTGAGCGTCTCCTCGGCATCACTGAGCATCATTGGCGTCGTTTGATCACAGTTGCTAGCAGAGACTGTGAAAAATAGTGGTAATTAATTCAGATGCTGCCTGCCCAAAAGGTAGCGGCGGCTGTCTCCAAGAGTGCGAGATTAAACGGTGCCCACTGCAAACGGCATGCATCAGCACCACCGCGCCTAGGCGGTACCCATACAAACTCCGTTTGTCTAAACAGCGCGTTCGCTACCTAGGGATTCTGAAGGCGTGTTATTCAGCTAGAAATTTGCTCACATTATCCACAGAGGCCTTCGGGAGTTTTGGTAGCTAGGTTTGTCAAACTGTGCTGTCGAATCGGATGCCACACTGGACTGTCATCGGAAAAAGAAGGTTCCAACAGGAGCCCGTGCGAAACACGTATACACTGTGGTATCGTGGTAGCGGATTTTTTAGAAAATAGCCCACCCCACCTCCTCCACCTGAGCATTGGCTGGTATCGCATGGCGCAGCGGTTACATCATAAGTCAGTACGGGGAGACCCAAACGGTTGCCTTTGCCCGCCACTCGAAATACTCCCTCCCATTATCTTCGAGTATGAGGAGTATTCATATGCGCGCAGATCCCTCTTCAGCGCCTACCGCAAACTGGAACTCATGATCACAAATGTTATTGCAATTCTCTTTCCCCGTGCGCACGCATGCCTGGTCAAGCGCGCGCGCACGCTGCCCTTACCATCATCTTCAAGACATTTGTGCTCTTTGAGCGCTTGTGACCATGAAAAACTTAAGCGCCTCCTCCTCTTCGAGGTCTGTAACACTCCTACTAGTTAACGCTCAGTACCTCAATTGTCGGTACAAGCACCCTGGTTGGTACATCAAGCGCTCTCTGCAATGCGCCATTCCGGCAATGTTTTCTTTGTTTTGGTGACGATACTGTTCCAGCCTACTTGGGAGTTGTCCTGGTTGGCTGCGTGTGGTGCACGGTGGCTTGTGCATTCGTTGCGAGAGGCAGATCGAATGACTGTCACCTTTGTTTTCTCTCTTGTCTATTATCATCCTTCATAGATCTCTTATTCCCCATACCCCATTCCTGTGCCGAACTGTTAAGGTGTTCTCATTGGTGTGCATATTAGAAAGAACTTTGTTGAATATTTGAATTACAAGTGACTGTGCAAAGTAAATACATCACCAGACAGGGAAAATTTGGAGCCATCATCCCAAGCAGGCCCTCCTATATTTTATAGCAGAAGACACGGAGTTGCTCCCAACGCGGCCCGCATGGCCCCGGCACCGGGCAAAGTTCAGTGTAAAGACTGTGTGCACCGCCGGGGCAGAAAGAAACTCTCCTTTCCTGCAATTGCCACCTGATAAAATCTCGAAATAGGGCCGTGATATTTCGACGAAGCTGACCTTGAGGATGAGGCGGTCGAACCTTGGCTCGGGCGAGAGGACGACGCACGCCTACTCCATCTGTACAGAACCCACATCGGCAACGCTCCGGTCTCTGGTATCAGGTCACTACCCCGGCTAGGCCTCGAGGGCTCCAGCAAATGTCAAGTGCTACTCTGGACCCCAACTGCCACAGACAAAAGTATATTCAGACTTAATTTTTTTAACGAATAGCAAAAATAGGATTTTGATTTGGACTCTAAATAAATATGTCGAATTCGAAGCAGCCACTAGAGTTGTAACATAGTTGTCATAACCTTATTTGAGTGATTTTTATTTTTTTGTTTGACTGAAACTAAATAGTTAAAGCGAAACGTGTCCGTGTGCATTCCTCTGGTCTCCATCACTTTACTGGCAGCAATCATCATCACTTTGCTGGCAACATTTTGGCAACAACACAAGCATCACTTTAGCAGCAGTATTTTGGCAAGCCTGCCACGATCCTATCTAAACAGTCACTTTGTCTTTAGGTGAATGGTGGTACGCTTCCTCTCGTATTGAGGTCAGAGTCATGGAGTTTGAAATTTTGATTATGATGTCCGGTAGTTTGAGAGTAAGCAAATAAGTGACGCTTAAGCTATGTGAGCAGGAATCACAGTGGCCTAAAGACGAGAGAGCATCAGAGCTTGAAGATGCCCGAAAAGCAGAGGAGAGAGCCGTATGAATGGCGGCATTAGAAAAAGAGAAATAAGTGTCGGAAACAGATAAGGCAGTGCATGAATAAGACAAGTCCGCACAGAAAAAAGAATTGCTTGAACTGCATTTGCGCGCAGCAGATGCAGACGTCCGAGCAGGGAGCAAAGAGAGACCCTCATCGACATCTCAAGAAGAGGTGCGGAGAGCGGCAAAGATATGTCCTAGGAAGTTGATGGCCACGTTCATTAATAAACACAATCTCGATGCGCGTTCGCATCGCTTCGAAAATTAGCATCGGGGCAAGGATGGGCATGAAGTGAATGAGCAACAGCCTTCAGTCTTTCTTTGGTTGGCAAAGCACTGACAGTGTTCGAATGAATACACGTGACGGAGAGTCGACAGACTATATTAAGATGAAGGTCACCGTGCTGCAGAGACTTCGGTTGACCCCTGAAGGATTCCGAGAAAGGTTTTGGGGAGCCCAGCGATTCACAGACGAGAAAACAGTTTGAATTCCGCTTGTCAGGCTACCTTGACAGGTGGATCGAGATGTAAGGTACAGAAAAAGGAGACGAACAAATCAGAGCCCTAATGGGGAAGGAGCACTTCTTGTCTTGTTGCCACACGTGGCTGCAATATTTCTCAAAGAAAGGAATCTGGAGACAGTAGAGAAATCGACAATCTTCACTGACAAGTTTATGGAAGCGCAGGGCTTGAGAAACCTGAGAAAAGAGAAAGAAGAGGCACCAGATTCACAAGGCACAGATACAGCGAAGCATAGATTACAGGAGAGTGGACCCAGACCCACAGCTAGGTGTTTCATTTGCAACATAACTGGGCATCACGTGGAAGACTGTCGATATGGAGGAGCAAAGAGAAGGGCCCAGCTCGTATGTCAGAATTGCAACAAAATGGGTAACAGTGCCGAAGGAAGCAGGCTCCAGACCCAATTAAAGGCTGCATGCATCATGAGTGCTACGAGAAAATGGAGGGCAAGGTTATGAATGCTGACAAGATCGAAAGCGACATTGCGAGGGTAAACGGTATGACGAAGCCAGTGATCAGTTGCGAACTAAGCATGCCGGTGGTGGACGGATATATTCGCGGCGAGCGCATCTTGGTATTGAGAGACAGTGGAGCTAATACTGCCCTTAAAAAGAAGTCTCATAAAAGACGATAAGCTTACATGTGAGCAAATCCCCGTGACTTCGGTTGATGGCACATTGAGGTGGCTGCCAAAAGCTGTTACAACTGTGTCCACGCCATACTATTCAGGAGAAGAGGCGGCGAAGTGCAGTGGCGAGCCATTGTACGAACTAATTCTTGCAAATATCAAAGGCGTAATACGGATAGATAACAAGAATCAGGAATGGAGTGCGATGTATGAAACAGAACTAAATACGCGGAGCTGCGGGCTGCTAGAAGAAACGCATGAACAACCCATTTAAGAAAACCTAGATGGAAAATGGAAGTAGACGACGGAGGTTAAACAGCCGGAAATAAGCAAGCAACTCATTTTATAGGCAGTACAACCTAGAGCGGCCATTGAAAACAGAAAAAAAATGCCGAAGCTCAAGGTAGTGGTAGTGGACCCACTCAAAGTTACACCTGTGGAGGTGGAACAACAGCTGAAAAAGATTATATCACTGGCCGACTGTTTCAGAAAGGTGGGGGAAGTTCAGAAGAGTAAGAATTGATAGCTTGATTGATATGTGGGGTTTAACGTCCCAAAACCACCATATGAATATGAGAGACGCCGTAGTGGAGGGCCCCGAAAAATTCGACCACCTGGGGTCTTTAACGTGCACCAAAATCTGAGTACACGGGCCTACAACATATCCGCCTCCATCGAAAATGCAGCCGCTGCACTCGGGATTCGAACCCACGACGTGCAGGTCAGCAGCCGAGTACCTTAGCCACTACACCACCGCGGCGGGGCAAAAGAGAAAGAAGGATCGAACAATGTTTGAGTATCTCCTCCGAGATAAGTCGTTTTACGTACCACCGGGAGTGAGATTCTGCAACTTGTAGTGCCTGAGAGTTTGAAAGCTGCTGTTTTGAGCCTCGGGCATGACGCAATCATGGATGGACACCAAGGAGCAAAAAGCACAGACACCAGAATAACAGAAATTTTTCTGGCACGTGATGCAGAGTGATGTGAAACGTTATGTCAGATCGTGCTATATGTGTCGAACGATACCATAAGGACGGGTCGGAAAAGCGCCTCTCGGAAGCACGCCAACCATGGAACTTCTATTTCAGAGAGTAGTGATCGATGTAGTTGTACCTATCTACCCTTCATCAAGGAAAGGCACACGCTATGTACTGACGTTGGTGGATATGCAGCAAGGTACTTAAATGCCGTGGTGCTGAAGACTAATAACACAGTGCAGAACGCAGAGGCACTGCTAGAAATGTTCGCTCGGTATGGAGTTCTCAGTGAAGTACTCAGTGACAAAGGGTCAAACTTTATGTTAGACCTGATGAGGGAGGTTCACCGGCTCATGTTTATTCAGCAACTGCTAATGACACCGTACCACCCCGTGTGTAAAGATCTTGTGGAAAGATTTAATGGAACATTTAAGCAGATGATTAAGAAGATGTGTCAACAAGATGTGTTTGGGGCAGGTATCTGCCTGCACTGTTGTTTGCCTAAAAGGGAGTCTCCCAACCAAGCCTCAGATTTCTCCCGTTCGAAAGGTTATATGGCAGAACCCTGAGAACAGCCATTAACCAACTTATACGAAATTGAGACCAACTAAGAGCTTGAAGCTGAACTAAGAACAACATACGCCTATGTGCTACAACTTCGAGAGAGATTGGAGGAAATGAGCAAGATAGCATATGGGAATCTTGAAAATGCCCGAGAGAAGTATAAAAAGTTCTACGACCGCAAGGGGCGGCGTACCGAAAGCTTTCTCAAAGAGAAAGAACACTTGTATTGCTCCCAAGTGGAAGAATAAACTCACCATGGAATAGACAGAATCATTTCTGGTGACACGCGAGAAAAATACTTAGACTACGAGCTAGACTTAAGGGGAAACAAAAAGCTTCTTTTACATAAACTTGCTGCAAAAAATGAAGAAGGCCCTCTCATAACCAAAAAAAATTCTTTTATGGTAATCATCGAAGAGGAAGAGGTAAAAGAAATGCGCACGTGCAACCTCATAAAAAGCATGGGATCGGAGAAAATAATCATTAGCCCCAAACTCACCACCGACAGAAAGTCGCAAGTGAAAGCTCTCCTACAAAAATGTGAAGAAATAATTTTCGGTGTACCCGGCAAGACAACGCTTCTGAAGTGCTAGCTACAACTGATCATGGAACAACCGGTACGTGTCTGGCAGTATCCACTTCCTTTATCGGCTCAAGAATCACTCGTAAACGAAGAAAGGAAATGCTAGAAATGAGAATCGTAGAGCGTACAGATTCCACCTACAACGCGCCTTTGTTGAAGGCCAGAAAGACTGATGGCTTGTACCGGATATGTGCGGACTTCAGGCGCCTAAACGGCTTTTTGATAGTAGACGCTGAGCCAATTCCGAGAACGATTGTTGTTTGCGCGCGAGTTGCTCACAGGAAGTTCTTTTCAAAGCTCGACCTGGCCAAAGGGTATTGGCATATAGCAATGGAGAAATAATCTAAAGAAAAAACAGTGTTCTGCAGTAGAATGGATTGTTCTAGTTCAGATACATGCCGTTTGGACTCAGGACAGTGGCAGCAACGTTAACTAAGCTAATGAGGCATGTGCTGGAAGGCATTGAACGTGCGATACGCTACATAGATGACATTTTTTGTGGCTACCGACACATGGGAAGAGCACCTACAGGTCCTCGAATATTTGTTTCGAAAATTTGAGCGGCTAACTTGACAGTCAAGCTCACGAAATGCGAAGTCAGCTTCGAGGCAGTCTTGGTTTTTGGCCGCAGCCTCAGCATGGGCCACATTGCAATAAAAACGATATAATAAAGAAGATACTAGCAACAGAAACACCAAAGGCGAATAAACAAGTGCAATCGATCTTTGGTTTATGTTTAACCGGGTATTACCGAGAGTTCATATCGCGATATGCCGAAGTAGCTCACGTACTGGTAGAGCAAACGAAGAAGGGAGCCCCGAACACCCTAAATGAACAGAATAGGAGGAGGCAGCATTTCGACAACTAAAGCAGAGGATGGAAGAGCCACCCGTTTTACTCGCACCAAACATGACTGAAGAGTTTGTCCTGTGTACGGACGCCACAGACAATGCTCTAGGAGCTGTACTTATACAGGAAGAAAAGGGAGTGCTTCACCTAGTATTCTACACAAGCAAAAACTAAGCTCCGGCGAGATGAACTATTCCACTATAGAAAAAGAATGCTTGACTCTCGTGTCGACGATTAAGAGATTTTATATATACCTTTACGGCACGCACTTCACCGTGAAAATAATCCCCAGCCCCTACAGTATTTAGCCAAAAGTAAAATTTCATACAGCTGGCTGATGAGGTGGAGGCTTCTACAGCAGGAGTATGAAGTCTACGTGCAGTATATCAAGGGCATGGAAAATGTAGGAGCTGGTTTCTTGAGCATAGTTGCCTGAAATCTCAGCATTTTTATTTTTAGTCGTATTTGGTCTTGTGTCAGTGGATATATACACTTATTCGTGCAATTAGTAATCAGTGTGATATTCCTTGTTGGAAAAACTATGCCTGTGCAGTGTATTTGCTGTATATAAAGGTGAGCAGTTCTTTCTCGTGGTAAAACTCTGAAGGAGGGGATATTGACGCAATAGCGTTAGAGAACTCATGCCGCAGTAATCACATCATCGGCGTCTGCCCCATTGGTTATGACCGAAAAATCATCCGGGAGCGAAAAAAGAAGTTACAGAGATCACCATGGGAGGCCGCTTATTGTCCACGAGTGCGCGCGCAATCACACTGAAGAAGCGGCGCATTTAAAGAAAAAAAGATGTGATCAAGGTCACGAGGTACGGGTAACGTAGCTTCTTTGCCCCTGCCACCCCTCTCTGCTTAGCTTCAAGCGCTTTCGTCGGGACGGCAGAAGAGATGATTCACTTGTAACGTGCGACAAACCTTTGCGACTACAGTCGCACTAGTCAAATTCTTAAATTTTTACAGCGTTGAATTCGTGAGGATATCAGCTCTTCTCGGGAACTCTATTCATGGTTACTTGAAAAAGTGTTTCAGGGCCTCTTTAACGCGTTTTGTTCGACAAGTGTCACGGCGAGAACGAGCCCATTCGGTGATTTGTAAGCGCATTTTGAAGGCTTCAAACTACGCCAAAAAGGCCGGGATAGTGCAGCCATCGCCGCAAAAAACACACAGGAACATTGAAACAGCTCTAAACTTGGACAAGTATGTCCATCAAGCGAAAAAATGTCATGCCTTTCCAGAGGTGGTGATCAAGCAAACAGCAAACGCTAGATATTGTGCTGTCATAAGTGGGGCATTGTGAGACTCTTTATGACCTCCAAAATGGTGGGGGCACAGTGCTTGTCTTGCAGGCCACGTGACAATTGCTTTAGATAAAAATCCTGTATGTATCATTACGCTAGCGCTAGTACAATTTATTGTGTGCGTGTGTAAGAAAACAAACATAATAATGAGTACGCACTTAGCGGTTGAAGGGCGCACTAGGGGCCAGACTTCGCCATCACGTTCACCTGTTCAAAGCAAAGCTTAAGGGTCCTCCACTTTTAGATGCGGAGCATCTAATACTCGAGGCTTGTAGTGCGGCGCCGTCCGCAAGCTTCCTCCTCCTTCTTCCACCATCTGTGCATCCCTTCCTCCTCTACACACCGCGCGCGCTTCACTCCTCCACCATCTGTGCACCCTTCCTCCTCTACACACCGCGGGCGCTTCTCCTCTTCACGAACATTCGCTAGCTGTATAATGTAGCGCGCAGGCGCCGTCACGCTTCGAGAACATCGACAGCTGACGTGCGCGCATGCGCCGTCGCGCTTCGAGAACATCGGCAGCTGACGCGCGCGCATGCGCCGTTGCGCTTCTCCCCCTTCTCGAACATTCGACAGCTGACAGTGCATGCGCCGTCGCGCTGTATATATACTCAAGGTCGGCGCTCGCTCGCTCAGTTGCCGCTCGTCGGTTGGTTTGTACGGCGCGTCGACGTCCAAGGTCGTGGTGAAATGAATTCCAACGAATCCACAAACACAATGATCGACGTTCCTTCGACCAGCGCCGCCCTTTCGCACACGTGTGTACGTGTTCACTCATTTAACACCTCCTCCTACAACCACGTTAACCAATTTAGCCATCGACCCAAGTAAGTCGCAATTTAACACCCCATTTCACAACCACGTTAACCAATTTAGCCATCGACCCAAGTAAGTCGCACTTTAACACCCCGTTAACCAATTATATGCTCCGCATCCTCCTCAGTGTTCCCCCGAGGGAAGCTGCGGGCAATTTTTTTGTTATGGGTGTGCATATGGGAAAGGACTTTGTTGAATAATTAAACTCAAAGTGAATTTGTGCCCAATGATTACGCCGCCAGACAATGCGAATTCGGAACCATCCCCAAAAGCGGGCCCCCAATATTGTACAGCTGAAAACATGAAGTTGTCATCAATGCGGGCTCCATGGTCCCGGCGCAGGGTAGAGTTCAGAGAAGACACAGTGTGCACCAGCGTGGCAGAAAAAATGCTCTTTTTTGCTATTGGCCCTGGAGGAACCTCGGGAAAGGGCCGCAATATTTTGACGAAGCTGACCTGGAGCTTGCGACAGTCGAACCTTAGCTCGGGAGAAAGGGAAACGCACACTGACTCTGTCTGAACCGCACCCACATTGGCTACACTCCGGTCTTTGGTGTCAAGTCACCCTTCGGCTACGCCCCGAGGGCTCAGCAAGTGTGAAGGGCTACTCGGGACCCCAACTGCCACCACAAAAGGTATAGTCGGAATGGAATGGAATGAAAAAAAAACTTTAGTTCAGTCTTGCAGGACGCGCTTAGCGCGTTGCGGGCGTCTCCCACGTAGGGACCGACAAGGAGTACCTGGTGGCCACTTCGTGGGCGTGCTGGCCGGCCCATTGATGGTCGGTGAGAAGTGAGCTCCTGAGGGACCACTCCCACTTCTTTGAGGTAGAGTCGGGAGGAGTTGTTCTAGACTCACAGAGCATGTGTGTGAGTTTCGCTCTGCGTCCACATGATGGGCTTGTATCGCTGGGATATGTATCAAGATAATAAACGTGAAGCGTGGCAAAGTTTGGGTACGTTTGTGTTTGTATTAGGCGTAGGGTTAATGTCTGTGGTCTTTTAGGTTTCGGATGTGAGGGTGGAATAATGCGGCGTTCCAAGGAAAAGTGCTTTGTTATGCCATTGTACGTAATGGGTGCATTCCGGTTGGTCTCTAACTCAGCAAGATGGGGTTGCCCAGTGGCGGTGCGGTCGGTAAGTGCACGCGCTGCGTCATGGGTGATCTCGTAGAGGTTGGATAAGGCACCCAGCACTTGACCGAGATGGGTGGGGAACCAGATGACAGTGTGGGACTTCAGGGCATTCAAGTCCGCTCTTCGCAGGATACGAAACGCCTGGTCGGAGATTACCCCGTGTTCGAAGGTTTTGATGGCCGGTCTGGAGTCGCTGTAGATGAATTCCCGTTTGCTGTCGAGCATAGCTGTAGCTACAGCTACTTGCTCCTCTACTTCAGGGTTTCAGGTGAGGATTCTGGCAGAGTTAACAAACTGCTGCGCGGATGATATCGCGACCATGGCGAAGGCTTGGTTGTTATGATAGGCAGCGGCGTCCACGAATGAGACGTTGTCCGCTTCCATGTCGATGCGCTTGAGAATGGTGGTCGCACACGTAAGGCGCCTGCCTCTCTTGTATTCGGGGTGTACATTTCGTGGAATGGGAGCGGTCGTGATGAGGTCGGGGATTTCACGGGGAATTAGAGTCAACTCTGGGGGGTCCCTGGCCCTCGACGAAAAGAAGCCGAGCTCGCGCAGAATATGGCGGCCCACCTTGGTGGTGGTGAGTCGGGTCAATTGCACGCGTTCCTGAGCTTCGGCGATCTCTTCTAGCGTGTAATGTACGCCAAGCTCGAGGAGTTTGTACGTTTGAGTGGTGATAGGAAGGCCAAGAGCTCGTTTCACCACCTTGCGAATAAGCACATTGAGTTATCGCGCTCAGCACCTAGCGATTTATGTATAGCGGCAACGTAGTTAAAATAGCACAAAACATACGCGTGTACGAGACGCAGCAGGTTGTCTTTTTTCAGGCCATGGTGCCTGTTGGCTACTCCACGTACGAGTCATGTGGCATTCTCAGTCTTAGTCCTGAGCTTGTGTACTGTTTGGATGTTGGTTTCGTTGGACTCGATGATCATGCTGACGACCTTGATGGTGTCTACCCTGGGTACAGTACGACCATCTCTGGTGTGGAGGATTATATTTCGTTCCACCGGAGGTTTCCTCCCTTTGGGTTTGGCACCCTTGCGATTGGGCAAATACATCAACAGCTCCGACTTCGCGGGTGAGCGCCTGAGACCGGTGTGGTCGAGGTAGGATTTGGCGGTGTCGATGGCCTCTTGCAGGGCGGACTCAATGAAGCCATCCGACCCTGTGGAGCACTATGTAGTTACTTCATCCGCATAGATAGTGTGGCTTAGCCCATCGATTTTCGAAAGTCGTTCGGAGAGCCCGATCATCACAAGGTTGAAGAGCGCGGGTGAGAGGATGGACCCCTGAGGAGTTCTCCGCTGTCCGAGCTCCACTTCTTCTGGCACTAGGTCTCCTACGCAAAGGAAAAGAGCGGATAAAGTAGTAAAATCGATGACCTAGGCCGAGGGCTGCGATCGCTTTCAAGATTGACGAGTGCGTTATGGTATCGAATGCCTTTTCAAAATTGAGACCAAGTATTGCACGAGTGTCCTGAGTGTTTCCGCCGTCCAGAATTTGATGCTTTAGGAGTAACATGGCGTCTTGAGTGGACAACCCTGGTCCGAAGCCAATGATGTGGTGTGGGATGCAGTCGTTATCTTCGAGGTATCGACCAACACTGTTGAGTACGACGCGCTCGGTCACCTTGCCCACGCACGACGTGAGATATATGGGGCATAGGTGATCTAGGCTCGGCGCCTTTCCCGGTTTTGGTATGAGAAATGTGTGAGCTAATTTCCAGACATCGAGTGTCTTACCCTTTTGGCATATTTCGTTGATAGTGTCGGGGAGGTAAGTGACGGAGGAATCGTCCAAGTTGCGTAGGAGATTGTTGGTGAAGCCGTAGGGGCCAGGGGCTGAGCAGCCATTGAGCTCATAGAGAGCACGGCGCACATATTCGATAGAAAAGTCGGCGTCTTAGTTGGTGTTGTCACTGCCAGAAAAATCGGGGTGAGGGGTCACAGGGCCCGTGGGAAGCGGGAGATATTTTTCCACTAGGTTCTTGACAACATCTTCTGGTTACACTGTCCGTTCAGCTTGACGAAGTATCTTCACGATCGACTGACGCTGATTTGTGCGGGTGTTGCTTTCATTGAGGAAGTGTTTGAGTAAGTTCCACGCTTTGCCATTACGAACCTGACCATCAATCGAGTTATAAACTTTGTCCCACTGCTGTTTTAAAAGGATACGGCAGTGATCCATCATGGTCTTGCTCAGCGGAGATATGCGTTTGCGTAACCTCCGATTAAGACGCTGGCCCTTCTACAGGGCCAATAGAGACTGTTTGGCCTCAAGTAGGTGGGCGAGACGACTGTCCATCTTTTCGGTTGGATGGTCTGTACTGATAGTTTTGGTTGCCTTGTTTACGTCAGCTTTGAGCTGGGCCGTCCTCGTCTCGAGGCGTGGTTGTGTATCGGGAGGAGGTCGTTCTGCGCGTGTCTTACGAAGGAGGTCCCAGTCGACCCACGTGTACGACTTCATCTTCCTGCTTGCTGTGGGGAGGTGTACGACCAATATGAAGTGGTCGCTACCGAGATCAACCACGAGGTTGGACCAGCGGGCGTCGGCGATATTTTTGACAAAGCAGAGATCCGGCGTCGGTCTTTTTGCGTGGATGTGCCGGTGCGAGTGGGGAAGACCTTGCCCGTTATGAGAATAAGGCCCATGTCATTCGCATTTTTCACAGCTCGTTACCTTTGTGTGTGTCATACGCATAGCCCCAGGCGCTATGCGCGGCGTTAAAATCGCCCTCAATCACTAGCGGGTTAGGTCCCGCGAGATGGACGGCTTTCTAGAACAAGCGTGTGAATCTTTGTCTATGATCGCTGGGACTACTTTATACATTGAGCATGTACACGCTTTGTTGTGATATGTTGCCAGGGAGAATTTCGACCATAACATGTTAAATTTCGGGCAAATTGAGATGGTGCGCTGTGCAGGTAATCTTGTTAGCGACCAGGTTGGCGGTACCGCGTCCTCCCGAGGGGTCAGGCAACCACTGGTATCCGGAAAACGTGGCGGTTGGTACTATAGTGTCTTGTGATAGCATGATGTGAGGTTTGGATTTGCTGCTACGGAGGTATTGCTATAGGAGGGCTTTCTTGTGGGAAAAGCTCGTGCAGCTCCATTGCTAGACTCCCAACTCGTCATTTGGCCTGATCATCTTAAAGCATGTAGGAGTCGGCCTGAGCACCCGGCGGGAGCGTAAAGGCCGCGTGAAGTGGTGGACTGGGCACGGATGTACGTTGTGACAACGGTTTACCCGCGGCAACGGCAGGGGTGACGACGTGATCGACATATTGCTCCACTTGGTTCAACCGATTACCATGGGCCACGAGGGTAGACTGCACGAGAGCCATGCTTTCGCCAAGAAAGCGAAGGCTTTCCTTAATCGCCGATAGCGTGCTCTTAATGTCGTCTAACTTTGCCTTTAAAGCTGGCTGGTCGGGGGCGACTGCGCGTTTCTTGGGTGCACTCTCGCCGTCATCGTTACCGGTGCCTACGGGTTGCGGCTGCAACGGGGTGACTGCATTGTCGTCGTTGTCGGTGGTGGGCGTAACAGCGCGTGCGTTTCTGTATATTTTTAGTTCTGCTTTTGTGACTGTGAGTTCGCGTATTGTTCCTTTCATCATCGCATCTTCGTGCTTTAAGATCGCAATCTCAGATGTGTTGTGTGTATCATGCTCTGGGAGTGAACCCGACGCTACCTGTGATGTAGTGTTTCCTTTTCCCCGGACGGCGTCCGCCGAAGTGAGAGTTCCCCCCCTATTCTTGTTGGCGTTGCCTGGTGATGGTGGTGCCGATGGGCTCGGCGATCGGTAACGCGAAACCCCGGTGAGATTGGGGTGAGACCTAGAACCGGCGTAAGGCCCGGAACCGGAGTAGGAGACGTAGCGTGACCCGGAGCGTGACTAGGGCCGAGAACCTGAACGGGAACCGTGACGTGAACTGGAACGGGACCTAGAGTAGCCTCGCGTTATAGATCTAATTGGGGTCCCCCTTCGGGCGCTGCAAGAATGGGTCCGAGGGTCAGGGACCCCCACCATGCGTGCATCGGAACCTCGATGCACGCATGGTGCAGTTCCTGGGACGACTCCGGGAACGGGACCGATTTAGGACCGGGATCGGCTGCCATCGAATCGACCGTCCGTAGAAAGCTTCGAGGCTTGGTCGTCGTCAGCGGTTGCGTTGAAGTCGTTCATTGCTTCGTGACTGTTGTGTTGCGCCGAGCAGGAGGCTTTGAAAGCTTTGCTGTGCTTTTTGCGGACAACTGGCCTCAGAGACAGACTTTAGTGTCTTATACTCTTTGATGTTGCCTTTCCTCTGTCGCAATTTTTTTTTGCAATTTCTCTCTCTCTTCGCAACATTTCTTTTTAACAACTTTCATTCCCCTCCCCCCTTTCCTCAGCACAGGGTAGCCAGCCGGTCTAAGAACTGGCTAACCTCCCTGTCTTTCCGTTTAAACTTTCTTCCTCCTCCTCCTCCGAGTTTGCTCGCTCCCATCGTCGTCGGCGCACCACGTATGGAATGTGGTAGCATTCTTTACATTCTTTGTCGGCAGTGAGGTGCGCTCCCCCGCAAAGCTTGCATGTTGGTGAGCAGCGGTGTTCTTTTTCGGGGTTCGGCACGCTGCAGCATCTGCAGATAAGGTCTCCAGGGTTCGGGCACACGTCCGCTCGATGGCCGAGCCGACCGCAGGCATAGCAAATATCTATCTGTCTATGGTATAGTGTACAATGAAGTAGCACCAATCCATATCGCACAAAATTGGGCACGTGATGTCCATCGAAGGCCACGATCACTGCGGTGGTACTTCCGATGCGCTTTGCAGCCAAAGCTAGTGGATTGCGGTCGTTAACAATGTTCGAATCAATGTCCACCGAACCGTCTTGGACGGGAATCCCTCGAATGACTTTGCATGTAGAATGTGGTGCCACTTCGTACGCACTAACTTCATAGGTCTTTTCAGCGATGCGGATTTCTTTAACGCGCACGTAGCGATTAGCATTTTCTCTCTTCGGCTTGCTTGCTACTAAGATATTCTGTTTAATGTTGGGGCAGAGCGTGTCTGCTTGCTGTTCTTATGGGCTGATACCTGCCCATAGGAACAGCAAGCTGACATGCTCTGCCAAGTCGAAATGGCTTCAGGGATTGTCGTTGGGCCAACCCTAGCGATGTTAAGGCCTCTCTGGGTCTAATGATAATGCGGATGTCGTTTTTTGGAGGTTGAGGCATTCGGCTTGCTCGAATAATCTTGTTCTTCACATTTTCTCTGTTGCGGGGCTTGTGCTCGTTGCGTTTAGAAGCGCTTTATGACGGCGCACGTTTGGAGCCTTCATTTTGGGCTCGGCGACACGAGGTTGTCTGCCAGCCTTGGTTTGGTGGGATTGTTTTCGGGTCAATGTCTTACCCTGTCACTTGGTACTCCATCACTCAGCGAAACAGTGCAGCTACGGGGCGCGCGAGCGAGCAGGCGCCACGTTAGAGCGAAGAAGACACTCGTCAGGGCTAGCTGTCGGTGGGAGAGCGACGATTACGGAGGCTTAATAAAATGCAAGAAACAAGCGCTCATTGCGTCCAAATTGTGTCGGCAGAGTCCTTGTGTCTTCTGGAAGTCGTTGCACTAATATAACGTTCTAGTCGCAAAGCAGCGCCGCGAAAACGTTGAATAAAGCAGAAGCCGTAGTGGAAGTGTTCGCAAATTCAACTTCGGACTTGATTGTTTTTAACAAGTAGCAAAATGAGGTTGTAATTTGGTCTCCTGATTAATGATGTCGAAATAGAAGCAGCTGTTAGAGTTGCCAAAACTATTATTGTCAGAACCTTTTGTGAGTGTAATTTATTTTCATGCTTGATCGAAAGGAAATAGTTAAAGCGACACGTGTTAATATGCATCCCTCTGATCTCCATATATTTACGGGCTGTGACAGGTGTCCTCGTAAGGAGAGACAGTAACGGGTCGGACCTTTTTTGTGCTTATATAATCATTTATAAATAGCATTCGTCAGGTAAACGCTGCCGATGTCAGGTTTTTCTTAACACTCACGCGTTAAAATCGTCCATGTATATTATCGTCTGTCGTGGGTAGATTCTAAGTACCTATCAAACGTGGCACACACCCGAATACAAGCAGTATTTACCAGCCCATGCGTATGTGCCGCACTATGGCGGAAAGGGTTTGACATCTTCCACGACAGGATTTTGACATTAATCTTGGGTTAACCAGCACGTCGTATTCGTGAAAACATCTCACCCTCCCATATCAATTGAGGTTCACGCCAAGTTGCGGGGACGACCACCTGAGCAACCAGACATAGACAGATAGATATATAGATAGATAGATAGATAGATAGATATAGACGCCAAAAGTGCTTGCACTACAGAAAGAAATGTTTCGCATTGAATGGACCCCAGAATAGCATATTGTAATATTCAAAAAGTACATGCTAATTCATCTTTCAGATGTTCACCGTAATTATGCTGTATGCAAACGATTTCGCCCTCTTTAGCACTGTAATATTTCAACCTGCACTGAGTATGCTTCTCTTGTTGTATAAGCGAATGTCGAAGATGAATGTTTTTTTGCAGGTACTGTACAATTTACATAAAAGCGGACAAAATGAAATACTCTCTGTCGTTCGGCATATCAATGATTTTTGTGGCGGCATCACATGCTTTGGATGACTGCGATAAGACGACTCTCCTAATAAGCAATGGTAAATAGACCATTATTAGTAGTACGGCTTTCAAATTTTTGCCGCGAACCTCTTAATACAGTTTGGGGGGAAATGCATTGAAGTGACACTTGGCACTCGTGCTTATCTTCAGACTACAAGGCTAGGAAGCGCTTAATATCAAATCGTTTTATTTGAGTGTCGGATATGAATTCATGCCGCATTGCTTTACATTGCGGCTGATCTACCAGTTTGTCGCGGTGTTGCGACATCGAAAATTTTAGTGGCCGAGACATTCCTTTTAGCTTTGGCGTAGTTGTTGTGCCCGGCCGAACAATAAACAAGTAAGGCACAGATGTTCAATCTCTTAAAATCTCATTTTACATGCTTGCCATTGTAACATACTAATTTCTAGTCCAACGAAGGCTCCAAAGGTTTTGGTGTAGTTATAAACACAAACTAGCGAAGCTTCCGTGTCTAAATATTATTATATAAAATTTTTCCCAAAGAAACGAATAAAATATGCAGTAAATCGCCGAATGGGCTCCTATTCCTGATAGAAGTAGGTCTGTTTTCGAGGATGCACATTAGCACTACCATGTAAGAGCATGTAGCCAGGCTACTCACAACCTAAGTGTAATTTTATCCGGTCTGTGCACCCACCCGTCAAGCGCTTTATGTGCGAAATGAGGCTTCTTGTTCCCACAAATGCTTCCCGCAAACAATGGTGGTTTTCCTCTGTATTCAATGCTTTATCCTATAGATCGCGCTGACGACATCCTGTGAGTTTTTTAGCTGCGTCCGTTCAGACTCATTCTGTATTCTTGTCTTTCAGCAGCTCGTCACAGCTTTACGCAAGAGACAGCTTCGCCGGTATAGCTCGGAAATGTCAGCCTTAAACTTCGGTGAACCTAGGGGCTTCCTTCTCTATAGGATGCAGGGTGACCTACTAATACTTTTAAGTGATTTTTAGTCGCTAAAACAATTTACGGCAGTTTTCGAGCATTTCGAGGTTACAAACTAGTATTTGAAAGCAGTGAAGGTGCCTGTTTTTTTCATTTCTTCAACCAAAAAGAATAATTTATTTGGGAATCGCCAATACTTGACCACGTATCTTAACCACGTGATTCAACCAGCTGGCCACAGATTCAGCATGGTGACAAAAACTTCGGCGGTGGCTTGCATTGGCTCTAATCGCGAACTACCCGTGCAGCACGACGAAGCTTGATGACCTCAATGAGGACGTGTTCTTCAAGGTCCTGGTTTCGATTACGTTCACCGAGAGCACTTGCGTTGATGGTACAACTGCATTGAGTCGGCATGCCCCAACATGTCTTACTTTTGTTTACAGGCGGAAGAATCCGCGCCGCCGCTGTCGGCGCGTTTGATCCTGTCGTTTCGGCTGGAATATCACCCGAAACAACGTTCGAAGAGGTGTGAGCTGTTTATTTTCATTAATTTGCGTGAATAACTAGAATTCGGTACAAACTTTAGTTCTCCGAGCGCAGGCGAAATTTTAAAAAAGTTCAAAGTAACGATGCCAGCAGCGGCAGGACGGGGAAGAACGATTTTGACCATCTTCGACGCCCGCGGTTGTGGTTTTCGGCAACGCTGGTGTTTTAAATGCGGATGCACTTCTTAGTCGGGCTATGTCAGGGATTTGGCGGTGGCGTCTCCGGTAGCGGCTGCGTGCCCGCTACCGCTCTCTGCTCTCATTCCTCTCCCAATGAAACAGCAGCGGGCGTGCCCGCTTACCGTCGCCCCTAGCAACCGGAGCACGCGGTGCGAGAAAGTGTACGAGACGACAGGCGCAGTGCTTCGCCGCTCCTTCTCTCACCAGGCACCTCTCTCTCCCTGCACCCCACCCTCCCATCCGCTCGCGCCTCACTCTCGACCGTTCGCTGGCTGAGCTATCTCAACGTGATGGCAAAAGTCGGTGAAGGTGAGTGTTTGCCGGCAATGGTGCACTCTTTCGGCGCAAGAAGTGCATTCGGATTTCATTACGATTCCCTTCGGGGATCAAATTCGCAAGGTAGTGAAGGCTGCAGAGGCAGGATGGGAAACAACTATTGTGATCATCTTCGGCGCACGTTAGTTGTGGTATTCCGGCTGCTCTGGCGTTTTTTTTTTCACATCACTTCTTAAGCGTGAACTTGCCCTAAGAGTGGTCACAACTCTACATTGACGGCAGTTCGAGAAAGCGCCATTTCATACGCTAGCGATTCTGCAACAAAGGAAGACTCAAGATATTTGATGACAGAAAAAGTGTGTCTCGCTATAATTAGGTATATTAGCTACATCAATGTTCCGCCCTTACGTATAAGGGAGGCTTTTCAATGTCCTGAGCAGCTACCACCCATGTGTTCATCTGGAAAATGGCCACAACTTGATGACCGAGGAGAAGAAAATAGCGGCAGAAGCACTGAATCACAACTAAGTAGTTTATTAGAAATAACATGTAGCTTTATACAAGAAGTGTCACGTGCACATCGATAAGCGTAAAGAGTGGCCTAAAACATGCGAAGGAATTCTCCAAATGTACATGATCATGGGTTACTTAATAGTCTTCGTTTACTTTTGGCAGGAATGTGCACTGAGGGACCGCTGCCCATTCCACCAAATGAAGTTATGCAGCTACGGTGCCCATGTGCAAACGTGATGTGTCATGACTCCATGAGGCGAGTCACAATTACCTGGTAAGCCATGGGTTTCGAATACTGTTTCGTAATGAAGCTGTCGAAACGAAATGAAAGGTTCATGTTCTAGCTAGAATAAAATATAATTGTGGGCGAACATGCTTGACCTAAAGATATTTCTCGAGCTCCAATGTGGCATAATGCATTATGCTGCAAATTTTCAGGCATTACGCATACACACGTTTTTTGAACAGGATAAATGAGTTGCCGACCCGAAGACTACAGGGAAGCCGTTCAGCCCTTCAGTATCTTCACCATATGGTGCTAAAGTCGCATATATACTCTATTGAAACATCGCGTTCATAAATAGTTAATAATTACCCCGTATGGCATTTATTTATTGATTCTACAATGCTACAGTGCCTACAGGTAATTGATATTATCACCAAAACTGCCACTCGAAAAGAAAAACGGCCAAATAATATGAAAGCATCGTTGATCTCAACTTAAAGATAAGGTGTAACGTGAAAGTGAAGTCTCCTCTCACAAAAGCAGTTGAAGATTTATTTTGCGCGTACGCTGATGTACGAGCGCCAGCACAATGTCTATTGGTGTTGTCAGCTATAGGCACTGTTTGAAGGGAATTCACTGATGTTTGTGCCTGTAGTCACATCTCAGACCCGACGCCTAACATATATCATCATAAATAAAAATCTGTGGTACACTGTGAACACGTTTTAGCCTTTAAGGAAATTCTAAGATCGTGCTCCATTGTGCATTCCAAATGTAATAAGAAAAACGCCTTTTAAAATGAGGTTTTCACAAACACCCTTGTTTGCAGTGTTTTTGTGGGGTCTCTGGGGAGTTTTTTTCTTCGTTTGAACACCATGCTGAAGTAAGAGCCGTCCTCTTCGAATCTTTCTAGTGGTCAGCCTGCTTTACTAAACTTATTTATTGACAAATATTGCTCGTATTTGATTTTTATTTGAGTAATGAAGCTTCGCTAATTGTTCTATGCTGATAAAATAGCTTAGGTTTTTAGATACACGGCGACTTTGTGTTGGCGAAAGGCTTAACAAGCTTAGTTTACGAAGAAAATGGGGTCAAAGAGGTAACTTAAGAGGTAACGTTGGTGTTTATTAAACTCGAATTGGGGGCTTGATTGGAGCGTAGTGGAAGTTTTTCTGTTTCTCTTGATGGCCTTAAAAACACCCTTTTAGACGCGACCGAGAAAACAAAGTATTTAAGGCACAAACTTATAGTTTCTAAGATATTTATTCCCATAGGTTATCGCAGAGACGTATTTGAAAATGTACATCCACGCATTCAGACACAAACATGACGCTTGCATACTAGTGCGCATGACCCAGGAATCGAACTTCGGACCCCACGCACTGGAAGCAAACACAATATCCATTACAGCAAAGCACCGCCACTAGCTTGCCTGGTTAATCACGGCAATTTTATGTACAAAGCGGCTACTAACACGTCGGCGACACTTCAAACTTTTGTTCTCGTATCAGCGGCATGTGTCAGCGCTTGTACAAGGCCCCTGTATAAACTGAAGGGTGTCATGCAGGCCACGGTAAACACCTTCGACTTCAAACTATTCGGCTCGTCATGTCATGCCACTAGACAAATGGTAAACGTGTGCCCACTTGAGCATTTCTCCATACACCGACAGTGCTTCCCTCGCCCCAAATTTTAAGATACCCGCGTGACAAAACGCATCTTCAGATGACCGAGCATATGTGCATTCTGTGGGCCTATGCTGTGGAACTATTTTCGGTATTTCTGCCTCGACCTGCACGCGTCCCATGGCAGCGGCGTGTTCTCAGCTGTTCGAGACCACCCGTATATCTATTGTAGGTATATGTGTGAGACTGCCGCCACACAAAATCCTCAGAGACAAGGACGAAGCACTGAGCGAATCATCTTTATCATTTCAAGGCTCTGCCGTCAGTGACTATGAGCGGCCAGCACGAGCATGCCATCTTTTATCGTTCTCGTCTGCCCCCGGCGCGTTCACCACCACCGCCGTTTCCCATAGCAGATAAGAAATAAAAATAAAAGTTACACACGGAGATGCGCGTAAGCGTGCACAGGATTCTTATTCAGCGGAAGAGGGGAGGGGCGAAAGTTTGTCGCAGCGCTCCCCCTGCCAATTAGATCAATGTACGGAGTGGAGTTCGCACCCCTTTCCCCTGGCGATACAAGGACACTAACGCGCCTACAATAAACCTTTACTGCGCGCGCACTGTTGCGAGCCAAACGCAGGGGAAGCAGTGCCTGCCTTCTGAGCAGCTTAACCATAATCTGAATCCGCAATTAGCACTTATTCGCAACCTGTATTTTGGCGTGGCACACGATTGAAACCTAACCCAAACTCAATATTTAGTTGATTTAGCACATAGTTGACATCCCACATTTTTACGAATCAACCTTTATTGCTGAATATTGCACAAATTAGCAGTTGACAGGTCTCCCGCTAAATAAGGAAGGTATTTCACAAGCATTTCGCCCTCATAAATGGCCATGTGTATTTGGTACTCCTGTTTTACATATGATGTAGCGCGAATCAAAAACAAGTGCAGAGTTACAGTCTTCCTCTACCCCAGACGCCCGCTTCGGCTAATTTGTATTTACGGTGTAACTGTAGTCCACAGATAACATACACGTGGATACAGTCTATCGTAAAATCCACGAAAAGATGCCCTCAGCTTGCAAACGACCAATTCTAGAATTTGATATATACTTTTTCAAAGCGTGGTCATTTACAGAGTCAAATACGAAGATGTGCGGTCTCCGGGATCAGCGTGACCAACACCTCTGCTCATGCATGGCTCAGGCAGAATTTCAGGAACACTGAAGAAGAAGTTCGCAGCTTTTACTGACTGTGAACGCCCGAAAATGTTTCATTTTGCGTCGACGTCTCGCTCGCATAAACAAAGAACCAATTTGCATGACATTCACCGTCAGTATCGACATTCGGACACTATCCCTCTGCTCTCTTTATTGCAGCCAGTTCGTTACATTTCACCCCTGAACAAGAAGCAGCAAGCGGTGGGGAAACACCATCTTATTTGGAAGCTACCGTACGTTAACTAGGAAGCGTCATATGATGACGCAAAATCTAAATTATGTAACTGCAGCTTTGCTGAAGCGAATCCCCACGGAAGTTGCATTTCGCTGGCAATTTATTTTCTAGTCATACCTTCTTGTATCTGACCTCCTTTCAGAATAACACTGTCTTCCACTAAAAGAAAGTCAGACCAGCATCCGAACCAGCGCAAAGGTCGACTTAGAGAAGCAGTCGTATGAACTTTACTAATGATGCGTCTTTTCGCTTCAATGCGTAGCTGTCAATCCCGTAGTGACAATTCGGTACCAACAGAGGGACAAAATTATGCATGTACTATCGATTAGCATGAATTGTATCAAACCAAATTCAACACCGTTGCTTTCAGCGCAATTTTCAGCGCTGCCAAGCAATCGCCTCCCGCGCTCCCACCCATCTGATCACGTGACCAGACGAAATGGTGACGCAATTTTGAGTTCACAATTCTTCTGCTCGGCACGCACATGTATAGGAATGTCCTCACGTTTGCCCCGCCACGGTGCTCTAGTGGCTAAGGTACTCGGCTGCTGACCCGCAGGTCGTGGAATCCAATCCCGGCTGTGGCGGCTGCATTTCCGATGGAGGCGGAAATGTTGTAGGCCCGTTTACTCAAATTTGGGTGCACGTTGAAGAACACCAGGTGGTCAAAATTTCTGGAGCCCTCCACTACGGCGTCTCTCATATTCATACGATGGATTTGGGACGTTAAACCCCACAAATCATGAATGTCCTCGCCAAACTCATTGTCGTTGCCGTCGTCATCAGCATCCACTATCGACGGTGACAACGCTGAAAAATATGAAATCGCGGTAACTCGTGTCGTGGCGAAGCATTTTCGCTTCGATCATTTTAAATAATTAATTCTATTAATTCTATTATCGACGCCGGACGAAGCAGTGACGAAGAAGCTCGAGGTTCGTTTTGACCATGCTGGCTGGTAAGGCATATGAGTGCTGCGTGCGTGTTACTTGTTCGTGACGACCGTAGTTTCATATAACAACATTGGCACTCACGAACCCATGACAATCATGAACTGACACAGCTAAAACACAGGATTCCCGCGAACGCGTTGCAGGAAGCAAGCTAAACAAAGCGAGAGAAGTCGTTGCCAGACAGCCAGGCGTCGCCAGCAGATAATACTACATATAGACACTGCGATGATAACACACGCAAAAAAAAATGTTGACGTCATTGCTGCTCTCTTATTGTCACTAGACACCTGAGGTGTAGCCTAGGAGCTAGGTGAACTCGTCAAAATACTGTGGATGTCTTATGGTCGCAAACGCGCCGATGAGCCTCGGACGCTCGAAATAGAATAACTTCTACGTAACTAACACGATTCATATTTCGATAAAAAGTTCATGCGTACCAAGCAATCGAATGAACGCCACATCTATAATTTTGAAATTTGGTGTCACTGCTGCTTCAACGTTACGTTCATCACAGGTACAATGATCAATAATCAGGCGTCCTTGCAAGTTAAGCACACCATAAATTTACTGTAGTTTTTATTGCTGTTACTCGTCCCGAACTTTTCGAGCACGCCACGCTAGAGTTACTCTATATGCTACTTTTAGGTAGCAGAGTTGCGCTTCTGTTTGCTGGGCGCCGCTCGCTCCGCCTACAGGAGTTCAGCGACCCTATTCGCAGAGCGCCATAACCTGGTCATAGGTGGTTGTAGTGCACTGCGGACAAGCCAACGTTACGCAGATTCCAGGAATGAAGCGGGGTTGACAACAGCTGTTGTCATTCTCGCCGCGTTTCTTCTGTAATGTAGCCATGCTACCTCATATGTGGGGTTTAACGTCCCAAAACCACCATATGATTATGAGAGATGCCGTAGTGGAGGGCTCCGGAAATTTCGACCACCTGGGGTTCTTTAACAAGCACACAAATCTGAGCACACCGGCCTACAACATTTTCGCCTCCATTGGAAATGCAGCTGCCGCAGCCGGGATTCAAACCCGCGACCTGCGGGTCAGCAGCCGAGTACCTTGGCCACTAGACAACCGTGGCGGGGCGGCCATGCTACCTGTTGGTCACGAGAAATGCGACAGCAAATCCATTCTGTGTGGAATTGTACTACGTAGAGCCCATGTGATTAGACGCTGGTGCAGCGGGTGATACTATAAAAAAGAAAGATTAGTGTTCAGTCGGAAGGAATAAACGCTTGGCTGTTGTCTTCTGCAGGATTTTCTCTTGGGGGGTGCAAACCATTGTTGCATCACGGTTTAAGGAGAGCGAGAGCACTGGTCTAGCTTGGGTGAAGGCAAGTGCTGTTGTGGCTTGAGGGGGCAAGTGCCCATTTTCCGCTTCTCTGTCGACGCCCATGCGCTTGTTTTTTTTTAATGCGAAGCATTTCTCAGCGAACGTCGGTGACTTTGAGCGTAACTATTTATCTATCTATCTGGCCACTTACGTTTGTGTGCTTTCGTGTACACCCCCTTAACTTGACGCGAACCAAAATTAGCATGGGAGAGGTAAGATAGTTTGACAAACATGCCGCGCTAGTCAAGGCATGAATAGAGCCACAATACCGTAGCGTACGTCATCGAACACTTCTCGCCAGACATTGGCACATACCCGCGGGCGGGTATGTGCCGCAGGTATGCAGGTATGTGCCACAGGTGATTAACACTTGGTATCTACCTCGGAACGACGAGGACATACATGGCTATTTTTAACGCGTGAGCGTGAAGAAATACCGGACATCGGTAGAGTCAACCCGAAGAATGCAAATAGTAAATGCCAGGGTCCCCGCAGGATTCGAACCCAAGAATTTTGCCTGGCAGTAAAGCATCTTACCACAGAGCTACGCCACGTCTTGAGAACTTCGTTTCAAATAGACGCTAATCTTCGCGAAACGTCAATAGTGGTTGCAGTGCTGCCTACCCAATTTTATAAACATTACATATGTACTCTTTTGATACAGCCGTGACGTTTGGTTAACGTCGATTGTGGTTAGTTGCCATGCGTTCAAGTTGGTTTCTGTAACAGCCAGTGTCCTGGGCCAGCATCCTCACGAGCATTAGCGCTTCATATCAGCTTCTAGTGTTGCTATTACGCATGTTCAAGGTACCATCGTTGCACAAGGGCAAATAACTAATTATGTAAGCATCTGGAAATTTTCAACATATGTCTGTGCGTGTAACATTTGTATATATTTTAGCACTATTTTATGAAGTGTCGCTCAATAAAAACTTGCAATACGGTCGCCTTCCCTCCGCCTGCCTCGCATAACGTCGATTCCCAGGTATGGGGATCTGCCAAATTTTTTCTGTCCACGGCACCGCAAAACTGGCTCTATTTGTATTAACCACAAATGCAGTAGTGAATACGTTACACATGCAGACTAGGCCAGCGTGTGTCAGCTGCATACGTCCATGTTAGTCTGGCTGTTAATTCGCTAAAAATAAAGGTAGAACGTAAACTATAACTATTCGAATTGGCAAGATGTTGCTGCTAGGTCATGAATTGAATGCAGCCTTGAAACCTTAAGTGAAAAGAATGTTGGAAACAACAGGGTTTTTGAACAACCATTCACATCAATTGTCGTGATCCGCGATTGTGATACGAGCGTAATATGAGAGCCGCTCGTAACGCGGGTGTCGCACGGCCACTTTCGATTGCTATCCAGCTCGATTCAGTTGAAGACTACAAAGCTTTAGCTGGTTAGCTCACACAGTTAACGAAGAAGCCCAACACAATGAAAATATTTCATTTCTAACTCCCTCATAGCAATCAAGAGCGAAAACCAATTTTATACTTGTAAATGGGAAAAACAGTGCAAAAGAAGCCGGAGCTAATGTGTGGTCGACTATAAATATGAATATGTATCACTGGTTTAACGAGCTGACGCACGTTTTTTTCATTATTACGTACCAAAAAGGTCAACATAAAATCAAAACTTCCAGGCGTGACCAGAGCAACTGAGTTTTTCTTGTAATTTCATAAAAAAAACGAGAGAAAAGAAAGCAAAAAGAATAAATAAAGTAACGCTAGTACTCTGAAGCGTGAGCGCTGCTCCTACGCGGGTGGTGAGTGGCTTTCCCGCAAGACATTTGAATCCAAGATAGCGTACTTTGATGCAACTCTGCTACCCAAAGGTAGCAGAGTTGCGCCAAGCGCAACTCTACACCACGAACTTTACACCACGCAGGTTCCTCGCGACGCCAAGCGGCGCACGTGCAGCAATCGCGCAGCTGCAGATTCTCAGCCCCCGACGCCATTGCGTGATTGCTGACAGAGTGTAAGAGGCCGCCACAATCAGCCATAATCTCTTACAGAGCAACATATTCATGTCAGAACGAACTACCGCGTGTCAGTGCGTTCTGCTTATGATGCAATGCGTCGCTTCATCGCACGTCTGCATAATCTGATTCCCTGACGCCATCCCATGATTGCCGAAAGAGTGTAAATAAAAGAGGCCACATCGTCTTACCCAGCCCCTTACATAAGCGGGAACATGCTAGTGATTTGATATGTGGGGTTTAACATCCCAAAACCACCATATGAATATGGGAGACGCCGTAGTGGAGGGCTCCGAAACTTTCAACCACATGGGGTTCTTTAACGTGCACTCATATTTGAGCACACGGGCCTACAGCCTTTCCGCCTCTATCGGAAATGCAGCCGCTGCAGCCAGGATTCGATCCCGCGACCTGTGGGTCAGCAGCCGAGGTGAACACGCTAGTGCGTGAGCGCGTTCTGAGCGTGCTTGAGCTGAAGCTGTTGTGCATGCACAGTAAGGGTGGCCACGGAGACCAGACAAAGCTCAACCATAAGATGCTTGACATATAAATTTTACCCAGATCGCAACGCAGACTCTTGTTCGTCGGTCGGGCTCTGGTAGTTCCCAATGGCGTGCTATATTATGGTCGTGTGCTCCACGATATTATTTTCTCCCTTCACGATTTTGCCGCTCACCCTTAAAACCAAAAAGCTGTAAGGCAACAACCTCTGCGAGAGGCCCTCTGGGGTCTACCAGGTCTTCGTTAAAGGGCCCGAGGGGTCACCTAAATAGAGCTAACTGCACAGAAGTGGGCTCTCTCCCGCCTGTTTGGTTCGTGTTTCGTTACGACAATATTTTTGCTCTCTCTGTATTTACCACACTGAGTACTGTTTAAAGTCTGACGTAACATCGGTATCCGCGCAAACTATAGCCACAGTGCAGTTACTCTAACAAATGTACGGCACCGCACAGTCAAACGCGATGCTAGAGCAACGTATCCGACATTTGCTGAAGTGATAACGCCGCAGCCGTCACTGCCCCCTGTCAGACACAGCACGACCGTGACGAAAGCTTATCAGGGGTGCGGAAGTTCTAATGCGCCAAGGTTAATTGGTATTTGTCTTAACTATCTGGCTCAGTATAGCCAGTGGATGCGTGATCAACATATTGTCGCCAACTTCTGCCGTAGCTGGCTGACGTCATCTCAACGCTTCATCGAAAGCCTCCGAGGTACTCAGACTACTTAAACACTCCCAGTCGGCGCGAGTCTGTGGGACGAAGGTGGTGTCCCCACGCAACCATAAAAAAATTTCTGGCTACGCACCTGCCACGGAGCATTTCTTGACAATACCGCATCCAGATGGCAACACCATTCCATCAACCAAAAAGAAAGTGTGAATGAAAACTGCAGAAAGTGTCGTTAAAAAGCCAGTCAAGTGTCAATAAAAGGCACGCCTGTAAAACATCATCCAGTGATAACCGCCTCCTGTTGAGCGACCGCAACTTGTTGGACTTCAATAACGATCGGTTAATGCATGCCTCTGTTTGTTTCTTCTCTTTCTCTGCTTTTGTCTGGGCCACACAGAAAATGATGAATGTTCGTGTAGCAACGTTTCTCACACGTATTACAACATATATGTAAACTGATAGCGTAACTCCCGTAGAAGACTACGAATCCAGTATTTAGTGGCTCATCGCCACCGTCATCATTTACGTATGAAAGGGGCAACTAGAAGCAAACAAAAAAACAAAATTATACATGAAGTCACAACCGGAAGTGGCAGTGATGTCGGGCATTTGCCCTACGTAATGCAAAATCAACTTTTTTCTCTTAATTGCTGAAATTTTACGTGGCGTTTTGTATAGCAGATTTCATTGTGCCTCGTGACTTGATACTTGCACGCGGGAAAGAAAACAAACAAAAAACCAAAGCTTGATGAAGCGAAGTTCTTTTATTAGCCAAATTTTAAGACCTACCTTTCTGCTCTCTTTGTCTAACTCCTTAATTATGAGTTGAAATTCGTCCCCTGAGTTACTCAGCAATGCAATGTCATCGGCGAAGCGCAGGTTACTAAGGTACTCTCCATTAACTCTTATCCCTAACTGTTCCCATTCTAGGCTTCTGAAAACCTCCTGTAAGCACGCGGTTAATAGCATTGGGGAGATTGTGTCCCCCTGCCTTACACCCTTCTTGATTGGGATTCTGTTGCTTTCTTTATGAAGCACTATGGTAGCAGTTGATCCCCCGTAGATTTCTTCCAGGATGTTTATATATACTTCATCGACGCCCTGATTCCGCAGTGTCTGCATGACGGCTGATATTTCTACTCAATCAAACGCCTTCTCGTAATCTATGAAGGCTATGTATATTGGTTGGTGATATTCTGAGCATTTCTCTATTACCTGATTGATAGTATGAACGTGGTCAATTGTTGAGTAGCCAGTTCGAAATCTTGCTTGTTCTTTTGGTTGAGTGAATTCTAATGTTTTCTTTACTGGATCACTCATATTAAAAAGGTCTGATTGCGACACGATGAGCTGGAATACACCTGTTATCCCAAGTGCACACGATCTTCGAGGGACTTACCAGAGTTTCCCTACGCAAGAAGACAATTCCAAGCGGTGCTCCAAACGTCCGTCTCCAGGAACAGAATGACTTGCGCTACCTTCGAAAGAGAATTGAATGCATCACACTTTGATCATTAGTTGAACTCATTATCAAGCAGCCTGTATTAGTTCCACGTATTCATGGACATTGCAACAACACTGCTTGTTTTGTGTTGCATATTTTTGAAAGGTCATTGATTCCTTCATAAAAATCACTCTGAAAAGTAATAAAACGTAATGAAATCCTATTGACTCGAAGCTAATATCTCCCAACCTTCATGATTGTTATAAAAACCAAAATACACAGAATTGAAGGAGGATTTGGGATTTCTGTTTAGCTCTGTCTATTTTCTTTATAATCACTATAACTAACTTTTTGACATCTTCGTTCTTAATACTTTCTGAACTCGCTACAAAGGCATCGACAGCTACACTAAAAACTCAATGAACGGATATTTAAAAATAGCGCTTGCTTTGAAATATATCTTTGCTTTGAACCTTACAACGTAGTAACGTTTTAACGACGTTCACGCTACAGTCTCGCTTATTAACATGTGCCCTGCTCATTGAACAAGTACACTTTGTGCCCTACAGGTAGATCTAGTTGAGTGAACAAACATTATGAGCGGTGTATTGCTAGCACGACTAATTCAGTAGGTTGACAGGTGTCAGTAAAATTATTAAAATAAAATCACATTCATAACTCACTAAATTTCTGTGAAGACGCACTGCAGAGAACAATACTTTAACGCATCACCGTAACAAAGAGTTTACGTGTTGAATGTTGCACTGCGGTCCGTAGCCTGCCAAAAATTAGAAGTGCTCAAAGTCAAGTCAAAACTTCATGTTTCCTTTTGAAAAAACAAAACCAATCAATTTTACAGCGTTTTCCTACATTGTACACAGCCGAATTTAGGTGATTAGTCATCAATTACAAACTGTAGGTTCGCGCTGTTAAGCAGATAAATACAAGCGTTAAAGATTCGCGGGAAGATTTATCCAGCATCCGCATCCATGCAATTCATTGAGTGTCCGCAAAGGCACTCACCGAAGACATTGATATATCAGATATTCATGTGTTATTTTAAAGTAGGGCTTTTTGACCAATGATGATTGGGTCTTTTTTACACACAGACTACGTCTGAACTCCTCACCAGCGAACGGCATGTTGATCGATGAACCTAGTATTGCTCCTGACACCATTTTCGTTAACCTAGTGACAGCTATAAAGTTCACGCAAGCAACCTAAAATGGCAGTCACTCTAGATCGAGGCTCTAAACAGACGCCTAGCGAACAGTGCAGAAGATCCGTTAGATAAACTGCTGACAACAAAACACAGTATAAAGGCTAGACACCAATCGAAGTTCGAGTCATCTGGAGGCAGCCACCACGTTACAGATCTGAGCCATTCAGTTAGGCAGCACAAGCTCTTCAACAAATCATAGCCGCTCCAAGCGTCGATCCCATCAATGACATCACCAAGGGTAAAGCTGCGAAGGACCTTGTATTCACTCCAACTTCACCACATAATAAGAGGATAAAAGCACTAACGGTGGTAACAAAGACACTTGTGAACGTTGGTCGATCATTTTTGTATATCACGGGACTCCGTAAGAGGTATGAATATATATAAAGTTCTGCTTCCAGATGGCAAACCCCAGTTCAAGCGAAGGCATCCATTCATTATGGTAAGCTACTGCAACTGACCACGAAACGGAAACAAGGTGAAACCGGTCGTGCATAAAAGCTGTCATGCAGAAGCGTAGAGGAAACCCGTGCAAATCAATGGGGCTGCGCGACACTTAAAGGCCTACTCTGTCAATTTTCGCTGAGGTGAATGGATCTCAATGAAATTCACTGTGCGCGTTCATTTGCCCATTTGCGCCGTTTATGCCTAACTGTAGGCTTGAGAGTTTCGCAAATTCATTTCAAACTGGTTTTATAGCTTTCCTCTATATGCTCATCTAGCTTGCCAGAATCAATGGAACATTTTGTTTGTCACATTGACGTTTGCAAGCGATGGAACTGACGTGCAACTTCAGTGTCTGCTTGTATACTATGAATTGTGTGGGTCTGGCAGGCACATTTTTGATTGAGCGCGTGATGTCTTTTTCCGAGTGGCAAGTGATGTTGCGTTAAGGGCCACACGTGATTTCCTATTTAGAATACCCATAACAGCGTAAGCCTTTCAACCAACCGCCGTAGGCACGGACTTGAATGACCTTGACAAGTATGGTCTGCGTCATCTTACGGCGTTCTGCGAAACTATGCAACCAAGCACGAAGATCTGTTCTGCCCCATCGAAGAGAAATTGTTGATTTCCAAATGAGTCTGAATCGTAGCTCTCACTGTTTGACATCTCCGGGGAGCTTCTGAATGAGGCGCGATCAGTCACAGACATGGTGCGGCGTTGTTGACATGCTGACCTACCCGCTGAGCGTCTGCTTTTCGCGGCTTTCACAGTTTTCATATTCCCCGCTGAAAGGACTGGCATGCCATGCATTATTTCTGATTCTGACAATGTTGTACTTGGTATCTACAGCATACATGATCTGGCGTCCCGCTGTCGTGCCCTATAGTATTTCCATTTGTGAAGTGCACTTCGCCGCAGCCATTACACTTGGCGTGTTTTGAAGTTTAAGTTGAAGCAGCAGGTGCGTGCTGGTGGACTCAGATAAACCCAGTGCCACCTTGCACACTCTGCAGATAAGGACGTTGATCTTGGTTTCTTCTGCCTTGTACCAGTTGTGAAATGCCGCAACGTACGTACGCATTATGACACACGACAAAAGAGTGTATAAGTCGCATGAGACTATCCTCTTTCACTCCGCTTCTTCTGCTAGTGACCCTTTTGAAAACTTTCATGACGTTAGAAGTCTTGTGCTTTAGTTTATTGATCGTTTCGCCGTTAGCTCCGTTTGCCTCGATTATCAAGCCGGGGACCCTTACTCTTTTTACTTTTGGGATTGTTGCTCCGTTACTCGCGCGTAGCCTGATCTCTTTGTATTCTCTTCTAGCCCCGAGTGGCCTACCCCTGTGCGTGGGGCGGTAGAGCAGGAGTTCGGACTTTTTTCGGTGAGCATCGTGGTTCCGTTCCCTCGAGATATTCCTCTACTGTGCCAATTGCTATTTGTAACGCCGTTTCAATGTCGTCATCGCTACCTCGGTGCACCCAGATAGTAATGTCTTCGGCGTAAATTGACTGCCGGATATCTTCGATTGCTTGCAGTTTTTCAGCGAGCCCAATCATGACTAGGTTAAAGAGTATGGGCGAGATTACCGATCCCTGTGGTGTGCCGGCGCTTCCGAACGTTTGCTCTTCCAGGTAAAGGTCTCCTGCCACCAGAATGGCTCGCCTGTTGGTTAATAAATGAATTACGCAGTGGTACGCACGTAGACCGAGGGTTTCTTGAGATATTTGGTGCATTATCGCCAAGTGCTCAATTTTATCAAACGCGCTCCCGAGGTTGAGGGCGAGAATAGCTCCGCTTTCTTTCATGTCGTCGTCGAGTAAGTGGTGTTTCAACTGTAGCATGGCATCTTGTGTGGACAACTGTGGGCAGAATCAGATGATAGATGATACATATGCCCCTTTTAGGCACTAGATAGCCTTGCCAGCGGTTAAGTTTAGCGTGCTGCATAGTCTTGCCGACACATGACGTAGCAATATGGGGTGAAGATTGTCGAGACTAAGCTCTTCACCAGGTTTCGATACAAGCAGCATTCTCGCAGTTTGCCACTGTTCCTGCAAGCAACCACGCTGCCATCAGCCCTTCATATATTCCGTCAACCACTGCACGGATCAGTCGTCGAGGTTTTTTAGAGCACGATTAGACACCCGATCTAGACCCGGCGTCGATATGATGTTGAGACTGTGCAGCGCCATTTTAATCTCTTTTACGCTGAGGTCCTTACCCAGTTCCATGTTCGCGTCCCCCTCGTACAGGTGGTGTGGCACAGATGAAGTGTGTGATAGATACTTCACCTGTAATCTGGTAGGCACAAAATATTTACCATGTGCTTCGATCTCCTTGTGTAAGAGACGCGCAAGGCAGTCCCTCTGATGTGGCGTGGTCTTCGTTTCGTCTAGCAGATACTTGAGCAGATGCCACCCTTTGCCATTGTATAGTTGCCCGTCCACTGAATTACCTAACAAGTTTCATTGCTGGTGGTTGGGAATGTGGCAGTGTTTCTCAATGTTGCGGTTGATCTCCGCTATTTTCTTTCTGAGTTTTTGATTGAGCCTCTGTCCCTTCCGTCTTGCTAAGATGGAGTTCTTCGCTTCAATGAGATGTCAATCTTGCCTGCTTCGATCGCCGTTTTAATTGTTTTGGTTGAAGTTTTGGTGTCCGTCTCCAATGAGTGGGTCTACGCTTCGATGTCCATGATACTATCTCCTGTAGATACTTGTTGCCTTCCTTTCTTTCTGAAATCGTCCCAATCAGTCCATTCAAATCTGCGTTTGCAGTCCCACGCTTTGCCTGACGTCTGAAATTGAATTCTGATAATCATGTGGTCCCTACCCGGGTCGGCAGATGTGTTTTCCCACGTGGTGGCTACCACCCTGGCATTTCTTACGAAGGTCAAGTCCGGAGTCGTGTCTTGGTGGTGGAGTTGCCTATTCCCGTCGGGTGTGCCGGGTCCGTTGTGAAAGTGAAGTCGAGTTCTTGCGCTTCTTGTCCTAGTTGTCTACCTTTGACCGTGCTGTATCCGTAACCACACGTTGTTTCCACAGCATTGAAATCACCCCCTTCAATAAGCGTCTGATACTCAGCAATCTTGAGCGTCTTCAGAAGCAACGCCCTTAATCGTTGATGCGGCTTCGATGGGCTGATATAAACGTTCAATAGGAATATCCTTTCTTTTCTTCGTTTAGTGGGGACCAGTTCGATGAGACCGTGTTCCGTCAAGACGCTGCTTAGTGCATGGACTCGCCCCTAGGAAACTAACGTGAGCGAATACCTGTAACTTCGGCTTCAGCAAACGGTACGTGCTACTCTTACCCAACCTTTCCTACAGTCACTAACCTCCTCGAACAGTGACATAACGGTATGAGGAATACAGAAACGACGCCCATTCTAGGCCAGCTCGGACGTTCCGTGTGCAACAGACACTTAGTGAACCGAGACGCTGAGCATCCGAGCTAAGTCGCTCTGAGGCTCCGCTCATTTATCGACACTGCCAGCGACACCTCCGGTTATCATGGAAGCAATGTTTGAGAGTAATACCATCTCTGCTAAAGAGTTTCAGGCAGGCAATGGTACACCAGTTTTCTACAAAGCCCATGCGTCTCGACGAGCCTGTTCACAAAAACCACTTTCTCAACCCAACACTCCCTATATATATATATATATATATATATATATATATATATATGGTGGTTTGAAGTTCAATGGATCCGGTGGAAAATGCGGTAGAAAAAGAGGTCGACAAACGTGCGAAAACACAAGTTTTACGTTAGTAATACTTGTGTTTTCACGCGTTTGTCGACTTCTTTTTCTACCTTCTACCGCATATATATATATATATATATATATATATATATATATATATATATATATATATATATATATATATATATATATATATATATATATATATATATATATATAAATATATATATATATATATATATATACATATATGTATATATATATATATGTATATATATATATGTATATATATATATACATATATGAACAAAAAACGTGGGTGAAAATATAACTTGCCGTGGGCAGGAACCAAATCTGAGACCATACTGTCATGGGATCTTGACGTGGCTCAAGACAGAAAACTGGATGATCAGATCAAACTGCTTATTTGGGTGAACTTGTACCCATTAAGCAAGAGGTTGCGTTACTGTAGCGCACTTGCACTGATAGCAGCGAACACAGCGTCGGCCGTCGATCAACTGACAAGCGGAGAAGCGTGTTGGCATTTATACTTTCGCCATCGAACATTCTAGCATTATTGCTAGCGGCGACAAAGATTCCAGAATAATTTCAAATGCTCATGAGCTGGGCGTGATCTCAACAAAATGATCTACTGCTGTCCTGTAGCTTCTCGAACACTGTAGGCGCGGTTTGCACTTAGAACGGCATACAGCGTAACGGGGTGATGAGAAAACTTGAGGAAGGAACGTGGTATTTACCCCCTCTAAAAAAGGCATCGCCCGATGCTTTAGGAGAAGATAAAAGAGCTATAGTAATGTAAGAAAGTACAAATAATAAAGTGTGATACAGTAATAATAACAACAAGAAAGATTCTCTTTCAGTTCATTAACTTTCATGAAACGGTTGGAGGTGCAATACATGGACGACTTAAGGTCCCAATCGAGCCGTTGAGAGTTTGTAATGCCGTCGGGGACACCTGTTAGTCGAGTGGGACGAGATGTTGTACTGCCCTGTATGGTTCGTAGTACAGTCGCAGACGTTTTTGTCTGAGTTCATGTCGGCGTATCGGCGTTCATACCCGAAAATATTCACCGGGTGGGTGTTCCACGAAATGTCGCTGAAGATTCTAATTGCGGCGGTCAGTCCCATGCTGATACGTAGTGCGCAGGTGGGCGAGTTGACGAGCTTCTTCAGCGCACTGAAGATAGAGGGTGACGTGGAGGTTTTCAAATGCGAAGAATTTTTAGCGATTTTCGGCGACTTTGAGCATATCTATCTATCTATCTATCTATCTATCTATCTATCTATCTATCTATCTATCTATCTATCTATCTATCTATCTATCTATCTATCTATCTATCTATCTATCTATCTATCTATCTATCTATCTATCTATCTATCTATCTATCTATCTATCTATCTATCTATCTATCTATCTATCTATCTATCTATCTATCTATCTATCTATCTATCTATCTATCTATCTATCTATCTATCTATCTATCTATCTATCTATCTATCTATCTATCTATCTATCTATCTATCTATCTATCTAGCCTCCTACGACTTTTAGCTCTCCAGGCCATTTCGACAATGATAGCGACACCAAACATGGTATCGCCTGATGTAACAGTATGAGAAGTATACTCGTCTAGTCCTAACATGAAAATTTTCACATGTATGTCCGGAATGTTACTATTTACACTTCAAGGTGTTGCTGCTCTTGCAGTGGTTTTGTTCACATGTCATATTGCAAAACTGGCATATTATGACATGACTACATGGCAAACATAAGTGACAGTCCCTAACATAAAAATCATAACACGCGTGTCACATAAAAACATGACTACATGCCACACTTATGATGCGCTCGTGGCCATTTCGCTAGCTTTGCATATACTAAATTTGGTATTATGAGACGTGGATGGATGATGAAGATATGTGGTTGGTGCAAACAAAATAATCATGAGATGCGTGTCAAGTCAAAACATGTGTACATGCCACGCTCATGATACGCTCGCGGCCGTTTCGCTAGCTTAACATATACAAATTTGAAAGTCACAAGTTTTATCGCCTATAGGGGGTGCATAGGGTGGTTTAATATAGTGACCACAGAGTGTCGGAGTCGCTCAGCACATACACGGCCCGCACTGCGCTGCAGTGTGTGTGTGTGTGTGTGTGTGTGTGTGTGTTTTCCTTTGCGAAGGCTCTACCCTTTTTGCAGTCAGATGATTGATTGATATGTGGGGTTTAAAGTCCCAAAACCACCATATGATTATGAGAGACGCTGTAAAGGAGGGCTCCGGAAATGTCGACCACCTGCAGTTCTTTAACGTGCACCCTTGTAGTCGGATGTTATGCGCAAGCTAGACGTTTCACAAACTCGGATACGATGCCTCATTGAAGGCGAAGAGGTTCTGAATGCTTAACACAACACTTTTGGTGCGAAAGCCTGTTGCCCATCTGTCGTTGTGCAAGGACTCTGTCTGCACACGTCTCATGCCCGCCAGAAGCCACACGAAATAGAATTCACATATGACTGGAAAGCACTAAATATTTGCTAGTGCAGCTGGCTGTTGTTGGATGGAAAGAGTCCACAGATGAATTCAGTGCTAATGCGTTACGTTGCGGCACTTCAGTTTACACGGCATCGCAGCTGCAGAGCAGGCAGTTCCCGACGCTGCGAGGAAATCGCCGCCAAGTGCATGCAGCGGCTTCTGTCAAACAAGCAAGATCAAAGGCTTTTGCATTAAAAATATAATAATACATTGTTAAAATATTATTTCTTGATTTCCGAATGCAGAAAAACTGTGCCCGCACGCATGCTCAGGTGAAATCAAATCAGTTTCTTTAGACTCAAGCCAAAAGTGATGCATTTTTTTTTCGTATTAGACATGGAGCTTCCCCCACACCAAGCATCATGAATGTATGGTGGTTTCGCATGTGAAGCTCTTAGCTATTTTGTAAGTTTCATACAATAATCACAGCACACAAGTTCTGGGAAAAGTCATTTATTGAGCATGTATGTAGCTCCAGATAAACTAAATATTACACAGTAATACCGCTAACTTATGCTCAGATTTTCACATGATACAAATCTTGAGAACGCCTCATATATGCACGAGCACTACGTTCCGCTGCGGTTTGCGTTCATGACAAGTTTTTGTGGTAGGGCCGCCTAGGCAAACATTCGGAAGGATCACCTGATGATTTTACTTGCTTCCTTACAGGCTTCCTTATCTGCGGGTCTGCATGAAAAAAAAAAGGAGTTCTAGCTTCACCAACAAATATTACTTTCAGAAATAGCTTCAAATGATTAATTATTTTTATAGCACAAGACGTCAAGTGCGTCATTCACAAACTGTTACCAATTTCTAAAGCATAACTTAAGCTCCTCATTCCAGCTACGCTGACCACAACTGTGCCCCCCGAGCTCGTTCAAGTGGTTGCATATGGGTGCAGGGCTTTGATGAGGGGAGATGTAACAGCAACCTTAAATAAATAGCACAACCTTAAATATTGTTATATAAAGGCTGCAGAAAAGTTATGATACTGCAACACACTGTCGCAAGCTTTGCTTCTTTTAATGAACGCCTAAATTGTCATCAGAAAAATAAATTGGGCAAGCACACATATAAGATATTGTTATTTTCTTGCCTACGTTACTGAATAAGAAGTTGGTGTTGACAAAGTGCGCACTACACTGTTTCATCGGCGTCATGAGCGACTTGCCGAGTCCCAACTCCACGATCCATTCTTCTTGCTTTGCTGCATCTCTTGGGAAGGCGTCGAGGCTGACTCTTGTCGGTGCTTAGTTTGTACAGCGCGGCACGCTGCACGTATGATAGCTTTTGAAGCCTTTAAATTTGGTCATTTCAAGCCAACTGACAAAATTCGAGGTGGGGGGGGGGGAGATAGTAACGGCTCGAAGAAGAAAATATCGTCTTCAAAAAGCAAACACACCCTCGGAGCGCCGCTGTCCCTCCGCTACTTTGATACTCTCTGAAAAATTAACGCTGGTGGCCGCGGGGCGAAGTGACAGTCTACGGAACTTGCGAATTACAGAAGGTGAATGAATCACGAAGATGTTATACTGGTGCAAACATAACAAGCATGAGATTCCTGTCATGTAACAACATGACTTCATGCTGCGCTCATGATGCGCTCGCGGCCGTTTGGCTAGCTTCACATGTACAGTCGAGCGCATAATTTTAGAGACCAGGGGAGCGCGTGCCGATGCGCGTCGCTGCGCCTTCTGGCGGCTGCACGGCTCTGTCCGGGAGCGCGTACGGCGCACGCTCGTCCCATATCACCCGGCCGCCTGCTCTTTCACTCGTTTCAACGGCGCGCATCTCGAAACGATGTGGTGGCGCAAGGTGCCACTTCTGCAGTCGCTGTGCAAGCATCGGTACTCCCGAGCGATAATATAACGGAGAATATGCCTCTAATGTAATAGCATGGCTCGAGCTCGCCATGCAATACGCCTTCTTCCTTGATGCAGCGCGGAAAACATGCAGTTTCTCAGCTTTTCTCAAGCGGAGTTGCGTGATATGCTCATCTCGCAGTGATGAATTTTGTGCTCTGTTTTGGGTACATTATGCCAGCTTCATTTCTTGGTGCGAATATCGCGTGTGCAGTGGTATGCACCACTGAATATCGCGCGTCCAGAATCAATGGCCTGGAAACACGATAAATAAACATTTCATTCTTATAAGCCAGAAAAAAAACGATAGTTATAACTGCTATCAAGAAAAGATCACTACTTTCAGTATTTATTCAAAAGCCCATCTGCCGCAATCGCTTGCGGCACACGAGATGGCATTTAATTGTAAAGCGCGGCCACGATCTCGTGGCGTGAACAAAGAGCTTTCCACTCCTCCTGTATGGCCGCGAATAGGGTCTCTTTCAATGAAATTCCAAGATTGCGCACCACGAATTGACGTTTCATGAGACCCCAGACGTTTCCAATGGGGTTCAGATCCGCTCCTACAGGTGGCCATTCCAACATGCGAACAGCAAGGCCCTCAAGCAAAGATTTCACACTGCTCGCAGTGTGAATCGGGCTCCTGCCATGATGGTACACGAAACAGCCATCCTTGAACGGCCCATTCAAGACATAAGAAAGCAATTTTCTCTCTATTATAAGGGAGCACGTGGAAGCTGAAAGGTTCCCGTCGATAAGAACCAGTGGTCCAAGTCCTTTCTTTGTCATGGCGGCCCAAACACTCACAGAGCATCGGCCACTGGCAAAGACCGACTTCGTGTATTGTGGTGAATACCTGGCGAGGAAGGAAATGCTGGATTGGTTACACAGGTTTATACGAACGACAATGGCACATAGTCACTTTATTCCCGAACGATTTCGTCTTACTTGAAGATACATGTAATCAAATTTTAATTATGCGAGATCGCCAAGATGGTGCGAAATATTCGACATGTTGGTAAGGCACCCTCAGTGCGTTGCAGAAGGCCTCGCAAACTCAACTGTATTTTTCTAAGGTAATGAGGTGCAATTTACAAACATTGCCTAAAGTGCTTAAGTTTGGCGAGCTGCTCACGACAAGAAGTTACACAGCTTAAAGAGAATCAAAGCTAAGCAACGGTCTACAGCAAGTTCGAAGTCAATAAAGTGCTGGGCTTTACATGCCTTGACCACAACGTAATTAAGGCGCACTGTAGTGGGTGACCAACCATTAATTTTTACCAGCTGCGGGTACTTACCCTGTGCACTACTCTTTCTAACCATTCAATGTGAAATAGTACAAGGATGACATGAATGTAGAAGACAAATCGCAAATGTTACTTCGAGTTTATTGGACGCCATACTCGCCGTTCCTGATCCCAGCAACCTGAAAACGTTGATTCATCGCTGAACACGACCTCTCCCCACTCTTCTGATCCCCATGTCTGCACAGAATGCGCAATTTGCAGTCGCATAAATCTTTCCCTGTCCGTGATGTGGGGCTTCTGGGCAGTGACGCAGTTTGCAAGCCTTGCTTCTGCCAACCTCCTACGGATAGTCATGACGGACGCGTTAAGATGCAACGCATCTTTCATGACTTCCGCTGTTATATGGGGATCAGCTACTACGGCGGCGATAATTAGCCTGTCCACTTCGTCATCTGTGCATCTTGACCTTCCAGCACGGCCTCCTTCACTGATCTCCCCTGTTTGTCGGTACGCTTGGATGGCATGACTCACCGCATTTCTTGACCTTTGAAGGAGAGGCCAGATGACCCACTGAAAAAAGCCTTGGATGCTTAACTTTACGATGCGTCTCCTTCCATCAGCTGGTACTCGTGGCGACATTTTTGAAGACGAATGTGGGGGCCTTGAAACCTCCGATCTTATACTCTTTCGAGACTGGCACTGTCCAATAGCTGTCTAATGGCTGAGCTGTGCCGCGATATGCTGCCATTCAACATTTGCTGTACGAGATAATTTCTTATCGTCACCAAACCCGAAAGACCACGAAACAAGGCAAAGAATTGACAAAAATGACAAAATGGTACTGCGCCTGCGTCGCAAGCACGCGTGAACCTTCTGAGTGCCAAATTTTTCTGAGATAGTTACAATAAAGAATCGCATTTCCACGCAGTAAGTAATGTGTACAAAAGGAGCGGTGCGCCGCCGTGCGAGGTATTTGGTCGAACAGCTTAAGGAATTAACTTTTGTTTTCTTGTGGGGCCTCCAACATTTGAGCACTTCGAACTGAAATGTGCTCGCCTGTAATTCACTACAGTATTTTACATAACAACGTGACCAGAATACCAGAATACACGCTGATGCTCGAGCGACGGTTGTTAATGGAGGCAGTCTCAATTCCCGACTACTTTGCGTTCGCGAATGTTCTGCGCATATGTAATGGGTAGAGTTCTATTGAAATACTGAAAGCGGTGACTCCCCTTTCAACCTTCGTTATTTTCTCTGGTTTTCGAAAAAGAACATTCCCAGATACCCCCAAATATGAAAATACTCGAACGTGAAAGCCTATGACATCTCTTGCACGTCTCACTCCGCATTAATTCACGCTTACTTGTTTAAATCTTCTATAATGCATCCAAATAATGGGTTGACCTAATTCAGGGTTCATGGTTCGAGTAGTAGAAGACGACACATGGATATCTGAAATTCGAATCCTAGAAACTCTTGGGTCGAGGATCGACTCCTACCAATAATAAGTGCGGGCTCTCGACATGACAGAACCACAATATAGAGAGAGAATTAAATTTTATTATATAGATATGACATCGAGCTTTACCAAGGTAATGTCTTGGGGATGTTTGCTCATTCGGGGTGCTTTAACGTCCACTCACTATACTAGTTTCAAGTATCTCCCCTCTATCGAAATACGGCATGCGCAACTAAACTTGAAGATGCATCTTTCGGGTCAGCAGCCAAGCATCGAAACCCCTGCACCACCGCAGTGACCTTAATAAAAAATTTATCCTTAAGAAACTGAGTTTGTTTACAACTATCTTCCTCGGCACTTTTCTGCAGCTGTTGGACGTTTGGTAGTTTCATGCATTTTCATAGACATATTTGGACCGATTATTACTACGTGCGTTAGTTCAGCGAATGAGATTGCAAAAGGCAACACTGCAGCTGGCTGAGCTTATTGATTGCCTGACTCGACATTCAAAATGTGATCACGCCGCTGATTGCCTATGAGTAACGTGCACTATGTGCAGCATGTCGAAACCCGCAAATGATGTGCTGTCGTCACATTGGCGCTCGGCTTTTTTCATTGTCGTCACAGCGACTATAGAAGTGACACCTCGCACCGTCCGCATCGTTTCGAGATGCGCGCCGTTCAAACGAGCGAAAGGGCAGGCTGCCGGGTGATATGGGATGAGCGTGCGCAGTACGCGCTCCCGGACAGAGCCGTGCAGCCGCCTGAAGGTGCAGTGACGCACGTGGGCAGGCGCTCCCGTGGTCTCTAAAATTATGCACTCGACTGTACGAAACTCAGTATTACGTGACACGAACGGACGACATAGGTAATTGACACATTAAAACATGCTAATCATGACATGCATGTCATGTGACAACATGACTACATTTCTTACTGATAATGCACTCAAGGCCGTTTCGCTAGCTTCCCATAGCCAAATTTTTGTATTACGTGACGCCAATGAAAGACTAAGGAATGTGACTGGTGAAAACATGATAATCATGAGTTGCGTGTCGTGTAACGACATGACTACATGTCATGCTCATGAAGCGCTCGCAGCCATTTCGCTAACCTGACATGCCACATTTCATATTACGTCATGTGAATAGATGACGAAGGTATGTGAGAGGTGCAAGCATGATAATCATTAGATGCGTGTAATGAAAAAAAATTGGCAGCATATCCATGGACTGAATGATGGAGAGTGGGGCGAAGCATTCGTCCGTCCATTCGTTCTTGCTTCCGTCCATCCATGCGTCCGTCTGTGTGAGCATCCATGCGTCCATCCACCCGTCCGTGCGTGAGCCTGGTCGTGCATCCGCCCCTGCGTCCGTTCCTGCGTCCATCCATGCATCTGCCTGTGTGTCCGTTCGTCCATCTATTCAACACTCCAAGTACCATCATCTCGCATATTTTCATCATATGTTACCCATATACAAGCACCGCCATCCAGCGAACATTCCAAAGACTAAATAAGAGGTGGCACACGCACACTTTCTTACGGCTTGCACTTCGGGTCTACGTCACACCTTTAACCACCTCGAGTTCATGGTATATACCAGTTCATTGTATTCATGGCACTGCGGCTCAACGCTCGCTAAACCTTTCTAAAACTAAGGAGGTTACACCCAGCGAGCATAACGTAGCAACTCTTTCTTGTCAGATAATGCTCAATATACATGCCAATGGCTGCTGATGGGGATCGCAGCGTGCGCGTTAACTAAAAGCCGAATGCTCCTGTCTTTAATTTCCTATTAGCAGCCAATGGCATGTACACTGCGCATTATTTTTCATTGTTCAACAATGTACAGAAGAAATCTCTCACCGGCACCACCTTGGAGGTCAAAATGTTATACTTATAACATATTACAATAGCTACGAGGGACAAACGGGTGCCGCTATAAAGAGCTTCGCATCTAAAACGTAACAATATGCCACACTCCAGGTGACATTACAATGCGACGTGACCCGCAGCACGTGCGCGCCGGCGTTCGTTTCGTCGCGTAATGGCAGCGATGCTATGCCAGGCGCCGATAAGCCTGCCGTATACTCAGTGACACACACCGTAGCGTCAACGTTACGCAGCGTCAACGTAACGTCAAAGTATATTGGGCCCTTCATGGTGCACTTACTGCCGTTTCGCTAGCTTCACATAAAGCAAATCTGGTATCACGGGAAGTGAATTTATGACGAAGGTATGTGACTAGTTCAAACATGACAATTATGAGATGCGTGTCTTCTAACAACATTACAATATTCCACGCTATTGATGCACTCGCGGTCATTTTTCTTGCTCCACAGACAGCTCATCTCGTTTAAAGAGACGTCAATAAATGAGAAAGATATATGACCTGTGCAAACATGATAACCATCATATGCGTGTTATGTAACACATGACTACATGCTACGCTTGTAGCGCGCACGCAGCCGTTTTGCCAGCTCAACATATATCAAATTGGGTACTACGTGACGTGAACAGAGGACGAAGGTAAATGACTCGTCCAAACATGATAATCATGGAATGCGTGTCATGTACGGCACAATTTACCTCCGCCTCATAACTTTGTGTTAATTCTAAAGTGATATAGCGACCTTCCTAATTTGTGCTTCGCATATCATCGATTCCAACTGTACAAGGGATCTGCGAGTTTTCTTCGTTAGCGACATTAGGTAGCATTGCGTCCAGCGTCGTTTCCGGGTTCCTTCCGTAGACCAACTATTACAGTTGCATCTGCGTCGTCTCCTGCACGGCGTGCTGTGTGCGAAGGGCATGCACGAAGGATGGCGTCCCACGTCCTGTGTTCGACGTCGACGTACTTGACCAGCATTTCGGTGATCATCTTTTTAGCCACTCGGTAAGACCATTTGTCTGTGTGTGGTAGGCGGTGGTGAGGCGGCGGCTTGTGTTCCATGTCTCGAGAACGCCTGAGTTAAATCAGCAGTAAGGCCGTACCTCTATCTGTGATGACAGCCCCAGTAGTACCTTTCTTGTGTCCTCACGAGCATGCGGGAAACACCAGAGCGTCCTGCCGTTGGATCATCGTGCAGGGCCTGGAGGAGCTCTGGTCGCAGAGCTGACAGCACCACAAGAAAATACTTGGCTTGAACCGGCGAGAAGTTCTTCTTTTGAAGAAGGTAGTTTAGCAGCGAAAATGACGTAAGTGCTCGTTTGAATATCTTCGAAACAACGGAAGTCCTGGCTTTGAAATATTGGATTAGGTTCTTAAGTTCTGGGTCAGCCCGCTGCCGTTCAGCGAAGTCGTCGGCAGTTATTGTTCCCAAGAAGCAGTCTTCATTCAGGTCTTTGGCTGGGGGTGGGTTGACAGAGGCACGCGACACGCAGTCAGTGTCGGGGTGTTCTCTGCCCAACTTGTAAATGACGGTAATGTCACATTCTTAAAGTCACAGGCTCCTTCGCGCAAGGGGACCAGAACAGTCCTTCAAGTTAGCTAGACAACACAAAGCGTGGTGGTTGCTCAGAACTTTGAAGGGCGTGCCCTAGAGGTAAGGACGAAACTTTGACTTCACCTAGAGGATGGCAAAGCTTTCGTTTTCTGTTGCGGAATAATTGCATTCGGCCTTGGCTAGATATTGGCTAGCATAACTAATCACCGTTTCTAGTCCGTGAGTTTTCTGCACAAGGACGGCGCTGAACCTATGCTGCTTGCACCAGTGTGCACTTCTGTTTCGGCGTTTTCGTCGAAATTCGCAAGTATCAGAGGCATCTGTAGGCGTCGTTTAGTTCCCCAAACGCTTTCGCCTGTGGGGTTTCCCACTCGAACTCGACGTCAGTCTTGGTAAGGTTAGTAGGAGGCTCTGTAATGCGGGCAAAGTTTCTGAAGAAGTGCCTGTTATAAGCGCACAAGCCGAGAAATTGACGCAGGGACTGTTTGTTGGTGGGTGGCGGAAATGCAGCGATGGCGGCTGTCTTCTGCGGATCAGGCCTTCCTTCAGACTTCCTTATCACGTCGCCCAAGAACAAACTTTCCTCGTACGCAAAGCGGCACTTCTCTAGCTTCAGGGTGAGTCGAGAAGTCTCAATGTCTCACGAGGCTGTTTAATGGGCAAGCTCTCGTGTAGATTCGTGTAAAGCAAAACCACCGCTGACATAACCATCATCGAGAAATGAGCCGACGAGACCATTTGCTTCCACCAAATACCTAACAGTCATTATATTTTCGAAACCCCTGAAAGACAAATAGCACACAACGAACACAACATGCATGACTAGAAAGAAGTTATCAAAAAGAACAAACGGTAAAAGACGTGAACAGTGCATGGACATAAAAGTTCAGTAGAAATTAAGCCTTGTCACGACATAGTGAGACGCAGTGCTTGCAGCGGAGGCTTTGCTACCAAGGCATGGACACACTCACGCAAATGGTGACAGTGGTGATGCGGGGTTTGTAACTGATGGGACGGAGTAACCGTAAATACGCACTCGTGCAGCAGGGGAAGACTGGCGAATAGGTAGAGACGCTCACCTCGTTGACTGGCACGGAAGGAGGCATCGGGCTGGTCAAGGTCAGTGACCTTTTGGCGTTCGGCAGCCGTAGCTCGCACCCGCAGCCGGAGACGTCTCTTGGCCAACGTCAGAAGACCAGAACAAGCCTGGTCGACGAAAAAAAGCTCTGTGTCCAGGTGGGAGACCGCTGAGACCTTAATGCAGGAGCTTTGCTGGCCGCCACTCCCACGCCCTGGCCACGTTCTTCACTCGGTCCGACTCGGCCACGTCTGCTTGGCTTCGCCGTTCTTCTTCCGTGGCTCTCCTAAATCTCCGTGGAGGCACCTTATGGGCCCAAAATGTTTACGCCCACACGTGCCGCTACCCAGCATCATCTTCATCGTCCTCTTTGGTTGAGGCTGATGGCGTGACGCACTTTTCAAACGCACACAAACACATCACACAATGGCTTGAATTGCAGCTTCGCGGTGCTGAAGAGACTCGTCGAAGCTTGTGGAAAACACGACGACGCCGTCCAAGTAAACGAGACACGTCTGCCACTTCAATCCTGCCAGCACTGTCCATAAAACGCCGAAAAGTCACCGGTGCTGAGAAAACACCGAAGGGCATGACCTTGAACTCGAAAAGGTCGTCTGGGGTTATAAACTCAATCTTTTCTCGGTCTCTATGCGTCGGAAGGTTCGGATTAGTGCTGAAAGCTGATTGAAGGATTTCAGTCGTCGGATTAGATTCAGTGGAATCAATGAGGGAGAAAGCATTGCTGACTTCCAGTATCTCTTTGATGTAGGCAACCGTTGCGCCTTTCCTCACGAGTTTTCACTCATTGCTGATGTTCGTGAGCATCACTCATGCGTTCCCTTCAAGCAGCTCGGCTGTTCCTCTAGCGACGCAAATTTCGTGATTGATCAACAGCTGTTAGTCGCCTTCAACGATGGCTTGCATGTCTATTGAGATTTTAGTGCCGACTAAAATCTTGACGCTGGAAGGAGGAGTGTTAGTGAGAGTGATACGTGCACCGCTGGATATCCGTATCCCCTTTGTTGTAGCTGGCGAGAAGATTCATAAGTGAGTTCTCAAGGCTGCTTTGAAAGATTGTCGAGAGAACTTTCAACTTGCTGTCAAACGTTAAGGTGAGGTGGCGCTCCAATTTCGCCGTGAGGATGGAACCGAAGAACCCTTCCTTGCTTGCTTGATAGTTTGCTCAAAAATAAGTGGTAACTGCTGTGCAAGTTTGGTTTGAATTGTTTGAAAGAACTGCTACTGCGCTGTGTATGCTACAGGCGAAATAGGTGCAGGAGCGACAGGAGGTGGCGGCCATCGTGTAGCTGGTGTAACATCGCGTAATATCATGTAACTAACGAACAGTGCCTGCATAGGGCAATCCCTGTGGCAAGCATGCCACTGAAAAACTATAGCTTTGCTTCGAGGGCCCCTTCGATACTAAAGCGGTATTTGGGAATCAATATTACAATCGAACAGAGCTTTTCTCGGTTGGAAGTCGAATGACATCAGCAAACGCAGCCCCAGCCGGAAAATTTGTGCCTTTTCATTGATGTCATCGCTAAATGCTACGATGAAATTGGTGACACTAACAGAGAGCCAAGTTAGGTGGTGAAAATTCAATTCGAAAGACAGGACGCGCAAATACCGACTGAAAAATAAGAAACCACGACACCCCATGGTACCAGCTAGCTGACACGCAACAGAAGGGGAAAAACAACGTACCGAAACATATCTCTGCATGCTCATTCAATAAAACCAATTGCATCAATCAGGCAAGCATCAGTCTTCTAGAAACAACGTTCGAGGCTTTGATTTTATCTTAAGGCAAGTTCAGCGCTGGTTGGCTCATGCATGTGCTACCACTGTTATTGCCATACCGCAATCAACAACGCGTTTCTGCATATCTGTGCCGGCACGAAACAGTCTTTTTAATTACTGACGATGCTTCAAACGCCGAATTTCATTCAGTGTATGAAATAATATTTAGGTGATGCGTTTCTGCGGGAATATAGCGGGCTCATTACATAATTGCTCCCCTGAAAGCACGGTTCATCAGATTTCGAAACATGAGACAGTATGCTGGGGATGCTACATTTCTCTCTCATAGAACACTTCAAAAACGATCGACACTGCAAGCACATTCTGTCCGGTGATGACACGGTTCGCTTGCTTTCCTTCACGGAATGAATTCGTTAGGGTAAGTAAAATTGAATTGCCAACTCGAACCTCTCTATATTTTTTCAAGCTACTTGGATGAGTATTTGAATGCAGAGAGGACCCACAACGTTCATGAACACTAGCAGTTCCAGAGCTCCGCCTTCGCACGTCACCGAACGTTCGCACTGGTACAGTGAAATTTGTATGTGGTATATGTCTCCAGAACCCCTGCAAATGGCAGCTTGCGCTAACTGATCGAACCACTGCTCCTGATCAACGACTGTGTCAACTTGTCCCAGCCCTTTTGCCTTATGACTGCAGCTCAATATGGGCCTGCGTGCCAATTGTTACGGCCGTCAACCGAGGCACGAGGAAAGTTTTTTGAAACCACTTCTTTTTGCGCACCACTGCGTAAAACTATAGGCGGTATATTCAAAAGGGCAGAGCTGATATGTGTGAGTTTCTGCGTAAGTAAGCCAACAATGAACATGAAAGGCAAAAATTTTGAGAGCAACGTGAATGTTAATAGGCAGTCAGAAATGTCACACTGCAATGCTGGAGGGCTTAATGAGAGTGCGAAAATTTAATATATAACTGTCCACGGTGACTCATCTGCTGCTGGTGGCTCCATCCTCAAAACTACGTATACGTAGCGGCTCCCATTAGTAGATCGCTGCTTAGAGGCTCCTGTTCTTATTTTATCGCCATGCCGAAAATGTTGGAATGCATAACCTAGGTAGAGTCAGCTTATCAACAATCTGCTGCTGCTACGTGTCTGATCATCGTGGCATTACGCGCTGCAAAACGCCAGGAAGCAGAGGGTAGTTGTAGTTATTATTTAAGACAAACATTATCATCTGTGCACGCATGACAGTAAAATATTAATTGTAGAGAGCATGACACAATGAAAAGGAAGATACACAAACGTACACTTTGTTGGAACGTTTCGTTGCGCCTTACTAGAAAATTAAAACTGAGAATACGACCTCGCTAATAATAAACCATCTTATTGTTATAAAATTTTCTGGATTTTTGCGTGCCACAAACACGATAAAATATCATCAGACGTAAAAAATGGCTGTTAAAATTTTCTACGCTTGAGGTTTTTAGTGTCAACTAAATGTGTCTACAGGAATCTCCCCATTTCCACCCCTCGTGACACGTATTGAATATAAAATAGCCTTAAGTTGTATTGATTTGTACGGATATGACTTCGGATCATTGATTGTCCCGGGAACTAACGTTAATATGAAAGATGCAGTGTTATCAATGCGCACAAAATGCATTAAAGGTACGTAGCGGGTACCAAACTTCATCGCAGATTGACGAATAATGGCGTAGTTTGTGCTTCCCTACTTTATGAAATTCAAGATGTTTTATGGTGTAGGTGGTAGCTTACATGTGTACTTGTCCACCACCGTGCATCAGTAGCTACGGTGCCCAGCTGCTCAACGAGAGGTCTCGGGATCAATGCCGGTCGCGGCAGCCGCATCTCTGTAGAGGTGGAATGGTAGAGTGCGATGTGCTGTGGAATGTCAGAGCACACAAAGCATACCAGATGATAAATGATTCCAGAGCCCTTCGACGCGGCTTCTTTCATAATCATATTCTTATTTTCATAATATTTCTCCAGCATCACTTAGTTAAAAGGATGTGTCTCTTGTGAAGACCTTCGAATGTTCCGAATGGTATCTCAGTTTTTTGTAGAAGCGAAGCTCTTTGTGGCGTGGCTTGTGCGTCCCCCGTTGTCGTTGTGCGTAACCGCCGGAGGCACAAGCCCGAAAGAGCGCGTATGTGCCTCAGGATATAGACTGATATGTGCCACAGCAGAAGGAGAGAGACGATCCTGCAAGTACGATCGCGATGAAAACATGCGTGATGGCGGTACTTTTCCTGTTCCTCAGGTGGACAAACGTGCGGACGCATAGATGAGCAGACAGACAAGTAGACAGACGGATAAACGGACGGCCGAAAGCACGGAAGAACGCAGGGATGGATGCATGAGTGGACGGTTGGATGCACAGACGGACGAATGAACAGTTAGACGGACGCATGAATGGACGCACGGATGGACTGATGGACGCTTCGCCCCACTCATCATCATTCACTCCATGGATATGCTGTGATTTTTTCGCAAAGTTTTCTATAGGTGCACTGCATAACCAGCAAACATGTCTCTCGGCAGCACCCATTTTTCATCGCTTGAATGCGGTCTTTAAAGACTCTCAAGATTTTTTTTATCTTGTTTTCTTCCTCATCCTATTGTGCAACTACTATACTAGATGATGGGGTCCGTTACAAGATAAAAAGTCAGCTCGTTTTATATACAAAATTTATTGTCGTACATACGCTATTGCCCTTCGATCGAGAGTTAATCTTATTTCTATCATTAAAAAAGGCTTCTCTGAATGAAAGTCGATGCACACAATTGAGACGAGTCCATTTAGATAGAAAACCCCTGCATGTTATTCTTTTCCACTCCCAGTTAGAGCACGTGTAAGTTACTACTAATACATGTTATGTGGTTGTTATTCTCTTCTGTGTAATTCATGTCAGATTGTTTGCGTTGCGTATGGCATGTTCGGCAAACTGAGTGAGCACAAATTCTAGTCTGTGAAGATAATGGAATTGATTGCACATTTTATATCGCTGGGGTATGTGTCCATATACCCAAAAATATTTTTTAAATAATTTTTGTAGCCGGAATAAAGTACTGCATAACGTAGATACAGGCCCATACTCAAAGTGAGGCATTGGCCATAAACCGGTAAGTTTGTAGAGGAAAGTATGAAATTTAAGTTTAAGCTTTGCTTAAGTGAGAGAGAAGTATAAATTAAAAAAAATAAGAATAGAATAAACAAAAGAGAACATATTTAAAGAGTCTTCTCCTCCTTGTGCTTTTGTCAAAAATACGCTATTCGGACATGCGATATGATGATACGCATCTTTTATTTGCTTTTAATAACTGCGGAGTATCTTGGCGTCTTCACTGTCGCTAATAGCAGCACGTTAACCCAACTCAGGGGTTCAGGAAATACGATGCTCGACTGCTGAGCCACTGGTCGCGGGATAGAATTCCAGTGGCATCGGCTGCATTTTATATAGATTGAGAGCTCAATGGCGCTCTAGACTTCGGCATCTGCTTACTCATATTATAGATTTCTGACGTAAGCCTCACCAATTATTGTAATAGTTGTATGCGAAAATAAAAAAAAAAGAGTGTGAAGGAGGAGGAACTGAGAAACAAGCTTGTTTGATTAGCCAAGCAGGATACTTGAAGTACAGTTCAATATACTCTGCAGATAAAAATATGATAAGTAGCTTACGAGCACAATAGCAACGTAGTCGAAAATATCAAGCTTCCGTATCAATAAGAACTACTGCAACGAGACAGCGAGTGTGAAATTATCACATTTCGGCCTTGCAAGGTGAAGTCTTTCTCCGTTTAGTGTACCGCATTTTCTGTCGCGAAGATCGAAGGCATGCCGAATGTGCGGCAACTAAAGTGGTCTGCAGTGAGAAGGACGGTTTTGTATAGCATCTCCTAAGACCACAATACGAAGAATTGATTGGTCCAAAATTCAGCGACTCATAGAAAATACATGCCGTGAAGACCCTGACTAGAACTTGGAGGATGTCATCAAAGAAGCAATAAGGGAAGCTTCCTGTTTCTTCCCGTTCACCGGCAAGCGTTCAGATTTCGACGTTGAACTGGAAAAATTGTGCGCGCTTCGCCGAAGGGCGGAAAGAAGATACAGGCGGACGAAATTAATATGCGACTTGAGGCTGGCACGACGCATACAGAAAAAAGTCCAACGACGTTTAGACAAACTTGAACAGAAACGCTGGAAATCATTCTGCGACTCATTGGATCCCCGAAAGCCGTTGTCACGCATCTGGAGCACTATTCGTGGCCTGCGCTGGACTCCCCAACAAAGATATCCTTTCATGGCTTTAGCCTTACATTTAGGCCACACCCAACTTTAAGTGTTGTACGCGAATCACTGGTGTGTCCGCCTTGTCCGCTAGCACCATTAGGAGTGTTATCCCTGAACCCAGCATCTCCGAAATGAAAAATCTTTTCACTATAGAAGAACTTGACGCATCTTTTGCGGCTTCCCGACGATCATCTTCACCAGGACCCGATGGCATCATCTACGCCGCTCTAGCCAACCTTCAACAGGGGGCAAGGAGACAGTTGTTAAGCTATTACAACCACTCATGGCAGGCGGGCATTGTTCCCCAGGATTGGAAGATAAGTCGACTTGTGTCATTACTCAAAGCAGGAAAGTCACCATTTGACTTGACATCATTTTGCCCTGTTGCCCTCACAAGTTGCGTAGGAAAAGTCATGGAAAGGATAATACTTACACGCCTAGAATGGTACCTCGAGCGCTACAACGTATAACCAAACTGCATGACGGATTTTTTGGCGAGGTAGGTCATCTCTTGACAACGTGATTGATCTCACAACATTTATCCAGCAACAGAAGAGCCTCAAGCGCATACCGTTGGCACTCTTACTCGACGTGAAAGGGGCTTATGATAACGTAACACATAAAGCGATCCTAGACTCGTTGAAAGCTGTTGGAATCCGTGGTCGGATGTTCCAGTGGATCCAGGATTATTTGACGAGAAGGTCCTTTTTTGTACAAACCTCAGATGGACCTACCACCAATTACTACACCTCCCGTGGCGTCCCTCAAGGTGCCGTATTAAGTCCCACTTTATTTGACCTCGTGATGGTAGGACTTCGTGAAATTTTGCCAAGTACTATCCTCATATTCATATATGCTGACGATATTTGTCTATGGACTTCGTCTGTAACTCGTCTACAAGTACGTGCAAGAGTCCAGCAGGCTACCACCCTGACATGCTCATATCTCCGCAAGCAAGGTCTTTCCGTCTCAACGGAGAAATGTGCATTGGTTGCGTTTATTCGCAGAGCCATGTCACAATGCCCCGTTACCATCAATGGGCAAAATATTCCATACCAGAAGAACCATCGCTTCCTAGGTGTAATTATTGACAGGGACCTTTCGTGGAGTGCCAACTGCAATTACCTGAAGAGAAGGCTAACTTCCATCGTCCATACAATGCGGTTCCTCTGCGGAAAACCTTGGGGCACATTGATAAGGGCATTGATGCAGCTATACAACTGTTTCTGGGATTTTTGCGCTACAGCTTGCCGTTACTGGCAAGTACGTGCAAGACGAACATCCGCACCCTAGAAAGTCTGCAAGGACAAGCACTACGCATGTGCTTAGGATTGCCGCGATGCACGTCGACCTATGGGGCAATTATGATCGCGAGAGAGCATCCAATTCAAACATACATCACCACTGACAATTTGAGAGTCCACATAAGGCACCTCTGCCGAGTTCCTGGTCACCATGTTGCAGTGTTGCCACTTAAAAAATCACAAGCGATGTTTTCAAAGATTATTTCTGCCCATAGAGAATGCTTTCCTTTCGGCTTCACTCAAGCAACAAGACCAGCGTCACCTCCGTGGTGCCTACAAGAACCACAGGTGTGCCTGACTATTCCGGGAATAACGAACAAGAGCCGTCACTTAACAGCGGTCCTACGACAGGTGACATTGTCGCTACTCAACGAAAAATACGGCCAGAGGACCCACATTTACACCGATGGATTGATCTCGGCTGACAGCTCCACAGGTGCTGTTGTCATCTCGGCGTACCAGGACACTATAAAGCTCAAACTGTCGCATAGGACAACAACCACAGCAGCGGAGCTTGCCGCCTTACGTGCTGCTGTACTTTATATCGCGGAAGCCCGACCTAAAAAATGGGCTGTGTTCTGCGACTCCAAGGCATTCCTTCAGAGCTTGCAATCGGCTTTACGACAAAGGGAGCATCAACAACTAGTGAATGAAATAAGAGAAGTGATTCACGAAGTTTTATCGAAAGGACATGACGTGGTGTTCCAGTGGTTACCGGGACATTGAGGTATTGTTGGTAATGACCTTGCTGATAATGCTGCCCGATACGCCCACGCGGACGCCCGGGCAACCCCAATTCCATTGTCGAGAACCGACGCTGCAAGGGGCCTTCACTCGTTCTCTAACACCATGCCGGAAACTTGGCTGAGTGACCCCAGTGTCAGGAACCGCCGCCTACACAAATTGGACCCATCGAGAAAGCTTCAAGTTCTATCGGACCTCTCCCGCCAGGATGCAACTTTACTGTGCCGCCTGTGGTTAGTAGTAGCTTTTACAAAGGCGTACTCCTTTCGCATAGGAATGGCGGATAGCTCTCGATGTGAATCGTGTGACACTGACGAGACAAAGGAACATCTACTTTGTTCATGTGAACGTTTTTCGAGCGAACGCAACTTGCTACGTGAAACGTTAGAGACACTAGACAGTAGACCTTTCTTTGAAGAGAAGATCCTTGGTTCATGAATGTACGCGTCGCAGGCCAGCAAAGCGACGCGAGCACTGCTAAGTTTTCTAAAGACGACCGGACTACGCGAACGCTCGTAAGCGTGCAATGGACAAGGTCACATCTACACACACGTTGACCTTCACTTCTCTCTCTCTTCTTCTTTAACTCCTCACCTCTTCCCCCAGTGCAGGGTAGCAAACCGGATGTGCGTCTGGTTGACCTCCCTGCCTTTCATTTCTTCCCTTCCTCCTCCTCCTCCGTGTTTGTGCAGCTTCTATGGAGATATATTAGGATGCTCATTTGACGTCCCAAAAGCACGCTATGATGATGAGAAATGGTGCAGTATAGAGCTCAGAAAACTTCCACCACCTAGTGTTCTTTCACACAAACAGAAGTCGCAGAGTACACGGGTCTGTAACCATTTGGGATCCATCGAAATTGAACATCCGCGACCTTCGGGTTTTCAGCCGAGCACCCTAATGGCTATGTAACCTTGAAAGGTCCCCTCGAAACCACTACTCATAAGTTAACGATACCTTGTTGATCCGACAAAGAGCCAAACTAAACGACCGGTGATACTACTAGACGGCCTACATACGCCCCCATTTATGAAGACCTTTTAAAGTTGACTAGTTGGCCAAACGTCACGCAAGACGTAAAGCGAATTGCTTCTTCACTTTGTAAGCTTTAAATAAGAAAACATTCGAAAAAGTTTACTCAGTTGATGCTTTTGGTTTTCGTTTACACCTCAAGGGGACGCGTGTCAGACTTACGCCCAGCGTTAATGCTAGTGAGAATAGGCTCTTCAACTGCTTTTAGTTCGAGCTTTCACTACAAGTTTGCATTGACCTTGGTCTCCCTTGATAGCTGTCAAAGAACGTAGTTGTTAGAAACGTGACAGTTGTTCTGGTAACGTAAGTGACGTGATGACTTCTTTTATATCTCTCCGCCAATGCTGTTGGCTTTGGTAGGTCTTCTGAGTGGACTGTCTTTGTATACTCTATTAGCCTGTTATATACCGAGCAGCACAGTGTCTTTTTCTTCTGTCCTCAGGCATTTAAATCTGATAATATTTATTTTAGACGAGTCCAAGCTGTTACACTTGTTTTTAAGGCGGTGGTTGCTCAGCATCCTTCCTTTCGTTCTATCACTGTCGCTGTAAAGAGAATATACTGTTCCTTTTTTGTTTGTAAGTGTTAGACGTCAGGTGCTTTCAAGGTTGTGGAACAGGAACTGCACCGAATATTTACATATTTCAATTTCAATGTTGAACATGTATGTTGTGTACGACTGCCTGTATCCGCTTGCTCTGGAGGAGAGGGAATATATTTTGGTGCTACAAACTAACTGCGTCAATGAAGTGATGTTACCTGGTAATTTGTTCGTAGAAGAGAAGGCACTTTATATCTTACCGGGAACCTTTCAGCTTGCTTTAAATAATGTGTGTTTTTCAATAATGAGTTTTTTCAATAGTGCAGATCACACACTTCAATGGAGGGAGAACCTTTGGGGAATTTGTAATTTCATGGTTTCAGCGCCACAGTGCTTTGAGTGGCGATACTTGTGTAGACATACATGAAGAATGCACGCAATTCTAGCTATACACCACCATGCTGTTACGCATATGTAAACAATCGGGCTTTCACTTCGTTGATCTTGTTTCCACTTTTATTCGTCATTGTAGTAACACCTATAAGGTCAAACATCAGTGGGAGCACCGCAGTTAGCTTTTACAGTTACATAAAATAAAAACGAACATGCTTAAGAAAGCGAAACCAACTCTAAAAATACCTCTTTATTCTTAAAGTTACAAAAAGTAACTATCACTAGCACGAAACGATCAACACTTCTAAAAAGCTAAGCTTTCCTAAGCGTAGGATTGGCACTGTGCTAGAAAGGTTAGGCATTTTTTGTCATTTAGAGAATTAAATATATATCTAACTCCACCTTTTACCATCAAATGTTCACGCATACTGTTTAACATTTAATAACATCGCAACATGGCAGTCATAACAACGGCATCCACCGAGCCGGTGGCACAGCGGGTGTGGCTTTCGGCTATTCACTGAAAAGACGGGGCTTGAGCCTTGTGCCGCTGTCGCGTTTAAGTGTTCATGAAGTGCTACAGACCCTGATACTGACTTTAACACGTGCACGTTAAAAAACCCCCGGTTGTCAGAATCTGTTGAACTATTAACTGCAGCATGCATGAAAATCATATCGCGATGGCGGGGTGGGAACTCGAGAAAATATTATCATATATAAATGGTTATTTTAAAATTATTTAGAAAGTTAGCATGCGGTTTTTAGTGACACGCAAGTGTCGCGAATACAGTTATACAACAAGTTATTAACTTATACAACAAGTTATTTGTAGAACACGCACGTTCTATTGTGCTCACAAAAATTAGGGCATTGGAAATAGCTATGCGTATCATCCTAATTTTGTAGTAAAACACTTGTAAAATACGTTTAAAAATTTTGGGAGTCAAATTACCTATCAATTTGTCATTACATGCCGTTACCTAGTATATTTTTGGGCTGAAATTTTCAGGTATGTTTCGTTTTACGCAGTGCTTTATATCAATAGAGCACTAGCTAAAACGAAAGCCACCCCACCGCGGTGGTCTAGTGGCTAAGGTACTCGGCTTTTCACCTGCAGGTCGCGGCATTGAATCCCGGCTGCGGTGGCTGCATTTCCGAATAAGGCGGAAATGCTGTAAGCCCGTGTGCTCAGATTTGGGTGCACGTTAAAGAACCCCATGTGGTCTAAATATCCGGAGACCTCCACTACGGTGTGTCTCATAATCATATGGTGGTTTTTGGACTTTAAGCTCCGCTTATCAATCAAAACGAAAGCTCTGTGTGATAGCTACTTCAACTTGGCGCCTTCTTTATTTTGTTGTCCGTTCATCTGGTACTTTGTACGTACCTATTTCTTTGTTTCAGTTTGAAATCAAGTTATGAGCAAAACGTTCAAATAGTTGGAAAGCGGGTACCAAAAAGCACAATGTAAATGCCGTTATTTTATGATGACATTTTCCTCAAGCGTTAAGCTTTCCATTTTACTGTGGCACTGTTCAATCACTTGAAACATCTTTTTTTCAATCTTCTATACCTCAAAAACTGATATGATATAGCTGGTGCATATTTATACTGTTGTACCAGACACCATATTCACTTCAACTCTCTAAACTGTACATAAAAATTAGCAGGATAGCTATTCTGAATCTGATAAATCGGCGCATATATTAGATGTGCGGGGGTTACCATAACACGTCCTTACTTTTACCTTGATGTAGAAAACTCCAACTTCACTAAAAAAAATTACATTCTGAGTCGCTGTAGCCGTATTAAAGAAAGGCGTACACGCTGCTGGCAAAAATATAGTTTCAATAAATAAATGAAAACTTACACATTCATACAGTGCCCGATGTCCTCGCGCGGCACTCTATTCCTACGCAAGGGTGATAGAGATACATTTTTTCTCCGTCCTGAAGTGCAAAAGCACCAGCAAAACACCATCCTCCTAATAAATTATTACAATGTACCACACAAACTGAAGTCTTCTTTTGAAAACGTTCCGCAAGATGTGTGACAGTGTACAATGAAGTCGGTATTTTGTCAGCTCTTAAATTCGCTTTCCATCCGTTTATTTCTCACGAGAGTCTTGCTCTGGCAGAATGAATACCTCTGCGAATGTGCGAGGGAGTATTGACAAGTTGCCAGCTCGTAATAGGATCACGTGCTTTGTGACGCTCACCGGCAGACTAGTGTGTTCCACGTTTTACCGTCATGGTTACTAGCGGCACTCACTAGCCGTCCCGGCTTTTAATGTCCATATATGCCACATAAAGCGGACAAAGGTATTCTTCTCAGTCTGACAGCCCCTATCATTCTTCTGGGCTTCGTCCTCCACCCATAACGACCTGAAGGCTTCCGTCCACGTAGAGAAGCACGTAAAGCGGACATTTAGGTGTGCTGCACCGTACCCACCATGACACGGAACATCACCGCCAGATGCGCTCCATGCCGCAATCAAGGCGACAGTTGCAAGTACTACTCCTGCAGCCTCTGCAGACCACATCTTGTAAACCAGTGACGGCACGTTGTGCAGGACATCGCCGATCCTTTGGAAGAAAAGGGCTCGGATATAGACCAGGCGCCCTTCATGGTTGTGTCCTGCAAAAAAAAAAGAACTACTGGCGTTCCTGTCGAATTCCGACATACCCTGGAAGAAGGAAGCTTATCAAAATTCAACCGTAGCATTGAGGCATCAGTGGTTGTATTGTCGGCCCAAGAGAAAAAAGTTCTTAACTAACGGTTCAACAAGCTGCAAAGCCGTTGGTTAAAATTATCAATCCTGCCCGCTGCCAATCGTTTGTCCACGATGACTGAACTGGCTGGCGTAGTTGTGGAATGTCAAGCTTGATACTCATACACGACGAACTAAAATAAAATACAAGATGTCCCTCCGAGCAACTCAAATGAAGAACCACAAGAGTTTCTCAGTAATCAAGGTGTCATTTCTGCGAGGAGGCTCAGCCCCTTAACACCATGAGTGAAAAATCAATGAAGTACGTCGTTGATGTGTCATTTTCGGATTCGGCAATGATGCACAACTACCTGAAAAAGTAACGCTTGGTTTCTGTAGGTACCCGGTCTCTGAATACTTTAGGGCAACTACACAGTGTTGCAAGTGCCAAAGCTGTGGTCACATAACAAGACACTGCACAGTCTTGGTGCGCTGCAGTGTTTGCTGTGCCTCACTCGCACAAGAACTGCATATAAAGAGCCCAACATTAATGTGCAAACTGTGGTGGTTCACACCATGCTTCATATGGATGATGCATTAGAAAAAGCTACAACGCACGCAAGCACGTTGGAGCAAAAAACGAAAAACCACCAATGTGCAACGAATCACCGCCTATCTCTAATGTCGTTATTCCGAGTATGAAAGACGTCTTCCAGAAACAATCGCCGCAAAGCCAAAACACATCGGGCCACCTATACACAGATTTTACTAAAAAAACATGGAAAACTGATGGGCGTGTCATCCTCATCAAAATCATCACAACGTGTTCCCAAGACGCACTAATACAGTACTGCCGTCTCCATTCTTAGTGGCCGCAACACGACAAGGAGATCTGTGAAAGACTGGAACGCCGAAACGCCGACCGAGATGCAGACGCATACTGATTCTTATGTTGTTTGCAGCCCTTAAAGCCTTCGTCCACACAAATTCTTCGACAAGAACTTTCCTAGGCATAGAAGCCATCCCTACAATGGAGCCACTTGTGTCGATGCCTTGCGCTTTACAAGTGTGCATTCCTTCAAAGCAGCAACCATAGTTTCTCAAACGACATTCTCACCTGGGGCTCTATGCAGGATCGACCGAGTTTTGCCCCAGTTTGCGAAACTCTGGGTCTTCTCTAGCTTTGACGACACCCCCTCGTGAACAAACTAATCGAAACGAAAAAGTCAAATCCACCCCCCAGTGCGCTGCGTTTCATTGCTTACGATGGAACCATTCATCGCGTCAAGGACTGTTGACTAAATTGGGCGGTGTTTTCAAACCAAAGGCATCTTCTTTCATTTGTTTGTCGTTCCACTGAGTGAAGAAGGGCAACCATGAATTACAAGTGTCAGAAACGTTTCATGATGATATTTTTAGTGGTATGAAGTGTTTATTTTATTTCGAAGCTTTTAATGCCTGAACTAAGTCTGTTTTTGAATAATCAGCACGGTGGCAGTTGAGATCAGCACTATCTCAATGTCTTACAACATCACGACCACAACCAAATTCGAAGCCACGTGTTAATCATCATGGCTAGCCTGTACATTCTAGCGCGCTGCTCGGCCGGTGCGTGTTGTATTTGGCACCATATCCCGCTAGCACACGAGCACGTGCGGCCGGCTATATAGCTATAGGGGTGAAGCCCCTAAAGCCGTGGGCCTGTCCCTCCTAGCTCGTGGTACGTGACCACCTAGTTCGATGACTGACTCGGCAGGTGTGGACGGACGTATGGACAACCAGACAGATGGATGATTCACGATTCACCAATAAAACCTTCTAAATCTTCGCCCCACTTATCATCATTCACTTCGTGGATATGCTGTGGTTTTTTGGCTAGGACAGCACATGTTAGGACAGTACATGTTGTGAAAAAGCTAACTACACAAAGTCATGGTAAGGCCGAGGTATTTGGGCCACATCCTATGAAGGCAATGCTAATGAAGCCATGTAAAGCTATAACAGGGCTAACTAAACCATGCTAGTTGATTAGCTAACTAAACTATGCAAATTAACGCGACGTTAGTTCACTAAATGAAACAATGCTAAATATCCTTTACTAATGCAATGACAATCAGTATCCTGTTAATCAGAATTACGTTTATTAACCCCATACTTATCATGACCTGGCTAATTGCTCCCGGAATAATTGCTTCTTAAGTCAAGCATTATAATGAAGACAGAACAGCTCAGTGAAATGGTCATTAAGCCTTGGCCGATTATTACAATAAAATTAAGACATAGCTGATGTGGTCTTCACTTCGAAGCTGACCACGCATAATAGTAGACGACCAACTTAAAAAGCTGCAGGTATCCAGGTTATCAGAGGCTCCTCTATTGCTCCAGCCTTGCACAAGTAGTGTAAGCTCACCAAATTATTTTATATCCAACGATACAGCCGCGTATTGTTCACTGCATCAAACAGTTCACAGTCACACCGGCACCATTACAGTCACGAGTTGAACTTGGGCCTTCTAAGAACCAGCAAGTTTGTATTCGAGTTCACGCGTCAATCAGTTTGATTGACAGACGCCCGCGATGACGATCGGGTAGGCCAACAACGTTTGCTCTTGTGGAGGAGCACTACTTACGTCGAGTGGCACGAATAATCTATCAGCTTTATGGCGAAGAGTATGCACAGACGCACGCAGTAGTAGAAATGATACTACCACGCGGCCGTGATGTCTCACATTCAATTTTCCCGCGCTCACGACGTATGTAATCACAGCCGCGTTGCTGCGATGATGCGAGCGCCCCTGGTGGCCAACTGACCCTATATTTGTCTGCGATATTTGATAAAAGCAAGACGAGCAGCATGAGAGTGCTGTGCGTGCACCCTTGCTGCCTTCAAGAGTAGAAATTTCCATGCGGCAAGTGGAACGAAAAAACCTGTACGAAAGAGGCCAAACGCTCACGAACACGCCTTTGGGAGCTGCGTGTTAAGTTGGCAAAAAGGTAGCGTCATAACCGCGCTGTCGTTGCTGCACTGTTAAAATGTTTACTGAGTGGTGGCGCTGACATGATCGCACGTGGTGTTTTTGATAAATGCCGCAGAAGTACCACACGCGTTTCCAACGCCACGCACGTTCCTGTAGTGATTGTTAATAACGCTGCTATCCCGTGCTCCGCACTGTCTTCATGCCACGGCCATCGTGAGCGAGCTCGCAGCAAACTTGTCTGCCCGAGAAGCTCGGGACATCCTGCATAGCACCCCTGAACTGATAATTCACACATAGTACGAAGAATACACGCGAAGGACACGAGCGCTCGCGTCCTTCGCGTCCTTCATGTCTCTGTGACGTCGTTCTCTTCTCGCGCTATAACTATCGTCTAACTAACTACACGTATAACTAACTGCAAGTAACGACCTTGATAACGTACACAACTGGTGCAATAGATGTGAAATGGCTCTGAATGCTAAAAATGTAAATTTGTTTCAATTTCCCGAAGGCGCATTCCATTCCTTTCTACTTACACGATCGCAAACATCCCCGTTGAATAAGTTACAACGTATAAGTATTTAGGTGTAACTCTAACCCGCGACCTTTCCTGTATTCCGCAGGTGACTAACGTCATTTGATCAGCAAACAAGACATTAGGATTTTTGAAATGTCACCTCCATTACGTGCCGCAACAAGTCAAACTTCTCGCGAACAAATCATTTATCAGACCACAACTAGGAGATGCTGCTGCCATCTGGAACCCTCACCAAGCATATATCATCAGTGCACCTATATCAGTACAGAATCGTGCCACTAGATTCACCCATTCTTCAAATTCATATGACGTCAGCATTTCTCTCTTAAAAGCAGAATCAAACTTATCATCCCTCGCTTTTCGTCTTCGTGTTGCCACGCTTTCTCTTTTTCACAAATTCTTTTACAGCTCGCTAAACCACCCACCTTACATCTCGCCATCACCATCCTGCACGTCTCATCGCACTGGCCATCAACTGCAAGTAACCCGTCCTCGAACACGCACCGTCACATTTCAAGCCTCATTTTATCCTCGGGCTGCCAGAGACTGGAACGACCTGCCTCACAATGCTGCTGCCGTAAGAACTCATTCCGAATTCCTGGACACGTTGCAAACCTCTATCACACCATAACACCTGCATTCGTTGTTTTAATATGTAAACCACCCCTTATGTAGCACCCCAAACGGAGTCTTTAAGGTAATAAAATGAAATTAAATGAAATGCAATACCAACTAGCCCAAGCTGCCACACCTTTGAAACACAACCTATAATTTGGAGCACAGCAGAGAAAGCAAAGAAGAGCGGGACACTAAAGCGCGGGAGTTGGTGTGTCATCGCATATGAATTTTGTGAGCTTGTCTTTATTCCATGCAGTGCAAGGTTGCACAAAATAAAATCGTGAACAGAGGGCGCAAGCGAAGAAACATTTCGCAATAAAAAATCATTAACTCTTTGCTCATTACACCTATATAATATTGTTAAAGAAGTTTCAGTTGTAAAAGATAGTTTCCTCCACACATAGTCACGAATCAATCGCAGCTCCATAACTCCCAACGCTGATGTCGCTGGTAAAAGATTCTGAACCACTTTTCGCCCGAATTTTCGTGACGTCTTTCAATACACTTTGGAAGCGGCGCCAGATACATTTGTCGGTCGGCGTCGCCTTGATATTTTGTGCATGCGTGGCCAAGCCGTGCAGTGCCCTATCTGGTCACTAAACGAAGTGTCGCCCGTTTTTTCCTTATCTCGTTTTATATGTGAAGGACACCTTACCAAACTTCGGTGAACTTGAGCGTATCTATCTATCTATCTATCTATCTATCTATCTATCTATCTATCTATCTATCTATCTATCTATCTATCTATCTATCTATCTATCTATCTATCTATCTATCTATCTATCTATCTATCTATCTATCTATCTATCTATCTATCTATCTATCTATCTAGACGTTTGCGTTTGGGTGCTCTTGTGGTCACCCCAATAATTCGGCGTGAACTAAAATTAGCATGGGAGGGCAAGAAGGTTTGACTAATATGACGCGCTGGTCAAGACTTGAATAATGTCACAATCTCGTCGCGTTGTCCACAAACAGTTAACGCAAGACTGTGGCATACACCCAAGGTGGGTATGTGCTGCTGGTATGCTAGTATGCGCCATGCATGATTGAAACTTGCTATCTACCCAGAAACGACGAGAACACACAGGGGCGATTTTGACGCATGAGCTTTAAAAAATACCCAACATCAGCAGCATCAACCCGAACAATGAAAAGAATAAATGTCAGGGTCCCAGCTGGAGTAGAACCCAAGCATTCTGCGTGGCAATAAAGCATTTTACCGCAAAGGTACGCCAGGTCTCAGAACTAATTTTCATATAGACACTAATCTTAGTGAAACGCATTAGTAGTTGCAGTGTTGCCTACCAAATTTTAAAAACATTACCTATGTACTCGTTTGATACAGCCTTCACGTCTGGTGGAGGTCAATTGTAGTTAGTTGTCATGCGCTGAAGTTGATTTATGTAGCAGTGTCCAAGACCCAGCGTCTTCGCGAGCATCAGCGCTTCATATTAGCTTCTGGTGTCGCTAATACGCACGTTCCAGTTGGCATCATCGCGTAAGTGCAAACAAGTGGTTATATAAACATCTGCAACTCTTCAAAATATGTCTGTGCGTGCAACATTTGTACCTATAATTAGCTCCACTTCTTGACATGTCGCTGAATCACAAATTTCAATACGGTCACCTTCCTTCAGGAAGCTTCACACAACGTCGATTCCCAAGTACGTGGGATCTGCCGAATTTTACTCTCTATATTTCAAAGATAATAGTTTTTCATGGGAGGCTACGACAAAATAAGTGTGGTCTCTCTCCATGTCTTTCCGTTTGTTGATCGACTTGTCTATTTGTCTTCTGAAATGACACTCGAAACAGCTAAACTTTAACCACATCCGCAGCGCTCATCAATTGTGCTCAGATTTTGGACTTTGTCTCGCTTTTTTTTCTGTCTGTCGGTCGAATTGTCTATCTGCTTTCCGAAGCGACACTTCAAACAGCCAAAATACAGCCACATCCGCAGCTCCCCCCTTCCCTCCACAGTACTACTCAGGTTTTGGCATTTATAATTGTACGATTTTTTACTAGGGAAAGAATATCACGGATACTTGAGACACAATATCAACACGCCTATATTCTGTGGTGTGTTTATTTATACTACAACACGCATACATAAGAACTTTTAAGAACCATAGCGTTTATCAGGACCCGCTGACAACACAATGCTATGAACGAAAAGGCAAATCTTTCGTACGCTTTGCTGATGAACCGAGGCGACACAGTGACGGCAGCTACCCGTCGACTTGCATTCTACACATTATGGCCTTGAGACGGGTGCATACACCGCGCACTTGCAGTAACAGAGGTCAACCTTTCGTATTTCATGATGACTGCCAAATGGCGCTCATGTATTACTCAGTGTAAAGTTACACCCTATTAAAAATCCTGGGTTGGTGGATGCTGGAATTCTGGAGTTCTTGGGGGATATGGTGGAACGAATAGTGGATATGGTGGAAATATTAGTAGATATGGTCAAAACTCTAGTGGGCATAATCGCTGATGATGGCAAGAGTGGAAAAAATGATGACAGATGGTGGTTGTGGTGACTCAAAGATGGTGATGATGGAAAATTCCGGCTGATGACGACTAGAGTGGAAAAAGTAGTAGCAGATGGTGGTGGTGGCGAGCTAATGGTGGTGACGGTGGCAAATGCCGGCTGATGTGTTTGGCGGAAGGCTTGGTGGGCAAGGTAGATGAAAGTGGCGTGATGGAAGTTTGGTGGATGATAGTGGCATGATAAAAAAGCACATGACATTATGTTAAATCACTTATTTGTAGTGTTTCATTCTTGAATGCGCATAGATACATGTTAACAATCAAAAGAAACCAACGCTGCTCATCATGCTGTCTAGCACATTTATTTTTTTATTCCTGTGGTGTCAAGAACGCTTAAGATTTTGTGGAGCGTAAAATATGTTTACACTTCTCGCACTTACTTACATCAGTTTGACATCCGCGATGTGTTTCTTCGTTGTGATATTTAGAAGACCAGAGGTGTCACTGTGAACAGTTACAATGAATGTTTTACATTGGTGCGCAGTTGTTGAGAAATAAATGAGCTCCAGTTTGCAATTGCCCCTTTTAATGTTAAAGAAGATCACAGCGGTCACTTGATGTCACCACGCTTGAAACGCCACTCTGGCCATTTATTTTCGCACACTCTATTGCTCGAGCCAGACATTTAAGTTAACAAAGTGCGTGAGAATATGCATAAACTTTCACTTTTGACATGCGTTGAGATGAGCCCAAGCCAATTTGGCTTTCACCCTTCTGTTCTACCACCATGATTTCCACCAAAGGTTATTCATACCAACCGAGCCCGTACAAGTGTTATCGGCCCTTCTGTGTTTCAGAATACACGATTTTGACGAAGTAAAAATGACAATACAGCACAGCTACGGCATCGGTTACCCTAAGTGAAGCCTTTGTATTGTGAAGGGCGTCCGCGCAAGAAGTTACAAACATTGATGCGACGCGCTTGCAGCACTCCCACCAAATGTACGCCTCCGCTCACCGACAGCCGCTGGTCACACTCGCGGGCTCTTATTTGAGAACACAGACTCATAAATTCGTACGCTTACCGAACCAATATGATAGCATAATGTTTCTGGCGCACTGCATTCGATTAGGTCAAACCATAATGAAGTTGTTACTAACGACAGAGCAAACAGCGGTGCGCTGGCACGACTACGCTGTGGGTTGCGCCAAAAACTTCACAATCAATTGTGTGGACGGATCTACTGAATGAGCATAAAAGCGTCATTAAGCCTGAACTGATAACGCGCTTTGGAAGGAGCGAATAATGGATAGAAACATGACACTAACCACCGATAAACTCTACCTGCTCCTCAGTCTACTGAGTTGTTTTTTTTGTGGTTGTAAATTGTTACAAAAACATAGCGCTGTTGCCCTTATCGCAGTGGCAATCATTACGGGCAGCAGTTGTTCGTGCTTATCAAATGCGCAAGTTTAGTAGCTGGAGCAGATCCCGTCCCTCTCGAGTGAAGGACAAACAGTACTGAAGTTAAAAAGTGAGTTTGTGAGTTGACTACTTCTTTAACACCACAGTTGCCATCTGTCAGCGTAGTGCAGTGGTTAGGGGGCTCAGTTGGGAATTCTAAAGTTTAAGGTTCAATTTCGCACTGTCGTAGCTTTTTTGGGTAATTTCTGCATGGTTTTATATGCAATTATTTGTACTATTTCTTTAGTGGCAGCTCGTCACGGTGGTTCTGACGCTGCTTCGCGCCCCTGCATTGCTAGCTGGCGCACCATTCACCATCTGCTCCACCATAAGCCACCACAAACCATTTGCCACCAACATTTATTTATATCAACATAATCCACCAGAATGGTGCATGGTGCAAGCCACCATTTCTATGGTGAATGTTTTTCTTGATAGGGCAGTGAAGCGTAGAGACGTAGAGTGTTCGATGCGCTCGTTCACCTCCGCTGCGCGTAAAGAGGCATGCACCGATTTCAGGCAGAAAGCTACTGCAATGCCATAACGTTGTGCAGGCTAACTTACTGACTGTACAGCTAAACACATCTCTTAGAAATTGCGATTAGAATCATCCTGAGTTGTTTTCAGTTGAATATCTTCGTTGCACTTGGAATCTTCAAAATAAATGCATTAAAGCATATCAATTAGCAAGCAATTCCATTCTGATTGCTGATAATCACAATCAGTGCTCTATTTGGGGTTGGTAACAAAAACTTACAAGAAAAATGCAACAAAAATCACACTGTTATTATGATGATTCATAATAATAGTAATAATAAAACGAGTACAAGCAGATGGTTGGTACTTAGTGGACCCATGAATAATTGTCATGATAACTTCAGTAATGATGTAATGTCAACTCATAGCATATGGTAATGATCATGCAAACGCTTTTGAACGGGCAACCCCGCTGCAAGTATTTTTCTAATTTGCGATTACCTGAATTAGTGCACAGCTACAGACAACAAGACGCCACTGACCCAGGTGTAGCCGAGACATCCTTCCTGCGTGCACAAGAAAGCTATTAGTACTAACCCAATATTGTATGACAAATTACTTCTTTGTCATTATTACTAGAATTTAGCTAACTGTACGTCCTGATTGTGCATTGTGTTTGAAACGTCTGTTCTTGCTGCGTCATATAACGATATACTCGTCAAATGAAATGTCGCTTCGTTGTCAAAACTTACGTTCCAAAGCATTAAACTAAAGCAGAATGTTCTATGTGATTATAAAAGTTAATACATCATGAACGTTAATACATAAAGTTCAGAATAAACAAGAAATGACTTAATTGATAACCAATTTTGCTTGATAAAAATAACTGGCTGAGATAAGAAACTAATGTTTTGTCAAAATTCAAATATATCCCAACAAGGCGCCTCGTCTTTCCATTATGCACGTTATGTATTTATTTTTTGTTTTTATTTGTACTGTAAAACTAATTTAACCTTGAAAGGCATTTTCAATAGTTATATTATCACTGAACAAAATGACATTAAATAATTAATAAGTATACCAAGACATTTATTCTAAGGGCGTTTAGAATCGCAAGGAATAAAAAAAGTATTTATGCACACAAGTCAAGGGTGGTAGCACGTGAAGAAATTTGTGATAAGTTTTACATCGGAACAGAAGGGGCTCGGACAAAACCACCTGAACAGTAAGTATGGTGACATTAGAAGTACGCAAATAGAAGTAAATTGCAGATAAATTTCCTAAATTGGTCATTCATACTTGGGTCACGATATCATAAAATAAAATGGCATGCAGTTTGAATTATAACACCAGCTCCATAGCCGTAATAATAGTCAAGTAAGGTTGCATGGTGCACTTCTTAGTTACCTTGTACACCTTAGATGCTATGGATAATATTAGTGCATGAATGTTTGTCAAATAACGTGTAACTATTGGTTCTGTTCGTGTATTTGTTAAATTTGAAGCCTTTAAAGTCTTTACCCTATAAAACTGAAGTGATCATTGCCATGATGTGTTTAAAATAAATCGTTGTTCATAGAAAAATTTTGATTCTCTTGACGTCTTGGATAGTTTTTAAAAGCTCTTTATTATTGATTTGATTATTTACATGTGGGATTTAACGTCCCAAAACCACCATAAGTATACGAGAGACGCCGCAGTGGAGGGCTCCATAGATTTCGACCTCCTGGTGTTTTTAACGTGCACCCAAATATGAGTACATGAGCCTACAGCGTTTTCGCCTCCATTGAACATGCAGCTGCCCCTGTACTTAAAGCCAAGATTTCATGCCCTGACCTGCGGGTAAGCAGTCGAGTACTTTTGCCACTAGACCACCGTGGCGGGGCTAGCTCTTTAATATCAAAGCGCATGCTGTATTGGTCGTGCCTATTGAACGTGGCATGGTTGAAGTTCTCGCTGAAGCAGCACGTCTCAAAAAATTTGGTGTATCGTTGACGCATGGTCTGGCAATGAGCTCACGTCAAACACTCATACCTTCAGGGCCACTAAATCGGTAGTTATTCGGCACATCTTCAACCTTCTAAAGGCCCGGCAAGGCCGTACGAGATCGGACACAGTGCACGTACTGCCTTTACTGATGAGGAATTTGTACACGTTAGCAGTGATGCTCTTTAGGAAATGCCCCAGTTTATTCTCCTTTGACATAGAACACTGAACCGTCTTGTACCACCACGATGTTTCCTCGGAGTATGCGGTGAGAGTCCCTTCCTAATGTTCAGCCCTCTGGGCGAGTAGCCACTCAGCACGCTTTTTTATCGTGGTGGCGTCACTGGGGCAACTTATCAGTTCTTGAACAAAAAGTTTCCACGTCATTAAGGCGTCCTCGCAATTTTCGTTTCAGACGAGTGCGTTGTCAGTCAGCAAAAACACCACACAAGCGAGATGATTATTTGTGTTCCATTTGTTGCCCTTGCTGCAACCATTCGTGGAAAGCTGGGGGAGACGTCTTTCCCAGCTTTTCCTTTAGAGGGCAGTGCCTGTCTGTACGGCTGCGAGGACCCACCAAGAGTTGATGTCGAAGTGTCGGTGTCAGACATCGCGCATGTCATGCTGCAATGTCGATAGACTTAAATCGGTCAGTGCTGCTTTTATCGGTCAATCACGGCACCGAAAACTTATTGGGATAGCTTTCTTGGTTCGAAGTACTGAGGGCCTCGACCAAGTCTCTACGAGCCAGAAGAGGTCTATTGTGAGTGCTCGGCAACGGAGCACTGGATAAGGTAAGGTGACAAAAGTGACAACAAAGCAATAAATGAAGGAAGGCAAATAATTTTATTTGGGTCCCGCGGAACGCGACTGAGTGACGCCCATGACTCAGTCCCACGTACACTCTAAGGCACAATTACCCGAAAAAGGAGTAACGGAGCCCAATAGGCGCGCGAGATGAACGGATAGACCGTTGAGGAGCACCCACAGAGGGAAGCGTGCGGCGCGAACCCACTTAGTCTTCACTAGGGATGAACCGCCCAGGCACTGCAGGCAGCGCGAAAAGCGTTGCCAAGGTGACCAGCCCTCCTACTCCAAAGAACACATGTCCTTGTCCTCGTCTGCTGGCTCAGTCTTCCCCCATATTTTGCCGGTGGTGGTTGCGTAGCATCGTGCTCGGAGTGCTCGACCACGGCTGCCTGAATTCGACGATATAAGAACTACGACATGGTGCTTGTGTGTACGCCTGAATGAGCGTGCGCTGCTGCTTTAGCGTTTCGCTGCACCCATGAAGTCTGGAGCAAGCCACAACAGGTCACCACGCCGCGCTGTATATCTCTGGCTTCAAGATAGCCATGACCAACACACGACAGCAACAGTTGGGAAGGCCAATATGGCGGCCGAGAACAACAGGTCTATCGGATATATACCTCAGTCCGACTCAGGGCAGAACACAACGCTGGATTCTAAGGCAAGTAGGTCATCATTCTTTATTTTACTCTACTTGCCACGTGTGCGATACGGATTGCGCTTGCCGGCAACGGGCTCGGCCTTGTTGTATATCGCACGCGCGTAATGCATCACGAAGGTCAGCGTCGGCGTCTGCAGTTCGCCTGTGCTTTGCGACCGCCTGGAAATTGGCCGCCATTGCCGTCGGCTTCCCGTACGCTCGCTCATCAAGTGCTCGCCTGTCTTCGCCGCCGCGATGAGCTCCGGGCACACGATATTGGGCTGAGACCTCGTCGCTGTGTTGGGAGTCGTCGAAAACACGTTGCGGGTTATCGTAAAGAGCTTGGTTGTAGTATGTCGCGCGCTGTAGGTGCACTAGCACGGTCTGGCGGGGCTTTCGCTAGTGTCGGAACTCACTGAAAATTGGTCGCCATTACAGTTGGCTTCTCCGTCAGTCAGTTGGTCGCAAGTAGTTCGGCGCAGTTCGTTGGCCGCGGCGGCGGACTCGCGTTTGCGCGCTGCACTCACTCGAGTTTGTGAAAAAGCACCGCATTACCGTCGATTTGTTCGGCGCTAGCTCCGAACCAGCTCGGCGCTGTTCGTGGCGGCGGCCAAGCGTACGCTCGCTCTCCTGTTCGAAGTACGCTGGCGGCAGACACTCCGCGTGCAGTGCCGTGTTTGATCTCCCGTTCGCTTGCTCGAGCTGAACGACGTCGCTCTCTTAGGACTCGCCGACTTGTTAGCGGCACGGTGGTTCGCGGAGTTGTGACTGGGGCCGCCGCTCCTAAGCTGTTGCGCTACGGGGATTGAAATGAGTCTTTGATGGTGTGTGACATCACGGTGAATTTATTAGCATGTCATATCTCACTTATGTTCCTATTTCAACTTGCACGTATTTCTCATATGCATTTGTATTCATCCTCTGTCACGTGTGACTCAGTATTTTACGTACTTATTGTGCAGTCGTGGGCACACACTGTGCTGAATACTGTGCGCTGGCGTCTGCGATGCACGTCAATCATCTCTTTCGTCAGAGCAGCTTCAGAAGGACTGTGAAGGTAAAATTATTTGTGTGTCATATTTTAACGCTTTTTTATATTAACGTGCACGTACTTGTCATATGCGTGCATTTTAATCTTCTGTGATGTGTGCCCGACTATTTTTATTAAATTATTGTACGTGCCGCCATGAGAACACAAGAGGCAGAAGGCTGCGTGCGCTGGCATCTGCAATGCCTGTCATCTCTTACTTCCGTTGGAGGAGCTCCCCAAGAAGTGAACAAGATTTGACAAAGAGACTGGACTTGTACACTTCACCATGAATTTACCTAAAATAATGGAGAATCTCCATGTGTATATAAAAAATAAAAGATATTGATGTCTCACTTTTGTCTTTCGTTGTTGCCATGACTGTGAAAGCAGTTCCACATAGGTGGCTAATTACTTTTTCACGTGTTCTTTTCTGCGGAATTTGTTGCCCACTGCACAGAAAAACAGGCGAAAAAAGCATTAGGCCTGGCGGGAAATAAACAAAAATGATGTTCGAAGTGGAGACAAAAAGTTCATCCAATTGGAGTATTTGAGTGGATCAACCATTCGTCCGGCAAGGTGCAACTGTGACGACTAACGGTTACCCGGTAAGGTGTAAATGTGGGGATGGACAGCTGCTCTATGAGGTGCAAATGTGAGGACTAAATGTTAGTCTTTTGGGGTGAACTGTGGGACTAACAGTTACTCACTAAGGTGTAAATGTGAGAACTAAATAGTCTCTTGAGGGGACTAACTGTTAGACTATGTGCCGTTAGTCCTCAAAGTTTTCATGGTTGTGGCAGTCCCATTAGTCCCCAAAAGGACGAACTACACACCCTTTTAACACCCTTTTGCCTTAGAGTGTAGGGCACGGCAGCCCGAGTTTGCCGGCCACTCAGCGGGTCCGCTGGACAGTCGCGAGCTGATCAATGAGAGTGGGGCTTCGGTCAGAAACATAAGCCATGTCGAAATTCAAATATATCCCAATGTGACGCTAAAGTTTTCACCCATGCACGTTATATATTTATTACTTTTTTAAAGTGTCAAACTCATTAGTAACTTTAAGAGGCATGTCATGGTCGATAGTTACGTTACAACAACAAAGTGCTCGTTTTGTTCTCTGGCAGCTCTTCTTTCTGGCTCTGGAACTACGATTACATTATATTATTGAGTGAGCGTTGACGTCTATAAAGCTCAATATTATCACGAGGCGCGTCGCGATAAATAGGGGACTCTGAAATTTTTGACTATGGAGTTCACTAGGGTGCACACAAATCGAAGTACTTCGGCCTCAGGTATTTGCACCTCAATCAAAAATGCGGCCACTGCTGCCGGAATTAAATACCGTAGCCCTCGCGTCAGTGATCAGGGGCCGTATCTACTACTTACTCATGACGTGTGTACCTCTTATGGCGAAGGCAGGCAGAGCGATTGTGTCTCCAACCGTGTAGCCCCTGCAGCTTTGGCTACATGGTTACAGCATCCATTTTCATGATGAAGGTACAGGGTTTGATTCCCAGTGCCGACCGAGACCCCACCAGTTTTTCTAATTTGCAGAGTAGTAACCACCCTGGTGCTCTTTTGTTTCAGTGTATTCGTCTGGAAAGGTAGCCACAGAAGCTTCTGCGAAGGCCCCTGAGCGTTCTTCAACATACAACGGATTTGATTCTCTTGTTGAGCTTTCGTTACTGCTGTGCGAGACAGATAATTGCTGCTGCCAGGCACGTGCCTACTGGTTAATTAGGTATTCGTGCACTTCCAGCCTGATTATCGGCCGAATATTCGCTGGGAATGGTACCCATCCTGCGGTAACTTAGCAGCATTGGGCTGTCGGAGCTGGATTTCCAGTTATACTTTTATTTTTTAGTTACTTGAATCATTATACGAAGGCATCAATGCTTGTGCACCAATAGTTTGCAGCTTTTTAGATTACCGCTTTTATCGGTCAATGTTGAAATTCTCGTACAAAAAGCGTGACAAACTTTGTGAGCTTGGCTTTCACGTCGCAATATCCATTAATATATATACTTCGATTCCTCCTCGGGCGTTAAGAGAACCCTCATTTTATGCAACACTCACCATTTTACAGTTATCACACCACACATACCTGCACAAACGCCCAGCCAGCTGAGGATAGAGTGGAAACCACGGGACAATACTACGGCTCACATGAAAGCTTACGTGGCCTTCCACAGTGAGCTGTCATTTACGCTAGAAGCGTTTCTTTCAACTCATCGCCTGGGTTACTGTCTACACCGCTAGCCGACTCTTCGGTGCAGAATCTGATATTTATTACTTCCGTGTGGTTCTCAACTCCTAGGCATTTTTATACGGAAGAATAAGGTGGTGCATTGAAAAATTCGTGTGAAAGTGGTACTTACCTCGTGGTTCACATATGCCTGGCCAGAACAGGTACATGAATGCTTTACAATATTTTTCTGTTCTCCGCAAAATAGAATGATTATGCACCACTTCTACTTAACGACACATGGCTACGTGAGCCCGCTCTGCAGCGTACCGGACGCTATTGCACCCTTGCTCCTGGAATGCCACTGCCATGCAAACCACGCGAGGCAACCGGATTGGGACCAAGCACTAAGCACGAACGACGTTCACTTAATTACACTGGTCACCAGGGCGAAGAGGGCAGTCGAAGCCAAAGGGTAACTCGACTAGGGAACCCTCCCACCTTTGGGTGATACCGGTCATCGCTCGGAACACTGTTTCGAAATAAACGTTTATTTATCTTTTTTTCTGCTACAAGAGTACCCACGGTTACATTCACTCTCTTTCTATAGACATACCCTGGCCGGAAGCAGATACAATGACGCCACCTGAGGACAGTGGGTCTACATTTGACCAGACCTGCGGTGTATTATTTGTGGCTCTAGGGGGCCCACAACAGATTACTGTTGATGTATATTGCGCAGAGTGATCTCCGTGTTTGTATATAACTCTTCATGCCGTTAAAAAACTTTCATGTTCAAAAAGAAAATGTTAATGATTGGTCGCTTCACGAGTATGTCGAGGGTCAAAATACCACTAAAAAGGTCTAGCGAAAGAGCGAAATGTTTATTTTTATTTGTACTTTAGTTTAAACCAAAATTTAAACTACATGCAGAAGTTACATCACTTGCAATACACTCAATGCATTATAGCCAGTTATACAAAATAGCATGTCGAATGCTTCTGGTTGCATGACAGTTAGAAGGACATTGAGCAGACATATAATGGGCAATTTTTATTTTTGCTGTTTTGTTTTAACGGGCGTAAAGTCAGCACCTGCAAGGAAAAAAAATCCATCAAAACGTAATAAAAAAACTATCTGCTAGCAGGACATCTTAGTTTATTTCAAGCGTAAATATTATAATGAACTGTCAGTGATACAACATATGTTAGTAGATCGCGCCGTAACCAAGCCATTCAACCCCAGTTTTTCCATGTTTTTGTGTACTTTTTTGCCATGGACCAAGAAAAGCAGAAGTGATAGTTCTCAGCCGTTAGAGCGAAACCTACGTGAACTTTTGGTTACTCGCGAATTACACCTCCTGTCCTGCTGTAATATTTATGCAGGAAGTATTCACTATACCAGTTTTGAAAAGACAAATCGTCGAAGGTTAGCAATTTTGTAAATAACCACGACCTCATTTCGCTCATCTGTCTAATGTACATTTCATTCTTTTCGCATATAAAAAGAAAACAGAATTGGCTGGTCGCTTGCTACCTTGCCATGTGGGTTGTGCACTAGGGAAATAAGTTTTCTCATACAGGGTGTTACACAACTGTAATCTATCATTACGATAGTATATTGGTTTTGAAGTTCCTAATTGAAGCTTCAGGGGCTTTACCTGAAGAAAACCGGCATACATGACAGGCATGTCATGATTTATTTGTGAAAGCTTGATTTTTTCCAGCCATTAAGAGATGTGATATCAGATTTGGGAGATAATTACTTGTTTACCGCCGGTGAATGCCTAAAGTTGATGTCAGACAAAGTATGCTCTACATAACATATGTGTCACATTTTGCACTTTATTTCTAGTCACTAATGTTCGTCGCATACTCTTGTCATGCCACGCCAATTCGTTCAGGTACATATGAATTCAGCAAAACGGACGCACAAGAGTACCAATGCCAAGGAATGGGAATGATGCCGTTCATGACAAGTATAATATGAACTGCGTGATACCACCTAACATATATGCTCGTTACACAGTAATGTACTACTCCCTTACAAATTTTGGTATGCATCCTAATAAAGGTTCAACCAGAAGATCCTAGAGTTAGGAGAGAATCACTTGATCGATTGCCAGACAGACAGACAGACAGACAGACAGACAGACAGACAGACAGACAGACAGACAGACAGACAGACAGACAGACAGACAGACAGACAGACAGACAGACAGACAGACAGACAGGCTGACAGATGAACAGACAGACAGACAGACAGATAGATAGATAGATGTATGGATAGATAGATAGATAGATAGATAGATAGATAGATAGATAGATAGATAGATAGATAGATGAAGCGGTCACTTTAGCAAACGTTAGAGGCATTGGTATACAGCTCATTGGCCTAAAAGTGGTAGATTCCGAGCTAAGCATTGGCAAAGTCATTGCTATTCCGTTTGCTAAGGTGTTTGCTTGCCGGAAATATGATTACAAAGCCGAATGGTGACCAACTCGGCAAGCGCCTACAGCCAGTGCGTAACAGCAAGAGGGGCTTCAACCCCAGTAACCGTAAGTAATGTAAATAAGAATGAATATATATTACTCTTTCTCCACATATTAGCATTCAAAGTATCCGAGTCGCTTTGAGGCTCGAGCTGGAATGTTGAAATACATGTGTGGTTTTCATGCTCATCTTATATGCTAATATGCTGCTGCGCCGTCACGCTAGTGACGGTGCATGACTGTGTACGTAGGGTTGTGGAGGGTAGGCGTCTGCACCAGCCAATGCGCCATGAGCCTGATACCATGTGTGATACTTCAGTGTCATTCGCGCTGAATGATTGTATAATTGTAGTAAGTCAGTGCACAGGTATAGTTTTCAAAAAGGTGGCCGAGGCAGATTCAGCTGTCTAGCTAAAAAGAATTATCGCATTTACTTAAGAGCTCGAGTCACTGTTCGCAATGTAACCCAAGTCCACGTTGTCCCTGCTCTTTCTAAGCACACGCGCACAAGAGCGGAGTACTGCAAATGCCCTAATTAAAGAGTGACAGCGGGTCCACGAACCATTTAAGTGTTACTAATTGTCTCAGAAACTAAAAAATAAATGTGTTTTCTAAACTGTCCAGAATTTTTGCAAATGTGCTACAGAAAAGACTGCTGTGTGTGGTTGGTTGCAGGCTATCTTTCTAAATGCACGTCTTACCATGTTACAATCACTCGCTTCCTTTTGTCATCACAGATCATATTCGCACATGGGCAACTAAGGTGCGTCACATGACCCGGGCGATGAGATAATGCACTTGTTTCACATTTGCCTGCGAAGATGGAAAAAATAGTATCAAAGATAAATTGGTGACAGAGGCCGATAAGGCAAAGGATTATTCGAATAAACACGAAGCAGCATTTTATTTTAGCACATATTATCATGCATCGAATCTAGGAAGCGCAACGGCTACAAAACACCGGGATATCGATTACGGTTACGAGTTTTCATGAAGTACTGCATTACCACAAAAACCCACCAAAGGTTTATAGCACTTCTTGTTTATTCAACGATGCTAATCACTTAGAAACAGGAAGGGCAGCTGAGCACATCCGTTACCAGGCCCTTTTCTTTTCTGTGTCCATCCCAACTGTTCAAATGCGAGATACGCCAGTGAACTATGCGCCAAGCTGCACTAAGGAAATATTCAATTACCGTTTTCACGATGACGTAAACTTGCTATACCTAATATAGTTTTATATAGTTGTTTAAAATAAAAATACCTTTCGAAAGCATTGTAATATGTAGGAGTTGACCCAGTTATTTCTGGTTTCTGTTTTGTTCTATTTATTGATCAAACAAGTGAGTGATGGTGCAGTGGGGGTGCGTCAGTATTATTAGCCGACAGGTCTATAATTCCTATCAACGTGGAGAAGTTCTTAGTGCTTGAGCAGCAGCTTCATTGCATGTCAACTTGTATATATCAAAATTCATGTCACAGAGAGAAGTTAGCTCGTGGCGATCAGTTGTATTTCGGGCACTTTCCACACTTTGGTAATTCTGAGATATGTCGACAGACATCTCACTGACTTTTTTGTCATTATATTGGCACGTATTGAGTTACCACAGTTATTATGATGAACCAGTTGTTAGTTCAAAATTAACTGGCAGCCAGAAGACTGTACGAGACACAGTATATGAAAGCTCTCTGTTGCCTCACATATTTTGGTAAAGCCTAATTTTCGATAGCTGAACCACCCTTTATGGCATCTTATATAATACATTTCATGCGCGTAACTCCAAACTAGAAACTCATCTTTTTTTACGAAAATAAAATGACGTAAAAATACATTTAAAATGTGTGCGCTAGTCGGCGCTTTGTTTTATTTTGTCATAAGACAAGGTTCATATTCGCTTTTGCCCAAGCATTACCGCTCGATTGATTACATAAATACTGCACAATTAGGGTGCTGTGAAAAGTGATGTACAAAATCAACCTATAGTTTTTCGTACGTAAAATATAGGGCTATAAGTAAGAGAAACAGTAAGCTCTCTGTTATAGAAGTTTGAAGATGCCACAGAACTGGGATTCAGCCCAACAATCGCATAGTTTGGGAATATTGCTGTTGAAAAAGATGCACAAAGTTGATAAAAATTTTTGTATAATTGAATGCCTTCCTTAGGCTTTTTTTCTTATTTTTACCGTTGCCAACTTCAATGGTGGTCTTTGTGCACGCAGTTGCACTTTGTGAAGCCGAGGATACAGTCACCCATATCAGCATCAGCAGTGCGTACTTCATGACTGTTGATGTCATGCTTCTACAGCATAACCTGTAAAATGAATTGAAGAATGTCTATTTCAGAGAATGACTAGAATCTTTATAAACATACTTTTCACATAAATGTTTCACTACGGAGATATGAAGAAACGGTATTATAATAATACATTTTCGATGTTACGATTGAGTATCGTGCCAGTTTGTACATAATAGAATATGTGTTCAGAAAAGCTGTTCTATTTCAAGGAGCTTGTCCAGACTAAAAACCCAATGCTTGCTAGGAATTCCCTACAGACCAACTGGACTATATCATAGGATTGAATTTCAATTATCTTTTATTACGAACTATTCTTTATTACGGCAAAGCTTTCCCATGATCACGCGTGAAAATCCATGAATACATTGGATATGAGCAAACGGTACTTTCTATATATCGTGCAGTGAAAACGTCCCAAGAAGTTGGTTTCCTCTAAACATGAGATTTTGGGCGTCCATATAAAGGAGCGTGGAGTCATTATGAGATCACCTAGTGCAACAAGTAGCAACTGAGGCATGCCATCACGCGCTTCGTGGTAAATACCGCTCGTATTTGCACAGCCAGCCCGCTATCACCGGTCATCATTTGTATCTCAGCCAATTTTGTTGCTGCAATTCATGTGGAAAGACAGAGCAGCCTACCATTGTCTTCGAAGCTGAAGGTAATGATAGAATGGGAAGCGGAAAATGGAAATGGTATGAAACGCAGCATGCAGAATCCGAAGAAAAGCACTGAGTTTTATTCTGAAAAAACGGTACAATATTTTTGCCAAACATGCTAGTCCTTTCCGGCCCCCGATAAATGGACCCTTTTTTCTTCGATACTGCATGTTCTGCTGTATAGCACACCGCGATGCCACATCGACAACTAAAATGACGGAAATGTCAAAAAAAATATCAAAAAAACGCCAGGCCTTCGTGGAAGGCGCAGAACAGTAACAGCAAAAGCTAGAAGAGCGGCCTTTCAGAGTCGTTTCTGAACGTTTATTGGGTAACTGCTGCAAGCCCACTTGCTTGATGCCTGCTGCGGCATTAATAATAAAGCTTTTATGATAGTGGGCCAGCATTCGCTTTGTTATCTTTCGTCTTTCTGCTCAGAAGCGTGGTAACAGCTAAACTATTGCGAGGAATTTTGTATCAATTGTTCAGGCAATGGCTGACGACTATGACAATTTATGCCTGAACTGGGTATGCGCCACAAGTATTAGCTGAAGAAAAACGAACATTTGTGATGTGTTGGAGCATTCGATAACCCAGTCGTCACGCTATTCGCATTGTGCGACGACTGCTTGTTCTTTCGCTGCCCTAAACCACTTTTTAAGTTGCATTAACACGATTTCTTTCCCGACAACAAGTCTGCATAAGGCAAGTTTGTCATTACCTCGCAAGCACCAGCGTACCTCAGCATAATCAAATCAAATGGCATGCTATAAGTTGCAGTAGCTGAAACTGCGCGGATAACTTCACTGCGCGGTAGAGAATGTTAATTATATCGCGAGTGCTGGTTGACCACCACAAAATGAACAAGAGGCGCTAGTACGCATGAAGGGAGATATGGGAAAGCCGTAGTAGCAGGGCCCTCATGGCCTCAGTCATTGCTAATAAAAGCTTCTTTAACCTCCTCACCGCACTCTACTCTGGGATGGCTGCGCCACACCATATCCCAAACACTAGTGTATGCACGAATTTCTTTCCAAAAAGTGCATACCAACATCGAAACTATCGGTCACACTAATGTTCGCTTGAAAATGTAGGTTGACCTGACTAATGAAACTGTTCCGGGTGTATTTACTGAAAGATGCGTACAAGTGCAGCAAAATTATTGCAATTTTTTGTGAATCGAGGCTTTTCATCGAACATATATTTACTACATGAACTGTTTCGCATCTGCTGGGTGAAAAATACCAAAGACATTACTGCCGCACTCTGGAACGTATGCTCAGAAAAGCTTAAACTACCTTTTGTACCACCACAAAGTGCGCAATCTAGTGCTGAAGCTAATGCTGTGCATATTTTTAGACTTTCTACATATTCATTTCTTACTAGCAGCACTTTTTCCCCAATACGAGTGTAACTTTTAGGTGAACTTTGTCTCCTTAGAAGAACCACATGTCTGGCTGAAATGACTTATTCGAAAACTCGGGTGCGGCGTAACAAAAATACATCAGCCCCAAAAGAACAGAATACTCAAGGATATCCACGGAACCAACGCAGAATACTGCTCCGACGTTTTTTGTGCTGTTTGTCTTTCCTCAAGCATAGAAAAATTCGCCTAAGCAACCGTTCAGTCACAGAAAATTCTTGCTCCCAAAGGGCTTTGCTTAAGTCCTGTCGTACACAGAAAATTTATTTCAAGTGATAAAGCAGCTATTTAACACAATACCTGTTATCTGGGAGGTCACATAATCAGGACAAAATATATTGTTGCGCTGAAGCGGTAACGTGTGCAGCAAAGAAGAGGAGAACGAAGTAGTCTGTTTGGAAGCAGCTCAGTGTCGGTGCGGCTACCCGTCGCCATTTCTTCTTGAATAAACACGCCCCATCGTAACAGTTTTAAAGACGATAGGCTTTCTTGGGGACCTTCAACTAAAAAGTTTTGGTCTGTCTTTCTGTCCACACATTTGTCTGTTTGTCGGCCCTAACGGTACCCTAAACGGCACTAAACGGCCAACCCCATTCGCAGCGCCCACCCATACTGCTCAAGGTTTAGCGTTGATAGTAGTGTGATTTTCAATTAAAACAATTATTGCGCATATCTGAGGCGCCACAACAACGCTTAGATGTTTTATATGTCTGCCTTTATAGTAGAAGAGGCACACGGACGTAATTTTAAGGATTGTAGCGTTTGATCGCGCTGCGCTGACACACGATGCTCAAAAAAGGGGTTTCCAATGCTTTGCTGCGGCGTCACGGTGGTGGCACCTGCCCGTCACTTTGCGCTCTGCACTTTATCACCTCCGAGACTTGCGCGCATCTTTCTCCGCGGTCTGCACACTTTCGTTTTCAAAGATAACTGCCAGATGGCGCTTTTGTCTAACGTGCCTCGATGCGCTCGTTTGACTCCGCTGCACGCTCGAGGCACTCTAACGCAATGCCACCAGAATACCATTCACTAATTTTATTGCGCAGAAGATCAAATAGGCGTTTTGTTCATTCTCTCCAGCTGCAAGACTATCGTCTTTCGACTACAATTGCGGTGTAACATGCAGATTTGGCACCAATTTTTTGGTGGAGATACTGCACCATAACGGCCCCCCTTCCCCCCGATGAACGACGGCTCATCGACCACTGAAGTCGACGACTTGCTGGTCGGCCACCTGGTTTAGGTAGCTTGGCCATATAAATAAATATAATAATGTTAACAAGGAGTCTTGCATTCAGGAGTTTTGGCTCGTGAATACGTATCCGAGTTCGTGTTTAGTTATGACATAGCGGTGACTCATCCTTGCACTGATACCGAATAACCTTATATAAATCATTACGTGCATGTATGTTCACATTCCCTCTATAACACTCTTTAGTAGGACCACCTTAAAACTTTCTATTAAGGATCAAATTTCAGAGTGTTGGTGCGGCATTTACCAGAAGAATATTTTTTCATTGTTGGAGATACGAGCGTAGACTAGGGAAGCTTACAATTTGTCTGTGTGTATTTATTAAAAACACATGCCATTAATTTCGTACCAGTATAAAGCCCTTAAAGTAGAGAAAACAGAGCGGGAAATAAGCGTATTTTTTAGGTAGACAAGCGCGGCATTGTTCAAAAGACGACACTGGAGGTGGAACTCACAAGAACAAAATTGAAGTTGGTGCGTTTGTGAAAGACGTCTATAACAAAGGGAAAGCCGGCGTGATACTCACCAAGTATAGGTTAATGCGCATGTAAACTAGTATGCACATCGCTGCATGCGTTATATAAGCGGTCTCATCTCGTGTATTTAGTCCACAATAAAGATTTACCTTCATCTCATTTAACGTTGAGCTACGTTAACTTTCTATAATGACATATGACGTGCTGACGAAATGTGATGCATTGTGCCTTGAGTTTCACACCAAAATTGAGGAAAACATTCTTGCAATTAGTGAACAGAAGCGCTGCAGGAATAGCTTAAAAAAACACCACCTAATCATTCAATGCCACGTTATGAACGAAGGGCATTATTGCTAACTAGGCTGTTTGACGGCGCTAACGAAATGCGAGAAGAGCAGACGTATTGACGACAAAAGTCTAGGTGAAGTGTATAAGATCGTAATTTCGCAGATTGCGAATGTAGCATAGATGTAGCTAATTGAGCCTATAGTTCGTCATGACAAGAATAAGGAAATTTTTGTGTTGAAGGTATATGAAAAGAGATGTTCATTCCTAATAAGGCAGAAATGAACAATACTAAAAAAAGATACTATTCTTTGAGCATCACTATAACCTTTTTCCTATTAGAGCAGGTAATGTACAATAAAGAAAACTAATATATTACCTCTAATGCTACGAGCACTAAAATTATGTCATTCTTGGGAGATATTATGAAACAACATTAAAATACAAGGTTGATCACTCAGTAATCACAAAAGTATACCCCTTAGTAATGAGTATATCACGAAAGTAAAAAGACTCCTCACAGACGTAGTTTAGTGCTTACGGCACACTGATATAAGTATTTTGTTGTCCAACTGCTGAAGCACCGTTTCTTTTTTTGTAAATGCATCTAGGTTGACGATGAGTGATGCATCTGCATCGAGACGACTAACGTCTATAATTAATGATTGTTTAGTGCTTAAACATGCTTCTCTAGTCATGGATGCCTCTAGTATCTATATTAGAAAAATAACATAAGAAAGCTTTGTGACAGCCAGAAAAACATGACTGATGGTACTCCAAACATGAGCTAAGGTTCCTTACTGGCAGCCTCTTAGAGTTCTTGAACTCCATTGCATCAGTAGACGGAAACTCGACGCTCATTGTGCCTTCTCTGTTGGCTGGCCATGTTTTTTTTTTTGCGCCGTGAAAGTGGGCGAAGGACGATAAGAGAACGTGGAGATTAGATCCAGGCTACATAATTCAGGCGAACCAGGCGCATTACGCGATGCGTTGCAGAAGTATGTTTGGTAAGGATGGATTCTATGAGCTGCGCCGACGCTTTGAAGTCGCCACCTGACTGTGTGTGGAGGCGTCAACACAATCGCACTTTTCTTATTTGAAACCCACTGAAGAGAGCGGACGCGTAAAAACGACGCGTCAAGAAAAATAATCGTGGATTTCACGATCATGATGCACGAGTACGCTTTACTAAGATTGCTGTGAGGGGACAGTGGTAGATATAACAGTTGTGTTTTTAAAGCCTTCAAAGTATATGTCCGTGGTACAATGAATAGCGTGCGTTGCAATTGTTGTCAAGCACCCCGAAGTAGTGAGTTGGACTCCCGTTGACGACCCTGTTTTCCTGATTTCTAATGTTATTATCAGATGTCGATTTCATGACTGAAGAACGTCACTGAAATCTTTGGGAAGCCCAGCATGGGGTGATACCCAACACTTTAATGTTAAAGAAACAGACAGACAAGTCGAAACTGAATTACTCATATCTAGGAGAATGAAGCCCTTGACACGAGTATGAACGAGGGATATGACTGCCCTATGAAAGCTCGTGCCATTGAGACGCTTCACTGATTTTTTTTTCGCTCCTGAAACACAGGTGGAATTAGCTGTACAATGTGTTTGCATCTATATAACGATTAAAGGAACGACTGTATGTCCAGCACTCACAGTCACTCCGTGTGTTAGAAGTAATCGTATGCTTGTGATCACTTGCGTTTTGTTTTATATTCCAATATAATCGGTTCCTTTTTTTTTAACTGTGGGATTTCGTGTACAATATCCTACGACTATTCGCAATATTTATACACTGTCGAATGGCCTAGCGGAATTCAGGAGCGTCCTCTCAAGGATGATCGGTAAACATTCCCTATGCTCCCTCGTTCGGCGGTGCTAGCCGCGGTGTGACTGCGTTAGCAAGAAACGAACACAAACCACTTTGTATGTTTCGTGCATCAGGGAATATACCGAACCATCCGTGACATGATAAATATGATTCTTTCTTGTGAGTCGCGAAGTTTTCGTGAAAATACGTGACAACTCGCGCTTTCGATTACAGCCCACAGAACACACACATCAGCTTCGTGGGATTTTCTGCAGACGCGTTGGATAGTAAAATGCTATCGTCTGACCATTACAGTTAAAACTCGCTTTGTTTTACGCGAGTCTAGCGTTTGTCAGTGCTTTTCTAGTGCATCAATCCCATAACATTCATTGTACGCGGAAAGTAGCACAGACTTGGGATTTGCGTTTCTGATGTTTGTCCGACGCCGTGCCGCTCGTTTGTGACGTTCTTTGATATATGGCAGCACATTGCAAGCGATTCTTTTTTTTTTTGCTGGGTATTAGATTGAAATGATAGCCCTCCGATAAACATGGTTTGTGGCGCCGTGTGAGTGTTATGCGTGATGAATGACGTGGTGTTGGTGCTATCGAAGTCATATGGCGGAGAGAATTTCACAGATTACTTGATGTTCAGTGATGTTCAAGGAAACCGTCTTGACGTCTAGGATTTTTCGCTGGACGTAGATGGTTGTCAACGCGCTGAGAGTGACAGCGACAATGAATGATCAGCTGCTAGCTCACAAGCACAGAGTTGCACTTCATGTCTCGTCATGCGTCATTGTTTTTTCACGCTCGGCAGTCGCTTTGATTGTATTTGTTGTGCGATATACTTAAACAAGCTCAAAATAAAATCATAGTTTTTCTTGGACATTGAATGTATCCCAGTCGTTATGATATTGAAAAGTGCCGCATACTGCGAAGACGCTCGAGCTTGAAAATGGTTAAAGCAATGAAACATGCAGTTACGGCTAAAGCCCAATGCTAATTTCTCCTGAACTACACTGATGCCGTCTGAACTATGTTGTTGTTCGACAAATTTACAAAGTTTTGACGTTGCGAAAAGCGTACGCGTGTCGATATCTTTGTTTGGATCGCACTGATGAAACTTGCAAAATCCGAGGGCAGGCAATGGCGTACTGTTACCTTCTGATCATGGCCACGGCACAAGCGCTACTTAATGGGAAGTTCAATGCTTGTGTTCCATTGAAGAAGCAGCTGCGTGATGCTGAAAGCACAAATAATAACGATGGCGAGACATGTTTGCAAACCATCACTACACTAAACATTCGGTCCTGTGCAGCCGCGACGGCGCGCTACTCGCTGGTGGCCCACTAATGGGGTAAATCTGTCAGGCAGGATCGGCACCAATAATCTCGGAGTGCCGTTCAGTTCATACGTAAGTTCCAGTTCGCGCAGTTTTCTCTACCACTTACAGGACTTCTCTACCACTTACAGGATTAATCCTTGATATACGGTCGATCAGCTGACACCACCGCCCATCGCATTGCGGCAAGATATGAGGTAGCGAAAATTCAGCAGTTCCTATCGGTTGGGAAAGTATTTTGCTTTGCTATACATTCACTTGATGATCAAGAGTTCATCCGGTGAAAGCAGCATGGAGAGTACGTCCGTGCGTCCTATTTTTTTATATGCGAGTTCATGGGTTGATCATCCTTCCGCAGCCATCTTTGATTGCATGGCGCGCCTCCTATAGGGCATGGGCATTGCGAATATAACAGCTGCATCTTGCAGTACTTACCTACGCAGCACAAACATTAGGCTTACAAAGCGGGTTCAGAATAAAATGAGGACGACGCAGCGAGCATTGAAAAAAATGACAAGAGTTACTTAAGAGACAAGAAAAAAATAGGGTGGGTCAGGGAACAAGTCCACATAAGGTAGATATTTGCGGAAATCAAGAAGAAGAAATGGACATGGGCTGGGCACGTAGTGCGTTGGCAGGGTATCCGCTTATCATTATGGGTAATTGATTGGGTACTCAGAGAAGGCAAACGGGTGAAGAGGAGACAGAAAGCTAGGTGGGCAGTTGAGTTTAGTGTGCATGCCGGTATAAAGTGGTAGCAGCAAGCACAGGACTGACTTGACAGACAGAACATGGAAGAGGCCTTTGTCCTAAAGTGGGCGTGATCAAGCTGATGATCATGATTATTATTAGTCATTGAAAAATTTGAGTTGCGCCATGAGTTACCACTTTCAAGCTGTATCGCACTTATAAAACGCGCCGCTGGTTGTAGCGCGTGGTACTTCGGAACTGTTGTTGCGATAGACGTGCTAGAATATTTTAAATTGCTGATGAAATTGACAGAAACAATTCTTTCTGGCTGAACAATTATAGAAGATGTGCACAGGGCCAAACTACGCGGTGGTATTTTACTCTTGACAGTGCATCTACAAAGACTACCACAATTGTTTGATGTCCCTGGCTGCTTTCCATGCTTTATCGCGCTGAGATAATGGAATCACGCAGGAGATGAGCGAGCAGTGGCTTGATAAGGTGCTCGTCAAAAAACGACACTCTGTTGGCCACGAGCCTGAAGCTAAATAGGTTGTGTGGTGATGTGATTAGCGTTTGAGGGCGTGAGACCTGGTTTGCAGATAGAAATGAAATCCGACTTGACGCTTTTTGTTTCGTACCAGCAGTGATTTTTTTAACAGTGGGCTTGATGATTAAGATGTTGGATAGCGCAGCAAATTAAAAGTGTTATTCGGTTTTGCTCTGAACATGAGGATAATGTTGTCAGCCTTCCCGATTTTCTCGTCAACGTTCCACAAAAGAGAGGGCAGACGCTGTAATCGGAGGCATATGTATAATGGGACGACTGCATGCTCGAGTAACTGCTCCTTGACGCGCCGTCAACTGGTGCCAGAACACTTCAAAAACTGCCTTCAATGTTGACTATGAAGAGCTGTAGAGCTTGGTCTAAAATAATGAAATCAGGCAATGTGTTCTGCTAATGGCTCAGTGATATTTAGACCAGCATGACGGATGCCTACATTTGGCACCACAACTGCAGTGGTTACAACCATGTTTCAAACCTCGAAACTAGAATTCGTTGAACACCTATGCTCAATCACTCTCATTGTCAGCGCTGATCTTACGTCCAATATCTTTAAAAAGGATGGATCTCCACACTTGTGCTGGTTTCACGCCAGCGGTTGGCGGCCAAAACGTGCATGACCAGATATTCCCGCGGAGGAAACCATCTCGTCCTTCAAAAGAGGGCGCCATGGTGCCTACATCGCGCAAGCCTGGAGTTGAATTGTGACCACATACTTGAAAACTTTTGAAATTTATTAGAATGGGGGTGCATTGCAGTAAAGTGTAGTTTGATGAGATGTGCCCTTACAAACATACAGATCGTTGTGGCTGGTACAATAAAGAAGGTTGTGGCTGACCGCCATTTCGAGGTAACATTTCCACTCGTTTGTTGAAAAGCCAGTAGTTTTCACGATGGGGAACTTGTCGTGCTACTAAAATAATATTGAACATCAATATCCCATAAGAATACGGTTGTGCCATATGACTACAGTATATACATAATAATATCTAGGGTTCAACATCGCAAAACGATGATATGGATACGTGAGACGCCTCAGTAGAGGGCTTCCAAAATGTGAGCCACCTGGTATTCTTCTACGTTTAGTGACTTGAAACTAAAAAGGGCCTTAAATATCTTGCCTCTGTTCAAGTTCGTCCACCGTAGCCATGATCGGCGACAATACGGAATGAAATTATCCACTTTGTACGGCGAACGCCATCGGTGAACACGGCCAGGTGCATCAAACAATATGAAGCGCCGTAGGTGTTTGCTGGGTAGGCGTCTCAGCGTAGTTTTTCATTGCGCAGAAGTTAGGGGTGATGTAATTTACAAGGCCTTACCCACAAAACGCGCAATAAAACTAAGATGCCTTTCGAATTGGAAAATCAGTTGAAATTAGACGACTTTGTAATATTTCACATGTACCAAAAACTAGTGCACATGTACTTTCCCATTTTCCCAGCGTCCGATTGCGGCCGTCATGAAGTCGTGCGATTTGAGCTCACAGTACATACCTCGCTAGCAAAGTACTGTTCACCTTGTTGATGCAGTTGCTGTGGTGCTCGTTTCTTGACCTGAAGCATTACGAAGTCTAGATGATCAAACTTTACGGAGTTATTGAGCGCGGTGTGCCTCATTACCGTGTGAAATTTCGACACGTAAGACACAACGTACTATGATGACAAGATTGGATGACAAGATTGGAAACACAGTATGGTGAGTATCAACAAAGCGGGGCGTCGTCGCTGCGCAGCCCAGCGTTCAGATTGACCTCCTTGCGCCTTATAGCTGTGTGGTATTCATTTATTTGTGCAAAACTTAGCCCTGCGCGCGTACTTGCTTTCTTACGCGAAAGCGCTAACAAGCCAGTGGAACACGTCAAATGTCTGAAACCTGCGATAGAGTTTCAAGTGCAATTTTATTTCTGTTCACCGATTAGATTTTCACGATTTTCATTTGTTGTCTAGAAAGCATACGCTTCAAAGGAAGATTATAATATTTTGTAGTAGTTTTTATGTTTTATCAGTAACATTGAAGGTGATAATAGTTGTACGCAAAGCATGTGGCTCATGGCATTTTTTCATGGCCGGAGAACTTTCATTTCCAAGAATATAACGACACTTATGACTTGTCTTAGTGGAATAAGTGAAATATGACGTCAGAAAACTTACTCGTAGTTATTGGGAAATATATTCCGCTGGTTATTTGCCAGGTCACACTTTAAATGGGCAACATTATATTCATCAAACTATGCTACTTGTTAAGGCCTAATTGTGACTGGCACTGCTCAAACTCCGGAAGACATATATTGTTTAATTGGCTTTCGTTCACTTTTAAGTTTGAAATAATGACACATATTGCCTACTTCGGTTCTTACGTTGCTTCCTTTAAGTAATTGGCAGCCTCATTTCTCTGATTCTGACATGTAACACCAAGCTTTATCAAATCAAAGCCACTCTATCTATTAAATTGCGACATTATTATAATGCTTTTGGGATATCATATATACGCCCAACATCATGGGGATGACACATCACCAAACCGTTTAAATAGCCAGCGTACCGAGCTGCTTTAAACATTAGTTTTCATAGAGAGAAGAGTTGAGTTGGTAAGTATTACTCCTCTTGTTTAGGTCTATATGGTCTAAGAAGGAAGATATAACAGCCCCAATTCAGCTTTTTTAACTTGCTCATCGGGAGGGTAACATATCTGCAGTTTCAGCAAATATTACCACCCTTGCCTTACCCTCATTAGTATCGCTCTTTCCTCTAGTTCTTTGCGTATTTGTGACACTGTACGAACATATTTTTCAATGTGGTACATTCGGCAATCAGTGGTAACTGTGTTGTCAACTTGTTATATTTCATTGTTTTGCCTTCTATCACTAATATTGCGTCATAGTATTGCATCTTACCTTCATGGTGAGTGCTCCTTTAACTGTTTCACGTAAGTTAGGTTCACCTGGAGATTCTCACGATCACGCAAAATAACTGCACTATTTGTTCTTGCAATCGTTTCGTTCGGTGCTGAGAATTACTGTCATTGTAAATACAACATCATGGATGGCCATTTAAAAAAAATATTTCTGTTGATGCCTGATCCCCAAAGAGCTTCTCTTGATACATTAATTCAATCGAGTATCACAATCTTGATTTTTGACGTTTGTATAGAAAAGTGCGGTTACATAGCCGTCATCGCAAAGAACCTAAGAATGCATGAAATCATGCAGCAGTAACCCTCGATGCGCGAGATTATGGCATTTGAAACACGTCGCTCATACCTTGAAAGAGCAGCAACGTTATATATCTTTATGAGCGCTCTGTATGTATAAAAACAGTATATGTATACAAAAACACATTCAGCTTCAGAAAAAAACATATAGAAAACGCATCTTTAATTACTTCAGAAACTTCAGGTTCCAGAAAAATTGCGAATTTTTTCTTGGACTAATAGTTGGTCTTCCTTGATAAGCGAAAGTACAAAAACCAACCAGAGATGCAACACTGGTATAGGTCACATGAGGTTTTGTATTGTCTGTGCTCCGTCTCGGAAGTTTCTGTCAGCTTTGCGAAGGTGAAAGGGCCTCATAACCACCAGGAACGACGATTAGCCTGTTCATGTGCACTCATCAGCATCATATAGTCTTCTCGGCGTCTGCCTGGCACATGTTCACACGCGGAGGTCAAGAAATGAGAACCGATGGCATCGTCGAGAAAAAAATGGCCGCACTCATCACATCCGATGCCCTCCACACGGAATTGATCAAGTCGTGCTTGTGTGCTTTACGACCTGTACGTTGCAATCTGACGCTTGTATTTGTTTCTGACTAAAGTGCAGATGCTTCGAGAGCAATTGGGAGTTCTCGATAATGGGCCCCACATTGGTGCCTCAATGCTCGAGTATTGCGTTAGTTCGCTTTCGATCAAGCAGGAGCTAGAAATTTTTGAACAGGGTTAATCTAGTATTGGCCGAGAGCCCTTAGATCACCGGGTGCCGTCTCCTTTGTGTGACGCAAAGCTTTTGAGGCTGGCTTCAGGGCTCCCACTCAATGTCAGAAAAAAGCGTCCTCGACGCGAAAACCGAACCCTGTTTGCGTCGTGCGCATGTTCAGTGGCCTCAACGCCATATCTGTGAGGCCCCATAACAATTGGGGCTCCTACTTGAGAGCTCCACAACGTGTTCGAGGCTATACTGCCTAAATTATAAGAACTCTAAATAAATTATATGGGTGTGAGACTTGACAGGTGGGCCTAAACACACAATGTATCTCCTTAGTAATTATAAAATGTGTTTCATACTTGGTCCACTTTATAAGATGGCATAAAAGGATGTTTCATTTCAGCCTTTACTTGTTAATCGCAGCACATCGCATAGAGAGTGCAATTTCAGTTCGAAACGGGTAGTCGCTTTCACATCAGAGCTGCCATATTGGTTAGTTACCAGATATCTAGAATAATGAATATATTATGCATCGGTGTGAATACGTCCGCAATAAGCGCAAATGTCGCAGTCGTGTCATTTGTAAGGTGATTATATCTGGAACAATGTTTTCCTGTTAGAGCATGTATGTCGCTTACAGAATCTGGTCTTGGTAATGATTAACGGCAGTAATGAGATTGAGTATAGAGTAGATTAATAAATAGCACCAAGAGATATATATGCTTTGTACACTGTTTATAAACGTGCAACGACTGCGCTTTCGCACAATTGGCATTTCTTTTCTTTCTAACGAAGAAACTGTGCAACTTTGTTCATTTACAAAACATTAGCGGGCATTAAAGGTGTCGGCACAGGTTTAGGCAGCCAAAAGCCTAACAGCTGTGCGCACCCCTTAGGAGCAGCATTTGTCGGTTTGCGTACTTTCGCTTTGATGTGACACAAAACAAAGCCACAATAGTTTACTGCAATGAGCACTCATCAACTTGAATGTGCCTGCACATTCCTTAAGAAAATCTGCAAACCCATCTAATCCTGGTCACTCATAGTACGCTTTACAACATATTTATATAGATAAACGAATATATATAGTACGCTTTAAAAAGACTGATTGAGTGATTGATTGATTGACTAATAGAGATAGATAGATAGATCGATGATAGATAGATATATATATAGATAGATAGATGATAGATAGAGAGGTAGATATATATATATAGACAGATGGATAGATAGATAGATAGATAGATAGATGGATAGATAGATAGATGGATAGATAGATAGATAGATAGATAGATAAATAGATAGATAGATAGATAGATAGATATATAGATAGATAGATAGATAGATAGATAGATTGATAGGCTAAAAGTCGCCAAAGTTCGCTGAGAAATGCTTCGCATTTTATATCCCTCACTGGTGCTTCCTTAACTTTAGATTTAACGGAGTACTTGTGTCTCCTATCTGCAAAAGAAATGTTGTAGCTTGCGTGGTTTGGTTATCAATAAGCCAAATTGGTATTATTGCGGTAGATATAACAAAGAAAAGAAGGTAGACGACTACGTTTTTTTCACGTCTGCGTAGCCTGCCTTTTTATATATATCACGCTAACACATCAAAGTTCATGCACTAAAAATAAACTTCACAATCATAAACTTTAAAATTTAACATAAAGTGCACTATCCTTTTCTTGATCAAGTTTTACGTAAAGTATATTTTGTACATCTAATTCTATAAAGCCCAGTTCTCTGCACCGTCGATGTACACGAGGCCACCATTTGTGCCTTGAAACAGGCATTAGAAGCTAAATACATTTCCTTTTTTCCAGGCTGTTCACTATCCGCTTAACAGCATACGCGATGAAGCACACGCTGTTGGTTTTGGCATCAATGGTCCTTGTGGTGGTATCGCAGTCTGTGGAAGAATGTGACAAGACGACTCTTCTGGTTGGCAATGGTGAATGAATAACCATTACATATAATTTTTCGATTTTTTTGCTTCGAAGTGTGTCAATCAACGTGAGCGCTAACGGACAGCAACAGTAAACAATAAGTGCATTTTTTTTTGTACTAGGTTACGAAGATGAGTTTCATTTCTAGACAGCTTTGTGCGATTCTAGGATAGAAAGTCTCACTCGAATTTATCGTTGTCAACTTAGGCTTCAGCTGGTATGCAGTTCTGCTGTTGGGACGTTGTAGGATTTGGAGATGAAATCGTGAAACTTATTTTCAGTTGATAGTGCATGAACTTGCGTCACTAAAGGTAGCAACAATTACGTCACGATCATATAGGTTTGCACCCTGATCTGGAATTAATAATTATATTTTGTGAGTGATTCAGTAATATTTGCGCATTTTCTGGTACGTAGTAACGCGATTGAGTGCTGGCGTAAATTTCGTCGGATGGACATCTTGTGCGCACTGTGCTATGCCCTCTTCACATGGGTTAAGCTTGTTCCAATATAGTTGGCTGAGATATGCGCGAATCCATAACACGTTTAACTCTATGAGCGTCTGAAGTTGTTTGCCACTATAACACCAAAAATAAACATGCAAGCCAGTACTAAGAACTGTGACATGGGCAAAAGGCTTATATTACCTTCGCTGATTAGGCATGTACATTTGCTGCATCTGTAATGGAGTGTTAGAATAGAAGATATTATCATCACTATTTCGAAAAACTACCAATGTGCTTTCACTCCACGTCCAGGCAGATGGGACTACCGTTGACCTTAGCACTTCGCATAGTATGAATAATACCAACAGACTGGAGGGATCACCCGATAACTATTTAGGGGGAAGCTCTGCAGGTAGTTTACTTTTCAGGTCAGAATGTCCTATGAATTTTCGAGAATGTTTTGGTAGCCAATGAATGTTCATTTGCATGTTTATGCGTCTAACGCGGTCGACAGAAGTCGCGCTGTTTGTATCAGCTCAGCTTGAGGAAATATATCAAAGAAACCTCCGCAAAACGGTATATGTGCGAGCATTGTGGAGACACAAAATAATTTTGCTGTCTGTGTTAGCTTTTTTCTAAAGCGGATAGCATTACGTCGTTGCATCTCACCTAGCAGCTTGCTTTGGAGCAAGAGGACCTTTGGGTACACCAAACACACAGGCATACAGCCGTAGAGCGCACCCCTAAAAGACTTCTTTTGGGGGACATGCAGGAATGAATCCCGTGAGGAGCCAAACTTTACTGATATCTTCTTCGAACAACAGAGCTATGCTTGTTGTATAACGAAGTAGATATATCAACTCGGTGAACAGGGCAGTCGATGACGACGGGGTCGAATGCCTGAAAGATCAGAACAACTGATGAAATCGCAGCTGCACTCTAAGGCGGATTGACGTTAAAAGGGTGTGTGGTTCGTCCTTATGGAAACTAATGGGGCTGCCACAATCGCTATTCCTTTAAGGACTAACGGCACCGGGTCTCACAGTTAGTCCCCACGAAAGAGCTCAAGAGACAAACATTTAGTCTTCACAATTACACCTTACTAGTTAACCGTTAGTCCCACAATTCAACTGAAAGGACTAACATTTAGTCCTCACATTTGCACCTTATTGAGCAACATTCAATTCCCACATTTATATCTCACCGGGCAACCGTTGGTCCTTACAGTTGTACCTCGCCGGACGAACGGTTGATCCACTTGAATACTTTATTTGGATGAACTTTTTATCTCTAGTTCAAACATTGTTTTTTGTTTATTTTCCGTCAGGCCTGATACTTTTCTCGCTTGTTTTTTTTGTGCAGTGAGCAGCAAACAGCCCAGAAAAAAAACGCGAAAAAGTAGTTAGCCACCTATATGTAACTGCTTTCGCAGTCACGGCAACACCGAAAGACAAAAGTGAGACATCGAAATCTTTTATTTTTCTGCATACACATGAAGATTCTCCATTATTTTAAGGGAATTTATGGTGAAGTGTACATGTCCAGTCTCATAGTCACATCTTGTTCACTCCTTGTGGACCTCCTCCAACGGAAGCGATAAATGACAGGCATTGCAAATGCTAGCGCACGCAACCTTCTGCCTGTTGTGTTCCCACGGCTGTACGTACAATAAGATTGTAAAAATAGTTAGACACACGTGAAAGCAGATGAAGACACACGCCTATGACAAATACGTGCAGGTTAATACAAAAAATGCTTGTAAAGTATGACACACAACTAGCTTTACCTTCACATCTCGTAGAATGCTTCTGAAGCTGATCTGACGAAAGAGATGGATGACAGGCATCGCAGATGCCACCGCACACAGGCTTCAGAATAGTTTGGGGCCACGGCTGCACAATGAGTATGCAAAATAGTGAGTCACACGGGCCGGAGGATGAATACGATTGCATACCAGAAATACGTTCAAGGTGAAATAAAAACATACGTAAGATATGACATTCTAATAATTTCACCGTGATGCCACACATCGCCAAAGACTCATTTTGATACCCGTAGCACACCAGCTTAGGAGTGGCGGCCGCAGCCACAACTCCTCGGAGCACCGTGCCGCCAACAAGTCGGCGAGTTCTGAGTGAGTGACGTCGTTCAGCTCGATTAGGCGAACGCGAGACTAAAATACGGCGCTGCACGTGGAGTGTCGGCCGCCAGCGAACTTCGAACAGGAGAGCGAGCGTACGCTTGGCCGCCGCCACGAACAGCGCCGAGCTGATTTCGAGTGAGCGCCGAAGAAATCGATGGTAATGCGGCCCTTTTCCACAAACTCGAGCGAGTGCAGCGCGAAAACGTGAGTCCACCGCCACGGCCAATGGACGGCGCCGAGCTGCTCGCTATCGACTGACGGTGGAGACAACTGTAATGGCGACCAACCTTCACTGAGTTCCGACGCTAGCTAAAGCCCTGCTCGCCCCTGCTCGTGCACTTACAGAATGCCACATACTACAACTAAGCTCGTTACCAGAACCGCAACGTGTTTTCGACGACTCCTAACACAGCGACGAGGTCTCAGACAAGTATCGTGAGCCGGAGCTAATCACGGTGGCGAAGACAGGCCAAGACTCGATGACCAAGCGTACGGCAGGCTGACGGCAACGGCGTCTTATTTCCAGGCGGTCGCAAAGCACAGGCGAACTACAGATGCCCAAGCTGACTTTCGCGATGCATTTAATGCGTGCGATATACAACACGACAGCGCCCGTTGCCGGCAAGCGTGATCTGTATCGCACACGCGACAAGTAGAGCAGAATAAAGAATGATCCCCTGCTTGCGAAAGAATCCAGCACTGATTTCTGCTCTGAGCCGGACTAATGTATTCGATAGACCTGCTGTCTTCTCGGCCGCCATGTTGGCCTTCCCAGCCAGGAATATACAGCGTGGCGTGGTGACGTGCCGAGACTTGCTCCAGACATCATGGGCGCGGCTTAACGTATTCATTTCTATTCATTGCTTAACATTTCTTTAGTAAAAAAATATTCATTGCTTGACATTTCTTTATTATGTACTAGTTCATTTTTACAGCAAGACAACACTCGTTTTATGGTAAATTCTTTACGGTGGGTTGTACCAGGATAATAAGAACAATCAATCTTGTCATGTGTCCTTGGGTGTCTTCCTTTGTTGTATTTATGTGGTGTTTAATGTTCTAAAAGTACCATCATAATACGAGAGATGCCGTAAAGGAGGGCTCAGAAGTTTCGACGAACTAGTGCTCTTCGACATGCATCCGCATTTGAGCACACGGGCTCACATCATTTTCGACTCCTTCGAAAATGCAGCCGCCTGTGGCGGATTCGATCCCGTGACGTGCGGGTCAGCAGCCGAGTACCTTAGCAACTAGACCAACTCAATGTGCGTTTTTCTCGTGTGTATGCACCGTTTTCAAGATGAGTCTTGGTCGACTTCACACCATGTATTATGATCATGCGCGACTTTACGCCAAATAGCCAAAAGTTTTCCACACTCGTCGCCATTACTAGCGGTGATAACACTCTGACGTTCAAGGCAACATATAGGCGGATGGCCACAGCTGGTGCTAATTTTGTAGAGCATCGAACACGATATTCAAAGGTAGCTGCTGTGTTTCTCACTGTAGCAAGTTATTTTATCACACGTTTTTCACATACATATATATCATAACTACGAGAAGTAACGTCCACTACACTTCAGGTGCCAACATTGTCGGTTAGTTCGCGTCATTATCGTTTCCGACAAAAGCAGTCGAAGATTGAATATCCCAGGGAAAAAACCGTGTTTGACTTGCCGTACTGACATTTGTTATCTCTCGCACTTCAAATAAATTGAATACTTTAGGGCAAGAGCAGAAAACAACTAGCAATGAAGGTGAAGAGGCTTCTCATATTCAAAGAAAACATTCGGATCGTATCAGCTGGTGTCCATCTCTCTGAGTTACCACGCATATAAATATGTGAGCAATATGTACAAACGATGGTGGCCGCATGTAGCCCTGTTTTTTTCTGAATACACGGATTTTATGTGGTAATAATTTCTAAGTATAACATTTATGCCAGTAAGCCAATATGTTTCACAGTTCTTAAAATAGGTTTTGTGTCTTTTGAGCACTGGACAAACGAATTAAGAAATTACCAGTAAAATAGTATTGACTTGGTTTTGTGGAAAGTGGCCGTGGGCGAGACAAATAGATTTTGTTCGCCTTAAGCGTGCACTAAAATGCCGCGTATAATGAAACATAAAAATAAACAGCGTTTAACCATCACATGTCATAGTGTATTAGGCGCTTTGCCTAATGTGTGACTAAATTGTGGACTACTCGATCAGTATCATCGCTGTGCTGTTTCTTGAACTGCAGGTCATTTATAATTATTGAAACTTTTCTACGTCCACTACATACCGCACTGCAAAAGCACTTCCATCTGCTCGTACCTTTTCAAAGCGTTGCATATCACTGATGTTATCACCTAAAATATACGTTACACGATAGCAATTTATAAGCATTTATTTGTTGAAGCTACGGCTTTAGTCATTCGTGTCATCTCAGTACCACTACTTTAAATAAGTAGTGTTTGCTCTCCCTATTTCCTCCCAGGTATGTGCACTGAAGGACCACTACCCATTTCACCGGGCCAAACATTAATGCTACGGTGCCCATGTGCTAACGTTACCTGTCATGACCACATGAGACGAGTTACAGTCACATGGTAAGCCACGCATTTATAAGAATAATTCAGCATAAATATCGTTACGAAAAGGTGATAAGGGCGGATTCAATTGTGTTCCAGTGTTAAGGAGCAAAATTAAACGCTTGAGCAGCTGCCGACCGAGGTCAGCCAGAAGAGCTCTTTCTTGCTCTCTTGTGACACCTTGCGTCGCTCTGTCGTCATCTTTAGACAACCATTGCTCCGTCAGCCGCGAAAATAGAAAGGCTCATGAATAACAGGCACATGGTCTCTGCGTCTTCTTGATAATAGTCCTATTTTTCATTTTCTGTTTCGGCCCTAAAACACGTGCGCCTATTTCTCCTGTGTGGAAGTAATAACTAAGATGAGGAGCGAGAGAGTGAGTACAGACACAGCTAGAATGAGATAAAATCCTTGAGACTAAAAAAAGACAGGGAGAAAGATGCAAGATTAAGGTAGAGAGGACGAATATTTCCAGAAAGAACGCTTCTTTGCTAGGCGAGATTCGGATTCGCCTACCCATAATGAATTCTGAGCATCCTAAACACCGGCTATATAGGCACGCTAGCAGACCAAATCATAAATATTGATTGTAGTGCAGTCTAGAATTGCATTGAAATAGTGTGGAACAGCAAGTTGTGGCTAGCACAGTGAACATAAAGGAAAGAGAAATAGGATAAATATTGCATGAAATGAAAGGTGAAAATAAAAAAAAGAAAAAAAAAGAAAAAGGAAAAAAAAGCTACAGAAAGAAACGAAAATTTGGATAAAGAATGTAAGAGCGGAAGAAAGATATTGAGTAAAAAAAATCACAGCCTACCCACGGAATGTCGATTAGTGGGGCAAAGCGTCCGTCTGTCCGTAAGTCTGTCCATCTGTTTATCTGTCCGTTTATCTGTCTGTCTGTCCGTTCATTCGTCCGTTCATCCGTCCATTTGTCTGAATGTGTGTGCGGCCGTCTGTTCTTGCGTTCGCCTGTCAGTTTATCTGTCTAGAATGGCGACCAAACTAGTGCGATGCCTCCGGTGCATGTTCTGGCAACATGACGGACCGAAAATGGCTTGAGATCACATTGACTACACTGGTGTCGTCGAAAAACACATGCTGCTGGTGGTTGTAGATGCCGAGACGAAGTGGCTGGAGGTCAAATCATGCGAAGTGCATGTCAGGCACCGTGGAAGCATAAACGGTGAAGAAGGGCTCCTCCGATAATTGGCATATTTGGTTACGTTTTCAAGGTGCTACGAAAACTTTTGTGTAGTGTTTTCAATAGACGACGCCTTGACTGAAAGGCGCAAGCGTCATATCTGTAAGGTTGGAGCTTGAGAGCCAAAAGTGTTACAAAATCGTAGCGCAGCTTTCGTACTCAGATGTCCGACTTCACTCATGGTATATGATAGAGCATATCCAGGTCTTTTACTTCTTGCTGGATCTGCTCTCGACGCCCGTGCTGACGCAGTGTTTACACCTACACTGCGGGACTTAGTACCGCAAACGGAACTGGTCAGCGTTTTGATTGGTTTCAAATTTTTATGGAGTTATATATAATGTCACTGGCATAAACTGAGTTCCAACGAAGCCGAAAACTAGCATTGTTGGTATCGACCGATCGGCATGCGTCCTCAACTATCCATAAACCAAAATATACTACGCTTAAGTCGTATGGCTAAAAGTCGTACCAGTTAACGTAGTAGTTGCATAATACGAGCGACACAACAGTATTTATTTAGTTTCTTTCGCAATTAACTGTAAGTGCCTATGCACAAACACTGACGGTCAGTCTCGAGTGATTCAAAAGCAGCTCTTCTATCCATGCATTCGGCTCAGTGTCACGGCCTTCAACAGCTGGCTGTTTAGGTTAGGTGCCCTGACATAATGAATTTGAGAAATGACATGGTGTCACATTTCAGAGATTGCCAAGTAACTGCGGCGTAATAGCAATGAACAAACCGAGAAAGCTGCTTGGTCAGCAATGCTACGAGGCAAGACTTCCGAAAATACATTTGTCAAGAGCCGAGGCTGCTAGCCAATTTTGTGTGGCCTCGCGAGAAATCGCAAAATCTCTTTGTCCACCTAGAATACAGGAAGGAGACTGCGCAATGAGCACTACCACATCTCGACCACTCTACGTCTACCGACACCTACTAGAGTGCACTCAAACGATGTCACTGTTCTTTGCCATTTATGGCTGAGAGTACCTTTATGGTTAAGAGTGCTTTATGGTCAAGAGTCACTACATCACACTTTTTTTTGTTACAGTCCTCGATATTTATAAAGCACTGAGAAACTCACTTGCAGTGGCATCAGCTCACGTAGATCTCAGATCGAAGATGGCGAAAACAATTCTGGATTGTCGTCCTGAGAGGTCAAAGGTGACGAAAGGCAAAGACGACGAAGGCTGAGCTCAACTTCATCGAGTAATCAAACTTCCACCTGCCATTATAGGTTTCTAGGCTCTTAATGAATGTGAGTTGCGCGACTTCGTGTTCGCGTGCTCTGCCCTTCCTTTTTCTGGATCTTCTAAACTCCTTCATCCTGTGCCCAGCGTGGGGTAGCACGCCACTCCTTTTAGACTGGTTCTCATTCTTAACTTTCCGTTCTCTCGTGTTCTTTCCTCCCTGAATTCTTCGTCCTGATTTACACTGAAAACGTTAGACAGCTACACGCGGAGTGGTAGTGAACTTGCCAACCTAGGTGAGCACGGGCCTCGAGGTAGTCACCAGAGCGTATCTCCGGCTGAAAAGGCTACAACAATTGCCACAAAAGTGAAGTTTGCAAGAGCGACTCAATCACGCTATTACTGCGAATTCATCAAAGTCTTGACTAAAGTTAGGCCCTGTCACTAAGTTCATAATAAAGCGTTCGTTCGGGAACTTTGCACCTACTCTACATACATAGTTTTATTAGGTTTTTTTTAATATTTATTTGCCTAATTGAGCGAATAACAATGAATATTGACGCAAGTAATAACAGCTTTACATTGCCTTCCTGATTTTTTTTATTGCTAGTGCTAAAAATATGACGAGCTCATGTCATTCTTTGTTTTTTGTTCAGTCACCCTGCGTTGTTCATAAGCATGATGAACTGGTTTTCAACACTTTTGCCCCTAATGATGTCTCGATGCTTCCTGAATATCTCACTTGTATGGGCAATGTGTATCTTATAAGAAAGTGTGCAGCTTGAGCACGCTAGGAAAAGCTGGATTAGCAGCGTGCGAGCGGGCACCTATATCATACTTAAAGTGTTTCCCGCATTTCGTTTTTCTCGAAAAAATAAAGGATTTCACAGGAAAATCAATGTTTCAATATAAATTATCTTAGGCAAGGCACCCTATAATGTCGGTGTTCCAATGATAGAAAAGTCTGGTATTTATAGTTAATTGGTATTTATTCTTTAGTTAAGAGAAATCACCGCCAAAGCAATCCGTACAATTGGTTAACCAGTGAAAGCTGAAACGTTCCACCCAGTTTTAGAATGGGGCTCGGCCCGACATGGTATAGAACCGTTTAACAATTACTGGTTACGCATTCGTGCTTCTTAGTGAGATTAAACACATCTGTCGCTTGGTTTACCAAAGTGCTTATTTCACACGCTGCACAATGTGTTTCGCACGATAACGGTCATAGAGGAATGTTTTGAGGGGTTAAATGCAACTTGCATTGCATTAATCACAGTGGTTATTTTCGAACCACAGGCGATCGCAGACGTCGCAGCTGGAGCCAACGTGCCGCTCAAGAGACTCCCTTCGAAAGCGGTGTTCGCCCGGCGAACACGCTCCCGCTAGAATCACACTGACACCGTAACATCGCGTTTTTGCAAGCGTCTGACATCGTGAGACCACTCGACAAGCAGGTCGCAAGAAAAACTCTTAAGCGCAGGCTTGGCGCCATGGCTGCGATGACGTCACGCACAACGCAGCCAATGGCGAGCACGCTAAAGAACTACGTAACTGATAACGCAGCCAATGGAGACTGCTCATGACAGGGCAGCCGAATGAATTTTCATTTCTCCAAGCAATACACAGCTTTTCGTGTAGGAAATTATTATTGCAAGTACACACGAATACGACCAAGCGGTTTCTTTTATTGTTGACTTTATTTAGCTGAGACACCCTGTGTACTTCTATCTATCTATCTATCTATCTATCTATCTATCTATCTATCTATCTATCTATCTATCTATCTATCTATCTATCTATCTATCTATCTATCTATCTATCTATCTATCTATCTATCTATCTATCTATCTATCTATCTATCTATCTATCTATCTATCTATCTATCTATCTATCTATCTATCTATCTATCTATCTATCTATCTATCTATCTATCTATCTATCTATCTATCTATCTATCTATCTATCTATCTATCTATCTATCTATCTATCTATCTATCTATCTATCTATCTATCTATTTGACTGATTTGTACATGACTGGGCTCGTGTGAAGTAAAGCGAAACACCAATTGTGTGACCACAAATATACTGGTATAGAACCCAGACAGGCATTTCTCGAAGCACAGATGTGGCATATCACTTAGTCGCATAACTGGTAACTGCGGTCATAACACTACCCCAGAAGAGTACATCATTTCAGTGAACAATGAGGAATGAAGGCGATTATATAACTTGACGCTAGTCACAAATGCACAAGTGTCCTTTCTTGAAATTCAATTAGTGTGCTACTTTTACCCATATTTAAGCCCTTGCAAATAATTGTTGATATATCTAAGGAAAAGTATCAATTTGCGAACTTCAAAAGAGATATAACCACTGATTTTTAATCAAGCCGTATTTTTTCATGCAAGGTGAGAAGAGTTTAGTCGAAGGACAAAAATTTTGAGAGGATGCTCGGGGGATTTGTTTTCACGACATTCTTTTTGATTCATTTCAGGTGCTAACTTTCAGGAATGGTTGAGCAGCAAGGACAAGAAAATAAAATTGTGTTTTCCCTTTTCGAATATGTGTTTTGGGCCGGTTTTTTATTTAAAATTTTAAATAGGTCAATTACCCTTCTACTTATTAATAACACGATTGCTTTGAAGAGCTTATTAAAAAAAATTTCCGGCGTTTGCGTTGGTGTCAGCGTGGGTATTGTTGGTTGTGACCAAAATATCATCTTGCAGATGAGCGAAAATTTACAAAATGCAAATAAAGAAACTTATATTTCGAATTCGAATGACGCTCGACGCAGTCCATTTGCGTGAAGGCAAAGCTACTACGGAGCCGTAATCCTCTAGAACGTCTTCTTCCGACTGAGGAATAGTATTTTTCGAAACTACATGAAAAAAAAAAAGACTACATGAATGTCATGTAGTGAAGAAGTCTCTTTGTGTTGAGCCGCAGAAACATGGAATCACTTCAGGCGTCACGAGATGTGAACTGAGCATTCAGTAAGTGTTTTAAAGGGCCTCCTATTCTAAGAGTTCATGACATATTTGATGATTATCAGCACCACAGCCATTAACAAAGCTGCGCAGTTTCACGCTTAGCCCTACAGACGCGTAGTGGGCCCTTCGTTGATTTGTAAAAGGATTCATTATAGCGTAAAGTGCATTTACCGATTAGACTTCCAGTAGCCATTGACTGATATTTTCAGACCAATGTTAGGTTTACAAAACCGAAGCAAGCGATCATTTGAGGTGGGGATGCACTCGAGGCCCCATTGTGCTATCGCGATCTATTCTTGAAGGCGAAACGCAATCGTCCTCCGATTTTTCAAATATACGCAGAACACACGACGAGTCAAAATCTTTCTAGGCATAGAAACATAAGTTTATTTATGTTATATTCACGCTATCACGTAATATAACATGAATACGAGCAATTAGGGAGTCAGAGAGTTATCTCCTCCTACTGCGCTTGCGGTGCTCTTAAGATGCGTGAGATTCACTCACTGGCAGAACGTCGCGGCAAATAAAAATTGAAAAATAGGATCATCCGGGTACACATTCCAACCACAAAAAATACAGTAACAAGTATGGTATTCAGTCACAGCATTTTGCGCTGTAGTTCATGGATAAAATTTTCTCTTTCTAAGCTGTAGCCTTCAAAAGGTAAATATGCATTCATTAATGCTGAACGAACCATCGCACTTGAGAGGTACATTGGTGAAAAGTTTGCCAACCTTAATTCAATATGTAGTCAAAAGTGTGACGGTTAAGAAAATCAATTTTGGGGCGTTGTTTCACGTGCTACTAAATATTCACGAGAAAAACTTAGTTGCCAGTTTGACAACCGTGCAATGCCTCCACGATTATTCATAACCGTGGAGACATTGGTGACAAACCAGTGAATGAACCGGTGCCGTCTGCTACTTGGTTTGGTTTGCTTTGCTTTATTCAAGGCAAAATTGAACAAGATTGCCTTGGGGGACACGACTAAAGGCTAAGTAAATGCCTGACTTGGTCGTGCCACCCTGGCAGCAAGGGAGAAACATACCGCAAGTACACTACGCAGAAAACTACAACATCACGTGTTATCTTACACGGGTACCATAGTCGAACCGGAACTGCCAGAAGTGGGAATAAAAGGATAGAAATATAAACAGTCCTTATTCGAATGGTGGCAAATACAAACAAATGCATGTTTCTATCAAATAAATTAACAAGAGACATCTTCACTATGAAATCGAGTTGCTCTACAAGACAAATTAGAGTACAATAAACAACAGGCAAAGGGACAATAGTGAACAAGGTGCAACGAATACAAAAACATCATTACCTACAAATTTGAAAAATCAAGAAAAGCATCGCTTTCATCCACTAGAAACTCTTTCGTTATTTTTTCAAATGATCTAGCTGAAATTCCGTCTTCCAGTGAATGTAATATAGTTGGGTGTTTGTTTAGAATGTTTGGAATTTGTGACGCTAATTGTTGGTCACCGGCAAAAGCGACATGTAGGTCTATGGGTCCGGCAAAATCGACATGTAGCCGCGACCATTTTTCATTGGTTTTCGGCCAGTTTACTGGTGGTGCCGCTGCCGGCATTGGCATGTTTTGGGCACAGTTCGTGCAGCCGGCTGAAAGCGCTTCAATATCGCGGTCTAGTCGGGGCCACCAAAATTTTGACCTTGCCACTGCTTTCATTCCTGACGAGCCTTGGTGGGTCTCGTGCAACAGTTTCAAAAGACGGTCCCGCGCTTTTTCCGGTATCACTACGCGATGCCCCCAATACACTAGACCATGGGCTACGGACAGTTCTAGTTTGCGGTCGAAAAACGGCCGCATCGTTTCCTCCAGCTGTTTTGCACTTTTGGGCCAGCCATGTAATATACAATTCTTTACCGCCGTTACTGCGGGGTCTGTGGCCGATAGCTGCTGTAGCTCCCGTGTTGTGATAACGCCATCGTCAAAATTATCCAGAGCGAGGACATATTCCGGTGGCTCACCCACGTCATCAGCCTCCGTAGACCGCAGTGGCAGCCTGCTCAGGGCGTCCGCGTTGAGCAACTGTTTTCCCGGCGTGTATTGCAGCTTGTAGCGGTAGCCACCCAAGTACAGTGCCCAGCGCTGGATACGTGCTGCAGCCAGGGGTGGCGTCGGGCGGTCGGATTGCAACAAGCTCAAGAGGGGCTGGTGGTCCGTCACGAGAGTGAATTGGCGACCTAAAAGGTAATCACGAAACTTAGTGACGCCAAACACTAAAGCCAGGGCCTCTCTTTCCAGCTGAGAGTAATTTTTCTCGGCGGCCGTCAGTGTACGGGACCGGAACCCAATGGGTTTTGGCATGCCGTTACTCGTGTGAAAAAGCGCCGCGCCCACACCGTAAGGGGAAGCATCACATTCGAGCTTCAACTCTTTCAACGGGTCAAATTGAACAAGAACCTGAGCTTGCATTAGGCTGTCTTTTGCTTTCTCAAAGGCAGCTTCTTGTTGCCGCCCCCACTGCCATACTGTGCCCTTCTCCAAAAGTTTGTTGAGCGGAGAAAGTAGAGTGGACATATTTGGAAGAAATTTGGCATAAAACGTCAGCATTCCTAAAAAGGAACGCAGCTCCGCCACGTTCTGTGGGCGAGGTGCCTGAGCGATCGCTTCCAAATTTTTCTCTGTGGGATGAAGACCCTCTCTGTCTATCCGATGGCCGAGATATGTGACAGAAGGCTGTCTAAAGCTGCACTTATCAGACCTTAGCTTAACTCCGTGTTCACGGAACCGTTGCAACACACTCTTCAGGCGTTCACTCCCATCGCCACGAGCCTCCGAAACCAGTACATCATCAAGGTAAGCCTGAACCCCTGGCAAACCTGACAGTATTGCATCCATTTTTCTTTGAAAAATAGCCGGAGCAGAGGATATTCCGAAGGGAAGCCTATTATACGAAAACAAGCCTCTGTGCGTGTTAATGACGCAGAGCTTCCTTGCGGCTTCATCCAAGGGAACTTGATTATAGGCATCTCGCAAATCAAGAATGCTAAAATACTCCCCGCCGTTTAGAGATGCAAACATGTCTTCAATCACTGGGAGAGGGTACTGCTCAACTGTACAGGCTGGATTTAGGGTGGCTTTGAAGTCACCACAAATTCTAACAGTTCCGTCTTTCTTAAGTACCGGCACGATGGGAGTGGCCCAATCGGAATGTTGGACTGGTGAAAGTACACCGATGGCTACCAGCCTGTCCAGTTCTTGCGTCACCCTGTCCCTTAGAGCGTAAGGTATGGATCTTGCCTTACAGAATTTCGGCACCGCTCCCTCTTTCAGCTGTAATGTGGCTGGAGGCCCCTTGATCAGGCCAAGATCCTTGGAGAAGACGTCGTGGTAGTCGTCGACAATGTTGTGAACTGCCCCAGCGGGTTCTGGCGTTGAGTGTAGCAAGTCTTGTGCCGACGGCTGCAAAACTGGAACCCCCGCTCTGTGGAGCAAGGAAATCAGATCCCGGCCACACAGGTTAGGTCCCGAGCAGTTCAGTACAATAAGACGGCAGTAAACTGAGACGGCCCTGTATTGCACACAAAGTTGCAATTCCCCCATCACTGGGAGTGGTCCAACGTAGCATGACAACTTCACCTGAGAAGGTTTAAGCGCTGGCCACTGTTCGCGATGTTTGTCAAACACGTTTTTGGAAATTACGCAGACAGGCGAGCCAGTATCTACTTCCATTGTAAGTTGTACGCCATTCCATGAAAAACTGCGCCTTATCGGCGGCTCGAGGCGGCTTTTTCGTGCAGAAAGTAAGGTCCATATATGTGTCTCGTCCTTATCGTCGTCTTCAGTTACGGCTTCTTCGAGAGTCAAAGCTCTTCCCTCCACTGCATGCGTTGCGACGCGGCTCTTACTGGCGGTTGTGCGGCACATCTTTGCGAGATGCCCATGACGTCCGCAGCGATAACACCTTGCTCTAATCCAACGACAGCTGTTGCCGTCGTGTTTGCTGCTTCCGCATCTATCACAATGCTGTGCCGCGTGCCGAGTCGGAGATGTTTTAACAGTGTTGGCCTCGGACGCGCGTAGCTTAAGCAAGGGCGTAGCTTCTGAGGTCATGCTTTCGGCACCATTTTCAGCTGCTTCGACAGACAGTGCCAATGCTTCGGCTTCTTCTAGCGTTAAATCCTTTTTTGCCAACATCTGTTTCCTCAGTGCCACGGAGCGTACGCCGCAGACAATGCGATCCCGAAGCATGCGGTCAAGAGACGTGCCGAAATTGCAGTTGTCTGCTATTCGGCGAATAGCAACGAGAAATGCGCTAACGCTTTCGCCTGGAAGTTGTGAGCGATTGAAGAACTTGTAGCTTTCCGTTATCTCGTGCTTCTTAGGGTCATAATACTCATTCAAGCTCTGAACGACTTCCTTGTATGTCAGTTCATTTGGTGCACGCGGGGCTACTCTGCCGGCTAGCACCTCGACCGTCTTACTAGACAACGCCGAAACTAGTAGTGCTCGCTTCTTAGCCGGGTCCGTTACACTGTTCGCCTCGAAATACGCTTCTGCTCTGACGAGGTAAGGCTTCCACTTATCTTTCGTTTCGTCGTAATCCGGCAACTGCAGGGAGGCCATCGTGGTCGGTCCTCGTTCGTCTGACGCCAGGACTCGTAGTCCGTCAGGTACCGTGGGTAGCGAAAACCGACTTCGTCGCCACTGTTACATAGCTAGCCGGGCAGCCACGGCAAGCATACGCAGACAACCGCAGACTAGGGCAACGAGTGAACGTTTATTGTTTCGCGCAAGCTTCTTTTGTAGCTTCATCTACGAAGCAGGGAGAGGGGGAAAAGGGGGGCGGGAATGGCTATCGCTTCAGCCATCGACAGAAACACGAAGGGGGGGAAAGGGGGGGGACGTAGAAGTAGGAGAGTTCAGTTCGCAACACTTCTCTCTTCTTAAAAATGGAACCGTTGTACTGGCTTGCGTTGTCTGGTAGAACGCCGAAGCACTGGTTCCGCGCTTGGGGTCGCCGCTTGTGTAGGACCGGCCTGTGGCATGGTTGGCACTGGATGGTCGTGGGGGCTTGCGGTAGTGAGCGCTTCTGGAGGCAGCACGGTGGAGCTTGTAGTTGAGGGCCCCGGCGATCGTTTCGGCAGCATGGACATATTAGACTCTGATAAGGATGCAGAGCCCGGCGATGGGGACTGCGATGCTTGTCGAGGGCGCACTTGGTCAACGTGGCGTCTGACTACAGAATGAGGAGTTTGGACGGTCACCATTCGGGATCCTGCAGTGGACTGCACACGCCCTGGTGTCCACTTTTCTCCGACACCGTAGTTCCGCACGTACACGTTGCTTTCTATGGGGACCACCCAGTCATCTGATGCCGGCGGCGAGTCTGCAACAGTTGAGGGAAAACACGCATCCAATCGTGAACGTAACTGGAACCCTAGCAGCAATTCTGACGGAGATTTTCCCGTCTTCTGTGGTGTTCTCCTGTAGTTGAACAGGAGCCGCACAAGGTTGTCCTCCAAATTACCCTCCCTCATCTTCCGAAGTCCATCCTTTATTGTACGCACTGCTCGTTCTGCCGCTCCATTAGACTGTGGATGAAAGGGCGCCGTTTTCAGATGCATTATGTTGTTCTTTGCCACGAACGTAGCAAAATCCTGGCTAGAAAACTGTGTCCCATTATCCGAAACAATGGTTCGCGGGACGCCGAATCGACTGAACATGGCGCGCAGACAGGTGATTGTGCTTGTTGTGGTGGCATGCTTTACTGGCACGGCTTCTATCCACTTGGTATGGGCATCTACTGCAACTAGAATCATCTTGCCTGCTATGGGTCCGGCAAAATCGACATGTAGCCGCGACCATTTTTCATTGGTTTTCGGCCAGTTTACTGGTGGTGCCGCTGCCGGCATTGGCATGTTTTGGGCACAGTTCGTGCAGCCGGCTGAAAGCGCTTCAATATCGCGGTCTAGTCGGGGCCACCAAAATTTTGACCTTGCCACTGCTTTCATTCCTGACGAGCCTTGGTGGGTCTCGTGCAACAGTTTCAAAAGACGGTCCCGCGCTTTTTCCGGTATCACTACGCGATGCCCCCAATACACTAGACCATGGGCTACGGACAGTTCTAGTTTGCGGTCGAAAAACGGCCGCATCGTTTCCTCCAGCTGTTTTGCACTTTTGGGCCAGCCATGTAATATACAATTCTTTACCGCCGTTACTGCGGGGTCTGTGGCCGATAGCTGCTGTAGCTCCCGTGTTGTGATAACGCCATCGTCAAAATTATCCAGAGCGAGGACATATTCCGGTGGCTCACCCACGTCATCAGCCTCCGTAGACCGCAGTGGCAGCCTGCTCAGGGCGTCCGCGTTGAGCAACTGTTTTCCCGGCGTGTATTGCAGCTTGTAGCGGTAGCCACCCAAGTACAGTGCCCAGCGCTGGATACGTGCTGCAGCCAGGGGTGGCGTCGGGCGGTCGGATTGCAACAAGCTCAAGAGGGGCTGGTGGTCCGTCACGAGAGTGAATTGGCGACCTAAAAGGTAATCACGAAACTTAGTGACGCCAAACACTAAAGCCAGGGCCTCTCTTTCCAGCTGAGAGTAATTTTTCTCGGCGGCCGTCAGTGTACGGGACCGGAACCCAATGGGTTTTGGCATGCCGTTACTCGTGTGAAAAAGCGCCGCGCCCACACCGTAAGGGGAAGCATCACATTCGAGCTTCAACTCTTTCAACGGGTCAAATTGAACAAGAACCTGAGCTTGCATTAGGCTGTCTTTTGCTTTCTCAAAGGCAGCTTCTTGTTGCCGCCCCCACTGCCATACTGTGCCCTTCTCCAAAAGTTTGTTGAGCGGAGAAAGTAGAGTGGACATATTTGGAAGAAATTTGGCATAAAACGTCAGCATTCCTAAAAAGGAACGCAGCTCCGCCACGTTCTGTGGGCGAGGTGCCTGAGCGATCGCTTCCAAATTTTTCTCTGTGGGATGAAGACCCTCTCTGTCTATCCGATGGCCGAGATATGTGACAGAAGGCTGTCTAAAGCTGCACTTATCAGACCTTAGCTTAACTCCGTGTTCACGGAACCGTTGCAACACACTCTTCAGGCGTTCACTCCCATCGCCACGAGCCTCCGAAACCAGTACATCATCAAGGTAAGCCTGAACCCCTGGCAAACCTGACAGTATTGCATCCATTTTTCTTTGAAAAATAGCCGGAGCAGAGGATATTCCGAAGGGAAGCCTATTATACGAAAACAAGCCTCTGTGCGTGTTAATGACGCAGAGCTTCCTTGCGGCTTCATCCAAGGGAACTTGATTATAGGCATCTCGCAAATCAAGAATGCTAAAATACTCCCCGCCGTTTAGAGATGCAAACATGTCTTCAATCACTGGGAGAGGGTACTGCTCAACTGTACAGGCTGGATTTAGGGTGGCTTTGAAGTCACCACAAATTCTAACAGTTCCGTCTTTCTTAAGTACCGGCACGATGGGAGTGGCCCAATCGGAATGTTGGACTGGTGAAAGTACACCGATGGCTACCAGCCTGTCCAGTTCTTGCGTCACCCTGTCCCTTAGAGCGTAAGGTATGGATCTTGCCTTACAGAATTTCGGCACCGCTCCCTCTTTCAGCTGTAATGTGGCTGGAGGCCCCTTGATCAGGCCAAGATCCTTGGAGAAGACGTCGTGGTAGTCGTCGACAATGTTGTGAACTGCCCCAGCGGGTTCTGGCGTTGAGTGTAGCAAGTCTTGTGCCGACGGCTGCAAAACTGGAACCCCCGCTCTGTGGAGCAAGGAAATCAGATCCCGGCCACACAGGTTAGGTCCCGAGCAGTTCAGTACAATAAGACGGCAGTAAACTGAGACGGCCCTGTATTGCACACAAAGTTGCAATTCCCCCATCACTGGGAGTGGTCCAACGTAGCATGACAACTTCACCTGAGAAGGTTTAAGCGCTGGCCACTGTTCGCGATGTTTGTCAAACACGTTTTTGGAAATTACGCAGACAGGCGAGCCAGTATCTACTTCCATTGTAAGTTGTACGCCATTCCATGAAAAACTGCGCCTTATCGGCGGCTCGAGGCGGCTTTTTCGTGCAGAAAGTAAGGTCCATATATGTGTCTCGTCCTTATCGTCGTCTTCAGTTACGGCTTCTTCGAGAGTCAAAGCTCTTCCCTCCACTGCATGCGTTGCGACGCGGCTCTTACTGGCGGTTGTGCGGCACATCTTTGCGAGATGCCCATGACGTCCGCAGCGATAACACCTTGCTCTAATCCAACGACAGCTGTTGCCGTCGTGTTTGCTGCTTCCGCATCTATCACAATGCTGTGCCGCGTGCCGAGTCGGAGATGTTTTAACAGTGTTGGCCTCGGACGCGCGTAGCTTAAGCAAGGGCGTAGCTTCTGAGGTCATGCTTTCGGCACCATTTTCAGCTGCTTCGACAGACAGTGCCAATGCTTCGGCTTCTTCTAGCGTTAAATCCTTTTTTGCCAACATCTGTTTCCTCAGTGCCACGGAGCGTACGCCGCAGACAATGCGATCCCGAAGCATGCGGTCAAGAGACGTGCCGAAATTGCAGTTGTCTGCTATTCGGCGAATAGCAACGAGAAATGCGCTAACGCTTTCGCCTGGAAGTTGTGAGCGATTGAAGAACTTGTAGCTTTCCGTTATCTCGTGCTTCTTAGGGTCATAATACTCATTCAAGCTCTGAACGACTTCCTTGTATGTCAGTTCATTTGGTGCACGCGGGGCTACTCTGCCGGCTAGCACCTCGACCGTCTTACTAGACAACGCCGAAACTAGTAGTGCTCGCTTCTTAGCCGGGTCCGTTACACTGTTCGCCTCGAAATACGCTTCTGCTCTGACGAGGTAAGGCTTCCACTTATCTTTCGTTTCGTCGTAATCCGGCAACTGCAGGGAGGCCATCGTGGTCGGTCCTCGTTCGTCTGACGCCAGGACTCGTAGTCCGTCAGGTACCGTGGGTAGCGAAAACCGACTTCGTCGCCACTGTTACATAGCTAGCCGGGCAGCCACGGCAAGCATACGCAGACAACCGCAGACTAGGGCAACGAGTGAACGTTTATTGTTTCGCGCAAGCTTCTTTTGTAGCTTCATCTACGAAGCAGGGAGAGGGGGAAAAGGGGGGCGGGAATGGCTATCGCTTCAGCCATCGACAGAAACACGAAGGGGGGAAAGGGGGGGACGTAGAAGTAGGAGAGTTCAGTTCGCAACAGTGCGTGATCTATATTTGTATATTAGGCTCTTTCTCAGCTCGTATGGTGTTTGTTTTTACATATTATGCGTCCAAGAATAGTGATGCATTTTGCTTATACTGGTGTAATATCTCTAGACATAGCTTATGTCTGTATAACAGTTTTATAGGCAATACTTTGTACATTTTAAAATATGGTCGAGCACTTTCGTAAAGGGGAGCGTTAGATATAGCACGTATAGCACGCTTTTGTAATATCAACACAGAATTAGGGTTTGTGGTGGTCGTTGTTAGCCACACCAAGGAGCAGTATGTTAGTCGTGAATGTACTAATGCGTAGTAAATTTGCAGCTTGACATTTGTTGGGACGTAGTATCTCAGTCTATTAAAAATGCTAATTCTCCTGGAAAGATATTTTATCACGTCAATGTGAGGAGACGAAGAAAGATGTTCTTGGTATAGAACTCCTAGAAATTTTATTGTTGTTGTGCGCTGAATCTTGGTGCTCTGGAAGTAAATTGAAGTGCATGGTATATGAGCTACTCCTTTAGGCTTGAAAAAACATGTACTTTGTTTTAGCGATATTCAAAATGTAAATGGGAATTCCTGCGAAGCATTATTATACATGCCAGGTTGTCGCGAACGTTTTCTAAAAAGCTTGATTTCGGCTTCACTTGTCAAAGTGTGACATGAAACAAACACAAGAATTTCAATGCACTCGTAGCCAACAAAACGACGCATCTAGGCTCAGATATTTGATACGGCAATGTCGCAATGAGCAAGATCACAATACGTAAACCTAGTGAATGTGAAATCATGCGAATTTCACGCCCATTGAAGAATTGTATTCACCTATCGCACTTCGACATTAGAAAAACTCAATGTAGGGTATTCGTGGAACAGTAAGATAGTTTGAAATGTGGTGGAGATGTGGCCTAAAGAGCTCCTCACCAGCTGACACGACGAATTTCATTTGTACAATGGGAATGGAGGCGCACCAAAGCAGAACATTTTGGTACAACGGTACAATAGAAGCTGAGAAAAATTATGCCCTGAACAGCTGCCGCCAGGCACCGACTGAATAAGTAGCTGATACAAGCGCACCTCCGGCCTGGTGCTCGGCAGAACAACGAACATATCGCTTGGAAGAGCGCCCACCCCGAAAAATATTGGTGGCATGTTACCACCAGATCTAAAATTAAGGTCATCCTCTATTTTTTAATTTACAAATGAATAATGTCAGCTTGTGTCAACAGGGTAGCTATGAGCTTTTAAATCTCGGCCTTGAGCTTATATCATAGGCAATAAGTATTTAGGGAATAGGCGGGAAAAAATATTTCAGGCTTGTTTCGTTCCTCGGTATAGTTCAGTTATACAATTAGGGAAGCTAGAATTTCTCGTCGCAAACTCTCCTAAGCATGCAGCGAAAATGTATGCTAAAAGGACAGAGGTATGAGGCGAGTATTTACAGTTTGAAAAGGTACAATTCTAACAAAAGCTTCAGGCATGCATTGTACATGTTTGTTGTTTGTACATTTTTATTGGTGTTTAGACAGTACACAAAAAAACTGCTGGGCTTAGACTCCAAGCACAACCACTTTTTGCGTAAACATGTCTATAGAACTTGAACACTTTTTTGTAAGAAAACACTCACAAAATAAATTGATGGCGCATGATGTGAACCTGTGCAAATGATCGATTCATAAAGACTTGCATACATTACACACTTGTAGTGCTCACTTTTTGAGTACACTTCTGTTTGGGAACTGAGACTTCTTCTCTTCCTGCTATATGCATACGTTAGGAGCATTGTGCTTAAAATGTGACTTTAATGCAGTGTGGCTCTAGATAAGTCGAGATTGTGAACGTTTAAACTTCCTCTCTAATTGAAAATTTTGTCATGAAGTCATGATGTGGAAGAAGAGCGCATTCGGCTGAACTTGTGGCCAATAAACTGAAAGTCAAATTACAGCAACTCACGGGCACGATAGCGGCGAACAAAGTGTGGGCTGGCGATCAACTGACAAGCGTCGAAGAGTGGCGGCATTTATATATTCGTCGTCGAATATTCCAGCCTTTTCACTGGTCTTCGCCCAACCTCTATAATAATATGGAGGTTTTGTGTCTTGCGAGCAATAATAACAGAACGTTGTACAATCATCGCGAACGTTCTCGAACAATGTGTTCGAAGTTGACGTACATGCGCAGTTTGGAATGAGCATTCCTGACCCAGTCTTTGTGGGTGAAAACTGAATCGTACAAAAGTGAAAAAAAAACGCCCGTGGCATTTTACCCCCTCTGAAGAAGCATCGCCTCGATGCTTGGAACAGAATACTGGGAAAATACATCAACACTAAAGATGACAGCAATAAAAAAGTAGAATAATAAATTCCAACAAGAAATGAAACACATAGACAAAAAACACAGGTCTTAGGTTGTTTAATGCACATTGTAACAACAGCTGTTGTTTCTCCCTTGGTTCTTTATGCGGAGGTGGGTGAGTTGTCTTGTTAGCCTAAGGTAGACAATGACGTTGAGGTTTTGTTCGTCAGCGACGTTGGGTAGCATGGCGTCGAGCGCTGTGGGCGGGTTCCTTCCGTAGACCTACTTGTATACACGACGGTATATGCGTTGTCTCCTGCAGCACCGTGTTGTATGCGAAGGTCAGGTGCAGCTGGATGCCGCACCACGTCTTGCATTAGAAGTTGACGTTTGGTTATTGCTTTGTTTAGCCGCTCGGTGCAGCCATTCGTCTGTACGTGGTACGCAATCGTCTTGTGGTGGCTTCCCTGGATGTGTGCTAAGATCGGCTTAGTTGATCCCGTGGTGACGGCCGTACCTCTATCGGTAGTGAGGATCTATGGGGCACCATGAGGTACAGGGCTATGCTCGTGACGAAGAACTTTGCTACGATGGTGGCACTGCTTTTGGGCAGCACATTTGTCTAGGCGTAGCGGGTGAGGCAGTCTGTAGCTATGCGATTCATTTGTTTCAGAATTTTGGCGTTGGGAAAGGTCCCAGTAGGCCCATGCCGATTTGCTGGAACGGCCAGTGAGATGGTTCAACGGGCTGTTGAATTTCAGCGGGCGTAGTTGGTGGTGTCATTTGTCGCTGACAGTTCCGGCAGGTTTTAACGTAGTGTGGGATGTCGGCAAAGACGTGTGTCAGTAATGCTTTTCATGTATCTTAGCTAGCGAGCCAGATAGGTCAGAATATATAGAATCACACGGGAACCCATAGCGGCAACCAGAGCATCGGCCGGCGATCAACTGAGAAGTGGTGAAGCGCGGTGGCAATTATGCAAGTGTCTTCGAATATTTCATCCTTATCGCCGGTCTTCTCGTAAGATCATGAGTATTCTCGAGTATTCCCATCTTCTGGGCATTTATAAAATAACGATCTACTATGATCGCCAACGTTCTCGAACAATAATGCGCACTTTGCGGTGAGCATTCCTGACCCGTGCTTTGTGGGCGAAAACCTAATCAAAGAAAAGTGAAAATAAAAAACGCATGTGGCAATATTGTTTTACATGACAGTAGCACACAGGGTTTCACTTACCACCGGTGGACGATGCACCTATGACAAGTTAATTTAAACAGAAGCAGATATGCTCAAACAAATCTGAGACATTTCTCTACTATATTAAAAAAAGAAAATATTACCACATCCGATTAATGCAACCTTGCTCAACATCACCACAATGTTTACTTGCCTGGTGAAGCGGTCCTGCAAGTGTTCATCACCTTTAAAACTATTCATTACTCGAAGGAGCCAATTGCATAACCTTTGCCTGTATGAGCGAAGGCTAATGCATTTGAGTGCAGTGTTGCCAGCTTTGGCACTCCTTTTTTGAAACTTCTAATATGCAAACACATTTAAGACAAATCTGTTCAGAGTGTGTTTTGTAAACTGCCTTACAAGGCACAACTAAATGTTGGAAAGGCTGTTAACACCTCTCACTGCGGGAATATTCATCTTTATTGCAAGTCGTAATTTCATTATTTCAGTTAGCGGAGAGCAGATAGAATTGGCAAATCTATACACCTCACGGAATAAAAAAAAACATTTAGGAGAAACATTAAGGTTAAAGCATTTAAATTTACTGGCGACAGTTTAGATATTAGACGACATTTTTAAACACGAATGGAGAAATTGCTGAATATGCGGTAAAAATCGAGGTACTTATCCATGCCAAAGAAGAAATATTTAGTTAAACACAGTACTTGAGTGGCACATGAAAATCGCTTTTGCGAACTCACCTAGGTTCTGAAAAAAGCAATTGATAGTTTGTAGGTGCTTAGAAATGTTGGACTGAATTTGCACGGGACGCTTGTTAAAGATATGGCGTAATATACCAACGTTACTTTTGTTGCCTTATTTTATTAGATATATGATTAGCTTTAAAAGTAGGCACTGTACACTTTCATATGAAAGAACCAACACCTCCCCTACAATATCACGTGGTCGTGACGGCGAAGAAACAGCGATTGGGCGCTTACAGACCACATTGTTCAACTTCGAACATTTGCCGAGGAAAAAAGAAGTAATCCTACAAGGAACGCACGCAATGCAGTGATAGCGGCAAACACACATGTTGGATGGTGGTATCTTCATCATTGGTAAAACCGATCGGCAACTCATGCATTTAGCCTCGAAGGTTTCATCCTTATTGTTCGGGCTCACACTACTTTCAACTTAAACTGAGATGTTCACGGTGCGCGCTCATGCTGATCAGAACAATCTAAACGAATTGATTTCATTTAAATATAAACAAATGCGCATTTGGTAATATTTTTGTAACAAATATGTCTTACGACCCAGATTTCTCGAGATTATAATGAATGGGCAACAACCAGCGGTAAAGCGTGATAATCTGTAAAGCGAGTGAAATATCCTTCAATCTTTTATCGCCAACGTTTTCACAGTAACAGTTGTCGTGAGATTACAAGAGCCAATTTTGAAGCTGTTGTTGCTTGCCATTAGCAGTGTCGACGCAGATATAGCGTAAATTAAAAAAATAAGAAAACATAGGATTGGATTGACTTTAAATCTAGATCCTTTGCGTGCAAGTATAAATTATTCTACTAGAGAAAAACATTGATGCTTTAGACTAATTCAAAAAAAAAACTCCGTACAGACATTATGCGACGACTGATACCCGTTATATTCCTGAGGTAGAAGAGCAAGTATTACGAATGCGTTACGAATTTGACTTACTTAATGACTGGTTGTTCAAAGTTAACAGCCAATTACAGAGGGCTGTGTCACATCTTTTCTTTTTAATGACCACTATCATCCAAAATGTGCTCATATGGTCGCACAGATGTGTGGCGGTTACCTCCCTTTCCGTATTATGAAGACTAATGGCACACTGGTTCCCTGAACATTCTCGAAGATTTATGACGGTGGCAGTAATGTGAACATATGAAGCAACGCAAGGAAAATATCTCTTAAAAACTCATGTAAATACATAGGTTGGTGTGTACTAGGGGCACTAACCATGGCCACAATCTCGTCAGGTTTTGCTAGAACGCCACTTTCGGGAACCCAATACTCTGGCTGGCGGAACCACTCCTAATGGCGCTCATTCAAGCGTTTATCAACGTGGTAACTGGGTCTTCAGAGAACTACGCTAGATTTATTTAAGTCAGTATGATCACCCATGGATATGCTTAAGTGAAAGCAAAAAATCAGTTTGCTGCCATCTCAGGTTGCTCATCTTGTCACATATACGAAAGCAGGAGGTACAAGCTGCGACACACAATGAGGTTTAGGAATACCTTCGGTTGAAGCTGGACGGGTACTACTGGAAATACGTGTTCGGTACGACAGTTACAGCAATAACTTTATTTTTGATAGAAAAAGAAATATCTTACAATTATTTTGTATCCCCTCATTTTGGGGTCAGAGAATAAGTTTGTGTAAAACAAACAACGGTGTGTGTTTCCAGTTTTTTTTAGTCTGACGTTCAGTCTTTCACTCTCAAGTTAATGATTCTTTGTGATAATGAAGGAAGTGCCAATTTGGTTGTTAAAGGTAAAAGTTTTTACAGGGTAGCCTTGTAGCCAAAAAATCAACTTCGCTCGATTTAAAACCATATACTATATATTTCACAAACAGTGCTGTACCATCATTGCAACGGCTATATGAAGGTACGCTCTGGGATCATCGCATATTTGTTTGTCCAACGGAACAGTTGATATTTTACAAACTATTGAATAAAACTACTAGTAATTGGCTGCCTCTTATGTTAGCTCTACAATAGACTCAATTATTTGATTCATACATGCAAACTTATCACAACAGCTGAGCTATCCCGACAAAAGGCGGCGATTCTGGCACATATCATCCTACCATTTATATTAGGCCATGAGTACGAACATGTGCGTTCCAAAAATAATGGCGTTCATCTCTACTCCCGATAAGGCAGTTCTTAATTGGCAAGCCATTTTAAAAACGCAATATAACTTCGTTACCTTTTTTTTTACTTATCCTCAAGCCACTTGAGCTTTGGCCTTCAACAATATGCGTATACATCATATTTATATATATTATAACCTTTGAAGCAAATCTTAAAATTCACCGCATTCTGCATGCACAATGCTCTTTGTATGAATTCAAACCTTATGCACATAATGATCAATAGATTGCGATATCACATACAACAAGCCCTAAATTAATATAGGAGAAAGAAAATCCACCAGCAGGGTTCAACATTTTACACCAGCAGTGTTCAACATTCCCAGTATTATTATTGGGGATTTTGTTTGTTTTTAATTACTGTCGAGGAACATTTCCAAGTTACTTGGCCTTCTGTTTTATTTAAAAAATACATACGCTTGTATGAAATTGTTTTCAGTAGTTTGGTATTGTGTGCGGCGTGTGGAGCTGGATGTGTCAGAGGGAGTACTTATAAGGAGGACTCTGATTCAACACATTACACATCTTGTGCTCGTATATGTAATGCAACTTTTTAAAACAATGCATCGGCTCAATATGAATCCCTGAAAAGTTCACGAAAAGTGGCGTAGAATTGAGATGTGTGTCTTTATAAAATCTGGGCACCTATTTTGCAGTCATACGAGTTATAAATAGTGAGATTTGGTCGTAATAGCCCTTACTAAATCTTCCTAACCAAGGTTTGATAAAAGATTGCGTTATAGAGTAATTCTGCTTTGTGGTGCGCACATGACTAGAGATGAAAAATATTTAGAAATTTTGATGAATTGAAAAAGTTCTTTTTTTCACTTTTTCCCAAAAATTTCGAAAAAAACAAAAACAGAAACAAATGTTCTTTAGCATATGAGCAGGGTTTTTCGTTATATGGTAAAAAATGTATTGTCAAGAGTGAAAAGCAATACCTTTCAGTATGTAAATAACAGAAATGAAATACTTTTTTCATTTTCACAAACAAGTACAACTTATACCAAATCGAGGCTGGCCAGAAGAATCACGGCGAACTGATTTAACACTGTGTGAATGGGTGGGGCTTTATAGATTTGTTTTGACAGTTCTAATAAAAAACCCAAGACTTTCTTTTTTCCGTCGCTTGGACAATGAAAACATTGATGAAGATGGTACAAAAATGAAATTCCAACTCTTATTTCGGGTCATTATCACTGACTTCATCTGTAGCGTTCTTCATTATGTAAAGATGTTGCAATAGAAAACCATACTTACTGTTTCACAGCTTAGAGACAGCCAGTTCACGTTTAGCGTCAATGGTCTCTCCGAGAGTGAAGCGCAGTCACCCGTCGGAAATCGGCCCAACCATTGCATAATCTGTTTAACGCGGTTTTATAAGCGGAGTTCCGCGACAGGTCACAAAAGTGTACAAGGAAAGTCAAAACTGAACAATAACGGGTACTGAATCACTTGAAACGCCCACCATGACCACACCAGAACACCAAGCTACGCTATAGAGTCAAGCTAAGTTGAAGCTGAAGCTGAATTCATGTGATGTTGAAGGCGAATGATCAGAAGTCAATTGATGTTTTCGTATTATGTTCGCCGTTTTTATTTCGCGCTTAAAGCTGGGTGTTGCCTAAGCTTTACTTCTATACGTTTTACTCAACGAAAATTTTGGCAATTTTTATTTGAACTGTGCCGAAAGAAACAAAAAACCAGTTATTTTTTTTAAATTTTCAGTTTTTTTTTCAGAACTTCACATCTCTACGCCTGACACAATGCATAAGTGGCCGTCACAAGGCAGCGCAAGGCAAGATCACTGCTGCCGTGTGTGGACGTGATGCGAGCACGATCGTGTCGGTAACAGATCTTCCTTATTTATTATTCAAGCTAGATCATCATCAGTCACGCTACATTTCTATTTGTTCAAGCGAAAACCACAAAGAGACTCGCATTGTTCGTACGTTTGAACTCAATTTGTGCCAAGTTGCGAAGAAAGAGCTTGTTACCACGATCACATGGCAATAAAACTGCGCAAATATAGAACCATGTGTGAAAGTGTGAGAGAATGCTCATAATGAACAGATATTTGATAAATGTTATTCAACTTGAATAAATGTGTCGCCCCTAAACTTTAGTATTCGGGAAATATAATCCTAGACAATAAATCTGTGAAGAAGAAGATGGACACACGCGGAAGCGCATTGTCATCGCCTGGCTTGCTCGGCTGTTCGCTCGCTAGCTGAGCTTTGCCTGTTGCAGCTGCTATCTTCCCGGTCGCTGTGTACCTGAATAAACCCCCGTAACAAGTGGTGGAGCTGCTGGGTCGCACCAACCTGGAACTTCGCAGCCGCAAACTCAAGCCAGCCTCTGCAATGCCGGATCAAGTACGAAATCAACCGCAGCAACAACCTGCTGTCCTGGTGTCCAAATTAGTCTGCCCAGGCCCATGGCGTCAACGCGACCCACCAATCTTCAGCGGTACAGAAGAGGATGATTTCGAAGATTGGCTTGCCGAATATGAACGGCTAAGTGTGATCAACCGCTGGGATGACGCTGCAAAGCTCAGTTACGTGTCATTTTATTTGAGTGGCATCGCCAATGTGTGGCATCAAAACCACCAACGTGACTTTCCAACGTGGGCTGCTTTTAAAACGCACGTGACGAAGTACTCGGGCGCCCCGCCGTTCGCAAGCTTCGAGCCGAGCAACGGTTGCGCGGCCGCGCGCAGCAGAATGGTGAAACATTCAGAAGCTACATTGAAGACGTTGTCGACCTGTGCAACCGCGTTGATGTCGCAATGGCCGATGCCGATAAGATCAGGCATATCTTGAAAGGGAATGAAGATGAAGCCTTTCAGATGCCGCTGGCAAAGAACCCGTCCACAGATTCTGAACTTGTGAGTCTTTGCCAAAATTTTGATGAACTGGGCAAACAACGCACAGCCACGCGCCGCTCTCATCCACCGGCGACTTCAACGTCGGGATTGGCTGTTGCGCCTGAAAACTCATCTCGACTTCAACAAATTGAAGATTTCGTTCGGTAAGAGGTCGCTTGCCAGCTTTCGCTGATGACGCTTGTTCACGACCAGTCGAATTCCCCGTTGGCACCCCCTCTCCAAAACACCATCAGGGACCAAGTCGCCGAAGAGGTCTCGCCTTCGCTCCATCAGGCTCCGACTGCTGCTCCCCTGACGTACGCCGCAGTCGCTTCCAGGCCTGTGATACAAGGTTACAGCCCTCGTAGTCCACCTATTCGCCCGCCAGTATTGTCGCCCGCCCGCCCAGTCGTACAGTACGCACGAGCCGACGACCCTTGGCGCACACAAGACAACCGTCCTATTTGTTTTCATTATGGCCTTGTTGGACATGTGGCCCGTTACTGTCGATTTCGTGCACCACCTATCTCCAACAGTGTGCTTCAACCATGGGTCACGTATGCGCCACGTCAACCCCTCCGCAGTTATTCAGACGACTACGAATCTGATCCTACCTCCTGGACCCCACCCTCCTCTCGCCGTTCACCTCCTCGCCGCCGCTTCCTTTCCCCCATGCACCAACGGCCGAGCCCTGTGTGCCAGGAAAACTAAGTAGCGCAGTTCAGGAGGCGAGAACTGCGGTTCTGGCGAAATGCATAAGGCCTCAAATTTCTCCCCGAAATGTTATTGATGTCGCTGTAGAAGGAACATAGACGCTAGCCCTTGTCAACACCGGCGCTGCTCTTTCAGCGATTGATGCCAGAATTCGCCGCCATATCGGAAAAGTCGCGACGCCTGTTTCTGGACTATTCTTTCGTACAGCCGACGCGCAGCACGTCTAGCCATCCGGAGCTTGCAGAGCCCGTGGCGTTATCCAGAATGTACTTTATGTGATATAATTCATTGTGCTGCCATCTTGTTCTCATGACGTCACACTAGGGTGGTATTTCCTCTCTACACATCGTGCCATCATCAATTGCGCCCGCGTTGAACTCGAGTCATTTCCATTTTCAACAGATGTCATTAATGACAAGGACACATGTCGCAAAATCACAGTCTGTGATGACACTATTGTGCCTGCCCAGTCTACTCTTCTTGTCTCCACCTCTTGTGACTCTGAAGACGGCGGCTCAGTGCTTTTCGCACCATCTTCACTTCTATTTCGCCGCCAATCACTGCCGTTGCCATTTGCCGTTCTCGAGTTCCATTCAGGCGCCTCTGTCACGTACATCACCAATCCATCGCCAGAGCCAATCACGTTTCGACGCCGGCCAACCCTCGGCGAAGCCGAGCCGCTGGCGTCATCTTCCATATTGGACACCTTAGATGACCCCACAGATATGGCCACCCTCGAGACATCAACTCCTCGGCCACTACCGCGATCTTTCAACCAGCTATAACCACCGACCTTACGACGACACAACGAGACCAAGTTCTTCGCTTGCTCGACGATTTCTTTTCCTCTTTTGACTGCCAAGCAAGCACACTCGGCCGCACAACGACTGTTTCGCATACTATCGACACCGGAAGCCATCCGCTCATTCGACAGGGTCCTTACCGAGTATCGGTGAGAGAGAGGCGCCTAATCAATGACCAGCTGAACGACATCCTTAAACGTGGTGTCATTCAACCTTCCAACAGTCCTTGGGCATCACCCGTCGTCTTTGTTTGGGAGAAAGATGGCACAGTACGATTTTGCGTCGATTATCGCCGGCTTAACAAGATTACCCAAAAGGATGTGTACCCGTTGCCACAAATTGATGACGCACTCGACTGCTTGCAAGGAGCGGAGTTTTTTTTTCTTATTTGGATCTCCGCTCTGGCTATTGGCAAGTGCACATGGCTGAGACTGACCGCTCGAAAACCGCGTTTGTAACACCAGGGGGATTATACAAGTTCACTGTAATGCCATTTGGTCTTTGTAACGCGCTCGCCACCTTTGAACGCATGATGGACGGCACCTTACGCGGCTTGAAGTGGCACACTTGCCTCTGCTATTTGGATGATATTGTCGTCTTTGCGCCAGATTTCTCGACTCGTCTACAACGGTTGCATCAAGTTTTAACCTGTGTCTGAAGTGCCGGCCTCCAGCTTAACCTAAAAAGTGCCTATTTGCCGCTAGAAAACTAACTATATCAGGCCACGCCATCTCCAAAGAAGGCATTCTTCCCGATACTGCTAAACTTCTAGCCGTATCCGAGTTCCCGAAGCCTACTAATCTGAAAGCACTGCGGACCTTCATTGTCCTATGCTCCTATTTTCGGCACTTTGTTTGTAATTTTGCTGCTATCATCCCACCTCTCAATGCACTCCTCCAAAGCCACAACGAACTATCTACCTGGTCAGAAGCTTGTGACGATGCGTTTACGACACTTCGACGCCTGCTTACGTCTCCACCAATTTTCCGTCACTTTGCTCCAAGTGCACGCACAGAAATTCACACTGATGCTAGTGGTGTCAGCCTTAATGCTTTGCTCGCACAACGTGATGATGCCAACGCCGAATACGTGGTTGCATATGCCAGTCGTGCACTCACATATCCTAAGACCAACTACACCGTAACTGAAAAAGAGTGCCAGGCCATCATATCGGCTCTACAGAAATTTCGCCCCTATCTTTGTGGTCGTCCTTTTGACCTCGTAACAGACCACCATGCTCTGTGTTGGTCTTAAAACCTCAAGAACCCGTCAGGTCGATTTGCTCGGTGGGCCCTCCGACTCCAGGAATACGACATCCGTGTCGTATATCGTTCTGGCCAACAACACTCTGATGCTGACGCCCTGTGACGCTTCCCACTCAGTTCAGACGCCAGCGCATCTAGTCACAATCATGATATTTCGCCACTCGACACCTTGGACATGGCCTCGGAGCAACGAAATGACCGTTGGATCACCACATTTCTGAACTTTTTTTCAAGCCCCTTGACCACCTCAGCTCCACGAACGCTACGCCGCCAACTGCAGCATTACGCTATCCGCGATGGTCTTTTAAGCCGCCGTAACTACCACAACGATGGCCGCACATGGTTATTGGTCGTGCCCCGCCATCTTCGTCATGATCTCTGCTACGATTTTCACAATAACCCTCAGTGTGGCCACGGTGGCGTGTTCAAGACGTACACGCACCTCCGCCTACGCTATTATTGGCACGGAATGTACAGCTTCGTCTGCAAATACGTCCGCTCATGCCTTGCCTGTTAACGACGCAAACCAGTCTCGCATCTTTCCACAGGACCTCTCCAGCCACTTCCCAGCCCAGTCCACCCATTTGATCGCGTCAGCATTGACTTGTACGGGCCTCTCCCATGCACTGGCACTGAAAACTGCTGGAGTGTCGTCGCCGTGGATCAGTTGACGAGATACGCCGAAGCCGCTGCATTACCTGCCGCAACAGCCAAGGACGTTTTCTCGTTTATTCTATGCAGCTTTGTTCCCCGTCATGGCGCCCCTCGTGAACTGCTCAGTGATTGCGGCCGTGTATTTTTCTCAAACATAGTGCGAGCACCCCTACCCGAATGCAGAATTATTCAGCGCACCACTACCACATATCACCCACAGACAAACGAATTAATGGAACGATTTAACCGAACTCTGGGTGACATGTTGTCGATGTACGTTGCGTAAGACCACTGCAATTGGGATCTTGTTCTTCCGTTTGTCACATTCGCCTACAATACCATCTTCCTAGCCACCACCGGATTTTCACCATTCTTCTTGCTATACGGCCGTGAACCCACTAGCACTATTGATACAATTCTGCCATATCATCCAGACGTAGACGACTACCAGCCATTGTCTGCGGTGGCTCACCACACCGAAAAATGCCGACAACATGCCCGTTTTTTCATCTGCGACCAACAGTGTCGCGAAAACAGCGTCACGAATCCGACATCCCTTCTGACCCTTTAACCGTCAACTCTCTTGTGTGGCTTTGGGTCCCGCCAGTTGCGGCTCCCGGCCTTTCTTCTAAGCTTCTTCCGAGGTATCACGGACCCTACCGTGTGGTTGCTCAGACCTCTTCTGTTAATTATGTGGTTGAACCCATTACGCCACCTTCCGACCCTTTTAATCGGGGGCGAGAGACAGTCCACCTTAACCGTCTAAAGCCGTATTATGACCCTCTGACCTCTCTCTAGGTCACCAGGATGGCCACCTCTCGATACCAGGGGTTGTTGTGAGGAAGAAGATGAACACATGCGGAAGCGCATTGCCATCGCCTGGTTTGCTCAGCTGTTCGCTCGCTAGCTACGCTTTGCCTGTTGCAGCTGCTGTCTTCCCGGTCTCTGTGTACCTGATTAAACCCCCGTAACAAATCGAACAAATGCATCGCTTGAAGTTGCTCAGCAATTTTTCAGGTACTTGCGTGGACAGGTATTCAGGTTTTCAGGTATTCGCTCTGCACTTTCACTTTGATGCCGCTTGCATGAGAAAAATGTTCGCATTGGCCATCTTCAGTATACTTTTTTATGTCACGTGGAAGAGTTAGAGGGGTTTAGGCCCAATCACTAAAATGCATACACATTGGCGCGCCTAAATTTGGCAGACAACGAGGACGATGTGCGCTACGACAGTCTTGTGGAGGGGACACTGGCCGAAGAAGGCGATGTGGTTTTGTTTAAATTTTTGTTTTTTCTGTTGGATAAAACAAGCCATTTGTTCTTTGAATAAACGCTTCAGTGCTCTGTTTATAATGAACCGCGACACTGGTGTAGGTACTGGTTATCAAAAGTCACTTACCGATCACCAGCTCAACGCCGGCCATCGGTCACTCTCCTCACCTCCTGCACATTTTTCGTATTTTTGCTCAATTTCGGCGTATGTTTGCGTATTTTTGCTCAATTTCGTGGGTCGAGGTCCCCTAGCCCACACCAGGGAAACTAAAAGCGGTGACCTTTAGGGGTAACATCGCAGCCCAATAACAAGACGAATAGAAGTCCCCCGTCTTGCCGCTACAGTACGAAATGACGCCGACGAATATTAACAGCAACGAAAAGTGAAGCACCGACCCCAATGCATTTATTGATGGAGAGCAAGTGACAGCCTTAGTCGATACACTAGCTGATTTTTTCTGTATAGGACGAGATCTGGCCGCTCGTCTTAGGAAAGTCAAAACACCGTGAACAAAACAACAAATAAGAACTGCAGATGATCGTTAGCTGCTCTTTACTGAAAGATGAACTTTCATCATTGTTCCAAAGTGATTCAAAAATTAATTTATAGGAATTGATTTTTTTCAGACCATGGTGGTGTACTTAACATCCCAGAGTACGTGGTTTCATTTTGCAAAAGTACTGGTCTGCCCGATTATTTGTCACCACAACACAAGCCTTTTATTTTCTATTACCACAATACAGTTGTGCCGCCTCGATCGTGTACCTTTGTTTCAGTAGCATACGACGTACCCTTCGACGGTGAAGGAGTCGCTGGCCGACTTACTTCGCTGCTTTTTCCTCACGTAATTTAGGTAGGTAGAAAATTATTCCATGTCACTGACGCCCGCATGATCTTGCTGTTGACTATTTTCACCACAAAGCGCCGGCACCTTTACAAAAGGCCCAAGTTTGGCATATTTTCACGAGATAGCACATGTTCGTGACTCATTTTCAGCACTCGAAGCCACGCCTACACAGCATCCATGTGACGTCACACCCATCCTTCACGCCAGCGCTATTTTACCTGGATGGATGGATGAATGGATATATCCAGCTGTACCCTCTAAATTGGGCGGTAGCTCACGCCACCTAGCCATAAAGTTATGTACTATCACTGTGTGCTGAAGAATTGAATTTCGCTCACGCCTCAATTGTAGCCACCATTTAGCCTCCTCCTGGGTATTTCTACCGGTTCACTGTCCCTTAACACCAACGCTTTGAAAATTTTGATGCCATTATCTTCGACTATAGGGTGAAATCCTTTACAGAACAATATCGAATGTTCAGCCGTTTCCTCCTCCTCTCTACAAACACTACACACCGTGTCTGTGTCTTCGTACTTCGCTCAGTACACCTTGGTCCGCAATACTCCCGTTTTAGCCTCGAAGAGCAGAGAACTACCTCGAGAATTATCGTAGATCTCTCTTCTTGCAATTTCTTGCTTAAAAAGTTCGGTAGGTCTTCAGTGATGATTTCGTAAGCATTCCCATCTTCCACATGTCTCTCGCTGTTTTCTTCACCTTCTTCTTAACCGATGTTTCCTTTTGGCTTGGTATTCTGCTGTTGTGTAAATACTTGCTCGACAGTTTGCGAGTTCGCTTTCTCAATATAGTATACACACTCTTCATGTACAAGTAGCTGAAAAGTTTCCTAGCCTCACGCTCCTGTTCCATTTTCCTCAAATGCTCCTCAAATTCTATCTTGCTGCTAGCTTACTTGAACTCAAACGATGTCCATCTCATGTCACCCTGTACCTCCTAATTTGGGGTATTTCTGTGTGCTCTCGAAGCAAGTCTACCTATGCCACGTTGTTTAAATTCCAATCTTGCTTGAACTTCTGATTACATGCACAAGACCATGACACCTATGCAAATGACACCCGGGACCATGACACCTTTGCAAATCCTTCTCACAACGTTATAACTATTGGAATTCCACAGTGCCCTTGGTAATTACGTATCTTTCGTGCTCCCTAGATACTTAGCCCTGGTATTTATCCATACGCCCAAGATATGTGTATTTATCAACTATTTTTGGCGTGACTTCCTCTATCTTATGCTAACTGCCTTTGTTATCATTAAAATTCATGATTGCTGATTTTTCCCTGGAGTTTCCGCTAGGGGGCCGCGGAGTGCGGCTGCACTTCACATGGGCTCCTGCTTTTCATGCTCGTTTTTGTGGTTCAACGCTGTGCTACTTCTGGGTTTTTGCGCTGACCAATTCACCAAGTTGCAACAAAAGGACTGACACCTCCCTATAAGTGGTGAGTGATTACCTACACCAAACTCGACGCCAAGGTCCTCCCCGTTAACCGTTACGCCATGACCGACGCGCAAGCGCGTCTCGCACTTGTGGCTCGCGTTGCATGTACATTCGCCAAACGTGCGGGCCTGGAAAGAAACTGCGCGTTCCTTTCTCGACAAGAAAACCTCATTAGAGGGAGACGCTCTTTGCTGCCAGCCACGTAGGCTATCAAAGCGCGCTAATGGCTACTACAAAACCAAAAGAAGAACCAACATCAATGCGAACCGTAGTGAACGCCGACACGGCCACGGAGAAATCGCCATGAACGTATGATGTCAACAATGGCGAAACAACAGGAAAGGAGCATATAGAATGGCCGCACGTCAGATGCGAAAAAATCGAGCGCCGAACCAGATTCAAGCATCCAACGAGAAGCCCGAGAAAGAGCCCGTTCGCACGCAAAAAGCTTCGAAGCAACGCAACTTGAAGATGCCCTTTTTTCCTACGGACGACTTTAAAGTCGTCTGCAGGCCACAAACCAGACTCAACTTATCGAAATGGAGTCTAACATCGATTACGCTCGCTATCGGACGATCAAGCGGTCTCACACAACAAGATTTCTACGAGAACGTTCGAGTTAGAGTGCAGAGCGTTGAAAACATTATCATTGCTAGTACCGCCGAGACAGAACACGCAACCAACCTGAGAAGCATATCTACTATCCAGTTAGGCGGCACTTTCTTGAGTGTGAACCCCCACGTGAGACATTCCGACAATGTATGCAGAGGTGTCATCTACGGGCTTCTCCCAGGAACCAGCAGGGCTGAAATTGTAGCTGGCCTGAGAGTCAACTCATGATACACGGTCCTTGGCGCTCGCATGCTTGTTCAGTCTTCTACCACCGTCATCACTTTTGATGGCTTACACGTCCCGTACTACATCACCTACCAAAGCGGATACTACCGCTGCAAACCCTATCGAAAGTCTGTGCAGTGCTGTCACAAATGTGGTGCGAGTGGGCACCGACAAGACATCTGTCCCAGACCGAGAGAAGACTTCTGTTACAAGTACGGACAAGACGCAGTCACCACAGATCACGATTGTATTCCCAACTGCAAAATATGTGAACAGCACCATAAGACCGCCGGGAAGGAATTGCAAGAAGAAGGTACGCCCAAACCCACCACCTTACCAAGTTAGACAACAAACACTCGAGCAGGCGAAAGCACGAAGGAATGGTTGTAGTTCCCGCACTGAAGACTTCCCCGAGCTTGAAAAACCATCTCCTACCCCCAGCGGCTCATTGCACGACAAGCGCGGCCGAAGGAAGCCTAGGTCTATTCTGCGATCGCGCTCCTGGTCTCACACAAGATCCCGCTCACTCTCCACCCAACGCCTCAGCTATGCTGATGCGGCTCACGTAGATTCGACTTCACAGAACCACAATAATACTCCAGATTGCTCATCTACTGAATCCACTGCATTCAAGTATTTGGAGAAAATGGTTTCGATTCAGCAAAAAGCTCAGTAAAGCCAGCGTGACCAGCTCCACAAACAAGGGGCAGTTGTCAATAAGCTCGTAAAACTATGCCAACAACAATAAAGTATCATAGAGAAGCAGATTGCAAGCATAGAGAGGCTCACTCGACTATTCGAAGAACAGCAACAAGCTAACCAAGTAGCCACGAAACTCACCACTGCGGATATTGAGGCTGTCGTGGAGGCCAAAGTACTCTACATTATAGAAACAAAAGTAGCCGCCCTTGTCGACTCGCAGCTCACCGCAACAGTAGAGCCACAACGCACATCAACAGTGGAGTCGACCCTCGAAGCACTTGTCCTGGCGAAGTTGGAGCCCATCTTTGCCCAAATTGGTGACGCGTTCACGACGCTCAGCCGTAGGATGGACACTCATACAGCCTCAATAAACAATCTCAAGTGGCAGCTAACCGACTTCGTGGCTTATGTCAAGAGAAACTACATTAGTCGCGCGGAACTTGAAGACTACCATGGCAGAAAAAAACTAACCACGCCTAAAAAGAGAAAACGTTTCTCACTCCTTCTCTCCCGATGGCGAGCAGGTAAACGTACCAGATATTCACGAAGATGGCAGGCTCTAAAAAAATTTTTACTCCGCAAACAACTTTTCGCATTTGGCAATGGAACTGTCGATCAAACAGACCCCGGCTGGCGAATCTGCAAGAATTTATAAAAGTAGATCGACCCGACCTCATCGCTCTACAAGAGAACAATACTGAAAAAGTGTGGCTTGAAGGATACAACACTGCTTCCTTGACCCCAAGAACCGCCATTCTACTTATGAAAACTGTTGCGGCCCAAGTACACAAGATAGAAGACACTACATTTGAGCACTTCATCGTGGAAGTCATACCGGAACGAAAATCGCAACAAAGGCTTTACGTCACTGACGTGTACAGCCCACCACAAAATCAGCCCAGGGTTTACGATCGCTTCGTCCGCGAACTCGGAAAACGCACAAAATGTCACCGGTTAATGGTGGTAGGGGACTTCAATGCACCCAAGACAGCTTGGGGCTATGCCATCACCACAAAGAAAAGTGCGAGAGTTTACCACTCCACTCAGCAGCACGGCCTCACATTGTTGAATGATCCACACCAGCCCACGAGAGTGGAAAACAGCGTCTCGAGATTTACCACGCCCGTCCTCACCTTTACATGAGATGCCAAGAAGGTGGGATGGACCTGTCTCCCCGAGACGCTTGCCAGTGATCACCACAAAATTCATTTCGAAATCGAATATGACCAACGACCTACGAAAATAGGCACAGTAAGACTGACAGATTGGAACGCTTTCAGAAACGAAGTCGATGGGGACAACGCAATAGCAGACATAGACACCTGGGTCATTAAGATTCTGGATACCGCAAAATGGTGCACCAAAGTAATGCAGCTTAACGAAGACAATCCGGCAGTAGATTCCCACTTACTCCACCTCTGGGAGGCCAGACGAGCCTTACTGAAGAGATGGAAGAGGCAAAAATTGATCAAGCTTGCCATTGATGTGAAAAGCGCCTTTGACAATGTTAGCCATAAAGCAACTCTACAAAATCTCGAAGATATTGGCTGTTGTTCCAAGATTTATGGCTATGTTCGAAGCTTCCTCATCGGTCTTACGGCCACGGTGAAACTATACAACATACGGAGCGAAAACTTTGAGCTGCCGAACAGGGGTACATCTCAAGGCTCTGTTGTGTGGCCACTTCTTTTCAACGTGGAACTCCTTAAGCTCTCCCGGCTTCCCGAAAAATACAGGGCCCACGTCATGCTATCTACGCGGACAATATTACGCTTTTTACGCGAGGCAAGAGCACTGGAGAGCAAGAAAGCTTCCTTCAGGAAGCGTTCAATGTCATAGAGAGCTACCTCGAAAGCTGCGGCCTGGATTGTGCACACGAAAAATCGGAATTACTGGTACTCAAGCCCCACATGCGAGGAAGACCTCCAACGTGCGAAGTGCCAGACCCATACATCATCATTCACGAAGTAGAAATATGAAAGGTCACCGCGCTTCGCGTGCTCGGCTTGCATCTGCAGCATGACGGATCAGGGGCCGCCACGCTTCCTCGACTTCAACGCACAGTCTTCTAGCTCACGCACCTCGTAAGGAGAGTCGCATACTGACGCAGTGACCTGCAGGAAAACGATACCTTGAGAGTTGTGCAGGCTCGTCTAACCAACCAAATCACCTGAGGAACCCCGTACCTCACCCTTCAGACATGTGAAGTCGACAAGCTGAATGTGCTCATCCGCAAAGCTACCAAGCTCGCCATAGGGCTACCTCCAATGGCATCGACCACCCGACTCCTAAATATGGGTATACACAATGCCTCGAAAGAGCTGGCAGAAGCCGAATGAACCAACCAAATCGAGAGACTTAAAGGGGTGTTGCCACCAAGTTTCAAGGCTATTCCAAGCCTGTTGTGGGTTTCTTCTGTGTGCAAAAACTCTCCACACGAAGTGTCGGACACAACAAACGCGTAGAACATATTTCAATTAATTTCTAAAAGTATAGCTGAATGCTTACGCTCGCGATCTAGGCCCATCACTTGCGCAGCAACATGACGTTTCAGAATAGGAAAAGCAACGGCAGTTGTCGTGACGTCACCTCAGATCTGTAGTGACGTGAGTGGCCTCCACCATCTCCGAAACGAGCGTAGACAACGTACCGGGAAAGCATAGGTTACTGTATTAATCGCCAACTTTCGATCGCTTCTTGGCTGTGTTACGCATCGAAACCTGCGAAGGCATTCAGCATGTTCGAGTGCTTAAGGCATCTGGTGGGTTGGCCGCGTAGCAACCATGCCTGTATACTATTGTGTGCTAGACTTCTGCCCGAGCAAATTTGGTGACCCAGTGAATTTTCACAAGTTTCCTCGAGACGAACAACAAATAAAAGCCTGGACAGACTTCGCTCGGGCTACCGGGTGGCATTATTGGCAACCGAGGAAGACGAGCTTGTTATGCTCTTTGCACTTCCGCTGGGACGCTAATCAGTCCAAGTATGCGGCTAGCTTCAGGATTACGCTCAAGCGTGTGTTGGTGCCCGGTGCCGTGCCGATGGTGTACCCTGCAGCTGTGCAAGGTCTCCTGGAGCCCGAGAGCGCAGCCACTGCACCGAAGCTTCGGGTTTGTATTACGACTGAGTGTAATACCTGAAGGCGTGTTTGTTGATAGTGACGCTCATTCTGGCTTATTTGTTGGTGTGCGTAGTGCGTGGTTGAAGCTGGCAGCGATGAAGTTAATGTCTGCGAGGAAATGGTCATGGAAGAGACATCTCCGAGCACAGGTATTTGATTTTAGTTTGTCTGCTTTATTGTAAGCCTCATCGCACATATGCCAAGTGATGAAAATTACCTGAAAACTAGAGATGGTTATTGGAGGATAAGCATGCTTACTGATTAACCCACAAAAATTAGTCTTTAACAAAAGAGCACTTTATCATTTATCCTAAAGTTTTATGTTGTGATAATTTGAATTGCCCCTCTATGTCTGTGCAAGATAATGAACAGGGCACCTGATGAAGAAGTTGCTGTCATTTAGTGACAACCATGCGACATGTAGCCCTGTTTCCTAACTGCACATGTGATTAGGTAAACTTGCCATGAGACTGACTCCTGTGATTATCCAATCTTGATTCAGCATGTGATTATCACCTCGACATACCATCACCATGCAGAGCGTCAGCAACGACTGAACACAGTACATGGAACAGCCAGACACAGTGCACTGTGCAGGTGTCCCTCAAGTCCACGCAAGTGCCGCTTCGTCCAAATATGCGCAGCTGTGGCACACAGACAGGAAGTTCAAACCAGACTGTGGGTGCGTATAGATGCTTCAACATATTTTAAATTTGCCTAAAATGCAAGAGGAACAGCCATGCATGCATAGTAAGCATTAATGAGTTGACATAAGTATGGAGATTGAATGTATTCTGGTGCAACTTCATCCTGTCGAGTTTATCATTTTGGTAACAGCCCGTCCATGCTTGTCGGCATGAAACTTTGCCACCTTTATGGTTTAAGGCTTATGATGCTTGAATGCTTGCCCAAAAGACACTGATTCATTCTCAGTAGTACCAGATACACTTAGTAGGAGGAAAAATACTTTAGAGCCAAGTACTGTCGATTGCCAGTATATCTGAAAAAAAAAAGATTGTTGAAATTATCGCATGTTTTCCTTTTGTCGTGGCAGCTTTCATAGTGGGAGTCACAACCAACCCATTACCTTAGCAGCATGTGGCTTCTTGTGAAATTTTATTGACATTTGATAAGCATTGTTTTTGTAACTGAGCGCCAAAAAATACATGCTATGGCACTGGAGCAAAGCAGAAGAGAGATTTGTAGTGTGGAGGCGAGAATAAAACTAGTGGCTTCTTAGCCAAATTTGGCTATGAATTTTTCGCTGAAGAGCTGTGCTGTGCAACAGATAAGTACGCATGTTGTGAACAAAGAGAGAACTTGCATGCCTACCTTGAAACGTTTGTGAAAGGCAGCACTATTGAGAAAAACCATTTTATCATCACATCTTCAGCATATTTTGATCATTGTATGTAGCTGTGTATTGTTTGTTCAGTTGATTTTTCGAAAGTTTAAAATCTAACCCAAAAAGTTCACTTCATTTCTACAGAAATGAGCAGATAATGATACACTTTAAATTTTATCTTGGGTATGTTTTGTACGTAACTCTGAACTGATCACTCCAATAATAGGATGTTCTTTTAATGTACATGCAGCCACTATTGTTTCATATTGTTATGCTCCTAAGCAGCAGAGATGATGTGTTTGTGTGTGAGGGGGGCACTTTTGTAAATCTAATCTAAAACTAACGGTCAATGTCGTCAGTTTCACCACTGTCACATGACATGACATCACTTCTCATCACAAAAATAGCGGATGTGTGTCGCTGTAGACTTCAATCAAGGTAGTTTATTTCATGAATTACAGTTATCGCCGCACTCCACACCAGGAGACCCAGTGTAAAAGACAGGCTCAAATTGTGTTGCAGGGCCCCTTTCAAGGTGAGCACCTCATGACGTGGTAAAGCCCGTAAAACGAGAAGTTTTGTTGTAGTTGCTGATAAAAATGTCCGTTGTGTCACTAATAATCGCGGTGTCGACCAACACAATAACGATTTTGCCAATAATGTATTACATCACTTTCTGGGACGTGTTAATTTCCAACGAGTTGTTCGTCTTATATCTGGAAGACCTTTTACTCATCTACAGCCCATTTCCCTCCCAGAATGCCAGACGGCGTGTGATTTTGCCGACATGCTGCTTCCAGAAGACAGGCTGCCTAAGTGCTCAACACCACAGCCACCACCAGAACCAGAACAAGAACCCTCACTGAGCTTTCTGGACGATGCGATGGATGCTACTTATGAACCGATTTATGAGAATAAATAATAGTAAGTGTGCATGGTTTGTCGAAGTAAACATTTCATTCTATGCACTGCTTACAGGCATGTTACAATCTCTACCAACTCCTAGTATACACATATAGCTGAAGGTGATAAGTCATAAAAAGTTTCTCAAGAAAACCAGATTATTAGGGAATGTTTATATTATCACTTTAAGTTCTAAGTTTAGTTCTCGTGCTTAAAAATGTTGAGATATGAACTACATTGCTTGGACATGTCTTGTTTCAAGCTTTTTGTTATTGCTCCAGAAGTTTTGATGAGCACTTAAAGATTGAAAACTTCTTGATAAACGATTCCCTATGTTGTCAATGACTTTTGTTGTCAATATTATGTTGTCAATATGTTATGTTGTCAATATTATTGTCAATAACTTTTAGTTTCTGATTACTAAGTGTGACAGTGGTATCACTGTATCGAAAACTTGGCCACTTGAGCCCACAAATGTGTGCGACAGAGTGCGGCATTGTCTTCTCTTGTAAGGAACTGTCCAGAAACCTTCTGCACTCGATCCCACTATGATTCTTCTTAGGAGGTACAAGTGACGATGCAAAGCACTTTGTTAAATTATAATGAACTTGCCTTGGTTGGCTACGTGTAGGTTCGCAGGCGATGCTCTCTGCCGGCTTGCCCAGTGAGGTGGAACTGGGGATTGTTGCTCGTTAACTCAACGTAATGCTCTGTGATATCACTAAATCTTTCTTTAGGCTTCCAGCATAGTACATCGGCACCAGTTGTGGTAGCTATGGACAGGTCTCAATCGTAAAAATGACTATCTAGGCGCTTTTTTGGAAGCAAATTAAAATATATGTATGCTTGCTGTGTCCAAAAGTTTGTGTTCAGCATCCTTGTGTACTGGGGAAGCGTACAGCAGACTTTTTATAGCCTCATAGTTTAGTGTGCTAATTCGTTTAAGAGCTCTGTGATCTGAGGGAAAAGTGGAAAGAATGCTGAATAGAAGCGAGCAAGTTGTGTCAAAAGGAACATCGATTTGCTTTATAGTGTTCCTATCGCACCATGTCCTTGAAAGTTCATCGTGCGTGAAGAAAACCTGCTGGATCTTGCAAGGTTTTGCAGAAATTGCCACCTGCCTGCAGACTCGTCAGTACAGGTGCGGAAATAATTTTTACCATTCAAACCTGATGGCAAGTTTCTTTATTATCCATCATTTCTGAATGATATCTGTGGCTTTGCACTAACTCATTCAATATATGTATGATGATGACTGTGTGATTATTGTGGACATTAACAGTCATGTAGACGTCATTCACTCATAGACAGATCTCTACCTGGTAGCTTTGTAGTATCAGAGCAATAACCGTACTAATGTGAAGTAACAGACTATGATGCCCAAGAAAGTGTAGGAGAGGGTACTAGAAGTAATAGTAATGTAAATGTGAAGAAATTGAAGATGTATAAAAGGATAGATTATCGACAGCAGAGATTATACATTACTGTAGTTCAACATTTTGCTATATATCAAATACCTTGGATGTGTGTCTACGATTGTGCAGGTATTTGGTCACTTGCTGTGGTGACATCAACATGCCAAGATGGCCACATTTAGAGATGGCACAGCCAGCCGAAGAGGAAACGCTTTGTCGGGGATGAGGCAGCCAGGGATGGAGAAAAAAACGATTGGTCTAACCTTAAGAGACAAGAAAAGAGCAGAGTAGGTCAGGGAACAAGCCGGGGTTAAGGATATCGTAGTTGAAATCAAGAGGAAAAACTGGTCATGAGTCGGACACGTAGCACGTAGGCAAGATAACTACTGGTCACTGAAGGTGACTGACTGAATTCCCAGAGAAGGCCAATGCACAATGGGGAGAAAGAAAGTTAGGTGGGCCGATGAGATTAAAAAGTTTACAAGTATAACGTGACAGCAGAAAGCACAAGACCAGGTTGATTGGTGGATCATGGGGGAGGACTTTACCCTGCAGTGGGCGTGGTCAGGCTGGTGCATGATGATGAATGTCGTTGTAGGCCATCAATTGGTAGAAAAATTTCGCCATTAACTGTGGTCTGCTATCTGACACTAACGCACATGGTTGCTAGATTCAATTGTCAATTGCTTTCACGTAACTGTTCAAAATTGTTGCCTATATTCCTAATTTTCTTTTGTCCAGGGCTGAAAAATAAATTTTTGGCTGCATCCCGGTCGCGAGAGTGCAGTGTCATTAAGAAATGGGTTATAAATCATTTTTATTTTTGTGTGAGGACTGCTGCCGAAAGAGCGGCGACTTCCGAGAAAAGAGGCGAGCTCGCGTTAGCCATCCGGCTATCCTTCCTCAACCACGTGCAGAACAAGCACTGTTGTCATAATGAAGAGTATGACAACTGCGAGCATAGGGACCTCTTACCGAGGAAGTGAATTTTTTCAGGTACTTTTTTATCAAGCCTGATAGTTTTTTTTCGCATCACTGCGATTTTCTTTAAAAGTGTTTGCCCAACAGAATAATCTCTTACTATCACTAGCGATGCTTAGAAACTTGACAATAATGACAGTGTTTCAGCAATGTACTTCAAGCGAGAAGAGTGCATGCCTGCTTCACGAGTGTTGAAGATTGGGGGAGTTGGTTTGTCGTACTTGAACTGGTATAGGGCATTATGGGGAAGAAGAAACGGCCGAGCAGACCGACACGAGAGGACAGAGCGCTAACTTCCAACTGAGCTTTATTGTCAAACTGCATCAAATATGTAGACCGGCGCAAGCATACAAAACCACCCTAACGCAACGACAAGATAACACACAACATCACACTGTCACATATCGCAGATTCATTATCCTGATTAAAGAAGGCCACTTCATGTTCAGATAAAACCAAAGAAGGGGAGCTAATATACGTGCAGCCAGCTCTTGCTCTACAATGCGCTTCTATAATTTCTCGAGGTAATTGTGACGGGTGCTTTTTACCTCTCATAGTGACCCATTATAGTGTTTGTTGACAAGTGCCCCGACTACAACAAGGGGCTCCAGAGTACTTTTTGAAATAAAAACCACCTCCGGCTGTAATATAAGAGCATACAATTAAACATTCCTCTCGCATTGGAGGCCAATGAGCTTCATTTTCACATTACCGAGCCTTGAGCCACGGACTTTGAGCAGAAAACAGCGGAAATTTTCTGTCACCACTCCTTTAATAATTTCATGTCATAGACTACAGTCTCAAACAGAAAAAGAAAATTTGGAATGTATTTACCATGACAAATACTCTGGCTGAAGCACAAGGTTGCAAGCACTTCATTAAAAGGCATTTCATCTATTCTATGTTATGTAGTGTGCAAACGTGTTTTGCCTTTGCAGCATGCATGTAGACATGCTTTTCAGGAAAGAGCAAGCAAAGCATGTTCTCTGTAGTAATTGTTTAGGCAGTGTTGTGCACGTTTAATATTTGGTATTTGCACAGGTCAGAACTTTCTGCATTGCACTACAATGAAAATTCAGACAAGGTGCAACGCAGAACTGCATCGGGAAGGCGGCAGTGGGCTGTGAAGCACGCGAAAGCAAGAAAAGGCAATCCAGTGGCATGCCCAGTAAAAGAGCCGGCAACTTTTGGTATGTACATTCACGCATAAGGAGGGCAAAACTTGAAGTGTATTACGAAAACAACATTCTGAGCTCACTGTTCGCTGCAGGCTTGTATATCCTAAATTACGAGAATAATCTTTAAGCAACCGTGGCATGCACAAGTTGCTTCCAATCTACTATACACAGGAGGGACAAAATTGGCTGCGCAGGCAAATGCCAGCAGGGGCTCTCAAATACCGTTTATTTTGTTGTAAGACTTTGTACAAGTTTTATTCATGTTTAAATGAGAGCTGCAGCTGAAAAAAAATCCCATGCCCATGGTATAGGGCACATGCTTGTTTCTTAAGCATGCCCAGCAAAATATACTCAGAGACTGCTTGTAACAATATGCGATAATAGATATAATTAAACCATACAATAACATAATTAGCAGTGTAACTGTATGTTTTGTGTATCACAAGAACTTCATTACCATAATGCAGTACAAATAGGGCAACGATCAGCAAAATGAAACATTTAATGCCAAAACTCAGTTAGCATGTCTTTCCATTCCTTGTGATGTATCAAACATAAATTTTCACAAGGAACTCTTCTTAGCTTCTTGTCTATTGTCAACTCTATTGTCAATGCATTGAGTGCTATAATCCAGAGACAGAAAATACTGCGTTCTAGGAAAGGTGTTATGGCTTGATTTGAGTTTGAGTTTGAGTTAGAGTTTATTCAACCACGTGACAAGTACTTGAAAATACACTGTATACGTGGTTTGGTGCGAAGGGAAAAAAGCTGCATTTCACAGCTTGACTGGCCCCTTCACCGAGAAAAAAATCGAAACTACAAATTTACAAATATTACAAAAATTACAGGCAGCGGAAAGCGACATCACTAAAAGAAACACGCATGTGGTCTATGACAGCAATTAATAGAATGACAACTCTAATATACATACAAAAATAATCATAAGAAAGCAAGGCATGAAAGAATAAAAACTGAATAACCATTACAGAAACTACCCAACATTCATTTACAACACAATCAGCACATCAATTTAACATTTCAGTTTTAGACAATATACGCAGATTATCAGTTGTTAGTTTCCATTTGTTCATCACACTTGGAAGGCGGTACCGTAGTGTTTCAAATCCATAGTTTGTGCGAGGACAAGGTACGTGCCAAGTCTCCATACACCGAGTAACGCGACTGGCAGGATTTGGTTGCAAGGTGGACAAGGTGCGTAAAAAGGTACTTCCTCTGCGTGTTTCTGATTTAAAAGCTGACAGAAGCTTGTATTCGTAATAACATGTAAGTCTTAAAATTCTATATTTTGCAAATATTGAAGCAGTGTGTGCATTATAGGATACACGTTCAATGCACCGCAAGGCATTTTTTTGTAACACGACCAGGTTCTTTAGAGATGCTTTAGAGCCTGTAGACCAGACCAGATGACAGTAGCGTAAATGTGAAGAAAAAAGAGCACTGTACTTTAATATTTTTTTGTTTCACAGGCAAGTATGTTCTGGCATCGACGCAACACACCTAAAACTTTACAAAGTTTGTGACTAATGTGTTTGGCATGGTAATTCTATGCCATGTGTTCGTGAAAATGGACACCGAGAGTTTTAACTGTTTGACAAAGTTTAATTTCCACGTTATTAAGTATTAGTTTGTGAGACGTTTCAATTGAGCTGGCATTCGCACGGAACAGTACAGCCTTGATTTTATAGCAAATAATGTGTAAAGAATTTACCACAGTCCAGACATATAGATTATTTAGTCTTTCATTAGCACAAACAATGATGTCATCAGCCGTTTCCCGAGAAAAAAAGTATACTAGTATCGTCCGCGTAGATTACATATTCTACAGAGCTGTCAAAACGTACAATATCGTTGATAAAAATATTAAATATTAGGGGTCCCAAAATGCTACCTTGAGGTACACCATTCTTAACGTTCATGGATGATGATAGCTCTCGATTGATTGATACATATTGTTTCCTATTAGATTAGTAGCTTCTTATTAAAGCTAAAACGGCACCGCGAACTCCAAAACAGTCAAGTTTTTCTAGCATATTATCATGGTTTATTTTTCCGAAAGCTTTCGAGAAATCTAGAAATATTCCTAGGGTAAGTTTTTTTGCTTCTGTATTTCTAGAATCAGTTCCTTTTGGTATAGTAAGGCACTTTCGGTTGAGAGGCCTGATTGAAAACCGAAATGTGATGTAATAATGTTGTGTTTATTAAAGAAATTAGGTAACCGAATGAAAATAAGTTTTTCACACACCTTAGAGAAAACTGGTAAAATCGATATTGGTCTGTAGTTTCCTAAATTGCTTTTGTCCCCACCCTTATATATACCCGTTACTTTAGCGTTTTTCATTCTCTGAGGAAACAGTCCAGTGGTAAACACAAGATTATAAATATGTAATAAGAAGGCGCATATGAGATCTAAAATGTATATTATAGGTTCTAATTTTAAGCCATCTATGTCCTCGCTTTTACTCAATTTGAAATTCCGGAAAATGCTGATGACCTCTTGCGCGTCTGTAGGATTAGCAAACACAGAATTATTTAAAGCAGGAGGCAAATAACCTGATGAATCACAATTATGACTACTGTTGACAAGTGAGGTAAGGTACTCGTTAAATTTGTTTGCTAGTACTGCGCCCTTGTATATTTTATTTTCGATCACCAGCTCACTTATATCATTAGACACTTGTTTGGTAGATATAATAGCATTAAGTTTGTTTCATAATTGCTTAGAATCGGCGACACCGTCAAACATCTTGAAGGGATAATCGCGTTGAGCTTGTTTTTGTAGTTTAGTGAGTTTATTTCTGTATACTTTAAAAGCTTTAAATTTATCCATGTCTCGCTTTATCAGAAACTCTTGGCACAACCTATTTTTTTCTTTTATGATATTGAGTATTGCGGAAGAAATCCAAGGTTTGCGCGCCCGTCTTGGTGTCTTTAAAGCTTTGTAAGTAAAATGTTTTTATACACAGAACATAGAGTATCAATAAAACAATCATAAGCAAGATCAGCAGAACTATACAGAACTATTTCATTATGGTTCTCAACTTTTAATGTTCCTGACGGCTGGAAGAGGCAAAAACGGTATTAACCTTGGCCCACATGAGTGCAGTCACCTGTTTTTGTGGGCTTCGTCGAGTGTAGCAGTCTTGGAACTTTCAATCACTGTAGAGTAATCGTTGTAGTAAAACCTAACAACCTGTCTGCTTTCCAGCCTCCCTCTTTCTGCGTATTCAGAGTTATGCAAAATGTGGTAAATTGTGAAGCCCGATGATAAAGACGCGGTACTGGCAATTTTGCAATTACGATACGAGCAATTTTAAAAATGAGTATTTACGTAACGTGTTGTGATATCCTTTTAATAAGATTCATATTTTTTTCTAAACATATATACTTGCCTTAGCCAAAAAATGGGGCTGTGTTTGGTGCACACTAGTCAACAAAGTAAAAAATATTGGCAATACGCAATGGTATAAAACAACTATTAACTGGAAGCCAAGGCTATATTCCTCTATACAGGTAGAGAGATCGCGTGGTATACCCTTGTCACACTGGAGGTGTTCATGTCATTAGGTGCGCACATCAGTCTTTGCAGTGAACAACATTTGATCCGTGGTTGTGATATATAAAAAAAGTTATATCATTCGTTCATCATCAAACTGTCAATTATTCAGAAGAAAATGGCCAGAAAGCAGGCGATAGGTAGTTGTAGAGCTGTAAAAGTGAAGCTATTTACTTTTGAAGACGTGCAGCAAGTTGCTTCTCGAAATAAAGAAGCATTGCAATTTGATATCTCAGAAATATAGCCACTATAAACTAAGAAGACCCGCTTACCCGGTAGCCACAATCTATTGAATAAACACAAGGATAAAACACAAGCAACACGGCTGGCATGGCAGAGCCGCTCAACAATACGAAGTCACAACAAGTCATGCATTTAGTTCTTTTGTTTTTTGTTGAGCAAAAATGTGCACAAGTCAGAAGAGACTTGATCGTTAGGTAAAATAAAAAAAAGGATGCACGCATACTTATACACAACAGCTTGTTTACATTGTGCCAGACAACGTCGGGAGCCAGACGCCACTGAGATGGAGAATAAAATCATTTTGTGACAGCCTTTCATGCACCTGTTTTTGTTAAAATAAGAGATTCCTTAAAAAATAAACATTATTAACGGGTTTGTTGTGAATGTGGGTCGAGTTGAGACTGCTGAGTGCCAACAAGCAAGTAGTGTCTGTGGTAAAATATATACATTCCGTATGACTGCTACGGCGAATGTGTTTCATGAACTCATTTTTTTGCTTTAGTCAGTGAATTTTATTAAAGCTGTATATTACTGTGTAGTAGCTACATATTGTAATTGGATGCTAATGTCATTCCCCTTAAATGGCATTAAAACGTCCAATGTGATGGGGGTATTCGCTCTGTAGCAGCAACTCTGCGGCAAAATATTTTGATAAACTGCAGTTGCAGATGTTTTGGTTTATAATGATAGCCCAGACTGCAGGAGTGATACTCGTATGTTGTTTTCAAAAAAATTTGATGCACACTTTCTTAATGCAGCTGTTGCAGGTTATCTTGGCAGTCTCCTTAGCCTTGTGGACGAGCTCGTGCACAATGGCAGTTTTGGATCAGATCTGTCAACTTTGCCTCGCCACCAACGCCACTTACAAGCTCTTTTCCACTCGTGGACAAGTCTGTACTAGTGCGTGACCACCTATCAAAGTTTTCATATTGTCGTGAACCACACGGGCGCACAAATGGTGCCAGTGATGACAGTGCATAGTTTGGTTATGCATACTTTAAGTGAAGGTGGTCCTTTTCATCTCTTATCTAAGGGTTAAAGCCTTAGCTGTCTCATCAAAAGCAAAATTTCAGCATTGGCGTCTCACGTCCTCACATATGAGGAGAAAATGAAGCAAAAAAATCATAACATGAGGACACATAATGACCTTACAAATCTTAGAGTGACGCCATGTGATATTGACGAATTTCAGCAACGAGCGACGACACAATACACAAGGTACTACAGTTTCCTACTTCATAAAGATTGCCGAGATCAGCGAGTACTGTGCAGTGCAACATGACCAGTTTCAAGCCACGTCAGCCGCAACACCTATTGACGTGAGCAGAGATTTATTATCAGTGCAGAGACAGCGTAAAATAGATCGTTTTCATTAGTTTAATGACTTTTTCTCATCGATCTCGAGGGCTAATCAAATGCCACTGACTAAGCACCGCATAATAACGAAGGAGATGGCAAGGCCAATACGACAAACCCCATACAACGTAGCACCGACAGAGCATGAAGAAATCAAAGAACAAGTGAAGAAAATGCTCCATGATGACGTCATCCGGCCGTCAAGAAGCCCTTCGGCATCGCCAGTAGTGCTGGATAAAAAGAAAGATGGATGCTTGCGCTTTTGCATCGACTACCACAGGCTGAAACATCTGACAAAATAAGAGGTATACCCATTAACACGAATCGACGATTCACTCGACAGGCTTAGGCATGCACGCTACTTCTCATCAATGAACCTTAAAAGTGGGTATTGGCAAAGTTAGATGAATGAGCGGGATAGAGAAAAACGGCTAGAAAAAACCAACCAGAAATCGTGCACGTGTGAATGAAGCCATATTGGTTGGACTGAATTTCAATTGGTTGCTATCAAATTCATTCCATCAAGCTTGTGGGGATACATGGACTTTTTTTAATCAACCTCACACTTTTGTACAAGTGTCGCTATTGTTTCGTCATTTCCTGCTTTGTGCACATATGAAGTCGTCAGTAACTATACTATAACATGTTACACGTATTCTCACATCATGTGATGGCCAGAAAAAGACTTGCTATCAGATTCAAAATGTCAACACTAGTGCATAAAAACTGCACAATGTGCCATGAAAGCCATTACAGTAAATAATAATTATACAAAATGAGTGTAGCATCTCCAAAGTCTGATTGCGAAAAAAATGTAGGGGTTTGCGGAGTGTAGAACCAGTATATATCATCACCTGGCAAGAAGCATTCAGTGTGTGCCTCAAAAAGCCTGTTTTTTTATTAACTTGTGGACAGATTATTGATCAAAGATGCATTACGGTGCACCAAGATCTATGACAAGCAAGCCGGGGTATCTCATTACATTGTAACTATGTTAATACATTTTATTGCATACCATATCCCAGTGCCGATGTTTCGGATATCAGCAATAGAAGCTGGGCAATGTTTCATTGAATTTGAATTGTACATTTCTTTGTATAGTGCATTCTTCAATGCATTATTTTGAAAACTCATGATGAAGCGCCTACTGTATTGTTCGTTATTAGGCAGTGCATAAGATAAACTTCATCTGATCTTAAGTAGCTTTTTAATGGAGTAAAAGTGAAGCATAATTACTGTGTCTAAAGGCTGAAAACATAGTCTACAATTCATAGTTAAAGGGAACACTGAAATGTGTATGTTTCCTAATGTCAGCCTCCTAACTGCAAATGAATGTGGAACATTTGTTGTGCCACGAGCAATTCTGTCAAAGGGAGTTGTAGGACTGTTAACCACCTAGCCTTACGCAAAATTTGTGTCACTGTGCTTTTTAACTAGAGCAAACATGTCCTGCACACGGAAGTTTTCTTTAAAAGTGGACACAACTGTACTACTACCTGGCATCGTATTTCTGCCTTCAAGACCTTATCACCTCACGTGTGTGCCAACCTAAAGCATAATACGACGGCCATCTCATCAGAATAGAATTTCAAGCCATCAGCGATACCATAAAAGGTGTATGTCATTAGTTCTGCTGATAACACACCTTTATTTTTCTTCACTCTTGCTGAATGTCTGGCTACCAGGAATGCAGGGCTGTACTACTCATGGCCAGTATGCCTTGCACTTTCTGAACACCTGGTGCAGAATGTGTACAGGACACATTTGCATGGTTACTGTTCTTCTTCTCTTCTCAAGTTGTTCTTTTCCTTACCTTGTTCTATATGATTGTCATGCATATCGATATTTAGTAAACTAATACTTTTCTTGTGAAATATGGTTGACTGTGACCCAAAGCAGTAATTTAATCGTCATACTGGGTATTTGAATCCAGCGTACCATTCCGAAGGAAAAGCATTTCTCATCTCGCTCACCACGCTGCTTGGCAGCACCTTCCGATTTCGCCGGCCTAGCCACACCCATATCCATCTGAGAAACTGTCTGTATGCTGTGTACCTGTACCTGCTAAAAATGGAAAAGGGTAAATCAGCAAGTATTTTGTTAGTTGCCTAGTCTCCCAAAAATAAATGTCAACAGCAGCTATTTGCAAGTGAGATAATGACTGTTTCTATGTACAAACAATAGATAGCTTAATGTTTCTTTGCAACGTCTTTCTTGCAAATGCCTACTGCAATTCCACCGAATGTATGCTCGATTGGCATTGACATATCTGTTGAATTGTGTTTTTAGTCTGTAGCCAGCTCCCGGCAAGAAGTACACTTCAAAAGGAATACGTGTATCTTGCCCCTATTACCCGCACTTTATGACTGTTGCACATGAAGTGCTTTCTCTGTCTTTCACGTATATAAACACCATAGTGTTTACCTGGAGCAGTTGTTACATGTCACAAAAAACAAGAAATGGCATGAAATGCACAACAGTTACAGAGATGGACAAAGTTCTTACTGAAGAAAATGGTTTGTAAGTAAGCACATAATTTCCTGTCATTGTACTGTGTCTCATGCTTTCTGTCTCTTTTTTCATCATATAAACACATTTTTAGGGTTAAGCACTATATAAACTTACCCTGTACAGTAGCAGTATAGCCCGCACTTTTTCTATTGGGTAGAGAAAGGAGTGGCTCTGGAGTTTTTTTTTTATGCTTGTTGTACATGCATTTCGTTTTATGCATGTTCGTATATGCGTTTTCGTTCATGCACACCACTCTAGTTACGGCACACTGTGTAGTCCTACAAGCAGCGATTGTTGCAGAAGAACCGGCACAAACCGTATGAAATAACAGCTTATGCTGCACGTCATATTTCACACATGCACAAGGCTGTTTACATCCTTGTACGTACGTGTGTATATCGGGTGCATCGACAAGAGAAGGCCTATCTTCCATTAGTGCATAATAAGCCACCTGCAAGGCGTAAATATTAAGGCGTACGGGTTCAAAACCGGGGTGACTTGTTATGCATTTCACCCCCTTTGGCACATGGGCAGCAACTTTTGGAACCTCGCGGCAGCAAACAGATTCTTGCTCATTGCCCATTGGCCGACATCGACCGCACGTGCACCTGCCGTAAATATACATTTCTATTTATCTTATACAAACTGATACGTAGGTCACACAGCCAGCCCCGCCGTGGTGGTCTAGTGGCTAAGGTACTGCTGCTGACCCGCAGGTCGCGGGTTCGAATCCCGGCTTTGGCGGCTGCATTTCCGATGGAGGCGGAAATGTTGTAGGCCCGTGTGCTCAGGTTTGGGTGCACGTTAAAGAACCCCAGTTGGTCGAAATTTCCGGAGCCTTCCACTACGGCGTCTCTCATAATCATATGGTGGTTTTGGGACGTTAAACCCCACATATCAATCAATCAGGTCACACAGCCAGTCAAATTCAGAATAATATGACATGTGGGGCGCGCACTACCACATGCATGTGCGCGTGCTCGGAATATTCGTTTGGCCCCTCGTGAACGGCGAAGTAAATATTTATGTAGCAAGTATTGGTAGCGCAAGTACACGATTCTTGCAACAGCGCATAACAATAATATTTGGAAGGGCAGGCGCCGAACGCCTACAGCGGAACGATGCAAAAAACAAAACATGCAATATATTGCTTCAATGAAAACCCTGGCTGTCATATAAAGTGTGCTGAGGTAATATTTATTGGCAAAAATGCCCACGATTTAAATGTGGTCGACGCGAACCGACAAGAGCTTGCATCCGCCACCGTCCGGGTGCGGAGCTCCGAGTCTGCCAAAGAAGCAGCGATCGCCCTTGCCACTACGACTGCTGAGGACGCAGTCGAAGTTTTCACAGATTCCCAATCCGCTGTCCGCAATTACACGCAGGGCCGAATCTCCGCCGAAGCTCTCAAAATTCTGAGAGAAAGAGCCGAAGATCCACTTCCTTACAGCTGCGTGGTATGGGTGCCGGGGCACGAGGGGCTCGAAGGAAGTTAAGTGGCTCACGCCGCGGCTCGCGGTCACGTCAGCCGGGCCTTCCTCAGCGCCTCGCTTGACCCGTGGTTAGCCAGTGCTGCAGAAGAAGTGGAGACCGTACCACCAACATACAACACCATCTTACAACACTATCATCCAGCTCGCAGGGTGTACCCGCCACCTCACCCCAAGCTGACTAAAGAGGCCACAGTATTTCGGAGACTTCAAGCTAACACTTAGACACACGGCATTCTACTGCATAGAGTCTACCCAAAGCTATACGCCTACAACTGCCCATTATGCGACGTGCCAGACTTACTTGTCCACCTACTACGCGAGTGCCCGTGGCGCCACGAGGAAGGCAATACCAAGTCCGCAACGACTGCACGTATCGACCCCCTAACCGAGACGTGGGAGGCCAAGATTGCCGCATGCGACCTAGACGACCAACGAGGACTTGTCGCCAGGGCCCGGGAGGCGATTGCAGCCAGATGATTCCTGGAATAAAAACCCTCCCACCTAGGGACTGTTTCGAAAAATAAATGCATATTTCATCATCATGCCAATTTTTTCCTGCTGAACTTCTAATTTAACTTATCACCCTCATAATGGCAGATTATTATCAATTTCTGTAGGTCGATCGTCTTTGTTGTCGGCTAATAATACTACATCATCTGCATACATCAATGCTGATACGAACTGTTTAATGTGTTTTCTTTGCTTGGCGAAGCAGAGGTTGAAGCCGAGGTGGCTCCCCTCTATTTTGGCTTCTAGTCCCTGTACATACAGCATAAATAACAAAGTTGACAAGTGACATCCCTGTCGAAGCCCGCGTTGTATCATTATAGGTGCAGAAACATGTTCTTCCCATTAAATATCTACCTTGTTACTTTCATGGATATCCTTTAGAAGATTAGTTATTCCATCTTCCACACCTAGAGTGCCCAGTATTGCCCACAAGCTTTCTTGAATAACACTATCGTAGGCAACCTTGTTATTTAGAAATGCGAGCCACAAGGGCCTGCGTTCTTTTTCCGCAACTTCAATACACTGTATCAATGAAAACAGATTGTCCTCCAACCTCCTTTGTTTACGGAACCTATATTGTAGTTCTCCCAACACCCCCTCATTCTCCACCCATGTCTGTATTCTGTCCTTTACTATCTGCATCACCAGCCTGTAAACTGCTGATGTCACTGTTATAGGAGGGTGATTGTTTATATCAGCGTTTTCCCCCTTTTCTTTATAGATCATGCTCATCCTGCTTAGTTTTCACCCATTGGGGTTTCACCATCCATTATTGCTTTGCTCGCTGTCTCTCTTATTGTTTGCTTAGGGTTTGGTCCTAGTTTCTTTATTAGCGTGATCGCTATGCCATCAAGACCTATTGACGTGCTATTAGGAATTCTTTTCTCTGACCTTTCCCACTCTCGTTGACCTAGTGGAGCCAATGAGTTGATTGGTCTATCCTCATCTGGTACGATGCATGCAGCGCTTTCTTAGTGTTTAGCTTTTTCTGTTATCATTGTTTTTATATATTCCATTGCCTCATCCCCTTCTAGTCTGACCCCTTGAAATTTATTTCAGAGCATCTGTTTTATGCTTGTCTTTTATTTATTTTTTTATTTATTTAATGCATACTGCAGACCTTCACAGGTCCAAGCAGGTGGGCACGGTACAAGTAGTAAGTACATGTTAGGCACTCAAGGCACATAGAAAAGGAAAAAGAAAAGAATTCAACATACAAATACAGTCTTATTACTCAGCGAATTGATATGGTTCCAAAACTTTGCAGCTGCTTTCTATCCTTTTTGCTTACTTCCACCATCCGCTGAGGCCTCTTTCTTCAAATCTTTTCACTGATTGAATCGGACGCTTCCCTTCTGCAGATCAAAAATATATCCCATTTTCGTTTCACATCATGTTCCAGTTCACCCCTCTGTTTACCATACCTGTGTTCTCGGGAGGCTTTCTGACTTCTTACGATGGCTCCCTTAACTTCCTCACCCCACTAGCACTTGGGTTTGTGTCTGCTTTTCCCGGTTGATTTGACTCGTGCCTTAGCAAGCTCTAACCCAAACAATCGAGTTAAATTTGTGTACGTTCACTCTGTTTTAGTATACTCGGTGATTATTTCCTCAATCTCCTTAGTTGCTATTTCTATTTGACTTTCTGAATGAATATTACCGTGTGTTTGCTTGTAATGCCGCATTTCTAATTTCATTTCTCTTCCAAAACTGAGCTTCATACGTTTGTGATCACTACCTAAGCTTCTGGACCCAATTCACATATGTTCTTAGCCCTTAGCCGATCAGACACCCTACGTGACATTATTGCGTAAGCTATCGTTGACTGAAGCCTTCCCTTCTTCCATGTTATCTGCCCTTCGCATTTATCGGTGCTGTTTCAAATGATATAAATTATGCCTTTTACACATATCCATCAGCAATCTGCCTGTTGGAACAGTATATTCATCCATATCTTCTATTTCCGCAATCATATCTCCTAATATAATTACCTCGCTTGCTTCTCCTAGTTTGTTAATGTCATTTCCTATGCACTGCATCATTTGTTGATTTTCCTCTGCATCCTTTGCCCCTGTCCACAAGTATACATATTCCAGGAGCGTCATTTGCCCTGCCACTTTGCTTTTTAGGGATAAATGTTCGTCGCACTCCAGCTTGACCCTTTGCCAGTTTGTACTTTTATGAATGAATGCCCCAATACCACCCCTTTTTCTGCTGCCTTCCGTTCTATTACGATATTCCCAAGTGTAGTACGGATTGTTAGGAGGTTGTTTCATGACCTTAAGATGTGTTCCTACAAAACCATACGCCGTCAGCTTCTCCTCTCTTAGCTGTTCTTCTATCTCTTGCCACTACGGGCTATTCTTGCCACCCTGCATGTTTAGATACCCATGTCTGAATTAGCTCGGCACTCGTTGCAGCGTCAATTTTTGCCCCGGACTCTACGTGTCTTAGATATTGGTGCCACTTTGGAGTCATATCTGTCTATACCTCCTGTCAAAGAGTCCCTCTAGCTGTTTTCTTCGTTACTAGCTATCCTGTACCCAAAAGGGCCCACGTGCCTCACAAAAAAACTACTGTGCATCCTGCAAGCCACCAACCCACATCATGACATAGCCTCCCATCGAATTCAATTTTGTCTTCGTTGAAAACCACCCCACCTATGCACCTCTCTGTTTATTTTCACCACCTCAAAGCCTTTCTCTCGACTCACCCGCCGTATCTCTTGGTTTGCGTCGACAACCGTTCTGTGCAGATTCTGTCACGCACCAATACCTTCGGTATTGTGCATATCACTACCTGTACTTAAGGAGAAATGACGCGCATGTAATCGACTCCTTTCGCCGGTGTGGTCGCTGTTCCTGCCATATCTTCATTTAAATCATCGTTAAAACTGCCTGCAACTATTATGATGTTCTGTCCATCAGCTGTAGTTTTGAGTTTTGAGCTCGCTCTCCGCATGACTGCTTCCAGCATGCATTCTGAGAACGTCACTACTGGAACCCTCTTGCTACCTTTTACCCTCTCTTTGATTGCTTCTGCGCATAGATTTGAATTCGAGCCCCTGGCGATGATTATGTGCTGTGAAGTTTCAGCTGGAGCGTCCTGCACCTGGGGGTTACATGCATCTGTGACACCGGCTGCTTTGTCCTCACCCAGCCCCACCACTACTTCGCTGAAGCTGGATCTTGCAACTATTGTACCAGGTTCTGGTTGCCAGTGCCCTACCATTCTCTCCGTCGCCTGCTCCCGTTGTTCACCTTCACTAGTGCCTCCTTGGCGGACTTGAGCCTTTCGCCCATAGGATTCGTTTTCTCTTGCTCTGTTGCCAACACAGTCTCAAGCTTCGTGATTCTCATCAGCAGTTAACTCTGGGCAACCATCATTTTCTCCATTCTTTTTCCTCGGCCTCACAATGCCTACACTTGACGTTAGCCTCCTTTCCATTCGCGTCTGCATTTGTGTCCAATTTGAAACTCACCCCGTATCCTGGACAATTTACAGCTTTTTAAACTATGTTTTTTGACATCAATTGTTCTTAAAAATTGTCCCACTCAATAATTAAAAAAAACATAGTGTACAATAAACCAAGCCCTTCGAAAAAAAGTCTAAGCCCTACTACAAGAATTTGTGTCTTCCGTTTCACAACTGTTTCACAACTGTTTTGCGTCGACCTCGAAAGTTAGCCGGACACCTTTGACGATGGACCAAAGCATCACAGAGGACACAGTGAGGCCATTCCATCAAAATACGTTCCTTTTGCTATCAAAGGAACAATAAACGATACAAATAAAGCTAGCCAAATGCTTGAAAATGACATGATTCAACCGTTCGAGAGCCCTTGGTGGGACCTGTTGTTCTAATCAAAAAGAAGAAGGATGGCAGCCTGCGTTATTGTGTAGACAACCGAAAGCTAAATTATTCCCTCGATAGGCTTCAATACGCACGTTACTTTCCTTCCATGGACTTGAAGAGAGGATATTAGCAAAGTGAAGTCGATCTCAGACACAGTAAAAAAACCCTTTCGTGACGACAGGTTTAGTTTGTGAATTGAAGGTCCTACCCATGGCTTGTGCTCTGGGCCAGCTACGCTTCAGCGTCTCATAAATACCGTGTTCTCGGAACCAAACTGCAAAACCTACCTAGTATATAATTTGACGACAGTATTGTGTTTTCTGCAACGTTTTACCAACGGCTTGAACAGTTTCGGGTGGTTTTTGCAAGCCATACGAGCCGCAGACGTGACGCTAAAGCAGGAGAAGTGTCACTTCTGTTTTTATTAACTGGAGTTTCCTGGGCATGTCATCACTTACGCAGGAGTTCGTCCAGATCCTGAGAAAGTTGCCGCCGTCACAGAGTCCCCTACACCATAAGATGAAAAAACCAGTCAGACATTTTCTGATCCTCTGGGCGTATTATCGGCCATTTATACCAGACTTTGCAAGCATGGCGTCACGCTTATGATGCCTCATGAGGCCTGAGGTTGTATTTGTTTAGAGTGAAGAACAAGAAAAGAGGCTGATTTCAATCAATTGCAGCAATATCTACACACTACCCCAGTTCTTGCTCATTTTGAAGAGATTGCCTTTACAATTCAAAATAGAACCAGCAATGAGAGCCTCGAAGCAGTGCTTGCGCAGCGCCAGGAGGACGAGGAAAGAGTGGTCGTAAAAGCAGAACTCTGTCACGCACAGAAGCGAATTCTTTGACAAGTGAAAAAAATTCTACGCTGTGGTATGCACAGTTATGAAATCTTGCCCTTGTACGGCCACCCATTCAAGGTTATTCATGGCACCATTCGCTGTGTTGATTGGCAAGTTTTAAAGATTCTTCCGGGCAGTTTGGTTGCTATAGACCATAGAAATTTGATATATACGATTGTGTACAATACGGGAAAAGAACAAGCGGACGCCGACTGCATGTCTCGATCACCAATAGTGTCGCCTGCTTCTCTTATAGAAGAGAAAGCATTCCTCGGAACGATCGAAATGTCAACCATCGCAGACGAACGACATCACAATCCTGAGCTACTTGGCTTGAATATTTATATGTAAGAACGAAAGCAGAACGCGCCATGAGTGTTTGCAAGAAAATTGTCATTATCTTTGGGAAACAATGTTCATTACAAAATTAACTTCTCGTCAGATGGGCCCACCTGTCGCCTTGTCGTCCTTACCACTCTTCGCTCTAAAATATATCTAGCGTGCCGCTACGAGGTCACCTCTGGACAATCTGGCTACCCACGTACACTGGGCATAGTTCGGGAAATGTGTTACTGGCCTTGACACGCCGCTATCGTGAAACGTCACGTTCACACCTGCCTCAATTGCCAGCGGCACGAGTTAGCTCTGCCGGAACAAGCTTGTTCTTTACACCAAATCAAGGTTCCGCCAAACCCATTCACTCACATTGAATTGCACCTTCCGCGTCCACAACCTACCTCTAGTCATGGTAACGGCTGGGTAATAGTGATGACCGAATATTCGCTACGCCGAGACAAAAGCAGCCCATAGATGCACAGCAGAAGATACGGCCCGATTATTCATAGAGAACATTGCATCGAGACACGGTGCGCCTTTGATAGATATAACATATCAACAAACCGCATTCACGAAAGATAGGATGAGACACTTCTTTACGAAACGTTTGCACATAACACTGCTAAACAAAAACCCACACGGATTACTCCATTCAGTCTTGTTAAGGGACGAGAAGTAGGAATGATTTTGGAGGTGATGTTGGCACCCGAATGCGTAGACAGTGAAACGAGTGCCGACGTGTTCACTCAGCGCGCATAAGAAGCCAGGCAGTTCGCACGTGTGGGAACATACCAAGAGCAAGAGTACAACGCAGGTTGCTATAACCTATGTCATACACCTGTAACATATGAAACCGGGGACAGCGTAAGGATTTGGATGCCTGTACGAAGACGGGGACTGTCCGAAAAAAATTGTGAGAACCCCCGTACAAAGGAAATCAATATCTGAAGCACGAATGTGGATGCTTATTATGTTCGTTTAAAATCAGCACAACGTTAAGAGGCTGAGGTAAATAATGCTGTACATGGCTTCAATGTGATGATTATCATGACTGAATGTGTCATTTTTCTTGGTCATCTGTATACGTCACCTAATACGAAACTCAGTATATGTGGAGCTAGCGATATAGCCGCGAGCGTGCTATGAGCGTAGTATCTAGTGAAGTTTTACATGACACGCATGCCATGATTATCATGTGTGGACGTGTCGTTTACCCTCATCGTCGATTCACGACACGTATTACAAAATTTGGTATATATGAAGCTAGTGAAATGGCCACAAGCACGCTATGAGCTTAGCATGTAGTTAGGCTTTACATGAAAGGCATAGTGAAACTGCCACGAGCCGATCATGAAGGACACAATAAACTCCGACGTCACGTTGATGCGCGTGCACGCTGGATGCAGCGACGCTATGCTACCGAAACGCGAGCACTCAATCCACGATGACATCGAGCTACAAGCGGCAGCACGGCGCGTAAAAGTGTGGATAGGTGGTTGGTGGCGCGCATACAAGTACACGCAGTGGCGTTTCGTTGCGTGTGGTCAGAGCCGATTGCATGCGATGGAGCCAACAAAGGGCTAGTTAATAGAACAACTAAATAGATAGATGTTTGGGGTTTAACGTCCCAAACCCACCATATGATTATGAGAGGTGCTGTAGTGGAGGGCTCCGGAAATTTCGACCACCTAGGGTTCTTTAACGTGCACGCAAATCTGACCACACGGGCCTACAACATTTCCGCTTCCATCGGAAATGCAGCCGCCGCAACCGGGATTCGAGCCTACGACCTGCGGGTCAGCAGCCGAGTACCTTAGCCACTAGACCACCGCGGCGGGGCCGTTAATAGGACAAGCATGTTTCTTGTTTTGTTTGTTTCAAGTAAAAATTACCACTGCCATCCATTGGTCACAGGTATTGCAACACAAACGCTGACAACAATATATAAAAGATTAAACTTTCAGTGTAGTGATACGACATTGTGTATAGGGCATACCGTCTGAATTATTTTCAACGTCTGGTCTCTTTAGAGCATTTTTGAAACTAAGCACAAGGTTGCGCACGGTAACTCGTGTTTTAAGTACAGTGTAAGTACCGAAGTGTCACTGTTTATGTGATAGTAATATTTACATAGAAGTAGTGGTACCACCACCAGATAAACACAACTAAGACGCATGATCAATAAAGCACAGTGCCGTAGTTCTGCTTCTACCAGCAGCGCGCAAGTGCAAGACGTCAATACTTTTTAGGGGCGAAGCTCCTTATAGCGGCACCCGTTCATCCCTCGTATTTGTAGTAGTAGTCGTAGTGTGTAACCAGTCTTACATTTTGACCTCCAAGGTGGTACCGGTGGGAGATTTCTTCTCTGCGTTGTTAAACAATAAATAATTCGCAGCGTGCGCGTTACCTAAAAGCCGAATTTTCCAGTCTCTCATTCCCCCTTAGCAGCCATTGGCATGTACATCGAGCACTATCTAACAAGAAAGGGTTGCTGCCTTATACACGCTGGGCATAACCTCCTTGGTTTTAGAAAGGTTTAGGGAGCGTTGGGCCGCTGTGCTATGAATACAGTGATTATACTATATACCACGAACTCGAGGTGGTTAACGGTTGAAAGTAGACACGAAGCGCAAGCCGTAAGAAAGTGTGCGTGTGCCACCTCTCATTTAGTCCTTGCAATGTCCGCTTGATGGCGGTGCATATGCGTAATATATGATAAAAAGAAGCGAGATGGTGGTACTTGGAGTGTTTAGTAGATGTAGGAAGGGAGACACAGACAGATGCATGGACGGACTCACGGATGGCTACACCGACGGATGGACGCATAGAGAGATGCCGGGGCGGATGCATGAACAAACGCAGAGACGGACGCAGAGATGGACGCGCTGACGCATGAACATACGCACGCACGGACGGGCGATTGGACGCACGGATGGTCACACAGACGTACACACGAACGGACGGAAGCAAGAACGAATGGACGGACGGATGCTTCGCCCCACTCTCCATCATTCACTCCGTGGATATGCTGCCATGTCTTTACAACCGATTCGCCGCTATAACGTGCTGCATTCGCACAGCATTTCATAGTTCTCATGTTTGGGAGGATGCCAAGAGCATTTTACAATGTTCTTGAAACAGAAAGCAGCACTCACTCTGTAATTATGATGGTGAATGGGGGGTACGACGAAAATAAACGGCACTTTGGAAAACTGCACTTGCCGATTTATTGCACTTGCCGAATTGGGAGCAGAGGAAGACCAAATGCATTCGTACGTTGTTTCAGGCATACGTACGAATGACATATGTTGTCAGGCATACGTTGCTTCAGGAATACGTCGTCTCAGGCATACTCGAGCTGACATCAACGGACAAACCACACTTTTAGAACGTGCAGGACGTACGTGCACAAAGAAACACGACATCGCTAGCAGACGACGCAAGGAGCAATCCACACATTACCATTTCGGCCATTTGCCACCAGACGGCGACTCTGCTCGATCTCGCAGCCAATAGTCTCAAGCCAGGCGCGACCGGCGCTGCCAACGTCTCTCGGCGCAGCCCAGCGGCAACCAGCACGAAATGCGACATGCTGCATTTCGTGCTGATGACGTTACCCAAACAGCACTGCGTCCGCCTCTCTTTGTGATGAAGGAACCCCGGATGCAGACAAACGCGCATGCTTCAAAGCAACACAGCGTGGCGTGCGCCTGCAAAATATATGGCAGGGAGATCGGCGCCTGGCGTAGCATCGCCGGCGTGATGCGACAAAACGAACGCTGGCGCGCACGCGCACCGAGTCATGTTGAAGTATATTGGCGCCTTGAGTGAGGCATGTAGTCTTACACGACACGCATCTGATGATCATCATGTTTGCACCAGTCATATACCTTCGTCATCCATTAACGACCCGTAATACAAGACGTTGTACATGCGAAGTTAGGGAAATTCCGCGAGCACATCATGAGTGTGGCATGTAGTCATATTTTTGTCGCTTGTGTTCACCATGCCGTCACGTCTTAACATACGAGTTTGTTCAACATGTCATATCAACGAAACCACCGCAAGAGCAGCAAGACCGTGAATTGTAAATTGTGACATTCATGACGTACAAGTCTTGATTTTCATGTTATGACTAGGCATTTGTGCTCGTCATACGTCATGTTATGGCGTAGGAAGTTTGGTATCAATACAAATATGGAAACGGCCAGCAGAGCTCAATGTCGTAGGTGGCTAGATAGATAGATAGATAGATAGATAGATAGATAGATAGATAGATAGATAGATAGATAGATAGATAGATAGATAGATAGATAGATAGATAGATAGATAGATAGATAGATAGATAGATAGATAGATAGATAGATAGATAGATAGATAAACACGCCCAAAGTTCCCGAAGTTCACTAAGAAGTTCTTCGCATTTAGATGTTGCTCAGGAGATACTTCAGACCTTATCGAGTGCTGTGATGACACAGTGACGTCAGCTATGAGTTCGCCTTGAATAGCCTCCACTGTATACAAGGTGTCACCAGCACTGACATGAACATGTGGAGGTAGTACGCATGAAAGCCTACTGTCACTTGTACAAATTGATTTTGTGCACTAATGACTGAATCGGCTGTACTGTCGAGGCGATGCTCTTTTAGGCGGTGGCAAATGACGCATCTCTATTGGGCAGACAATGAAGACGATGTGAACTCCGACATTCTCGTGGAACTGAACAATGACCGAAAAAGACCACGTGTTTGTGTTTAGGTTTGTGTTTCGGATGCTGCAAAAACGGGCTACATGCTTTTGGAGTAAACGTCAAAGTGTTCTGTTTACAGTGAGTCGCTACAGTATCAAATGGAGTGAATATAAAGGAGGCAATAAATAAAGAAGGCTTGTACCTAATAATAATTATAAGTTTAACAGTATCAGTCGAAATAATGAGAATCCACTTATTTTTATTGTACTAATACGTTAGTTGAAGAAGATTTCTTTTTCTCTTATGAAGTATATTCACAATATTGACTTTTACAAAATAAGGTGCTAAGCTGGGTACAAATTTTTATTGCAGACATTTCTATATATCATCACTCCGCTTTCGAATCAATTTGTAGCTTTTGAGGTGTGTCACACCTGGAATGAAACGAGAAATTCATCGTAAATAATCAAACAATCAGTCACGAGCATAAACTACAATCTGACTGTCCATGTAAATGTGGGTATTTTTTTTTATTTTCAACACTCATTGCTGATACTTCTATAATAGTTGAACATTTTCGGGATTCGCAATCTGTACATAAGGTATGAAGCCGCAAAAGTAATCAAAGGCAGAATGGACAAGATTTGAGACTTCCGCAGTTACAACCTGCATATGTAATAGTTAGCGAAGAACATTTGTTTTTTAGTGATAATTTTTTCGTCCGGCTTTGTTTTGCTTCAAACATTGCAATGTACGCAAATTTAGATGTAATGCTGCTGAACAATACTCTAGGGTGCGCCTTATTTGCCCACAATAACTGAGAGACGAACACAATCTTAATTTACATCTCATTTGGTCTATTGAAAATCTGCCCGCAATACTCCCCTCCAAAACCTTTCTGAACCTAACATATCTTGGCAATGCATCCAAAATTAGAGGTATTCTTTTTTTACTTTTTTTTCTTTGTTCAATACTGCAGATCTTATACAAGCCCAAGCAGCGTGGGGAAAGAAAAAAAACAACAACAAAATGAAGCAAACACAAATATGGGTAGTACAATTAGCAATGAACCCAATGTGACTAAATGATACAATGAATCATTCCAGTCTGTTACGGTCATGGGAAAAAAGAAAATTTGAGTAAATAAGTGCTCGTAAAATAGGGTGTGAAAGAATTAGGATGATGGGGGCGAGTAAGTCTTGATGCTGAAGAAGAAAGATAGGGTGAGGGGTTAATTGCTAGTTTGTGATTCCAAAGGAGGTAAAGAAATTCTAAATGTGCCGCTTTCTGTCTCCGTGCAAGGCATAGCATGTTGTTAGCGTGCATTAGTTCAGTGGATGAGTCATACGGAGAAAATTTGGAATAAATACACCTCACTGCTTTTCTTTGCACATTCTCTTGGTAAGTATCGATAGCTTTAGTAAAGGTGTTCACACTACACATGCATATTCAAGTTTCAGCCTACTTATAGTGTAATAAGCAAATAATTTTACAATTTTACAAATAGAGGAGTGTGTGTGAGCTTATGTCTTAGAACATATATTTTGAGGTATGCAGAATGACAAATACTATTTATATGTGTATTTCACGACAGGGTTTCACTAAGAGTTACACCAAAGTACTTGTATACCGTTTCCTCATGCAATGGTACTGAGCCTTCCCTGTATTTAATGGAAAGGGGAGCTTTTCGGCGAGAAAAACGAACATAAACTGCCTTATGAATAATAAATTTCATGTCCCTTATGATACACCAATCGGCAATGTTAGCAAGAGAATAGTTAAGGTGCTGCTGATTGTTAAGCGAAGTAATTTATTTGAAAACACGCAGTCATCTGCAAACAATCTAATTTCAATGCTAGGATCAAGGACAGTAACGATTTCAATAACATGCAGCAGAAACAGCAATGGCCCTAATGCTCGCTCTTGGAGGACCCCGCAGTCACCCGGAAGATAGCCAGACCGCTGCTCACTAACTTCAACTCACTGTGATTGATTAGTCAGATAACTTTTAATTGATGTGATCGAAATTTCCGAACGTTAAATTTTTCTGAGTTTAGAATTATTTTGTTGTGCGGAGCCCTATCAAAGGCTTTGCTAAAGTTTAGAAATATTGCAACAATTCGACCATTTTTTATGGCAACACAAAGCGAGCCAATGGACAACTGTAACTAATTGGGTAACTGTTGAGTAGCCTTTTCTGAACCAATGTTGTTAATTAGACAAGACAGGATGTTCATCGAAAAATTCATTTATTTGATTGGCAATAATGTGCTCCATAAGTTTACAACATGATGTTGTAAGAGATATCGGTCGATACTTTTCCAATCAAAAGCCATAACCTTTCTTGTGTATGGGCATGACTCTGGCTACCCTCCAGTCAATCGGTAGTTTACCATGATGTAAAAACTTACGATAACGTATAACAAGAAACGTTGCGATAGACTCAGCGTATCGTTTCAGAAATATGTTAGGAAGGTTGTCAGGAACACATGAAGATTACGTTTTCAAGTTAAGTAGCATAGAATCCACGCCCAGGTAAGCAATAAAAACTGACATCAGAGGGATGAAAATTTGTGTCACAGGCTGGACAAACACCAGATTTAGTAAAAACACTCTGGAAGTTCTAATTCAAATGGCATGCGATATAACCAGGATCAGTAATACTCGAACCATTGTTTGACCGCTATTGCCTGAGCACTAAGCCACGCACCCATGCCTAGTAAAAGTGAACCAAAAGAAATGTCTATACATGTATTCTGCCGACAATACGAAAAACGCCCGGCCCTCGAGGAAGGAGCAGCAAAGTCACAGTGAAGGCTAGGAGAGTGGTCTTTCAGGAATTTTTCACTGGGTGACAACTGCTGCAAGCACACTTTCTTGATACCCACTACGGCAATAATTGTAAAAAAATGTGTCTAGTAGGCCGGCATTCGCTAATGCTGGTTTTAGTCATCCCTCTGAAAAGCGTGGTATCCGCTTAACACTTGCAAGAGATATTGTGCCAATTGCTCATGCTGTGGCATACGACGATGTAGAATTATACCTGAAGTGTGTATCTGCCACAGTTAGTAGGTGAACCAGAACAAGCTTTTCTAATGGATTTGGGTAGTCGACGTTTCACAGGTTATGCTATTCGCATTGTGTGACGACTGCTTGTTGTCTCGTTGTTTCAAAACGCTTTTCATGTCGTATTCACGCGATTGCTTTCCCGACAACAAGCCTGTTTAAGGCAAGTTTACCAACAGGTCCCAAGGAACCGCGTCGCTCTGTGGTATAATAGTGAACGGACACCTCGCAGACCAAGATTTGAGCTCCACTGTAACATTAGTACTAGGTTTTTTTGTAATTTCTTGCGATGTGGTTATGGACACCGGCGGCAGCAGCGGACAACTTGCACGCGATCCGAATGGCGAGTTCATAGCAGCTTTTGCAGTAAAAGCAATTGGGAGTCCGTACGCTTGGTTTGGGTGCTTCACTGCACCCAAACCATTGCTGAACAAAACGCGGGCAGCTAGAAACCGCGTTAGGTCCATGTTCGGAACTTGACGGGGCCCTGCAACACTTTTTAAAAATGGTCAGAAAACGCTTCCAATTCGTAGTAGAGGCTCGCAACAACACGCGAGCCAAATATTTTAGCACACCAAGGGGACCTGCAATTCACAATAAATTATCAGTCAGCAGGATATCGCTTTCTCTTCTCTCGACAAATCATGGCATATACTCAAAAATCACACGTAGTGAGACCATCTATCAGCCATAGGCTGAATTCAACATGGCGCACTCGCTCGTTACAGAGATTACCGCGGGACGCCGCTACTTGTCCACGCGTGCGTGCTCGATCACACTGAAAAAGCCACGCATTCAAAGAAAAAAAAGAAAGCAAGTGAAGGTCATGAGGACCACGTGACGCTTTCCTGTGGCCCTGCTTTCTCTTCCTGCTTAGCTTTCAGCGCTTTCATCTGGACGAGAGAAGAGAGAATGCAATCGCAGCATGCGACAAAGCTTTTTAACTCCACTTCCACTGGACATATTTTTAAAAATTTTTGTAGCGTTGAATTTATGAGGCAATACCCTCGTCGAGCGAATTCGTTCCATGGTTACTTGGAGAAATGGTTGAGTGCCCCTTTAAAGATTTTAGATGGTTTCTACATCAATAAAACTGAATTCCTAAACTAGGCTTTCATGATCACACTATTGTGATTTGATTTTCACGGCTGGAAATTGCAGGAAACAGCAGTAATCCCCGCTTATTCAATCTGAAAACAGCGTTCCTAGGGTGAACTGGCTAACTATATTAAAGAAAGAAAAACAACACGCCAGTCATGCACCCGCCTAACTTCGCTTGCTCGCACTTCTCTAATTGGAAAGAGCTACTGAAATCATTGTGACTATAGGGCCAAAATATTCAACTTTCGCACACTCTCGTAGTGTAACCGTGAGCCCAACATTCAACAGATTTGTCCGTTTTAGCACATAAATAAATGTTTGGCAAATTTATGCATTTACACTGCTCAAGACGGCCTATTGGGCTCGAATGCCTATGTACATCACAATGGCCTGTCTTTGGCTACAGCCCATGTAATCTTTTCAAGAATTTGACGCTGTAAACATACTTATTGTTCTTGTGGATGCGTTACCAAATTTTGTTTCGCTCTTCTTCACGTATAGGAATACTGAACGCCAAACTTTTACTTTGTCGGAATCAGAACCTGTTTTTGAAAACCCTGCCGTAGTTTTTTTTTGTTTGCACGTGGAATAGGTGATAGTAAAAGGACTTTTCCAAAAACTCAGCTCAAATATTTGGAAGTGTAAAGGAAACGATGTCTTTTGTATCCTATGGAAGAGCTAGTGTCCTACGACAACCATGTAGACAATTTTTCCTGCAGCAGATACAGAATAGGCTGCTTGATAATTCCTTCTACATCGCGTATCACAACCTCCTTCTGACGACAAGTTTACGTGCTCGTTTTCTTTTTGTACATAGTATGCGGCATTCCCACTTTGTCGTACCGTTATACAACGTGTTCCCATAGAGTGAGGCCAATTTTCGATAGCGCTACACCCTATAACCTGGGGAATAATTTTTTCACACACGCAATATATCGATTTCGCCAAATTACCAGAAATAAAACGTGCACGCGCTAAGCGCATGAAACGTGAACTAAACGAGTCTATCGATCGGCACGATGCACTGCTTCGAAAATTCTACTTACCAAGAAACTATTATGCGCTTCAGACCATCATGACACGAAACGTTTGCGCAGGGGCACCGGAGTTCCAACGTTTGCCCTGGTAAAATTGGAACTGCGCCCAGAAGGCAGCCAGCTGTGAAAATAAAATATCAGTGTTAAATACACATAAATTGGACTCACTGACACCCATGGATATTTCCAAAGTAAACAAATGTTTTGGAAGTAAATATTGTTACACAAGTGTTTGTACCAGTTTCGACTAGAGGACAATGCTTGCCATAGAAGAGGTTGAAGTGTGTCGGGCTCGGAACCGACTGTGTCGCACTTGCCTGAAGGCGTATCCAACTTCAACTGAAACTGTACGCGTATTCATGAGTTTATGCGCGCAAGCATATTTCGGGACACAAAAACTCCATTGCGGAGACCCGTAGAAAAAGGCAGGAGCGGGGAAGTTCTGAAACAACACATCTGACCCAGCTTTGAAAAAAAAAAAAGCACCGAAGCTTATCTCGACCCTGAAGCAAGATTTATATACCATTGTTACGATACTGGACAGGGTGCTTTCGCAGAGTTTAAAACGATGTGTTCAACGTGTGGGCTCATACAACTAACTTCGGATGTTTTAAGTGTATTTAGCGAAAAATTTTTATTTCTTTTCACAGTGACAGTGCTACTTCAAGAGCTAAATGTGCGATGCGTTTTCTTCCACCATGAAAGCTGGGCGTTTAAGTATCCGAAGCCTTTCAATTGTCATCGCGTCTTCCGACCAGATCTAGCATGCGACCCGCGTATATGCGTACAATCGAGACCACCAGATACTACAAAGAATCGCGTCGCAATCTTCTATAATGCAACATGAAGAACACAGGCATTGGGCCTTGAGCCCACGTGTGTTTGCTGCTTGTCTGTGTTTGCTGCTTTGCTTAACTCTGGCTACCGACGAAAGACTTGTACCATCGCCCTTTTGGATGTTACAATATCCAGAGTCTTTATCACATGATAGTGTTATAGCTTGGCAACTCTGTTTTTTTCTCTTCTGGCTACATGCCTAACGTGCAGCCATAAAATATCTTTGAATTGAACTCTGCCTGAACGAGCACAAAGAAACTACCATTGGATCTGAGCTGCCATAAAAGGTCAGCCTGTTATCGCCGCAAAGATTCATTTTATATTCCTTGCCGGAATTCTGCATTGCAGAGTCTGCATTCCATACTGTGCGTGTTTTTTGCCACGAAGTGAGCGCCAACCTGCTTATCAGAAAAACGTAGCGCGGCATTTAGACGGTGACGGCTATTGTTCCAGATTTTACCGCACGAAAAGCTACACCATGCCATTTATCGGCAGTTATAAGTACGAATTCCAATAAATTAATTCATAAGAGGGCAGTAACCATGACTGGTAACAAGGAAAATGTACGGAGCTCTATAAAATGAGTATGGAGTAAAGAACCAAACAAAACATCTGTCAATCAACTTGAAAAAACTTGTCTTTTTTATCAAAGCTTCTATATTATTTATTGTAATAAAGGTAGACTACATTGGCTGCCTGATTCACCGTCTATGGTGCAGTGCGCTATGACATATATATGTTTAATGAGAGGTTGCCTGCTGCGTATGGCTCCGGCTACTCCTCTTCTTTTGCATGGCGGCACTAGAGTGTTGATGCTATCAATAACAAGAAGGTAGTGCAAAATTGACCACATGACAATGTCCACTCACAAAAGAAAGTTCACACGTCATAAACATGCTGTTGTAATGGTGCGTTCACGTACGTTTATTCTTGCTGTAAAAACTCCCTAACTTTGATTTCGAAGAGCAAACAGTTCGCAGTGTCTGCCCATGGTGTCTTCATTATTTCCTCAACCTGTTTCTCTCTTTTTGCCTCTAGTGTCACCCTCGCTTGAATTTCTGAATTGGCTAGGTTTCATGAACGTCCTACTGAAACTGTGCTGGCATAGATTGCCAGAAGTACTGCAACTCGATATCATAGCTTTTAGTACAACGAAAACTGTTCGCGATGTCTAGATATAACGGCGCCACGCGTATTCGACGCTGCCGAGCAAATGCAATGTTGGCGCTGAAGTAAGAGTTCAAGTCTCAACCACACCAATGTGATCCAATACCAAGAATGGGTAAAAGACCGCCAGGCTTGTGCGAAGCGCACAGCCCAGTCACAGCAAAAGCTGGAAGAGCGGTCTTTCAGAGCTTTTTCTAAATGATCTCTAGGTGACTGCTGCAAGCACACTTGCTGGGTATGAAGTACGCCATGAATAATCATAATTGCTGCGTAGTAGGCCAGCATTCACTATGCTATCCTTCGTCCTTCTTAGGAGAAGTGTTCGCGACCTACTTGGTAGAAGTACAGTTTTGTAGTGGGTTGGAACGTTAAAGGACCCACCCGTTACGCAATTCCCATTATACCAAATTGTTCCTTTGGTGTTGTAAAATGCTTTATTACTGATAAAAACGCGATTCATTTCCCGACTACAGGCCTACTTAAGACCTCTTTTGAAGAAAATTCAAAGCACCAGCGTGGCTCAGTGGTAGAATACTGTGCTGGATGGAAGCGGAGCCGAGTTCAAATTCAGTTGCGTCCTTGGTGTTTTTCATTTACGTAGTTTTTTATTCTTATTTTTTCTGATATTTGTTACGGACATGGGAGGGGGCGGCAGACAACTATGGTGCCACGCGTGTCCTGCGTTTTGATCTCATAACCACTTTCGCTTTAACAGAAGGCATATGTCCACACCACGTCACGTTCCAACGCGTGGGCGCCGAACATGGGCGCTGAGGGTGGATTTATAAACAAACTATCCTTCATACAGCATGACAGACCTAGGAGATCGGCTTGTGTAACCTAATTAATCGAACTGATGATCAAGTGATTAAGTGGCAGCTCTCGGCAAGTAGCGTCTGCATAGCAGTTTCCAAATTTATCGTAGACAGAATGTTTGCTCGTTAAATATGATTGCTAATTAAGTTATAGTTCTTTGGAATCACCATTCATTTGTTCGTCTAAAACATCAGGTATTTACCTACTTTATTTGTATGACACCTCACGATTGTCCACTTTCATATTCCGTAGATGGCTGAAATATTATTTTCTCTTCATAAAATGTAGAGCTTTTTTCACGAATACAGTATAGTCGGTTTAATGACCAATCCCCCGTAGTGGCTACGATTCAAAGCATATAAGAACAAGCAAGCAAGCAGGCAGGCAGGCACGCTCTTGGCAAAAGAATCGCGGAAGCGAAAGTTTCCAGTTTGGGCAGAGGGAGACTCTCCTATTCTAACAACGTACCATTCAAATTCTTATGTTTCAGTGCACTATATCTCACAGAAGCCTATGCAACACGCAGAAAATAAACTGTTTTTTTCTCACTTTTCCCGATCAGAAGAGTCTTCTTATCGCAGCCATTGACATTCTGAAGCATCAACATCATGGCGAATGCTACAAGGGCACACACGCAGCACTTCATTGTATTCGCTCTCAAGTGTTCGTTTTATATCCTGTAAAAAAGAAATATACACCTATATGCAAACTTGAAAAATCATTGCAGAAGGCGACACATTCTGGGGTCATATTGATGGTTAGCAATAATGACGTCTCCAGCATGACTATAATGTACACCACTGACAATATAAAGAAATTTATTATTCATTTGTTGCCACATAATTTGCAGATGCGTGTAATCTTTGGTGCCACAAAAAAGTAGTATAACAATATGATGAAAATGCTGAACAATACGGTTAAAAGAGCAACCTACCAGATAACCATAAGACACAAACAAATCACCAAAACGAAAGAGAAGGAGAGAGCTGGCTTAGAAACGAGTATCTATACAACTTTCAACTTGGAATTTCAGGGAAACCCTTTACGGTGGTTCAGTAGTTGTGGTGCTCGAGTGCTGACGCGAAGATTATGACAACAAATCCTGGTCGTCGTTGCCACATTACCACGAAAACAAAATCCTAGAGAACCGCCAACTTTTATTTAAAAGCGGGTTAAATAACAGGTCGTAAAAATTTGCGAAGTCATCCACCATAGCACATCTTATAATTTTGTACTGAAGTTACACACAGCATGGGCCATAAAGTATCATGAGGGTGGTTAAAAATGTTATGCCGAAAGTTCATTTTGATCACTTACAAGCTACCGATCACGAAATTACGCATGTAATATATAAGAACATTAGACAACTGGATTCTAACATCTGTATTTATTTATGCTTTTCGCAGTTGACGCTTATCACGTCGCAGCAATGGTTATGCTCCTATTGCTCGATGTAAAATTAACTTGATTCATTTTGTGAATCTTGAATCCTGAGGTTGCTGAACGGTGGCTGGGACTCTTTTGGAATCTGAACGGTGGCTGAGACTACTTTTGCTATCTTTATAACTCTGCGTACTTTAAAATTCTGGAACCCTTGTTGACTACTTAAGAACGTGACGATGGCACATAAAGCGCCAAACCGTTTCATGTGTTGACCGGATTGTACTTTAGTGATGCGTGTGCTTTTCACGATCACTTACCATGAGTTCTTTCACTAAAGAATATTATTTTTTACCTTACCTCCAGTGTTACTAAGCAAGTTTCTATCAAAACCTAATGTATGGTTGAGGTGTATAGCTTTTTCTTCGTTAATTCGCACACAACAATTACACTCTCAACCGAACAAAATAGTTAGAAAGAAAATGACATCAGGCAGTGGTGAACGCGAGCTGTGAACAGTGAAGCAAAATGGCGGAAACTTGTCTATTGTCTGGCGTGAAAAGGATAATCCAGGGAAAGACTAAACTTTCTTTTCTCTGTACGTCATCCAAAAATGTAATGCAAAGGCTCTCTAATAAAAAGTATGTTTATGTATGGAAACGCTCTCCTCTTTGTTATATAGACCACGAGAGGAAACAGAAAAAATAGATTAACAGTGTGAAACAACTCATTTTTTTTAAAGTCCACACACTTGAGGGAAACTGTCGTTAAAATCGTGTCTACAAAGTTTTGCTTACTCAAATGCTTCACCTTCTATAGGCTCAACTGCTAGTGCCACGAACCCTTATCAAACGCTATTGTGTTGAAAGGTGCAAATTTTAAAGCTATCTTAGCGAAAAAACACTTTCAGCGTAGAAGAAAATTGATTTTTGTCAATACCGTTTGCTAAGCTAGCCTAACTGGGAGGCTCACGCAGCACAGCTGCTCTTTGTTTTCATTAGTGTGAATTCTGGTGCTATGCGCAGATGTGCTAAAAAAGCAATTTTAGAACCATTTTACGTCACAGAAAAGGCAGATTATACATCGGTTTTTCCTCTAGTGTTGCTTTGGCAAAGGCTTCTGCAAGTTCTGAGAACAGGAAAGAGTCTTAAATTCTCACAGTAGTAACCGTGCCTAGAATAACTGCACGAGTGCCGATAAGCGTACCACAGAAACTAGCCGCTACTATTGTCTACAGCCGAATAAAATATGTGGCACACTCGTCAGAGTCTGCGCAGTGCTGCCCAGTTATCAACCTGGTGTATCATGCGATCCAGCTGGCCACAATGAAGGTCTACTGAAGCTATGAAAATGAAGCTCTAGTCCAGTCGTCTATGTTCCAGTATTGTTACGTATCTACACTGCGTTTTCGTGGCACTGCCATGGCGATTCAATGATGACCAATAAGGCGACATCGCCAAGGAGGGGCAGCACCAGCACATTTCAATGATTTTACTCACAGGAAGACGCATCTCTTAATTTTGCAGAAGTCTCAAAGTGGACAAGCAGCTGATAATGTTAGTATTGCTAACGATAATCCAAAAATTATCGTGTCAATTCTGTCCAGCTACGCCCTTAAATTGCAAGGCCTGAACTACAGATGAGGTACTGCTATTGTTTAGTGAGAATGAATATGTGGTTTCAATGACAATTTTATTATAGGCTTTATCATCAAAGAAACTTGGAGTTCCTTCTAAAGCAGGAATGCTGGCTGTACGCTCGGAGTAAAAAAAGTTTGTGCTCTTTGAAACCTTGAAGCGTGTTTCACCAATTCTTCGCCACTTTGCCAATGAACGCAAAAAGAAAACAAAACAAAACAGAGACATACAAGTTCTACAGGCTGGCTGTTCAAAGAAAATTATGGCAATCATTTCGCAAGTGAAACTACCGCGCAATGCAGAACCTTTATCTTCCGCAAGTTTCTTTTAAATGGGAAGCATTTCTTAGCGAACTTCGGCGACTTTGATCGTATCTATCTATCTAGCCGCCTACGACTTTTAGCTCTCCAGGCCGTTTCGATAACGATATCAATTTCTATTTTTCGTTTTTTATTTCCTTGATGCCACTGGCTATGTCATTAGTGTCCTTATCGTAGGTCTGATTTAACTGCGTAGAGCTAATAAATTCGTCTGCAAGCGAATGGACGAAACGTCTTATTTGTTACCTTCTTGTGCACTATTACTATTTATATGGTATATATCGAATGACACTCCATGTGCAGTTCCTTGGGAATGAAATACGCTCAGTACTTCTTTGGAATAACGCAAAAACAGAATTACATGCGCCCAATCAAGAGAGACCCTAGGTGGGTAAAAGAATTGGCAGAACGAGGGCGAAGAAAGCTCTCTGAAATCAGCATTAAATAATTTGTCCAACAAAAACGCATTCGCCGAAAAGGAGAGGCATCGTATACTTACCTCCAAATGCTTTGCGATTGCAGAAAGCTGTATGTGTAACCATTCTTCGTGCTCGCTATTTATTGCTTAGTTGTGGTGGTTAAAGCCAGAGTGCAAATTATTAACTTGATGACCACTGCATGCTTTGGTAATTAATGCAATAAATGGCTCTGTAAAATATCACAAATTATGATTCCATAATTATGAAATGCGCAATGTCAGGCAAGCATCACATCTGCATGAAATAACGATCACCTATGGCAAAGGAAAGAAATAATTGATATTATACTTTAGAAGCATATGATAATAATGTCGCGCTACATAATAAAAGCATATGAATAATTGCGGGTTGTGTTAGCTAGAGCCATGCGTTATTGAATTATAATTGAGCAAAAGCAGTACCTACATCATTAAACAATCGTGCCTGTTAAAACTACTAAAATATTTTGTGAGTGATCCTTAGCAGTGTATTTCCAGTAAAAAGACCGTGATACAATTATGAACAATAACTTCAGGTATGCGGTCGACATTAAAAAAAATTCAGCAGATCTTTCATAATTTAGAAATCGAGGTTATGCAAAGGATTCCGAGAAAAGGTCACTGTTGTACCTAGCGAAACGATACGAACTATTGAACAGATACATGTTGATCAATCACTTACGTTTATATAACGAGTTTTACCCTTGACAAATTCTACTCGTGAAGCGGGAGCAAGTTTTCCTTCTCCACGGCCGACAATCTGCATTAGGCTTGCAGATTTGGGAATAAGTTCGCATTTTCCACTGGCAGAATCGGAACAACCCACTGCACGACGGAGCGTTCCGCGTGCTCCGTCTAACAAAGACAGATTTTGCCGGATATGCGTTGTCCGCATTAGCAATGCAATAGGGCAGCTATGGGGCTTCAGTTTTTTCTTTAGGTGGTGTCTAGTAAGCTCTTTGCACATGTTCACATTCCTAAAATTGCGTCGTTTCGCTTCTGACGTGGTGCTGGTTTGCTTCTAGCTTTGAGCAACAGCGAGGACACTAGTTCTGCTTGTGGTAGCCGCTGAGAGGACGACGAGACGAGTATGCTATACGAAATTAGCTATAACGAATTGTTTCCTGGCCTGCCGCGTGCAAGACCGAAGAGAATCGGCTACGGCAAGAAACTTTCCTGTACCCATTTATAACGTATGCGTAAACAACTTCCACCGTGTCCTTACACGGGGTATTGACTTGTTGCACTCGCTGATCTGTCTTGCCGCAGCCCAAGTGTTCATTTCTAGATTTTTGTGGCGGCTTCAGATATGCCAGTGGCATTTTCCGTTAAAGATGCAACCACAACATGAGTATATGCAAGATCAGAAGCAGTAAGTGTTATGCAACTCTTGAGCCAGCGAAAATGCTAAGGCTTGACACTCCCACAGAAATCAAATTCTGTGAATGGCGTTTAACTACAATTTACGTCGACCGGAAGTGGCGGCTGTATTATAAGAGTACATACGTAATGTTTATAACATTCAATAGTTAGCAATAGAGCAGCAACTGGCGTTTCGTACGCATTAAGTCTGATAAGTGCCTTTTTGAATGCGCAGCATTTTTTGCAAACTTCGGCGACATTGAGCGTATCTATCTATCTATCTATCTATCTATCTATCTATCTATCTATCTATCTATCTATCTATCTATCTATCTATCTATCTATCTATCTATCTATCTATCTATCTATCTATCTATCTATCTATCTATCTATCTATCTATCTATCTATCTAGCCGCCTACGACTTTAGCTCTGTTGGGCATTTCGATTAGGGTATCGATACCGAAATTGGTAAGGATTAAGATGACAGTATGACGAGCATAAGTGACCAATGCTAACATAAGTCATGAATGTCATTATTTACATTTCATGAGCTTGGCGCTCTTGCGGCGGTTTCTTTGACATGACATTGCAAAACTGGTATGGTATGACATGACTGAATAGAGAACATATTTGAGAGACCTTAACGTGCACATCATGACTGCCTGCCACGCTCATGGTGTGCTTGCGGACGTTTCGATAGCTGCACATATACCAAACAAAATTTAGTATTGTGTAACGCGAATGAACAAGGGAGGTATAAAACTAGAGCAAACATGATAATTGTGATTGGCGTGTCATGTAAGGACTTGACAATATGCCATGCTCATGATGCGCATGCAACCATTTCGTTAGCTTCACATGCATATAATTTAGTGTTACAAAAGGTGAATGGATGACGAAGGTTTATGACTGGTGCAAACATATTAATCTTGATATGCTTGTCTTGTAGAAGATGACTACATGACACGCTGATAATGCGCTATCATTAGTTTCACTAGTTTCACATATACCAGATTTCGTATGGCGTAACTCGAACTGACAAAGGAGGTATATGACTGGTGCAAACATGATAATCACGATATGCGTGTGATGTAATAACATGACTACACGCCATGCTCATGATGCCTTCGCGGCCGTTTCGATAGTTTCACATGTACGAAAATGGTATTACAAGACGTGAATGGACGACGAAGCTAAATGATACGTCCGAACATGATAATCGTGATATGCGCGTCGTGTAAAACATGACTACATACTATGCTCACAGAACGCATGTGGCCATTTCCCTAGCTTCACACATATAAATTTTGGCATTAAATGACCTGAATGAACGACGCAGGTAAATGACGCGTACAAACATAAATATAATCATGACATGGTGTCATGCGAAACATTACTACATGCTACGCTCATAGTTTGCTCACGGCTGCTTTGATAGCTTCACATATACCAAATTTCATGTTAAATACGTGACGTGAATGAATGACGAAGGTATGTTCTTCGTGCAAACACGATAATCCTGACATGTGTAATGTGAAAACATCCCCATATAGCACGCTCTTCATGCGCTCGCGGTAGTTTCACTAGCTTTACATATACCAAACTTGGTATACGAGATGTGAAAGAACAATGAAGGTAAGTTACACAACCGAGAATGATAATCATATTATGCGTGTCATTGAAAACATGCGCTTGCTCATCTTTCGTGTATACATTGGGTAAAAAGCTACCGTGAGTGATGTCTAATTGCATTGCTCATTGCGCGCTCGCGGCTGTTTTGCTCGATTCACATTAAAGAAATATGATATTACGTGATTTGAAGGAACGACGACCAGCAATTGCAGGCGCCGCACACAATAATCATGGCATGGAAGTCATGTATGGCATAAAATACGTGCCAAACACTACTGGTGCTGGTATTGCAAATGTTAGGTGTGCCGTCGTTACGTGGCTTTAAACAACATACTTGCATCTTATATATTTACGTGGGTGCGCATAGCCTTTCTACCTCTGTTTGCTATGTACAACGTTCACCCGCATTGTTACGTTGTGCTGATTTTAACGTGACATATCAACCTGCTTCATTCGTGCTTCGCATATCATTGGTTCTGACTATACGTGGGATCTCCAACTTTCTTATTCTTTACATTCGTCCGCTCAACGCGTCCGATGTTGGCATTAACTCAGCATTTTCGTGTTAAATTACAAATTTGTGTTATCGCCATTCTTGTGTATCTTTATATTATTATTTGCATGTAGCACAAACTCACATACCTGTGGTGCATATCCGCCCGTAGTATAAGTTTTTTTTCACACAAGCGACGACGTAAGCAACGGGATTGTCACATTCATCTTGTGATGCTCGTCATGCTCGTAAAACTATGCATGACGAGCATGACATCATGCATGAGTCATGCTCGTCAAACCATCTTGGCCTCGCGTACTAATTTTCGTTCAACACAACCTAACGGGTATTCCAAGAGCTCCCAGAATTAGATAGATAGATAGATAGATAGATAGATAGATAGATAGATAGATAGATAGATAGATAGATAGATTCCTTGCGTGCCTGCAGCACGCAAGGAATCTGAATGGTGTTTTAGCGCGCATTGTTGAAGCACCGTAAGCTTTGTGCGCCCGACCCGTCCGTATAAGAAACACCGCAAAAACAGGTATGTACTTTTGATTGGTAATATGTGGGCTAAAATAAACTGTAATATAAATTTATTCAAGTCATGTCTGTTGAAGGTTCTACAAAAGAAACAGAAATGTTGATATATCGCGGGGTAACTTTGTGACACGCCAGCTGTCACAAAGTTACCCACTCTGCTTTTAATTGAAATTCTATGTTGTTTTGTTGATTTTGCAGGATTCAAGATAATTGAGGAATTATAAAAGGAAGCTTGGTGCACGTCCTTACCGAAATTATACCCAAGAAGCATGAAATAATGCCATTCAGTTGGTCCTTTCAAAGAAACTGTCATTAAGGGCAGCATCCGAAAGGTTCGTGAGTATTACTAAAACATCTCTCTCTCTCTCTCTCTCTCTCTCTTGTTTTTTAGGTGCTTACCTATGCATTAGAGTTACCTATGTCTTATGTGTTGTTTTTTTTCTTGGGTTCAATATTCATCGGAACACCTTGTGGTTGGAGAGCAAACAGGCTCGGGGTTTAGACGATCGACCGGCTAAAAAAGTTGGTCGTCAAGCTGTTTTTACGAAAGAGGAGGAGCAGAGGTTCATTGCCCATGCAATCGCAATGTCTTCATTCGGCTTCCCAATGTCAAAGTTTGAATTGCGTTGTGTGGTGAAGGCGTATCTCGACCGAACGGCAAGAAAAGTGTCGGCTTTTAAAAACGGCGACTTTCCTGGAAAGGAGTGGGCAAACTCTTTCATGAAACGTCACAAATGTACTATTTCTGAACGCCTGTTAAAAAACATAACGTATGCAAGGACCTCAACGAATACAGAAGTAATTAGCACGTTTTTCGCCAGCTGGAGAAAGAGCTCGATGCTATTCCGCACGAAAACATTGAAACTATGACGAAACAAATGTACAGGATGATCCAGGGACCCAAGAAGTGATAACTAGAAGAGGAGCTAAGTATCCAGAAAAAATTCAAAGCGCATCAAAAGCCTCTACTTCGAATATGGTTTGTGGAAGTAATGCGGGGGAGTTGGCTGCGATTTACATCAAATACGACGCAGAAAATTTTAGGTCGACATGGGCAGAAAATGGTCCAGAGGGGTTTCGGTGTAATCAAACGAAATCTGGTTGGTTTGATCACAAAGTTTTTGAAGACTAGTTCATGTCACTTACGCTTCCCATATTGAAAAAGTAAGATTGTCCAAATGCTCTCATTGGGGACAATTCGAGTTTTCAAATTAGCCTCGAAGTGCTTCGTCGGTGCGAAGAAAACAATCTAAAGTTCTTCGCGCTCCCACCGAATGCGACTCATCTACTGCAGCCTCTTGATGTCGCCGTTTTTCGCAGCCTGAAAATAATTTGGCGTTCACTTTTGACGGAATGGAAAGAGTCAACTTCTGGAAGCCACTGCGCATCCATGCCAGAGGACGAATTACCCGGTCTTTTAAAAATGATGACGGCCAAATTGCAGGAAAGTATTAAAACAAACCTGAAGTCAGGATTCCGGAAGACTGGGATTTTCCCCCAGAACAAGACCGAGGTTCTCCAACGGCTTCCCAAATCAGTGCTTGAGGAAAGTTTGAAATCCATAAGAGACGTCTTAGTGGATGTCTTCTTGAAGGAATTAAATAAAAAAAGAAAAGAGGTGACTGAAAAGCGTGCCATTAAAATGAGGAAGATGCTCGACGTCCCAGCAAGGAAAAGCATATCGGTTGCCGATGTAGAAAAAGCGTGCAAGACGGCAAAACCAAAAACCAGAAAGAAGGGCAGCTCTTCCTCTAGTATCAGATCTAGACGACCTAGGAAGAGGTATTCTTTTGAGAAATACAGTGCAGAAGAAAGCAGTGACAGCGAATCGTCCTCAGATAGTCAGCACGGCGACAACAAAAAGTGGTCGGAAGGAGATACAAGTGATTCCGATGTTCTCTACGGAAGTCTTGAAAACCCATCGGAAATGGACACTCGTACCACTTCCGTGATTCCAAATACTAGCAAGATCCCGAAAGTCCACGGTACGGATTTCGGAGAAAGCATCTTCTACAGGGATGACTTTGTCGTAGTAAACTTCGAAGGACAACTTTATCCGGGAAGAGTGAAACAAGCCAAATTTGATGGGTACATCATCAGCACTAAGGAGAGGGCCGAAAAAAAGTTGGAGATAGCCGGACCACGAAGACGCTGTTTTGCACTCCAAAGAAGAAATTTTGTACGCAATTGCATCCCCTAGGCCAGTAGGCAAGCGAGGCATCTTCTTAGAGCAACCGTTCTTAGAGCAACCGCGTCGACGCCAGTTTCAACAGGGTCACGTATATTTTCATGGTTTATCTTCTTGCATTTTGTTCACGTAAACTTTTAAAAAGTCATATTCGTGGTGAAATTACGTGAGTGCATACTTGTTAAACCCTGGCATAAAACACTTTCGCGTTCAAATATATACATTCCACCTAAATCCACATTATGGACGCGACGAGACACAAGCCGCACACCAACAGGGTCAGTATTTCACCATACAGAAATAAATTTTTCTATGCTTTGAGTGAAAAGTGCTATTATGAAAGTAGCAGAAAGATCATGAAACTAACAAACAATATCCACAGAGGAGCCAGATCGATAATAATACTGGATAAAAAAATGAGTCAATAAATTATCAACGTGTATTCAACAACTTGAAAATGATTTTCATGCATCCATAGTTTATTTACCCAGGCCAATTACCGTGCCCCTTAGGTCACTTACTAAATTACATTTACACAATGGGAATTGTTCCCCACCCCATGTGGGGCTTTATACCACAAGAGTTTTTTACATTGGTTCTTTATTAGCTAAGAAAACGAATATTTTGAAGCGGCGCAAATTCATGTTGCGACGAGGTGAGCTTGAAACCTTTGCCACTTTGCGTCATGTAGTCTTCGCAAGCCAAAGTTCATCAAAGTGCATCACGTGCGAAAGTGAATCACGTGCCAAAGCCAGCTTGAGCACTCCATTGTTTTGTCGTTTCGGCGTTCTCTGTTGCATGCTGGTTCTTTCTCTAGGAAGGATCCCACCATGCGCACACGTTTGGAGACCAGTATACTTAACGATACGCCGCGTCGCCTGGCTGAAACTGCCACCAGGGAGAGTGCACGAAAAACGCGTCACGTGTTGTCAGGACTGTCACCTACACGTTGCAGAAACGATCACGAACGCTTGAAAAATGAAGACAGAAAAATTTCGACGTTCGATGCTATTTGAAGTAAAAAATAAACATACGTATGTTTTATTCTTTCTCTCAACTTTTCTTCCTCTAACAAAAGGTGCATTGTGCATGTTACACATGGCGCTTAAAAATTCTCAAAACATTGCGCACTGCTGTGAGCAATGTCAGGGCACATAAGACCATTTATAATTTTTACGTCTCCGCTCTATGTCGGAGAACCTGTCCATAGGATGAAGGACAAAAGGAATTTCACCTTTTTCGACAGCTCTTGCGGTGCCATTCTGAGTAGACGTGAGCATGAGCACCGAGTGTGTGCATCGAACTTGACCGCCGAGAATGATAATAAGTGATGAGGGCTCATAAAAAGCGTTGAAGCGCTACTGTTTTGCCAGTACACTTTTATCACGTTCTACAGAAGTTTGAGAATGCTACAGGTTGTAGCGGTACAACATAAGCAGCGCCACGAAAGAGGGGGGGGGGGGGACAGAACTGACTAAGTCCGCACTACAAAGTCCTAGATGGTACATTATATTGAAGTAACGTAGAGTACTGGGCCATTTTGTACATAATAAATGCCAAGCATTTCTCAGCAAACTTTATTGACTTTGAGCTTATCTATCTATCTATCAGCTTGCTCTCTGTAGTATACAAGCTATATACAAAGGTAATTGCTAACAGAGTAAAGAAAACATTAGAATTCAATCAACCAAAGGAACAAGCAGGATTTCGAACAGGCTACTCAACAATTGACCACATTCATACTATCAATCAGGTAATAGAGAAATGCTCAGAGTATAACCAACCACTATACATAGCCTTCATAGATTACGAGAAGGCGTTTGATTCAGTAGAAATATCAGCCGTCATGCAAACACTGCGGAATCAGGGCGTAGATGAAGTATATATAAACATTCTGGAAGAAATCTACAGGGGATCAACTGCTACCATAGTGCTTCATAGAGAAAGCAACAGAATACCAATCAAGAAGGGTGTAAGGCAGGGGGACACAATTTCCCCACTGCTGTTTACCGCGTGCTTACAGGAGGTTTTCAGAAGCCTAGAATGGGAACAGTTAGGGATAAGAGTCAATGGAGAATACCTTAGTAACCTGCGCTTCGCCGATGACATTGCATTGCTGAGTAACTCGGGGGACGAATTGCAACTCATGATTAAGGAGTTAGACAAGGAGAGCAGAAAAGTGGGTCTTAAAATTAATCTGCAGAAAACGAAAGTAATGTACAACAACCTCGGCAAAGAGCAGCGCTTCGAGATAGGTAATAGTGCACTTGAAGTTGTAAAAGACTATGTCTACTTAGGGCAGGTAATAACCGCAGAGCCGAACCACGAGATTGAAGTAACTAGAAGAATAAGAATGGGGTGGAGCACATTCGGCAAGCACTCTCAAATTATGACAGGTAGATTGCCACTATCCCTCAAGAGGAAGGTATATAACAGCTGTATCTTGCCGGTACTTAGCTACGGAGCAGAAACCTGGAGACTTACAAAGAGGGTTCAGCTTAAATTGAGGACGACGCAGCGAGCAATGGAAAGAAAAATGGTAGGTGTAACCTTAAGAGACAAGAAGAGAGCAGAGTGGATTAGGGAACAAACGGGGGTTAAGGATATCATAGCTGAAATCAAGAAGAAGAAATGGACATGGGCAGGGCATGTAGCGCGTAGACAGGATAACCGCTGGTCATTAAGGGTAACTGACTGGATTCCCAGAGAAGGGAAGCGTGTTAGGGGGAGACAGAAGGTTAGGTGGGCAGATGAGATTAAGAAGTTTGCGGGTATAAATTGGAAGCAGCAAGCACAGGACCGGGTTAACTGGCGGAACATGGGAGAGGCCTTTGTCCTGCAGTGGACGTAGTCAGGCTGATGATGATGATCTATCTATGTTTCTATCTATCTATCTATCTATCTATCTATCTATCTATCTATCTATCTATCTATCTATCTATCTATCTATCTATCTATCTATCTATCTATCTATCTATCTATCTATCTATCTATCTATCTATCTATGTATCTATCTATCTATCTATCTATTGTGAGAGGTTCGTGTGAGCCTAGGTGCTCAACCGACAAAGAATAGGGCATAGACAAAGACAGGACGTTTATACAAGTTGTACATAATTACATACATGAACTAAAACTGCATACCTGTACACCTAACTCGTGCCAGTTCAGTTCGCTCTACACGTTTAAAACACGTAGTCACGGTTCACGCGGCCCTGACACAGTGAATATAGTTCGCGCACCACTCGACGTCAACCACTCACGCAACTGTCGTCGAAAAGGTCCGACGTGTCACCGCGTCTCCTGGATTTGGGAAGGTCCTGGAGTTGCCGTCGCACCACGGCCTTCGCTGGCACAACTGCTCGCTGTGCGGTGGCTGGTCGGATCCATGCTCGGCCACGCCCGAGAACACCCGATAGATCGGCCCAGCACGCCTCAGCTTCCATGACTCGGCAACCCACGTAGACGCCGTCTCGCTAGCAGGTCTCGACCATGACCACGAGCCCCGTCGTCGCCTGGCGCAGCTCGTCGCCCGAGGTAGTCTGCAGTCCAGTCGTGACAGGTTGTGCGCTGTAAAGGGCCGGTAGCCGCCGCAACCCTTGTTCTGCCACTGCTGCTCGACTGCTTTGGTCCGACCTTCTTCTCCAACGTTCCGAAGAATCCCCTTTCCCGCGCCCGCTCACGAGCGGCGCCGCCACACACCACACACACACTTTCGTCTTCCTCTATCTTCCCAGGTCCCGTTTTCACTAAAAAACGTCCCCGAATCGTCACACTCCCCCTCCCCCCACTTTCAGAACGCCGTGCCGCGTAGGTAAGCAGTCTGTAGAGCGGCACACGACACACACACAGCAATCACAGTGAAACATGACTAGCGCAGGCACATGGATTGTCCTGTTAGCGCACCGAAGGTTCAACTCACAGGGTAGCTAAGTGGTAGCTCGGCTCAGGTAATCTGCGCCTACATTTTCTGAGCCTCGTATGTAGCTAACTGTAAAGTCATATTCCATAAGTCGCAGACTCCAACGGAGTACGCCTTGATTAAGATCTTTGGTGGATTGAATGTATGCCAGTGGTTAGTGGCCACATTGCAATATAAATTTTCGACCATAGAGGAAGGCTTGGTATTTTTGAATTGCCCACACTACGGCGAGGCATTCTCTTTCGTTCGTGGAATACGCTGCCTCACGGGCAGCAGTTTCCTACTGGCTTAGGAGACAGGGTGGGGGCGACCTTCATGTTCTTGAAGTAAGACCACGCCTAAGCTGCGTGACGATGCGTTGGTGCGCAAAACGACCGGTTTTTGTAAATGGGGGGATCGCAATACAGGTTGCGTTATGAGCACGTTTTTCAACTCCTGGAAGGCCACTTCCTGCTGATCATTCAAGACGACTTTGTTTGGCGCCCGCTTCTTTGTTACCTCCGTTAAGACGTACGTCCGTTCTGCATAATTGGGTACAAAGTCTCTGTAGTACTCGGTGAAGCCCAGGAATGCTCGCACGTCCTTTTTCGTTTGTGGCCTTGCAGCCACTTTTATCTTGTCAGCGGTACTTTTCATCGTCTGTAGTTTTCCTTGGCTGACGACATGATCCAAAAAACTTGTTTTAGGGAGGCCCACTTCACTCTTCTTGGGTTTTATGGTAAGCTTGGACTGCCGGACACGTGTGAAGAAAAGCTGTGGAGTGTCGACGTACTCTTTCCACGTAGTTGTAGCGATAAGCACATCGTCGAAGTAATGAAGCAAGTTTAGGATAGCTCCAACGACCGCGCGCATAACAGGGATGTTTCCTAAGACCCCATGTATGTTAAACACTGCTGGCGTGGTTTTAATCCCAAACGGCATGAACTTGAACTGGTAGAGGCCAGAGTCAGAGGAAAAAGCTGTGAGTTTTTTCCACTCGTTGGCCATGGGTACTTGCCAGTATCCCTTTGTGAGGTCGAACCTTGAGAAGTAGCGGTAGTTTGTCAGCTTATCGAACATCATGTCAGTGTGAGGAATCGGCTCACAGTCTGGAACAACAGCCTTGTTCAATTGGCGGAAATCACTACATAACTGTATTGTCCTGTCTTTCTTCTTAACGACGATGGTAGGCGCGTGGTTCGGGGAATCAGATTTTTCAATGATCCCGAGGCGCAACATCTCTTGTATTTCTTTTTCCACGTCCTCTTTAATTGCGGAAGGCACAGGGTACTGTCAAACTTCAATTGGTGTCTGCGTTGTTAGTTTTAACTGGCACTGTATGAGGTCAGTTTTCCCTGGTAGGTCGAAGAAAATCTCTTTGTGGTCTGCAAGAAGTGTGGTTACCTGGGTTCACTGTCCCTTTGTTAGTTCAGGAGCTATATGGATGTCTCGCCAGTCTTGAGTCTGCTTCAGCGGGGCGTGATCATCTTCTCCGCGGAAGTTGTCCAGGTCGTCAGTTTTGGCTTCGACAGCTGCAGCTCCAGCCATCAAAGGTGGGTCGGCGTTGTCGCGTTCCTAATATTTTTCCAACATGTTATAGTGAAATACGATTATTTTATTTCCGAGGTTAACGGCGTAGCCTAGTTCAAAACAACTTTCGACCACAGGGAACGGACCTTTCCATGACAAGAATAATTTGTTTTTATCCGCTGGCAATAAAACGAGAGTTTTATCTCCTGGAAGTAGGTCTCGTTTCTTCACTTTTCTGTCGTAATATCTTTTTTGCAACAAGTGCGCTTTCTCAAGTTCTTCTCTTGCTATATTACATGTCTTCTCTAGACTTTTGCGCAACTCCATTATGTATATGTACATCGCCTTAGTGTCCGGATCCAGATGTGTGTTTGTCCACAACTTCTTATCCACTGTCATGGGTCCTCGGACATATCTGCCATACAGGAGCGCGAAGGGCGAAAACCATGTACTACTTTGTGTGGGTTCTCTGTAGGCGAAGAGCACAGGTCCTAGATTATGGTCCCAGGATCTTGGACTCTCCTGGCACATACGCCCCAACATTCGTTTCAATGTGCCATTGAACTTCTCTACCAAGCCATTGGCCATGGGGTGGTAGGGTGTAGTTGGCATTTGCTTCATAGATAGCAAGCGGCTCAGATCTTTCATTATGACCGACATAAAGTACGATCCCGAATCACTGACTATTTCTTCGGAGATTCCCACGCGGGAAAACATTTCAAGAAGGCCTTCTGCCGCTTGTTTTGAATTATTGGTCGCTAAAGCGACCGCGTCCACATATCTGTTTGCGAAGTCAACCATTGTTAATAGATACCTGTTTCCCTTAGATGATATAGGTGAAATCGGTCCAACAATGTCGATGCCCACCCTTGTGAAAGGAGTTTCGATTACTGGCATCGTGCCTAAGGGTGCTTGTTCTATTAAGTGTCACGGCAGAGACCGCTGGCACACATCACATGAATTTACGAAACGCTTTGCAGAGGACTGCAAACCTGGCCAATATAATTATGCGACGATTCTGTTCAGCGTTCTGGTCACGCCTTGGTGTCCCGCTAGCATTCCTTCGTGGGTCATTTTTAACACAATATTCCGTAGCTGTTTTGGTACCACCAGCTGTTCCAACTCTTTTCGGCATGGTGATCGGTGTTTTCAAACTATAATGCTGTCATTCTGAAAGAATTTTGTTTCGTGGGACTTGGCAATCACCTTTTTTCCCGACTGCGTTGAAACAGATTTTCAACGAGGCGTCCTCTTTTGACAATGTCGTAAGGTGTTGATATCTATACTGGCAACAGAAGTCGCTAAAACCGGGAGAGGAACGTCGCTAAGTTTCATTGCACCCATTGCTGATATCAGGTCGTCTTCTGTTGCTTCCAATCCATCCCATGAATCGTTATTGTTGTGAAGGTTTGTCTTCACCTACTTTTCGTACTACTTCACTCTTGACATCGTCGCTACTGCAGGGTACCTCCTGTTCAGTGACATCAATGGGGTGATGAGACGCATGCGCTTGTTTTACGTCAGCTTCCTCACCTACACAATTGGCTCTGTTCTGGGTCCCTGTCGATGTGTCTAGTGCCACAGTTCCAGGGATGTTACCTAAGACCCCATCGTACATGGGGCCTTGCATGCACTTTGCTCGAACTTCATCACTAAAATATGGTGTCTCCAAGAAGACCGCAGCTTCTGGTAAATATCGTACTGTTGAATCGAGGAGGAATACCGCAATATAAGTCCTCGTCATTTTCTCTTTAGCTACCAGCGCCTGTCGCACTACAAGAGTGTTACAGCCTGTGTCTCGGAGCACTGTAACTTCATGTTTATTCAAGAGCCCTTTCGCCATGGCATGTCTCGAGGCCCACCAGCAGTAACTTCTCGGCTCACCGTTGCATTCACGATCGGGATTGTCTCTCCTTCCTGTAAGACGACATAACCCTCGTGATCCGTTGTGACTTGTTCTGCTTTATCTACTGAGACCGCACACGAGTCCCCTCTCTTGCCCTCTCCTCCGGGGAATAACTTGTCCCTGTTAGGACGCAACTTTTCGCCTGTTCGACCTTGGTCTCTGCAATTCCCTTTCGTGCGAGACCAACATTCTGCTGCCCTATACCCCTTCTTGTCGCATAGGAAACTGCGATTGTCTCCTCGAGGTGTTTTCTTCGTTTGATTCGCCCTCCAGCTGGGCCCTTGGGTCACTTCCTTCTCTTGTCGCTCTCAACCAAAGTTCAGCAAATTTTGGGCCTCGACGAAATTGTCGGCTGCCTGAGAGAGTTCCTGTATGGTTTGGCAATTTTTCTCCTTCAGAAAAACCCTTAACGCCGGGGAACAACCCTTGAGAAATTGCTCAGCAATCAATAGTTCTCTGAGTCCCTTAAAGCTTTTCTCCACCTCCGCGAGCTCAAACCAATAATCGAAGTACCCCGAGAGCCTCGAAGCGTACTGCTTGGCGGTTTCTCTATTTTCGGGCCTTGCATAATGGAATTTCTCCCGGTACCCGTCTGCCGTGTACAGGAACCATTGGAGGAGTGCCCTTTTGAGTGTGTCGTAGTCCAAGGCTGCGGTCGGGTCCACGCGTCCAATTACAGTCAAAGCTTCCCCGGTCATACAAAGGCCTAATGAAAGTGCCCATTTCTCGCGCGGCCATTCCTGACAGGTGGCGACACGTTCGAAGCATTATAGGTACGCGTCCAGGTCGTCCCTCTTGTCATTGAACAGAGGTATGAGTTTGTAGGGACTGCACAGGTTTGATGCAACGGACGCGTTCGTGCTCGCAGCATTTATGTTATCGGTGGCCTGCGGACTAGCGGCACTCTCTTGAAGCCAAAGTCAGTTCGAGAATCTTCATTTTTTGTTCTAGCAGCTGCTGGTGCTGCTTCGTTTTCTCGCGAGCAGCAGCGTGCTCCTGTTCTATCAACTGCTGCTTGGTGCTATTTCTTCTTTTAGAGCATTTCGCTCTTCAGCGCACTCATCGCATAATCTTATACGCTCTTGCTCCACCCATGCCCTCAGTTCCGCATCTTTTACTCCTAACAATTTCCCAATACTGACGACGCTGTCGTTGTCCATGTCTCAGCCCTGTGTTTGAGCGTTGGCTACAGATGTTGTTAGCCGATCCTGGCAGGCTCGCCAACTGTGAGAGGTTCGTGTGGGCCCAGGCGCTCAACCGACAAGTAATAGGGCATAACCAAGACAGGGCGTTTATACAAGTTCGACATAAATACATACATGAACTAAAGCTACATACATGCACACCTAACTCGTGCCAGTCCAGTTTGCTCTACAGGTTCAAACGACATAGTCATGGTTCACGCGGCCCTGACACAGCGAATCTAGTTCGCGCACCACTCGACGTCAACCACTCACGCCACCGTCGTCGAGATGGTCCGACGTGTCGCCGCTTCTCCTTGATTTCGGAAGGTCCCGAAGTTGCCCTCGCACCACGGCCGTCGCTGGGACAGCTGCTCGCTGTGCGGTGGCTGGTCGGATCCGTGCTCGGCCACGCCAAAGAGCACCCGATAGATCGGCCCAGCACGCCTCAGCTTCCCTGACTCGGCAACCCACGTAGACGCCGTCTCGCTAGCAGGTCTAGACCGTGACCACGAGCACCGTCGTCGCCTGGCGTAGCTCGTCGCCTTAGGTCGTATGCAGTCCAGTCGTGACAGGTTGCGCGCCGTAACGGGCCCGTTAGCCACCACAACCCTCGTTCTGCCACTGCTGCCCGACTGCTTTGGTCCGACCTTCTTCTCCAACGTTCCGAAGAATCCCCTTTCACGCGCCAGCTGACGAGTGGTGCCGCCACTCACCACACACGCATTTTCGTTTCCTTTATCTTCCCAGATCCCGTTTTCACTAAAAAACGTCCCCAAATCATCACACGATCTATCTATCTATCTATCTATCTATCTATCTATCTATCTATCTATCTATCTATCTATCTATCTATCTATCTATCTATCTATCTATCTATCTATCTATCTATCTATCTATCTATCTATCTATCTATCTATCTATCTGTCTATCTATCTATCTATCTATCTATCTATCTATCTATCTATCTACGACTTCTAGCTCTCCTGGTTGTTTCAATAATAGTATCAATACCAAACTCGGTATGGCATAACATGACTTTATGAAGAACATATGTGACTAGTCATAACATGAAAATCATTGTACTTATGTCATGATTGTCATGATAAACCTTTCTTGTTCTACCTGCTTTTGCAGTGGTTTCCTTCACATGATACTTTGCAAAATATGTATCGTATCACTTGACTGCATTGCTAAGAAAAGTGGCAAACTATAACGTGGAAACCATGAATTGCAAGTCATTATTTTAATGTCATACAAGTCATGACTACACACCACGCTCATAGTGTGCGCGCGGTCGTTTCGCTAGCTTCAAGTATACCAACTTTGGTATGATGGGACGTGAATGAATGACGATGGTACATGACTGGTACAAAAATGAAATAATAATATGCGTGTCAGGCGAGAACATGACTATATGCTACGCTCATGATGCGCTAGTGGCCCTTTGGCTAGCTTAACATATACCGAGTTAAGTGTTACGTGTCTTGAATGGACCACAATGGTAACTAACATGCCCAAACATGATAATGTTGATGTGCGTGTCATGAAAAACTTGAATACATACTACGCTCATAGCGCGCTCGCAGCAGTTTCGCTAGCTCCACATACACCAAGTTTGATATCACGTGACGCGAATAGACGGCGAAAGTAAATGAAGCGTCTAAACATGGTAATTACAATATCCGTGTGATCTGAACATGATTACATGCTGCGCTCATAGCGTACTCGCGGCTGTTTCGCTGGCTACCCTTATGCAAAACTTCGTATCAGGTGACGTAGATAAACGACAAATTTAGATAACACATTCAAATGTGATAGTCTTGGTATGCGTGTTATGTAAAACATGACCTAATGCTACACTTATATCGCGCATGTGGCCGTTTTTCTAGCTCCACATATACCAAATTCGGTATCGCATGACGTAAATAAACTCGAAGGTAAATGACACGTCCTATTGTTATGAACAGAACATGCGTGCGCTGTGAAAAATCCCTACAAGGTTTGCTCATGTTCTCGCAGCCGTTCTGCTAGCTCAACATATTACGTTCCTTGATACAAAATTTGGTATCACGTGACGTGAATAGGCGACGAATGTATATGAGACATACAAACTTGATATTGTTGGCAAGTAAGTCATCCACAGCATAATTTTCGTCCGCCTCGTAACGTTTAACTGATTCTGAGTGGACATATCCACCTTCCTCATTCATCCTTCGCTTATCATCGATTCTCACTCCATCAGGGATCTGCCAATTTTAGTAATCATAACTGCCTCGTTGAATTTGCGTTTCAATAAGGAAGCATGCAGTGTTTGTACTCGTGGGCTGAGGGTGATGTTAACACTGAAGTGTGAGTTACTTCAATAAATGGGGGCAGATTGGGAACGAAAAAAGTAACAATGCAAGGCATTGCTGGAAGTAATAGAGTTATACACTGTGAGATCACTTGGTATTCCCAGAACCATTTATTGACACCTGGGCGTCCTTATTATTTTTTTTCAAAGCATTGCGTGAGGAAAACGGCGCACAGTAAAGACACACAGTGCACACAACACAGTTCTGTAAAGAACGCAATTAGGAACACAAAATTGCTGTGTGTGTTTAGGAAAGGTGGTTGACGCTTTGGAGTACTTAGTACTCTACTATCCGACGTAAGCCTTAATGTGTGCCGTTTTCCTCGCACTACGCTTCGATAAAGATATTGAATATACTGTGGCCTTTTCACGTCTCTAGTAGGTGTATGAACACCTTGCTATTGGAACATTTCAAACACAGCACATGAGATGCATATTAGTTGTTTCTAGGTGCTATTTGCCACTCGCTACACAACTTTGCATCTACTGTCTTCTGCATACCGTATGTCTGAAATTTGCTCAAATAAATATGTCACGAGTTTTTTCTTTGAATCTCGGTCCGGATGTGTCAATTAATGTGTTCTCCTTCACTATTCGTTAGGAGCACCTATGCCTGATATTGTGACATCTTAAAATGCAAACTTGGTATCTTGCACAATAGGCATGATTTACTAAGAAAACAATCGATGTAAGTTCCAGTTCTCTATAGATGCTTCCCCAAATCTCTTTGTTAGAGGCAGCTTTTTTTGTTACGTCTGGGCTTCAAACAACAATTGTCTCTTAATTTACCGCAGAAATCACAGGACGGTGATCTCACTTGTCGTTGTAAAAACACATGTTGTATTTCTTAAGAGGTCGTATTCGGCAGCATGCAGGTAAATGTAGGTACACTTGCGCTTCTGGAGTTTCAGTGCCACCGAATGTCAGTCGCTATTGCTGAAAATAAAATCCATGTTACCAGTAATAATCCTGAAGAACGTAATAGCTCAGCCATGCCGGTATAGACAAAAATGGACCGTCTATTTCTATGCTGTGCTGCAAAGGACGTCGAAAGAAGGTAGTCTTGTGTCTTGACGAGTTGTGTGAGATATGGTGTCATCTAGAAGTAATATGAAGCGTGGTGGTTGAAGAAACGAAAGTTTTCTGTTTTTTTTTTTTCAGGAAGCAGAGCCACTGGTATGTAGCGACGGATCGTTTCAGGTAAAGCGTCTTAATTTTCAGCAAAGTGTAGGAAACACACAAAGCCTGCATATTCCACTTGTGTAACTGATTTTTATGTGCTTGTGCCACATTGAGCGTGTTTTGTGTTCTTTTGCTTATTCGTTGTAATTTTCTGGTACTTCAGCCCTTCACTTGCACTTACGTTGTGTAATAATACATGCTGTGATAATTATTCCTTTTGTTGTTATTGTCAATAGTGTTCCTCTGCAGTTGTCCGACTTTGGGACCCTTTTCTGCATATTTTTAACTCCGAACTTTGTATTTTGAGTGAATGTATAAATTAAATAATCTGAACTCTCTTTTTCGTTCTTTGGGTCACAATGCCAGCGCAGCGTATTAAACACTTCAGTGTTAACACATACGTAATTATACATTTTCTCACAACAAACACTCTGCCTAACAGGTACATAATTCTGTTATGCCTGAACTATGCACAAAAATTGCTTTTTGATTGACAATGCTCACAAAGAAAAACAAAGGCACCAAATCCAAATGAGCGGGCTTTCAGCACGAGCCTAAGTTATCGTCGGGTAGTTGAGTCGTTGGGCAGACTCCTAGAGATGGACAGTCGAACCAAAATTAGTGCTTTGATGTGCTCAAAAAAGTACTGTCTGAAAGACTTCGGCTTCAGGGCACGCATTTTCATTGAAGGGACAGCCCAAGCTTGATGCCCGTTACCAATAGTGTCACATGTGGTGCTCCGACTGTGAAAACTTTGCTTGTTGTGCTCACACCATTATTGCTCTAAGCTACTGCTGAATTGTGCCATCGAGCAGCACTAGCTTTTATTGATCCAACATATACCTACTATACTACAAAGCATTCCATTTACCGAAGCAGCGGTGTGATTGTTGCACCTACATGTCAGTGTAGTGCTGCCCAGGTTTTTGCGAAAACATTAAATCACATAAATTATCTTGACACTGCAGTATACTTCAAAAGTTAAACTTCATTTGTTTGAGTTGGGATATACTCATATTTTTAAAGAACGCCTTTATTCCAAGACAGGGGTAGCGTTGTGCTGCTTCACTGGAAACTGCGCTTTCGAATAAATGTGAAAATTTGTGTATAGCACCTTTTTACCTATTGCTGTCCGACTGGTTAACAACCTATGTTGAGGATTAAGGTCCCGAAACCAGCATATGATCACCAAGACGCCATATCGGAAGGCTCTGAAAATTTTTACCAACTAGGGTGTTTTAACGTGCACCTAACTATAAGCACACAGGCCTCAATAATTTACGCCTCCATCGAAAATGCGGTGCGACCTGCGGATCCACAGCCTAGTCCGTTAGTCATTAGAGCACCGTGGCGGGTACTGTCGCCCTGCTTGACGACAACGTCAGGCTTGCAATTTTCTTGGAGATTGCTTACTCTCGGTACGTCTAATTACGTCTAAAGAACCCTCGTTCAATAGATTAGATTTGTAGTATTCAGTCATTGTAATAAGGTAATGAGGAATATTACCCAATAAAGATTACCATTTTTAATAATACAACCACTCGTTGTTGCCTAACCTTAACGTGAAATTGCACTCGGACGACTTTTTTATGCTATGTCATTAGGTATATTACAACTATTTTGTATTCTACCAGTCAATCACTTCCAGCTCACAAGAGTGAAATAGCAAAGTACTTTCTCTCCCAGGACCGCAGTAATTAGACATTTCTTTATTTTCCAGCTGTCAGGCCATCTCCACGTTTCTAATAGGCAATATTAGCAGCCTACTTCTGACGTGAAAAGTAATGTTCTAATTTATTACAATGCTGTATTATTAACGTCATGGCCTAATTGAATATAATAAACAAATGAGGCTTTTGTTCACATGCTGCTGATAAGACACCACCAAAAAACTTAAATAGCGAGCCTAAGAGGCGCTGATACAATCTGATTTTCGAAAAAGAAATTTATTGGGTAAGCAACTACGTTCTCATTTGCTTTACGTAATATTTATAATGAGAGGTGTTAGAATGCTCGAAACCTTCATTTTTTCTACTACGTTGTGGCATCTCGCTTTGTTATATCTTCCAGCGATATCGTCCCAACCAAATAGGACCTGTATTCAGCTCCCAGCGAATGTGGGCCTATAGCGTACCGGCCGAGCCGGTCATACATGTTATCAGCCCTTCTGGGTTGAACGATAAGCGATTACGATGAGTATAAATGACTTTAGGGTACATTCCTCAATAGGTTCACCGAACGAACCATTATTTCTTTCGTATGGTGTGCGTATGCGGAGTGATGAGCTTCGATGCGACGCGCTTTCAGCCAGCACACACAGGCCCCCATCAAAAGCAGCAGGGCGCACTTGCCGGAATGTCGCTGAATTACACGTAAGAACATAGGCTTTTCAGTAGGTAAGCGTGAATAAATTAATATGATGAGACATTATGTGAACATTCAATTTGGTTTTTAACAATCGGCCATGCAGTTGCGAGTGCAGATGCGAATCAGTGCACAATGACACGACTGCATCGCTATCATATCGTAGCTCGTGGAGGAAAACACACAAAACCGGGTCACGACCTCCCTTTTTCGCAATCTTTGGTTCAACGGCAACAGGATGCGCAGGAGCGTTCGTTAGGATGGCTACGATGCACTTCGCACGATCAATTTATATTGTAGCAAGTGACTGTATCACAAGCTACAGTCAAGGCATCAAAACAAACCTTCAATAACGAAATTTAAGTCAAATTCTGGCTGCTCTCCCGCTCTCCGCGTGAGATGAGAATGTAAAAAAGGTAGCTGATACCTTCGATTCCTTGAAGTACGTGCGAATAACGAGCACCGAGAGCTAATTGCAACTGAGTGAGCGCCAGGGGCACAGCTACGCTGCCGGAAATCGCCACACTGGCTTCTCGGCGACAAACGATCTTTTCTGGTTTTCCAAAAACGTGTGACACAATCAGCGGTGGCGACAAATAAGTGTCGGCAACAGCAAATCTGGTCGCTTATTGCTGTCGTTTGTCGCAGTAGCGAGAAAATCGTGGGGATGCGGTTAGGGCTTCACACGGCCTTCTCGCAGGGTGACTCCTAGTTCTTTATTCTTTATTCAATGATTACCCCGCTTAGCCCGAAAGCGCTGCGGCAGGGGGGTTACAATGTCGAGAAAAACACATCTTCATTAATACAGCACACTTGTTCATTTGATAAGTTATTCCATCTCTAATGAAACGAACAAAAAAGGAATCAGCATACAAATTAGATCTGGTACGGTACTCTAAAATCTTGAAACAATGATCATTTCGCGAAAAGATATAAGGAGGACTGTGAAAGTACTTTTCTTTTCGAATGCCGGTTTTACCATGAAATATTTGGTACAGGAGCTTTAGCCGCAGTTTCTTTCGACGCGATGAGAGTGATTCCCACCCTAGTTCATTTTTCATATTGGTGCAACTGTCATTTCTTGAGTACCGGCTTAGGACAAACCTTGCAGCTCTATTTTGTATTTTTTCAAGTTTGTAACTTAAAGTACTTTGCCAGGGGTCCCACACGGCACAGGCGTATTCAAGCACAGGGCGAATGTACGTTGAATACGCCGTTGATTTCAAACATGCCGGCGCTTGTGTCAGGCTGCGCTGTATAAAATTTAGTGACTTGGCGGCCTTCGCAACAACTGAATCAACGTGTGCTTTCCATGAACAGTCGGCTGAAAAAGTTACACCTAAATATTTATAATGCGGTTTTTGTGTTACTATACTATTACAGATTACATACTCTAAAGCTAACGTGGTTTTTTTACGCGTGAAAGTAACATGAATGCATTTATTGGCATTCAATGTCATTTTCCAATTTGAACACCATTCTTGGATGCGCGATAAGTCGCTTTGGAGCAGGGTGACATCACTCTCATTTCTCATTTTTCTGTACAAGACAGTCATCTGCAAACAAACGTATATTAGAATCAATTCCTGAGCAAATGTCATTTATATATATTAAAAAAAAAAAGTGGCCGTAAGACTGAGCCCTGTGGCACCCCTGAAGTGATGTTTACAAAACTTGATTTTTTTGCCATTTAATACTACACACTGTTGGCGGCCTTAAAGGTAATTTTCTATCCACACCAGAACTTCGTGGTCAATGGTTAGCGCTGCAAGCTTACTTAAAATAAAAGAGTGCGACACAGTGTCGAAAGCTTTTTCGAAGTCCAGGAAAAGGCAATCGACTTGTCCGCTATTGTATATTTCAGATACTAAATCATGGTTAAATTCAATTAATTGTGTTGTACAAGATAAGCCCTTACAAAAACCACGTTGTTGAGGCGCCAGCAAGTTGTTTGTTGATAAATGTGCCATTATTTCTTTATACAGAATATGCTCTAATAGCTTGCAGGGTATGGACGTAAATGAAATAGGTTTATAGTTGGTTACATCTTTCTTGGACCCACTTTTATGAATAGGAACTGAATGTGCAATTTTCCAGTCGTCTGGGAGGGCACCGGAAGACAAAGACTTTGTGTAGATTACGTGCAGGTAAAGAGAAATTGGCTCAGCACACTGCTTTAAGACTCGAGGTGAAATTCCGTCAGGTCCAATTGCCTTATTATCGGTAAGATTGTTTAGTAATGCCCTAATTGCATTCACACTTAACTCTACTGATTGCATTTTCGGCACGGAACTTGTGCATTGCGAAGCACTAGAGCTATATTTCGGCAAGTATACGGAAGGAAGTAGTTGTTTAAACAGGTAGCTTTCTCAGTGTCGTCTAATAACTCCTCATTATTGAAGACAATTTTGGTGATTCCCGAGGGGTCTGCTCCATAGCCTTTCATGTATTGCCAGAACGCCTTTGAATTAGTTTTTATTTTGTTTCCAAGTTTTTCAAAATGGTTGTGCTTAGCCACCGTTATATTGAGCTTAAACTCTCGAGTCACATCATTCAAACTTTCAAAGCGCCGATGTCATTTAGTCCTTTTATATTTTAATTATATGCGCCTTCTTTTCCTTACTATTCTTAAGATACGAGCAGTCATCCAAGGTTTGTTTCGTATTCTAAGTCTACCGCTTTTGATACTGGGTATGTAGGTTTCAGTAAGCTCTTTGATTTTTTGTTTAAATTTAACCCATAATTCTTGTACGTCACAGTCATCTGAGAGACATTCAAAAAGCGGCAGATGATCGAGAAGCTTCCTTGATATGCTAGCGTAATCACCTTTGTCATAGAGGTACACCGTTCTCCTCTCCTGTTTCGTTTGTTTTTCATTTATCGTTTGGGCAATGGTGACGACAACATGGTGGTCACTTATTCCGACATTTACTGAATTCACCATATTTGGCGAGTTGCAAAAAACAAGGTCCCATATACTATTGCCTCGTGTTGGAGAATCAACACATTGGATTAACCCGCAAGAATCTACAATGTGCTTCATCTTAAGGTTTAAGGTTCCCCCCGCTGTCATCTCACAAGTTCCGTCACGCCAAGATAAATCAGGCAAGTTAAAGTCTCCCGCCAAAATGAACATGTGACCAGAAGCTTCCAAAACAATTTCATGCAAAAGCTTTAACGCGATTACGGACGAGTTTGGAGACCGATAGAAAGTACCTGCTACAAACGAGGAATTGTCTCGCATAGTAATTTTGCACCACACAGATTCTACTTCTTGATGACCTATAAGTAATTCAGATGAATTTCAAGAGCGACGAACTAAAAGAAAAACGCCCCCACCCGTGCGGGATCTATCTTTTCGATAAGCAGCAAAGTCGCTGAGAAACACCTCGCAATCTCTAATAGAAGGGTCCAGCCATGATTCAGTTCCGAATACTAGATCAGCTTTTACAGAATCGATAAGAGCCGCGAGTTCATCAGCTGTATTGACAACGCTTCTGCAGTTCAGTGTCAGTGTTATCAGATGTTGTATTTGACGCCCCCTTTTTTCGGGCAAGGGTCATTTTTTTTTTACAACTTGAACGACTTCTTCCTTTTCTTTGTCCCACCTATATGTTTTACCATCCACAATTAACTTATCAAAGTTCAACCTAGCTCGATGTTTTTCGTTCATGTTGTTGGTTCTAACATGTTCCCAAAGTCTTTTCCGAATATGTCTTGTTTCAGGTGCATAATCTTGCTCGACACTATACGTCGTTCCCTTGAGTTTCTTAGCTTCGGAAAGAACACGGGACTTTTCTTTGTAGGAGGCAAAGTTGACGAAGATAGGCCTGTTTTTTGATACATTATAATGACCTATATGATGCACTCTTTCCACTGACTGCAATTCTAAATTCAAGTTTTCTTTGCAGATGTTTTTGAGCAGTAGTTCAGACTGTTCCCACGTTTCTGATTCAGAATCGCTGATTCCCAAAAGACCAGGTTGTTTCTCCGGCTTCTATTTTCGGAGTCGACGCCCTTGTCATGCAGCTGCTTAACTTCTTTCGCTATTGTCCTAATGGTGTTTTCTTGGTCGCCTAATTGTTCTTTGAGCGTAGTAATTTGACCTTCAGTCGCACGTAATTCACCGTTAATTTCGGCAATCATTTCTTCGTGCTTTGCCAATCTGGTGTCGATGGCCTCTAACTTACTCAAAATTGTAGCCTGACCAGTTTGTAAGGTTTTAAGCAGTTCGAACTCTTAGGCATTTAGCGGACCGGGATTCAACTCAACATCACCGGAAAGTATTAACAATATTGCAAGGTACAGAACCTTATGCGTGAAAAAACGAAAGCGGTTGCTGCGATACATCATTGGCTTTTGCTTTCGGCGAACAGATACATCACTTGTGGGACATGGAGCCGCCAATGCACACAATAATCTACAAATCGTAATTGGGCAATTATCACAAACCTGCAGCAACAGAAGAAACGTTAGCTGCATGTCGGCGAGTGTGCCGGCTCCAAATCCCACGTAGCCAACGTGCCGCTCGATTAAATACGCTTCATCCGTGTCACGTGGTTGTCGTCGGCCCATGGCGATGTGATGGCTGCCCTCGTTGATAGTCGCATTCCTATGTGGCTTGGCGCTGATAATCGTCGGAAGTGTCCCTGTTCCACCGGACGCTGGTGCTATCCATGGTGATCCTGTCGAAGAAGGCACGTCGCGAGCGTGTGCGATCGCTGGCCCTCCGTCCAAGCTGCAACTGTACGTAGATGCAACAGCTCCAGCAACCTGCAGCAACAGAAGAAACGTTAGCTGCATGTCGGCGAGTGTGCTGGCTCCAAATCCCGACGGTTCAGTTTTCACCGCCGGTTCAGTTTTCAGCTATAGTCGTGCGGCGGCCACCTGTGTGGTGCCCTAGCTGGAGCTTCACATCAGTGCCGCCTCACCTGCAAGGCTTCATTGACGATCGCAGAACTCGCCGCACTTGACCTCACCGCCGATGCCCTCCTACAACTGAGAGTTCCGTTCGCTGCCGTACTCTCGCACTTGCGTGCTCGTCTCCAACTGCTCGCCCGGGACACCTGAAGATCTACTGTTGCCACGCGCATCACGCGAAAGCTCGAAGTGGCGCAGGACCTCGAGTGTGCTCTTTTGTCACAATGGATACCAGTGCACGTTAAAATTTCCGGCATCAAAGCGGCCAACTAGCTCGCCGAAGATGCGCGCTCACCCGGGACCCCTAATACTAAAGCGCAACTTCGCACACACCACTCCGTCATCACTTGGCAGGGCAACCCCCACGTGCGCTCCGTAAACCGCATTTTCGAGAGAAAGGAAATAAACATTTTATTAGAACCAAAGCAATTATGAGAGAATCTTACTTTCCTATGATGATATCGGCCACCAACCGGGCCAGTTGAACCAAGGCCTGGTGGACCTCGGGAGGCCCGTTGCAGAGGGAATCGTACCACAGTTCTTTGGTACGGAAGGCGTGCCAGATAGCAAGATGGGGAGGAAATAATTTTGTGGAACACTTGACTGTGACATCAAATACTGTTGAACAGGTGCCACAGCCCAGGAAACAGTCTGTGTTGCAGTTAGGGTAGCATTTGTGCATGGAGAGAAGGCTGGGGTACGTATGTGTTTGGAGTTGGCGGAGTGCCACCTCCTCATCTCGCGGGAACGACGGTAAAAGCGGGTGCACGATGCGTCTAGCTATGATGTGATATGTTAATAGGTCTCAATATGTGAGTGGAAGGCCCACTTGATCTGGCCTCTTGGTCTCGTCATGCCGGGCTGATCAATAGGTAAGCTCTCGAGTGACCACGTGAGCGTTATTATTACCCGGAACAGAGGCATGAACAGTCCAGATCAAGTAGACACGTTGGGGGCTGGACGTGTTGATGTTTGTGGCCTTGATTAGGATGTGGTGAGCCACCCCGAAAACGCTGCGTCTCATCAAAAAGGCTCGGTATGCATGTTGTCAATAAGTATATATGTAAACCTCTCCGTGAGTGTTAAGAGTGTGTCGAACAGCAAGCGCAAAACCAAGGACTTCACCCTCTGTAGGAGTAGAAATGTGCGAAGAGGCAGCCGTAACTAATGTTGCATTGCCATCTAACACTACCATTGTATACCCGTTGTGGCATCGTGTGGAATCAGTGTATAATGTATTGGCTACAACGATGTCTCAGAGCATGCACACCCTGTACCCAGCACGGGCACGCCGGTGTCCCACGTCATGCTGAGGACTCATGTTCCGGGGCAGTGGATGCACCTTCAAGGTTTGTCGTACTCGACGTTGGACACCGATGGCGCTCTCCGTGGGACATTGAGCGTGCTCCACCTGAAGACGGCAACGCCATCCACGTGCACAACAATCTGCGGTGGCAGCGTGATCATACGCGCCCGGATAATAACAAGGTCGGACTTTTTGAGGGGAAGAGGTTGAGCCTACTGTCTTGCGTAGGCGGCAGCAATGCCGGCTTCCTGCTGTAGGTGATCCTGATAAGCCCCGTGTGAGCCTCACGTCGTCCAGATCGTTATGTCATCTGCGTCCATTGCATGGGCGACATTGGGGATCTGATGAAGCTGCTGTGGTAATTTTGCCAGGGCAACATTAAACAGGATGGGGGACAGAACTGATCCCGGAAGAGTAACACGACCTGTAATGCGAATTGTATCCGAACGTTTTGGCCCTGTAACAATGCTAGGTGTCCTGTCACGCAGAAAGGAACAAAAGTAATACATGCGGACGCCGCCATGAGATTCCGCTAGGTTCTGTAGGAAGAAATCGTGTGCCATGTTATCAAATGCTCTTTTTAAATGAAGGGCGAGTATGACCCTTGTCTGGACAAGCGACGGGTCCCAGAACTCCGTCCTTGAGATGTACACCCCTGTCTGGCGTAGAGAGTTGTGGCCAAAATCCAAATTATCAGTGCAAAAATAATGCATGTCACTCAAAAATAGGCTGCAGACGCCGTAAAGGAACGTTTTTTATGGATTTTTCAATGCATCAGTTAAAGGATATTGACCGCAGATGTTCTATGGCTATGGGATTACTTGGTTTAGCTATTAAGAAAATGTTGGCATGACGCCATGCCTGTGGTAGTCTATCCTTAGGCCAATTGTGTTTGAAGAGATTTGTTAGATGACCCAGATCTCATTCGCTGAAAATATGAAGGGCAGAATATTGAATGTGAGCCGCAGATGATGCCATATTTCGACTGAGATCTTGAACTACGCCAACTTAGTCAACCGTTATGTTTGTGTCGAGTACCTTGTTAGATTTCAGCTCGTGGGGGTAGTCAGAATATTTTGGGATGTCGCCGGCAGTGATGAAATGTCGTTCAAGTTCTTTGATCGAGGAGGCCGGGTGGATTGTTTCCGTACAAATGTGTTAGGCGATGTAGTTGGTGAAAAGTGTGCGCTTTGCTAGGGGTTGGATTTAAAAGGGCACCAAGTATCGAGCATCTTTTCACAGTGCCAAGGCGCCCGAAAGACGCTCGCAGAAGCGACGCTAGTTGTTCCGGACGAGATGATGCGCGTGTTCTTGTGCCTCATACGAGAGTTGTTCGATACGCTGGCGAAGCTTGTGATTGAGGCGTTGGCCCTCTACGCGCCTCCCACAGATTCAGAAGGTTAGGGTTCACGTCCGGATTTGTGGTTGTAGTAACGACTGCGCACATACACACATTTAGGTCACCAGAAAGAGACTACAGCCGTTTCTCATTCACTGATCGTTTGGGGGGGCTCTGTTGACGCTCTTTGAACCACACTCCACTAGTGATACGCACTTCCTGCTCGGGACAGCGTGCATTGTGTAGTGTTATTACAGTGAACACTATATTGTGGTCACTGCAAAAGATATTAGTCAAGAAGACCTTGTGCTGTTACTGGTCCTGTGTTGTTCGAAAAAAGTGAGGTCGGGGTATCTGTCTCATGAGACACTGCTCCATATGCGAGTAGGGTGTCCGCGATCTGTGTGCAAGGTATATCGCAAGTTGCATATATCATCATAGAGCCTAGTTTTCTTGCCTTAACATTTGCGGTACCCTCGAATTTTGTGCGCAGCGTTGAAGTCTCCGCACACAAATTGGGTGCGCCCAACGCCTGTATTCAATTAAGAGTTGATGAAATGAACGTATGGATCAGCGGGGAGAACTATACACGCTGAGTATGTAAAAACTGCAACTTTTTACCATGGGAGATAACTTCAAGGATCTGATGAAGAACATCGATGCTTGTAGCATAGGTGCTGCGTGTGATGCTTTTGGAAGCTAAGGCTCCAACGAGTGGAGAGTTAGCTGCAAAAGAGTTGCAACCAGATAGATTGATTGATATGGGGGGTTTAACGTGCAACCAGATAGAGCCTGCTCCTATAGGAGAAGCACATCTGCGGAGTTGCTGGTTATAGCAATGTACTATTCCAGGGAGCCGCTCTTTTGTGAGTATCCTTGGTAGTTCCGTTGCGATACCATTATTTGCTGCTGGTTAAGGGACGCCATCGTCATCTTGAGAGGAAGTGGTCAGGTGGGTGTATGGGTGCGTCAGGTTTGCTTCTTTGAGTGGTGGCTCGGGCCGCGTGGCATGAGAATTGTTTGGCGAGCGATGGACTCGAACAAGCCTATGGGTTCCACAACATCTTTTTTGGCCTTCTCTTCCAAATTGAGGCTGCTGATCAGTAATTTCGCACTGCGCGCCCACTTGAACCAGAGGAAAAACACATCTTTGATTTCTTTGTACGCCGTCGTTCTCATCGGCATTCTTTCCGCGACGACGAGAGAATAACTAAGCGATGAGGGAGTGGGTGCGCTCTTTCGGTGCCTGTATGACTACAACAATCTCCTGCAGAAGTGCTGGAGTATACTACCTCGCACGTTCTATAGCTGCTTCATTTCTAGAGTTTGTACACTTTTTTGCTGACTAAAACTGCACATGCATCTGTGCGTAACGCGCTTCCGTAGTCACTGCTTAGGAGTGCGATTTCGAGGAAAGAATCGTAATTGGTAGTTCAGAGGTGGAGGAGTATGGGACGTGCGAAGGGGTGAAGGTTAAGAGGTATTGAGGTGTCCGGGATTTTGCCCCCTGCTTACCTCCCGAGGTGCTGTCTTGACATTGCTGGTCCCCGAACCTTGTGGTTGATGATTGCTTCGTGGTAACAGTGTTAGTTGTTAGCTTGCATAAGAGTGCCTTCTTGTAAGGGGACAGGGATGCCTGTGATGCTGGGATAGCAGGGTGCTTCACTTGGATGCTTAGTGAAGTTGACTGGGAGCGGCATCGAAACTTTGAATTTAGACGTCCATGACTTGGAGCGGGGTGTGGATCGCAGCATCGAACGGGACCGCCCACCATTCGTCAGCGGTGTTGCAGAAGCGTAAGTTGTTGACAATCGTGAAGGAGCCTCATAAGTGGATTTCATTAATTGTCGCTGTTCCTCGTCCATGGCTTTTTTAACCAAGGATCTGTTGGCAGGCTCTTGCTGGCGTCGCGGGAACTGTGGATCAGTTGTGGCATAATCACCTCCAAAGGATTCTCAGCGTGTAGAGCATGGGTGCGATGGGGTTGGGTTAATAATGCCGCACTAATCACAAACAGTCACATCCGCAAAGGGGCAATGGTCAGCTCGGTGTCCCGAATTGAGGCGCGTTTTGTAGACCTGGTAGTAGCATAGCTTTGCTCCAAAGATTGATATGTGAGGTTTGCCGTCCCAAAACCATCATATGGCCGTGAGAGACGCCGTAAGAGAGGGCTCCGGAAATTTTGACCACCTGGGGTTCCGTAGCGTGCACCAAAAATGCAGCACACAGGCCTACATTTGCGCCTCCATCGGCATTGCAGCCGCTGCAGCCGGGATTTTATCCCGCGACCTGCGGGTCAGCAGCCGAGTACCTTAGCCACTAGACCACCGTGGTGGGGCCTTCTCCAAGGAAGTGGACGAAGCAAGGCACACGAAGGACATCAAATGTTACCAGTGCTATATTAGGGGCGAAGCTCCTTATAACGGCCCCCGTTCATCCGTCGTAGCCGTTGTAGTATGTAACAAGTATAACATTTTGACCTTCAAGGTGGTGCCGGTGAGAGATTTCCTCTGTGCGTTGTTCAACAATAAACATGCCAATGGCTGCTACATGTACATGCCAATGGCTGCTAATGGGGAATCAGAGACAGGAGCATTCGGCTTTTATTTAACGCGCATGCTGCAATACCCATTAGCAGCAATTGGCATGTACAATGAGCACTATCTGGCAAGAAAAGGTTGCTGCGTTATACTCGCTGGGTGTAACCTCCTTAGTTTTAGAAAAGTTTAGTGAGCGTTGAGCCGCAGTGCCATGAATACAATGAACTAGGTTATACCATGAATGAACTCGAGGTGGTTAAAGGTGGGAAGTAGATACGAAGCGCAAGCCGTAAGAAAGTAAAAGCCAAATTCTCCTGTCTCTCATTTCCCATTAGCAGCCATTGGCACGTACATTGAGCACTATCTGACAGGAAAAAGTTGCTACGCTACACTCGCTGGGCGTAACCTCCTTGGTTTTAGAAAGGTTTAGCGAGCGTTGGGCCGCAGTTCTATGAATACAGTGAACTAGTATATACCATGAACTCGAGGTTGTTAAAGGTGAAAAGTAGACGCGAAGTGCAAACCATAAAAAAGTTTGCGTGTGCCACCTCTCGTTTAGTCTTTGGAATGTCCGCTGGATGGCGGTGCTTCTCTGTGGGGAAATATGATGAAAAGATGCGAGATGGTGATACTTGGAGTGTTGAATAGATGGACGAACGGACACACAAACAGATGCATGGATGGACGCATAAACGGACGCAGGGGCGGATGCATGGACGGACGCAGGGACGGATGCACGAACAGACGCACACATGAACGGGCAGATGGACGCATGGACGGTGACACAGACGGACGCATGGACGGACGGATGCAAGAACGAATGGACGGACGAATGCTTCGCCCCACTTTCCATCATTCACTCCGTGGATATGCTGCCAATTTGTTCTTCCGACCCATCATCAGAGCTTGTAGTATCTGGATTCCAGTCACCTGAATTTTTTTATCCTTTGTGAAGTGGTACCTGGTTCCAGTCCCGGAGCAATACCCTTGCACGAATCATCAAGGGCTGCCAGATATGCAGATAAAGTGTAGCTTTGCTGGCCGAGTGAGAGCTATTGGACCTTCAGGAGGGCGTCGGCAACGTGTGATGACAAAGTGATTATGACGGCCCAGTTTTTCTGCGGTCGAGTTCGTAGAGTGAGGTTTCTGTGGTCATTCGGATCAGCTTCAGCGGCAGCCCAAAGCATGGTGGCCAATGTTGGTCTGGGGCATAGATTCATTCTGAGACCTCTGAGCGCATGAAGGACAACCATTCCAATTCTGAATGGAAAAGAAGATAGGCGCTTCGCTGCACTCGGCTTCGGCTTGGCCTGAAAGTTCTCCGAGTTGGTTGAGAGGGGCGACGCTGCTTCGAGAGCTGCGGCTTGCGGGCGCATTCAGAAGAAGGAACGACGAGCCAGTAGCTGCTGCCGGCGGGTAAAAGGTTCTTCTTATAAAGAACGTCATTTCACAAGCAGTACGATGGCAGCCCTCTTGACAAAAGTTTCGGCACGCTATTCACTTGCCCTTGTAGATAATTTATGAGTGGTAGCACTTCAGGGACGTTGCACTGCTGTTTTGAAAAGGTGGCAGTGTCCACAACTTTCGAAAAGGCCGTGTCGTGTTCGTCATCTAGCAATGCCATCTCAACAGGAGAGCGAGAAAACATCCGGCATCAGTGTGTTGTTTCCTCGACTTGTAGGTAACAATCAAGTCAAATTCTTGGAGCTGAAGACTCCAGCGTGCAAGACAGCCATATGGATTTTTCATGTTTATTAACCAACAGAGTGAGTGGCGGTCGCTGATAACGGTGAATGGGTGGCCGTACAAGTAAGGACAAAACTTCAGGACTGCCCACACCATTTGAAGACATTCTTTCTCCGTCGTAGTATAGTTAGCTTCTGATCGGGACAGCGTCCTCCTGGCCTAGGCGATCACCTTTTCCTTGTCCTTCAGCTCTAGGAGCATTGTTCCAAGAGCCACAATACTAGCCTCTGTATGTAGTATTGTTGGTGCATGTTCATCGAAGTGGGCGAGCACGGGCGGTTTTTGCATGCGCTGACGAAGCTCATAAAACCTCTGCTGCTGGTCTTCGCCCGATGTGAAGTGGATGTCTTCCCAAGTAGGCTTTGTCCATAGCCATTTGATGCACGAAAAATTAGAAATAAACCAATATACACAGAGTTGGCAATAAACCAATAGGCACAGAGTCTCAAAAAACGTCGCACTGATTGTTGTCTGATGGTGTCGGGAAATTCGCCGCGGCGGCAATTTTATGCGGGTCGGGTCGTATCCCTTGGCTGCTTGACCGAGGAATGGAAATTCGTGGAAGCGAAGCGGGAGTTTTCGGGTTTGAGAGTAAGACCAGACAAGCATATCACTTCAAAAACTGCTTCGAGCCTTCGAAAGTGTTCCTTGAAAGTCGCTGAAAAGACAATCGCGTCGTCAAGGTACACCAAAAATGTTAGCCACCTAAGTTCCGAAAGAACCGTGTTCATCAGATCTGAAATGTTGCTGGTGCCGAACACAAACCCAAAAGAAGTAGCTGAAGTTTATAAAGTCCATTATGCGTAACAAAGGTGGTCTTTTCATGATCTCTCTCGTCCACTTCAATTTGCCAGTAGTTGCTTTTCAAGTCCAAGGGCAAAAAGTAGCGTGCGTTTCGTAGTCTATCCAATAAATCATCAATACGCGGCAGAAGATAGACGTCTTTCTTTGTGATCAGATTTAGCTTCCGGTAGTCGACGCAGAAACGCAAGCTGCCGTCATTTTATTTGACAAATGCTACTGGCGATGCTTAAAGAGTGTTAGATGGCCGAATAACACCATCTTCCAGCATCGCTTTCCCCTGATTTTGAATTACTTCACGCTCTTTTGAGGCGACGCGATAAAGATTTTGCCGGACGGGTCTCGCGTCGGAATCCCTCATGACGCGCTGTTTCGTGAGTTTCGTTTGACCAACTCTTGATGTGGGTGAGAAGCAGCCGTGGAATTTGTTGATCAGCATGAGGAGGCGGTCTCGCTCAATGGGAGATAACGTTGGACGAACGTCGAAAGATGTTGGTGTAGTAACAGTAGACGCTGGTGCTTCCTCCACTAAATGACAACCTTCTATTTGGGCGAGTTCATCGAAGTAGGCAATAGCCGTGCCTTTAACTATGTGTCGGCGTTCTCTGCTGAAATTCGTCAAGAGTTCAACGCGTCCGTCAATAGCAGTGATGAGAGCCCTAGCAATAGAAATGCCACTAGTGAATGCGAATACCTTAATGTGTTCAGCAATGCCAGTACAGTTTTGTAAGATGTCGGAGTGCACGGATACGAAGGAGCCACTTCGTGGCGGCAGTATGACATCGTCATCGGCAATACGGACCAGCTGGTTGCGGAAGTCGTCTCGCGTAGCCAAGCTTCTTTCTCTGTTGATACGACATCTGGGCGTTGTCTTTCAGGTAGAAGTACACGTTCGCGAGCTTGTCTTCTGGGAAGGTCCACTGTTTGTATTTCCCACAGCATTCGAACTGGTCCAGCCAGTCTTAGGCGTCTTCATAAGTATCACCATAAAAACAATCAAGAGTAATGGGATTCTGTAGTGTCATGTGCACTGGAGCTGCCATGGCCATGGTGGCTGAAGGAGGCAAGCGATTGCTGGCAGTTTCTCGCAAGGAATTGAGCTCGGGAGCCAGGCCTAGCATGCAGCGACGAAAACAGTGGACTGGTGTGTCGACGTGTGGTAGCGATTTCGGGCACGAATGTCGGGTCCGCGAAGGGGTGCCAAGCATACGCGCGTCAATATTCAGACTTTATTGTTTATGATGAGTAGCAAATTGAGGTTGTTATTTGGACTCTTAATTATAAATGTCGAATTCGAAGCCGCCAGTACAGTTATAACATTGTTGTCAGTATCTTTCTTGAGTGAATTTCATTTTCATGTTTGATCGAAAGTAATTAGCTGAAGCAAAACGTGTCCATGTGCATCTGTCTCTGGTCTCCATGATTTTACGGGCAGTGACAGGTGCCCTCGTAAGGAGAGACAGTTACGGGTCGGCACTTTTTCTGCTGATATACCAACTTATAAAGAGCACTCGTCAGGTATGCGCTGCCAATGTCAGGTTTTTCTAACCACTCACGTGTTAAAATTGTCCATGTCTACTGTCGTTTTTCATGGGTAGACAATAAGTGTCAATAAAATGTGGCAGGCACCTGCATAGCAGGGGTATTTACAAACCTACGGGTATGTGCCACTCTCTGCCGGGAAGTGTTTGACGATTTCCACGAGATTTCGGCATTAATCGTGGATGAACTAGCCCATCATATTCGCGAAGCCAGCTTACCCTCCCATACTAATTTTGGCTCACGCCAAGTTACGGGGATGATTACGAGAGCAACCAGAAATAAGCAGCTGGATAGATAGATAGATAGATAGATAGATAGATAGATAGATAGATAGATAGATAGATAGATAGATAGATAGATAGATAGATAGATAAATAGATAGATAGATAGATAGATGGATAGATAGATAGATAGATAGATAGATAGATAGATAGATAGATGGATAGATGCCAAAAGTGCTTCCAGTATACGCAAAGAAATGCTTCGCATTTATTGGCCCCCACAATGCTATATTGTAGCATTCAAAATGTACATGCCAATTCATTTCTCAGAGGTTCATGGTGATTATGCTGTGTGCAACCTATTTTTCCAACTTTAGCACTGTAATTTGTCAACTTGCACTGAGTATGCTTTTCTTGTTCTATAAGCAAATGTCGAAAATCAATGTTTCTTTTTTCCAGATTCTGTACAATCTGTCTAGAAGCAGACACGATGAGATACTCTCTCTTGGTTGTAATATCAATGATCTTTGTGGCGGCATCACAGGCTCAGGTTGACTGCGATAAGACGACTCTCCTAATAGGGAATGGTAAACCATTATCCGTAGCACGGTTTTATGATTTCTCGCTGCGAAATTCATAAGACGGTTTGGGGGGACATGCATTGAAGTAAGACTTAGCCCTTCTGCTTATCTTGTACTACTTTGCTAAGAAGGGCTTTATATCAAACCATTTTACCTGAGTGTGGGATATGAGTTTATGCCGCCATGCTTAACATTGTGGCTGATCTACCAGTTTGTCGCTGTGTTGTGGCATTGAAAATTTTAGCAGCCGAGACATCCCTTCTAACTTTGTCGTGGTTGTTGTGCAAGGCTGAAGAACAAACATGTAAAGAACAGATGTTCAATATAATAAAACCTGCTTTTACAAGCTTGCCAATTTAACGTACAAGTTTCCAGTGCAAGGAAGGGCCCTAAAGTGTTCGGTGTTGTCACCAACACAAACTAGCTAAGCTTTCATGTCTAAATAGTCTAAATATTACTATAGAAAGTTTTTCCTGAAAAAGTTAATAAAATGTGCAGTCATTTTTTTCGTACCCTTAATAGAAGTGGGTCTGTTTTCAAGGATGCACATTAACGCTACCTTGTAAGAGCTTGTAGCCGGGCTACTCACAACCTTAATTTCATTTTATCCGGTCTGCGTATTGCGTCCGTGAAGCGCTTTTACGTACAAAATGAGAGTTCTTGTTTTCACAAATGCCACCCCCCCCTGATAAATGGTGGATTGCCCATGTAATCAATGCTTTATCCCATAGATTGCGCTGATGGCATTCTGTGAATTTCCGAGCTGCGCCTGCTCACAAACTCATTCTGTGTCCTTGCCTCTTGGCAGCTCGTCACAGCCTCACGCCAGAGTCACCTTCACCGGTATGGAACGTAAATGTCATCCTTAAACTTCGATGAATCTAGGAAGTTCCATCTCTAGGATGCAATGTGAACTACTGATACACTTAAGGGCGTGTTTGTAGAAATTGTATAAACTGCTATAATTTGTATATAAATCAATTTATAGCAGTTTTGGGGCGTTTCTACGTTACAACTTTAGTATTTGAAAACAGCGAATGTACCTGTTTTTTATTTTGTCAACCAAAATGAATAACCTATTTTGGCATTGCCAATACTTGACTACGTATCCAAACCACGTGATTCAACCAGCTGGCCAACACATCAGCATGGTGACGAAGGCGTCAGTGGTGGCTTGCGTTGGCCTTAATCGCAAACTCCCCGTGCAGCACGACGAAGCTTGGTGACCTGAAAGAGGACGTGTTCTTTAAGATTTTGGTTTCGATTACGAACACCAAGAGCACTGGAAGTTGACGCTGCAGCTGCATAGAGTCGGCATGCCCGAACGTGTCTTATTTTCGTTTACAGATGGTATATTCCGCCACCGTCGCTGCTGGTGCGTTCGATCCTGTCGTTTCTGCTGGCATATACTCTGAAGCAACGTTCTATTAGGTGTGAGCTCTTTATTTTCAGCACTTTGCGTGAATAACTAGAATTAAGTACAACCTTTGGTTCTCATAACGCAGGCGGAATTAAAATAAATTTCAAAGCAGTGACGGCAGCGGCTGCAGGATGGGGAAAAACAAATGTGACCATCTTCGACGAAAGTGGTGGTGGTTTTCGGCTGCTCTGGCGTTGTAAAAGCGAATGCCTTCTGAGTCAGACTATGTCAGGCATCGAGCGGTAGCATCCGTGGTGGCGGCCGCGCGCTGGCAGTTGTTATCTATCCACTCTCCCTCCAGCTCTCCTTTCAACAGCAGCGGGCACACCCACTTATTCTCGCCCCTAACAACCGGAGCATGTGGTGCGAGAAAGTGTACGCGAGCACAGTGCTTCGCCGCTCTTTTAGATGCGGAGCATCTTATACTCGCGCCTTGTAGTGCGCCGTCCGCACCGCTTCTCGAACATTCGACAGCTGACGCGCGCGCATGCGCCGTCGCGCCGTCGCCCACTCTTCCACCATCTGTGCATCCCTTCCTCCTCTACACACCGCGCGCGCTTCACTCCTCCACCATCTGTGCACCCTTCCTTCTCTACACGCCGCGTTCGACATCTACGATTCTCCTGATTCTCCAGTGGACGCGCATGTGGCGTCGCGCTTCGAGAACATTCAACAGCTGACAGTGCATGCGCCGTCGTGCTGTGTATATACTCAAGGTCGGCGCTCGCTCGCTCAGTTGCCGCTCGTCGGTTGGTTTGTACGGCGCGTCGACGTCCAAGGTCGCGGTGAAATGAATTCCAACGAATCCACAAACACAATGATCGACGTTCCTTCGACCAGCGCCGCCCTTTCGCATACGTGTGTACGTGTTCACTCATTTAACACCCCCTCCTACAACCACGTTAACCAATTTAGCCATCGACCCAAGTAAGTCGCACTTTAACACCCCGTTAACCAATTATATGGTCCGCATCCTCCTCAGTGTTCCCCCGAGGGAAGCTGCGGGCAATTTTTTTTCTCGACATTCGCCTCTCGCTCCCTGCGCCCCACTTTCCCGTCCACTTGCGCCTCACTCTCGACCGTTCGCTGGCCTTGCCCTTTTAAAGTGATGGCAAATGTCAGTGAAGGTGAATTATAGCTACTTAGTACACTGTAAGTGAATGTTTGACCGCAATGGTGCCCTCTCTCGGCGAAAGAAATGCATTCGGATTTCCTCACGATGTCTTTTGGGGAATGAATTTTCAAAGTAGATACGGCAGCAGAGTCAGGATGGGGAACAAAAAATGTGATCATCTTCGGCGCACACTGGTCGTGGTTTTCTGGCTATTCTGGCGTTTTAAAGACAATAGACTTTCCTAATGACCTTTGACGCAAAAAAGTTGGTCTGTCTGTACATTTTTCTGTTTGTCTCCTCTAATGATACCCAGAACGGCACCAAACGATACGCCAAACGGCCGACCCTTTCCGTAGCACCCGCCAATAATGCTCAAAATTTAGCGTTCCTACTTGTGCAATTGTCAATTAAAAAGCGATTATTGCGCTTATCTGAGGCACCATAAGAACACATCAATATTCTGTATGTGCATCGTTTTACTAGAAAAGGCATACATAAGTAATTATAAGGACCATAGCGCTTACTACGCTGCGCCGACGATGCAACGCTTGCACGAAGAGGCAAGTGTTCAAACGCTTTGCTAAGACGACATGGTGGTGGCACCTACCCGTCGCCTTGCGTTCTAAACATTATCGCTTCCGAGACGGGCGTGCACGCCACGCGCTTTGTTCAACAAGAAAACGGCAAGATAGCGCTCATGTCTCACGTGTGACGAGACTTGATGTACTCATTCGCCTCCGCTGCACGCTAGGGCAATCTAACAGAGTATCTCCAGAATACCATTCACCGATTTTCTTGCGCAGATCAAATAAACATTTTATTCCCTCTCTTCAAACGCAAGACAATCGTCTTACGACGACATTTGCAGCGTAACATGCAAATACGAGGCCGTTTTTTGTTTTCACTACATTTCTGAAGTGTTAACTTGCTCTAACAGTGGTCGCAACTGTTTTATGAAAGGCAGTTCAAAAAAGCGCCATTTCGTACGCTAGCGGTCCCCCAACAAAAGCAGAGTCAAAATATTTGATGACAGAAAAAGTGTTTGTCGCTATAATTAGGCCTATGAGATACATCAATGTTCTGCCCTTACCTATAAGGGAGGCCTTTCAATGTCCTGAGCGACCACCACCAATGTGTTCATCTTGAAAATGGCCACAACATTAGGACCAAGAAGAAGAAACTAACAGGAGAAGCGCTGACTGACAACTAAGCGGGTTATCGGAAATAAAATGTAGCTGTATACAAGAAGAGTCACGTGCACACCGATAAACATAAAGAGTGAACTAAAACATTTGAGGGAATTCTGTGATTGTACACCAAAGCCACGTGCTCAATAAAAAACGTAATTACCAAACGAAAATTAGAAGCAAGTCTCTGTGACAAGGATACTGGAGAGTGGCGAATGAACTTTTTTTATTTTTTACAAATGTATTAGGTATAGGTTTCAACAATTTCTTTGAAAAGGTAGTTCGTATGATTAAAAATGATAGTGTATTCATCTTAGCAGGGGTTACAACCACATGCGCTGCAGTGTGGTCTAATGTTGGACAATCTATCAGACTTGCTGGCTCCTTTATGCCTTTTAGGAACACAATAATAGCACGCCGTCTTCCTTGTACTTCTCTTTCCGCATGACAGTAGCATCTTAGACGTGACGACAGTTTACAGGCAACAAGTATGGTCTAGAGCTTGACATCCCACGCACCAGAAGAAACCTTGCTGTCCTCCAAATTTCGCTTGACTGCAGCGCAGATGCTATCAATGCAATTTGGTGCCGAAAACAGCACACCGATGTGGTACCTCCTAGCAACACTTTTCAGTCCACGTAACTTAAGATGGACATACGGTGTGCAAACTTCCTTGCTTTTCTTCACTTCTTTATGTTTCTTTCCGCCATTATTCAGTCACCAGCTAATTTTGTGTGAACGTGCAAATGTCGTCAGTAGCCATAGCTATTATAAAGCTATGTCACCCGACCAGAGTGGAGTGCGCTACCAAAAACCTTATGCAGTAATCACCATATCCTCCAACTTGGCCTGTCTACGAGTGTGTAGCACACACTCGTAGATAGATTAAGGCAGGAATAGCATGCTTAACTGCGTAGAATTTCTACAGGGATGACCTCGCTGTTGAAACCACTATAACCGACATTGAATAGTGGTTCAAGAATGTGCTAGATACAGCCGAACGACAGACTAAAACATAAAGCTCAACACCGACACGCCCGCATTCGACGCCCACATTCTCCACTTCTTGAAGGCTAGGAGAAGACTTCTTAAGAGGTGGAAGCGGCAAAAAACTTAACAGCCAGCTACAGAAACGTATCGCTATCCTCACCAAGCAAAGTCAAGGTTATACCAAGTATTTGACCAGGCAGCACTGGTGCGCCTTTTGCGACAAGCTAAAGAGATTTCTTAGCACCAAGAAAACGTGGCACCTTCTACACTCTCTTAAGTAAACGAAACCCTCCAAAGCAGCGAAGAAGCAGTCTCTTCCCAAGCTTATTCACAAGTACGCCGGATCGAAAGAACGTCATCTACAAGAATTAGTAAATAAGTTTTGCATAGACGCGCCCGCTGTCGCGTCTTTGACACCAAAGAATATGCGGGAACACCAAACCCTGACCTCGACCGGCCCTTCACGCAGGCAGAACTCTTCGCAGCCCTATCGAAGGTAACAAAAAGCACCAGCACCGGAAAAGACCGGAATTTCAACAAACAGTTGCGCAACTTACCGCACCAGGCCACCACAGCTCTTCTCCAATATTACCACGACTGCTGGGAGAAAGGAGAGCTGCCTTTGGTTAGAAAACATTCGAAGATCACCATGATCTCCAAGCCTAACAAACCTATGAGCATTGAGAACATGCGCCCAATTTCTCTCACGTCGTTTGGGAAAGATATTCGAACATACGGCACACGACCACTTTACTTTCTACCTAGAAGATACTTGGCACCTACTAGATACAATATTCAGCTTGAGTCACCACCTCTCGGTGCACGACGTGCTTCAACTACTCAAAGAAGAGTTTCTTGATCACCTCAGTCACCGAACAAAGTACTCAATACTCGAAGTCGATGTCAAGGGGGCCTTCAATAACGTAACTCATGAGGCAATCCTCACGAACCTCGAAGGCACCGCCTGCAGCGTGAGGACCTACACGTATGTCAGAAACTTTCTGACGGACCGTACAGCAACTTTGGGCATCTGGAACATCCGCAGCAAATCTTCCAACTACCTAAAAGAGGCATTTCGCAGGATTCGGTCATGTCACCGCTTTCGTTGAACGTTGCAATAATCAATTTGCCTAAGGTTCTTGAAAAAGTACCAGATGTGCAGCACGTCATATACGCTGATGACATCACACACTCTGCCAAGGTTTCGAACATCGGGAGACAAGTGAGCTGCGCACAAGATGCTGTAAACAGCATAGGAAAGTATCTCCGACACTGCGGTCTTAATTGTGCCCCCGAGAAGTCTCAGCAGCTTGTACTCAAAGCAAGGACGAGAGGCAGGCCTCCCATATACGAAGGTCATGTCCCTTTCGTCACCCTCAACGGGACAATTATTCCGAAAGTTGATACGCTACGGGTGTCGGATGTCGCATACACAACAATAGATTGGGGGCTTCCACCGTACCAAGACTCTTAAGAACTCTCTCGCAGCTCGCACACTTCGTCAAAAGAATCGCGAACCGACGCATTGGCCTTAAAGAACATGGCACCCTACAAATAATGCGCGTTCTTGTCACCAGCCGCATCATGTACGGAAGGCTATACCCTAGTTTGAATACCACGAACTTAGAAAAACTCAATAATATGATAAGAGAGGCAACCAAAGCCCCTTTCGGACTACTACCCATGTCTTCTACTTCACGACTTCTTGAGATGGGTGTCCACAATCCTTCGCAAGAGCTCGCTGAGGCTCACAAGAACAGCTAGATGGAGCGGCCCAAGCTCACCCCAAATGAGATGTTGGCGCTCAGGTATTTCAACTACAGTGATTCACACATTGCTGATGCAGACCGGAAAAAGCGCATCCCAGTCAAACACGTCGGTTATCATAAAGCGTTGTCACTACTACAAGACAGTGTTTTGAGGCTGCGTTATGGTTCGTAATCATTGCTTGGTCATTAATTCCAAAAAAACAAAGCTACGTTTCTTCAAAAACCCATTGAAAAGAACCAATGCACCTTAATTTTTTCTCGTCTGTGATTACGCTTTCTGTGGGCAATCCTAATGAATTTGTTCATTCTATAAAACATCTCAGTGTAATTCTCAATAGCCATGTGTTTTAAATTGATGATACGGCTTACATTTATGGCAGACCACGCAAATCTCATGGTTACTTTCAAATACTAACTCGATTGCACCCACTAATATAAAGTGATCATTTTGCTCGCTCTTGCGTACAGTGTCCAGCATTACGGAATCACTTTGTTTGCTCTTTGTTCCTCGCTATAACAGTGTCGGGTTGATATTAATTTTAAAAACATTTTGAAACCCATTGTTTACAATCGTACATAAATACATAACTCAAATATCTTTTTTTATTCGCCCACCGTCTGTCAAAGCGTCATTTATTCAAACTGTGGTATTACGACAGTTCTGTAACTCTGTGTTAAAAAACTGCTTTGCTCCTGTAAATTAAGAAATTCGGCAAATCCCGCGTACCCGGAAACCACGTTATGCGAAGCATGCGGAGGGAGGATGACTGCGTTACAATCTTTGATTGAGCGACATTTCATGAAATGACACTAAATATTTGTAGAAATATCAAATTTTTCACGCACAGACATATGTGGAAACGTTTCAGATGTTTACATAACCAGTTCTTTGCACTTGCGCAACGATGCTAAATACAAAATGGGTATTAGCAACAACAGAAGCAGATATGAAGCACTGATGCTCACAAGGATGCTGGCCCTGCGAACTGCTACATAAATCAACTTCTGCGCATGGCAACTAACCAAAATTGACGTTAACTCGAAGTGACTGCTGTATTAAAGTAGTACATATGTTGTGTTAACATAATTGGCTAGGCAGCACTGCAACCACTATACATGTTTCACGAAGATTAGCGTCTATTTGAAAAGTATATCCAAGACTTTGCTTAACTCTCTGGTAAAATGCCTCATTGCCCCGCAGAATGCTTGTGTTCGATTCCAGCTGGGACCCTGACATTTATTCTTTGCGTTCAACGGGTCGACACTATCAATGTCGGGTATTCCTTAACCTCCCGCGTTAGGTAGGAAGGAAGGAAGGAAGTGCTTGGAAGCTGTGGCACACACCCACGCTGGAGGATTGGCCAAGAACCGGGTAGTTCTGACGAAATTGCTCATGTGCGTTCTCGTCCTTCCTGGGTAGGTACTAAGTGTCAATCATAGTGGCACATACCCGCCCGAGGGTATGTGCCACTATCTTGCGGGAATGGTTTGACGACGTACGTGACGGGGTTGTGACAATATTAATGTCTTGGCAAGCACGTCATATCCCTCAAATCATCTTAGACTCCCATGTTAATTTTTTTTTCACGCCAAGTTAAAGGAGAGGACACCCTAACGTAAGCGGCTAGATAGATAGATAGATAGATAGATAGATAGATAGATAGATAGATAGATAGATAGATAGATAGATAGATAGATAGATAGATAGATAGATAGATAGATACGCTCGAAGTCACCGAAGTTCGCTAAGAAATACTTCGCATTTAAAAAATATCCCGCTTTTCTGTACAAACTGTCAAAACACAATATGGCAAAGGTATTGAAAGTTTTGTGTTTTTTCTGCTTTTAGTGAGTTCCCCGACAATGCTTTTTTCTGTAACGACAAAACGCCACTTAAGAAATGTTCTAGAAGTACTTTTCGCTGCGCAATTTATTGTATGACTATTTATATAGCTTCCTTTATGCCGAGTACTGTTAAAAAATTGCTCAATCTTTATCTCAACGTTCTACTGCTTATATAGTTTTGTTTCCGCTAGTTTTAATTTTGTATATTATTGTGTTTATACTCTGGAATTTGTTCTCTAGAATTTCTTTGTACACTACAATTTGTTTGAAGTACTTATGAGTCATCACTGAGGTTTCTAGATGGTGGGCTGAAACTCGCACTTGCTGTTTCTTATAAATTATTTCAAGTACTGGTAAATCATCACGTAGGTAAACAGCCGGTGAGGCAACCCCCGTCATACCTGCTCTCTATAATAAAGATCCCGTTAGTGCTTTTGCATGTTATTGTGTGTAATGTGAATGGTTTGTAGATATCCGCATTCGACACGATGAGCGGAGCACTAAAATGACAGTGTCTCTTATAAAGAGCCCTCGAATTTTCTGACAAGACCGTTTATGCTTCTTTAGTGCGATGAATGTGCTTCTTGCCATATGGCAGTGGTATCTGACACGCGATAACGCCGCGGCGATAGCAACTGTTCGAGTTGTGTCTTCACACAATAGTTTCCACATTCGCCACTGAATATTTTGTTTTTGTCGAATTTCAGCCGTCCCTTCGGACACACTCCGGCGAGCGTATGTGGTGACAAGTATATGAGATCTACAACATGCCATCTAGCAGCGCGTGTTCTTATTTTCTAAAGGCCTGTGAGAATGCGGCATTTTACGTATCCTTCAGGACAGCTACTGCTCTTTTACTGGTTTGATATTTTATTCCGCATGAACCCTTTTGTTATGGAAAATACACAAAGAGTTTTTTTATCACTTGAAACAGTGACGGATATGCTGGCCTGTCCTACGTTGTCTTGACTGAGGTAGAATTTATGTGATTAACGATGTGCGAAGGAACAGTGCTTTGGCCTTCACCAAAGCAGCAAAGATCAAGCTGACGTGTGCCCGCACGCTTGTTTGACAGATAGAAGCCGGAACGTGAATTAATAATGCCGCCAAGATACGATGCTTATGCAGTGCAGACCTCACAAGGCGATTGCCTGCACAACGCCCCGGCTAAACCACTCAGAGCGTATCAACACTCGGTTGGTTACATCGACGTAGCTCATAACTCATATTCATCATGTTATACGAGCTGAAAGTGTAATATAGTGGATAAGGCGCTGAATTGCTGACTGGGGATTCGTGGGATCGAATGTCGGCCGGACACTTTCATTTTCTATGAATGTGATATTTCCAGAGGCCCTTGTGCTTTAATGTTAGTACATGCTAAACGTATCCAGATTGTAAAATTTTTTGGAGCGCCCCACTACAGCGTCCCGGGCACCTTGCTTTTAGAACGTGAAAAGTTAGAGTGCATAAAAGTCGTGTGCTTTGTAAGTAAACAGCTTGTACCAGTCATGCAGTACAGCGCGAATATGGGAAGTGTAGTTATAAGATAGGAAGCACGCGCAATGCTAATATTCAATTGCATCATTGATATTCTCTCTGCTCAGCGTGCAGGATGGGCCACTACCCATCTAATTATTTTATGCAGCGCGTTGTGCGTGTTGTGCTATTATTGAGGCGCAGTTCTCTTGGCACACATTGCTTCTTTCAGGTGGTTTTTCTCAGTACCAATATTCTCTATTTAGTATCATGGGTTACTTAATAGTCTGTGTTTTCTTCTCCAGGGATGTGCACTGAGGGACCACTGCCTATTCCGCCAAATCAAGTTACTCGGCTACGGTGCCCATGTGCAAACGTTACATGTCATGACTACATGAGGCGAGTCACAATTACCTGGTAAGCCATAAGTTTCAAATACTGTTTTGTAATGAAGCTGTCGAAACGAAATGAACGGTTCGTGTTCTAGCTAGAAAAAAAAGATTATAATTCTGGGTGAACATGCCTGATCTAAAGATATTTCTCAAGCTCCAATGTGGCATAATCGATCATGCTGCTAACTTTTACGCAATACGCATACACATGTTTTCTGATCATGACAATTGTGTTGCTGACCCTGAGACTACTGGGAAGTAATTTGACCCTTCAGTGTTTTCACCATAGGGTGCTACAGTTTCATCAATTCTCTACTAAAACATCGCATTCATAAATAATCAATATCTCATATAGCATTTATTTATCAACTCTAAAATGCAAGAGTGACCACAGAAAATAGATAATGTCACCAGAACTGCCACTCGAAAAAAAAACGGCCAAATAATATGAAAGCATCTTTAATCTCAAGTTATCAGATAAGGTGTAACGTGGAAGTCAAGTGTTCTCTCCCAGAAGCAGTTGAAGGTTTGTTTTGCGCGTACGCTGAAGTACGAGCGCTAGCACAATCTCTGTTGGTTTTGTCAGCTACAGGCACCGTTTGAAGGAAATTCACTGATGTTGGCGCCTGTTGACACATCTCAGACCCGACGAATAACGTCTATGATCATAAATAAAAGTTCGTGGTACACTGTAAACATGTTTTAGCATTTTAGGGAGTTTTTCGATCGTGTTTCAGCGTACATCTCAAAGGTAATAAAGGAAACGTCTTTTAAAATTAGGTTTTTACTAACACCCTTGTTTACGGTGTTTTTGTAGGGTCTCTGGTGTGTTTTGTTTTCCTCGTTTGAACAGCATGCTGAAGTGAGAGCCATCCTCTTCAAATCTTTCTAGTGGTCAGCCTGCTTTATTAAATCTATTTATGGACAAATATTGCTCGTATTTGATCTAGAATCAAGTAATGAAGCTTTGCTAACTGTTAATTGCCGATAAAATAGCTTCGTTTTCAGATACACGGCCGATTTGTGGTGGCTCAAAGCTTAACATGGTTTGCTTACGAAGTAAATGGGGTTAAAAAGTTAATTTAGAAGCTAACGTTGGTGTTTATTTAACTTGAATCGGGGGCTTAATGGGAGTGAAGTGAAAGTTTTTCTGCTTCTCTTGAGAGCCTTAAAAATACCCTTTTAGACGCAGCCAAGAAAACAAAGTATTTAAGGCACAAAATCATTGTTTCGAAGACATTTCTCGCAATTGTCTATCGCAGTGACATATTCGAAAATGGACATTCACGCATTCACAAACAAACATGACACTTGTACACAAGTGCGCATGACCAAAGATGTACTTCGGACCACATGCACTCAAAGCAAACACGATATCCATTGCACCAAAGCACTACCACTAGCTTGCCTGGTTTATCACGGGCATTGGTGTGTACAAAGCGGCTACTAATACGTCGGCGACACTTCAATTTTTGTTCTCGTAGCAGCGGCATGTTTCAGCGCTTGTAAAAGGCCACTGCTTAAACGAAAGGGTGTCATGCCGGACATGGTGAACACCATCAGCTGCGAACTATTCAGCTCGTCGTGTCGTGCCGCTAGACAAATGGTAAACGTGGGCCCACTTGAGCACTTCTCATTACGTCGACAGTGCTTCGTTCGCACCGAATTCGTAAATACCAGCGTGACAAAACATATCTTCAGATGGTCGAACATATGTGCATTCCATGGGCGTATGCTGTAGAGCTATTTTCAGTATTTCCGCCTTGACCTGCACGTGTCCCATGGCAGTGGCGTGTTCTCAGCTTTTTGAGACCGCCCGTATATCTATTGTAGGTACATGTCTGAGACTGCCGCCACACAAAAACCTCAGAGACGAGGACGAAACACTGAGAAATTATCTTTATCATTTCAAGACTCTGCCGCGAGTGACCATGAGCGGCCAGCACGAGCGTGCCATGCTCCATCGTTCTCGTCTGCCACCGGCGCGTTCACCACCACCGCCGTTTCCCATAGCATATAGAAAACAAAAATAAAAGTTACACACGAAGATGCCCATGAGCATGCACAGGATTCTTATTCAGATTGAGGAGGAAGGGGTGAAGGTTTCTCGCAGCACTCACCCTCCCTATTAAGTCAGTGTACGGAGTGGAGTTCGCCCCCCTTTCCCCTGGCGATACAAGGACACTAACGCGCCTACACCAATTGTCTTTACTGCGCACGCACTGTCGCGAGCCAAACGCAGGGGCAGCAGCGCCTGCCTTCTGAGCAGCTGAACCACCATCTGTATCCTAAATTAGCACTTATTTGGAACTCGTATTTTAGCGCGGCACACATTCGATCTCTAACTTAAACTCAACATTTAGTTGATTTGGCGCTCGTTGACTTTCCACAATCTTACTAATCAACCTTTGTCGTTAAATATTACGCAAATGCATTAAAGAAAATGTCTAAAGCATGCCCGAATGTCAAGCACAACCACCACAAATTAGCAGTTGACAGGTCTCCCGCTAAATAAGGAAGCTCATTTACAAGCATTTCGCCCTCATGAACGGCTATGTGTATTTGGCACTCCTGTTACACAAATGATGCAGCGCGAATCAAAAACAAATGCTGAGTTACAGTCTTCCTCTAAAAACAGCTGTTCTTCAATAAAAAATTGTTTTTAATTGCAAGCATATCATGCGCACAGAAGACGACAGCTTCGCTTTTTAGCCATTCAGAATTTTGTAGACCTAACACAGAAACCCCGAGAATTGTAGCAAACATACACAAAGCTAGAAAATCCAAATCATTGTAGCATTGTGTCGTCGCCTGCATATTACGTTGAACTTTATTTATGCAACAGGCAACTTCAATTATGGTACAATTGATGAAGCACCACTAATGTATGCAAGAACAAAGTGAAAACTTACTGCTTGTTTGTCCGTCACCTATTTAACTCCAACAAATTTTCTCAAGAGTAAAACATCTACTCCAATCGCTTGGTAATAAAAGCACAAGCCATAACATTTACCCAGCAGTATTTCAGCTACTTCTAATGCATACCTCAAATGATTAAAGATACAGTGTTCGAAATATTTTATTGGAACCATAATGGCATCAGTTGTTATGTCAGTGTAAGCATATGCATATTTACAAAGTTGCAAACTATACCTTATACAAAACACTAGGAACATACACAGCACGACCCAAACACCATGCATTATTCACCGTAGTATAGCAATATGAAACTAGAGCAAAAAAGGTTATCATAACACACACTAACAGGTGCACTTCAGAGTGAAAAATCCAATGAATATAAGCACAATCCAATGAAATAGAAAGTGCAAGGAACTTGCCGTCAGTCTACACATGAAGTGACCAAATTAGTACAATAAGTCTAACATTACTTTTACGAAATATGCGACCGCTCACGTGGGCACGTTGTAGTTTTTTTTTATTGCATTAGTTTGAGCTATGGCATCAAACGTTGCGCGATATGATCATAAGTTCAGTTTTTTTGCTTAGAAGTCGAAATATTACCAGTTCAGTTCATTGTACAATCACTTACCTGAATTTGTAAAGTGTTCCGTCTCGCCAGAAAAATAACAACATAGCATTCATATATGGCTTTACATGTTTACTCACACATATCTGAAAAGTAATGTAATTTTCTGGAATTACCTATGCTCTCAAACTTGTCGAAATTATCACACAGCTGAAATACACCGATGCTTTATTCATAGATAATTAGTACAGATATGTTTACAATATTTCCAAGCTAGCCAGTGCCATCTGCAACCTAAGAAGTTCTTCCTATTTTCTTTCACATTTCATGACTTATGCATGATTTCCACACTAAAATTAATCCAGGTACCTGGGCTGCATAGTCAACTTGAAGTTAAGTAGTCACAGGCTTACAATTTAAACTTCTTATATATATCAGATAGTGGTTAGCATATTGTGTCCTAGAGCTTGGTGTGCCATGAGGTGAAAACTATTTTGACCACAAATGAATACAGACTGTAAAGGAGTTAGGAGTTCAGTCCATGGATAAACATGTGCGATAACAAACCATAGAAATAGAATTGAAGAGAACAGGGAGACGCAGTACTATAAGCTGTAGTTTACCGCAAGTATGGTTATTTTATTCACGTTCGTATACTTATTCAGGGACTGCATATTACTTCCATCCAGTAATTTTTTTGTACTATGTGTGTGTACCTTTTTGTGGTTGGCATTACACTTTTCTTTCTAGTAGCGCATCGTCCTGTGCGTTTCATTCTCGTTTCATTAAGATATGGGCCTTTTTTACCACTCTTTCTTTAACTCTTATTACTAATAAACTCACTCAACTGTCTATTTTAGGAATAAGTTTGCTGTAAAAAGCCGGTTCCAACCACTGTCGTTTCTAACAGTGTAACATTTTCAAATGGGCACACAATTGCACATGTTCCGTGCAGTACCACATATAACACTCTGCGTGTAGAACAAAGCACAGTGAAAGTATTATCATAAATGTCGTAAGATGAAGAAATGTTCAAGTTAGTGTACAGTGAGGTAAAGAGGAGTGTTCCCACAATGCACTCTTTTGTACAAAAACAGGTGGCTGAGCGACTCCTGCTGCTTTGCCATAAATGTCTTCCTGAAAGGGATACAAAAAAGTCCATTAAGCTTTTTTTATGCATAAAAAATGTCTTACCACTGGCGCACACTTGACAGTCTCACTGCACACTTTCCAACAAAACGTGAAACAGGTGCAAATTTGAGATGCCCTTAAGTAGTTCCTTGTAAACATTTCACTTTAAGCTACAAAGGGTAAAGAATACTTGATGGTGAAGAAATTCAAAACAACATCACAAGTGAACTCTTGTCCTGTGCACTACTACTCCGTCGGTTTTTTTTTTATCTCAATATATTTAGCAGTGGAGTGCAAAAAAATGTTAGTAAGATTAGTATTCACTTTGTTATTGAACCCATTCTCGATGAAGAAAAGTTCCTTGAGGCTCTTGTGCTTAGCCAACAAATGGCCCTTGCGCCAAAAAACACCATATATCATCATCATCATCATGAGCTTCAGGTGGTCAAAATTTATGTACTTTTCCACTGCAGTGTTGCTAATTATCACATGATGGTTTTTGAACGTTAAAGACCACCAATTACATTTCTTTGAAATGAAACACGTGCAATACAAGCTTATTGGACAACCCTAGCTGTTCTGTTTAGGTTTCAGAATGGAAAACTTGTTATTGATTTATGGATGAAAAGCACAGCTGTAAGAACGACAAAAACAGAGCGAGCCACAATATCAGCAGTTTCTACCTTGCCGAAAATTCGGTAAATAGTCAGAATAGTTTGCACTGATCACAAGCACTACGGCGACGCAATGTAAAACAAAATAACCAGAAGGAAAAATGAAAGTGACCCAAAAACAAGGTTCAACAGATTAAACTGTTAATAATGTAATTAAATTAGCCATGCATAAGCGACACCTCTCCTAAATTCTATAAATATTCACATCTAATCGTGGCTACTTCCAGTGCTGATATGTGACGCATGAAGTGACAATACCTTAAACTGCATGTGCTTCCTCGAAAACGCAATGTTAATAATGACATGTCTGTGACGGTATATGGCTATTATTAGGTCTCGTTAACGTATTTTATCTTTCAAGGTAAATCAATACAATCGCATGTTGCTGCTCTACCTTGATATGCGATGCAATTTTTTTCTCTACAATCCAGTACAAGTGAGCAATCCAAAATTGCTATTGTAAAGTCTTCTTGCTAGCTCATATTTTGGACATAAGAAATGGAATACAAAAATTTGGTCCTAATGCACACTTCATCACAAGGCAGCGCAATAACAGTGGTTGTTTGTTTGTTTGCTTGTGCTTAGGTGTATACTGCCTGAAAGCACTGTTTCAATAATGCTTTATCTCAACGAAGAAATTATGTCGCACGAACTTTCCTTTTTTTTAGGGTGCACTCGCTAGAATTGGCTGGCGTTGCAAAGCTTCGGAGATATTCACAGGAGTTCCAAAACACGCTCCACCCCTCGTTATTTGAGCTTACTAACTTTTTTTTCTTTTTATTGCTATTTTCACGCAACGCAAAATGCAAAACGCCCCCTACTGGTGCTCATGCGGCGATAATATGCGCGAACAGAGTAAACATGAGTATTACCTACTATTTGTGTTCCTGATAGTGCCGCGAACGCGGCGCACTCATAAGCTGCTTGGTGATACACACCGGCAGCTGGCATGCTTGCTTTAGTCACAGGGCTAATGCCACGCCATCGCACTTGCATAGCGGCGTGTTGCAGTGTTGTCAAACCATGCATTTTTCATCCAGCAACAATACCACAGTATGGCTCCCTCAAAAAAGACACGCACACAACGCTGCGACACATAGCCGTGCAGCTCAAATGCGTCACTTAGAAGGCAAAGGTTATCCCGTTACAGCTTTGTTTCACTATCGCTCACGCACGTCGCTGGGGTAGTCTTATATTCTCCACTGGCATATCGAAACTTGAACGGCTCTTTTTCCGCGTGTTCTTTTTTTATCTGCGTGTGGGCGGCACTGGGCGAGTGCGTCGGTTCCCTCTCGCGAGGTGCCGTCACTGTTTAGAGATCGAAGAAGAGATCGTTCAAAGGGCATATTCTCTCGTTTCGTAGTGGCCGCATGAGAAGAGCAGCGTTATTCGCTCCATTTGTTTTTTCTTATAGACGATACTCTTTCTTGGGGACCTTGGACGAAAAAAGTTTGGTGATTCTGTCTGTACATTTGTCTGTTTATCCGCTCTAGCGATACCTCAAACGGCATCAAACGGCCAACCCCATCCGCAGCGCCCACAAATATTGCTCAAGGTTTAGCGCTCTGAGTTGTGCGATTGTCAATGAAAAAGCAATTATTGCGCATATCTGAGGTGCCACAACAACGCTTCGATGTTTTGTATGTCTGCCTTTATACTAGAAGAGATACACACAACTAACTCTTAGGAATGTAGCGTTTATTCGTGCTGCGCTGACAGTGCAACGCCATGCTCAAAAAATTGGCAGCATATCCACGGAGTGAATGATGAAGAGTGGGGCGAAGCATTCGTCCGTCCATTCGTTCTTGCTTCCTTCCGTCTGTGCGATCGTCCAAGCGTCCATCCGCCCGTCCGTGCGTGCGTCCGTTCCTGCGTTCATCCATGCATCCGCCCCTGCGTCCGTTCATGCGTCCATTCATGCATCTGTCTGTGTGTCCGTTCGTCCATCTATTCAACACTCCAAGTACCACCATCTCGCATCTTTTCATCATATATTCCTAATATAAAAACACCGCCATCCAGCGGACATTCCAAGGACTAAACGAGATGTGGCACACGCACACTTTCTTACGGCTTGCGCTTCGGGTCTACTTCCCACCTTTAACCACCTCGAGTTCATGGTATATACTAGTTCACTGTATTCATGGCACTGCGGCCCAACACTCGCTAAACCTTTCTAAAACCAAGGAGGATACGCCCAGCAAGTATAACGTAGCAACCTTTTCCTGTCAGATAGTGCTCAATGTACATGCCAGTGGCTGCTAATGTGAAATGAAAGACAGGAGGATTCAGCTTTTAATTTCCTACGGCTTGCGCTTCGTATCTGTTTCCCCCCTTTAACCACCTCGAATTCATTCATGGTATATACTAGTTCATTGTATTCATGGCCCTGCGGCTCAACGGTCGCTAAACCTTTCTAAAACTAAGGTGGTTACACCCAGCGAGTATAATGTAGCAACCCTTTCTTGTCTTATAGGGCTCAATGTACATGCCAGTGGCTGCTAATGGGGATCGCAGCGTGCGCGTTGACTGAAAGCCGAATGCTCCTGTCTCTCATTTCCCATTCGCAGCCAGTGGCATGTACATTGAGCACTATTTTTTATTGTTAAACAACGCACAGAAGTAATCTCTCACCGGCACCACCTTGGAGATCAAAATGTTTTCAGGTCAAAGCGTAAGACTGGTTACATACTACGACGGGACGCGGGACAAACGGGTGCCGCTATAAGGAGCTTCGCCCCTAAAAAGGAGTTGCCAACGCTTTGCTACGGCGTCACGGTAGTGGCACCTACCCGTCGCTTTGCGTTCCACACCTTATCACCTCCGAGACTGGCGTGCATCTTTCTCCGCGGGCTGCACGCCATCGTTTTCGAAGATAACTGGCAGATGGTACTTGTATCTAACGTGCCTAGATGTGCTCGTTCACCTCCGCTACACGCTTGAGGCACTCTAACGCAGTGCCTGCAGAATACCATTTCCCTATTTTCTAGCGCAGAACATCAAATAAACGTTTTGTTCACTCTCACCAGACGCAAGACTATCGTCTTTAGAGGACATCTGTGGTGTAACATGCAGATTTGGAACCATTTTTTTCCTCTGGGTCTTCTCAACACCCGGTTTTATTTCTTGCGTTGATGCCCGCCGCGCTTTCGATACTTTATCCAGAAGGGTAAATTGAGTGTGCATGCTATACCGTTCGACCACATCGAAGTTCTGCAGGCTCTTCCTTTAAAATTATATATATTTGATGGTAAGACAACATAAGCAAAGTTATTCTGTCGTCGCAGTGCTGGTTGAACGCGAGCCCAACTGTCTGAAGTGTGCCCTCTGCAACATTCCCTACAACGGATATCATTCGACAATACGAAAAAATAAATAATCTATTAGTGCGTTTGAACTGGTTCAAGCATTCTGGTAAGTTTGTGCTTTTGTGTGACAAGGCACTTCTTCCCCGTGCACAGCAGATTGCATGCCGGCCAGCACTGAAAACAAATTGCAGAGAGCTCCAGAAAAGAAAAAAGAAATCATGCAAGAAGAGGTGAAGTGGGAGTTTTTTGGTGGTCTAGTTCGTGATGAATGACGTCAGATTGTGAATTTACCGCCTTTCTCCCCTCATTTATTAATCCTATTAGCTAAGAAAGTATAATTGAGGTCGCAGTTCCATAATACACTTTTTTTCACACCCTAAGGTTGTATAAGTGTGAATGCATGTAACATCACGCCCTTAAAACACCCAACCCGGCTAGCTTGTGTTTACAGTGTAGCTGTGGTCCACAGTTAACGTAGACCTAGATACAGTCTATCGTAAATGCCAAGAAAAGATGGCCTCAGCTTGCAAACAACATATTCTAGAACTTGATAATTAATTTTTCAAAGCGTCCCCATTTAAGGAGACAATACAAAAGATATGTGGTCCCCAGAATTGGCATGACCAACGCCTCTGCTCATGCATGACTCACGCAGTATTTCAGGAACACGGAAGAGGTAGTTCATAGCCTGTACTATGAACGCGCGAAAGCGTTCCGTTTCGCGTTGACGTCTCCCTCGCATCATCAAAGAACCAAGACATGGCAATCGCCCATCGACGCTTACATTTGGACACCATCCCTCTACTCTCTTTATTGCAGCCAGTTTGTTATATTGCACCTCGTCACAAGAAGCAGCAAGTTTCGGGGAAACACCATAACATTTCGAAGCTACCGTACGTTGACGAGGAGGCGTCATATGATGACGCAAAAGCCAAATTATGTAACTGCCGCTTTGCTGAATCGAATCCCCGCACACACTCAATTTCACTGGCAATTTAGCTGTCTAGCAATACCGTCTCGTACCTCACCTCCTTTCAGAATAACACTGCCTTCCACTAAAAGAATGAATGAATGAATGAACAACTTTATTTATCCCTTGTTAAAGGGAAGGGGGCAACAGGAAAGGGTGTGGTGGGGATGAACTACTTGAAGTAGTCCTCCTCTACCCTCTCAGCCCACTCCAGGATGGCCTCCTGGATAGCGGGCCTCGAGCTGCGCAAGGCAGCCTCCCACTGCTCCTCACTAGAAATTAGGCGTTTCAGGAATGGGGGAAGAGGGTGCTTAGGGCAGCGCCACATGATGTGGTTCAAGTCTGCTGTGGAGGAGGCACAAAATTTACATGAGGGGGAAGGATAACAGGATGGATGAATGCGGTGTAGGAGGTAAGGCGAAAGAAAGGTGCGAGTCTGCAGCTGTCGCCACAGAATTTCGCACCTGCGTGAAGATTTGCGCGTGAGTGGCGGGAAGGTTAATCGCTCTAAACGGTAGTGTGTGCAAATATCGTGGAATGAAATAAGGCGATCCCGCGCTGTAAATGGCGCCTCATTCGTAGCGAATTGCGACACATCGGATGCGTGTGCCCGGACTGTGAATCCTCGGGCACTCGCATGAGCCGCCTCGTTTCCGGCAAGGCCCGCATGCGCGGGAGTCCAGATTAGTGCTACAAGTCGATCAAGGGGATGATGCAAAAGTAGGGAAAGGGCTGGCTTAGAAACCCTGCCCGCTCCGAAATTATATATAGCTGTTTTGGAGTCACTGATTATAACGGATGAACTAGGTATTGTCAGGGCCAGGGCTATGGCCGCCTCTTCCGCTTCCTCCGAAGAAGAAGCAAGAACGGAGGCGGCCGCAGCGACCTGGCCGTGAGAGTTGATTACCGATATTGCATAATGATGCCTGTTTCCGTAATCGGCGGCGTCAACATAGAGCACATCATTGGAGGAGGAGAATTGTTTTTTGAGGGCCCTCGCGCGCTGCATCCTGCGCTGTTTCTGGTGCTCAGGGTGCATGTTTTTTGGAAGTGGTGGAATGTATAGGTTCTCGTGTATGTGGTGTGGAATGGTGTACTTGACCTTAGTGATGGATGCCGGAGTGACAGAAAGGGTTTGTAGAATGTGTCGGCCTGTCACGGTGTTAGAAAGTCTGTTATACTGAGATGCAATATGGGCTTCTCCTAGTTCAGCAAGGGTGTTGAAGGTGCCAGTACGCATAAGCCTTTCAGTGTAGGTCCGTATAGGCACCTCTAAAGCGAACTTATACGCTTTGCGTAAAAGGATGTCTATCTGGTCGGATTCTGATTTAAGAAAGTGTAGGTAAGGCGTTGTAAAAGTTATTTTACTGATAACGAAGGCTTGGACCAAGCGGAGGAGTTCGGCCTCCTTTAGTCCGCCATGTTTATTACTGACCCGACCCAAAAGTCGCAAGGTATGATCAACGGTGGTGTGAAGTGTCTTTAGTGTGTATGTGTTGAGCCGATTGCTTTGAATGTGTAAACCGAGCACGCGGATCCTATCCACTCGAGTAACTGGTACGTCATCTAGAATTACCTGTATATTGGATATGTGTTTTTCGCCCCCTCTGTGAGATGGTAGGAGAAGTAGCTGAGATTTCTGTGGGGAACATGAAAGATTCATAGACCCTGTAAGTGCCACAACCGTATTTGCCGCAGCTTGCAGGGTGTCTTGAATCTCTCCATCGGAGCCGCCAGTCATCCAAAGAGTGATGTCGTCGGCGTAGAGTGAAAACTTGAGGTCAGGGATAGATCTCAATGCTTGCGCCAACGGCATCATAGAGACATTAAAAAGAAACGGTGACAGCACAGACCCTTGGGGCGTGCCGTAACTTCCCAAAGCGTAAGACTGAGATTGATCTGCGCCTATGTGTATGGTTGCGGTACGGTTGGCTAAAAAAGTAGCTATATAGTTATATGTCTTTGCGCCAACCCCTATGAGATTAAGCTCGCGGAGGATGGCGGAATGAGCAACGTTGTTGAAAGCTCCATGGATGTCCAGACTCAAGATTGCTTGCGTATCTAGGCTGCTGTTGGGTGTAATGATATCATGCTTCAGTCGAAGCATGACATCTTGACATGACAGAGATTTTCGAAAACCCACCATTTCTGGTGGATAAACATTGTTGTCTTCCATGTATTTATTCAGACGGTTGAGTATAACGTGTTCAAGCGTTTTACCAAGACAAGAAGTTAGTGAAATAGGCCTGAGATTGGAAGTGTTCACTGGTTTGTTTTGCTTTGGAATGAAAATTACCCTGGCATCCTTCCAGGAACTTGGAAGGGTGCCAGTGTCAAAGCAGTGATTGAAATAATCTGTGATTGCCGTGACGGAGTTGTCGTCCAGATTGCGAAGTACTTTGTTGTTAATGTGGTCTGGGCCTGGTGCTGACGTTGTGCGCAGAGTGGCCATAGCATGCCGAACCTCTGCTTCCGTGATAGCGGCGCTCAATAACTCGTTGGGCTTTCCAGTGTACTTTGGTGTGTTATACTTCTGAGCAGGAGGCAGATGTTTATCGCGGAGGTCGTCGAAGAGTCCGTTTAGATCGTTTTTGTGAGCATATACAAGTTTCTTTATGCTCTGGTTTTGATGTGTGCGTGATGTGGTAGGGTCTAAGAGGTGGCGCAGTAGTTGCCATGTGCGTTTGCTGTCAAGGTTTCCTTGCATGCTGTCACACACCTGGCCCCATTGCTGGCAGGCCAGTTGTGTGGCGTACTCCTGGATCTGCAGGTCAAGCTTGGCTATTCGGAGTTTTAGCTTTCGGTTGTGCCGTCCTTTTTTCCATCTCTTCAAGAGAGACTGTTTGGCTTCCCACATATGTAAAAGCTTGGCATCAACCGTGGTGAGGGGGGTTTCGGGGGGCAAAGTTGTAGTATGCACCCCAGCATCTGAGTGAAGTTGCTTCACCCATTCTGAGATGTCTTGGATGTTTCTGGGAGCTGATATCTGGCGGGCCTCTCGAAATTTGTCCCAATTGGTGTGACTGATTGGCTTAGGTGCGAAGGGTTTGTGCTTGAAATGTACTGTAGTAGTAATGATGTAGTGATCACTACCGAGATTAACTTGCAAGTTGCTCCATGTAACGTGCTGAATTCTGCGTGTAAGGGTAAGATCGGGAGAGGTATCTCTCGATACGCTGTTTCCTAGCCTGGTTGGTGCATCGACGTCATTATGTAGCGTGAGTCTGTGGTCTTGTATGTGTATCCACAGGGCTCTGCCCTTAGGAGTAGAAACAGTGTGACCCCACAACGGGTTGGGTGCATTGAAATCACCAAGAATTAAAAGGGGATGGTCTTTGGCAGCGGAAATGGCTTGAGTAAAAAGGGAGTCAAAGCGGTGATGTTTGTCTCGAGGGCGGCTGTAGACATTCAGAAGGTAAAGAGCAGATGTGTTATTCTTATGAGGAATATTCTCCAAAAAATCATGCTCTATATCGACGCCGTCGAAGTGGGAGTGATTTGCAGTGAGGTGTTTTTGAGTAAGAATTGCCGTATCAGGCCGGGACAGCTTTTTAGTTTGGTGGACATTATAACCTGGGAAGCTGACTGGCCCGTGAGTTTCTTGGAGGGCAATGACTTCGGGTAGATTAGAACGGGAGGCAAGGAACTGTTGCAGATGTGCTTTCTTTTTTCGGAACCCCCTACAGTTCCATTGCCAAACCTGAAGCTCGGAGCGAGTCGGGTTATTGGCCATTGTTAAGCGAAGCTGGTGCTGAGGTGGAAAGTGGTGCTATGCTAGGATTATTGGCACTAACTTCAGCTATCCAACTTGTAGTTTGTTGGATATGAGCTTGCACAAGGTCCATAAATTTGGCGAGTGCTTCATGTTTGGCTGCGTAATCTGCACTGAGTTTTTCAACTGCGGTGAGTATATTATGAAATTTAGTTTCTAATGCGGTTATTCTGTCATTATAATTTAAAACTGTCTCCTCCAGGGATTCTTCTGATCGTGGAGTGCTCGGAGTTTTACGTTTGCTGGGGGGAGGGAGAAGTGGTTCGCGTTGAGCACAGGGGCTAGTGTCCATGGGCAAATGTGCAGAGGGTTCAGGTGGGGCTGATGAATGGCACATGGAAGAGGCGGAATGAGAGGGAGGGGCTTGGGTGGTTGATGCGGAAGGAGGACGAGAATCAATTTGAGTGGTAGTAGCGGATAAGTGAAAAGACTCGAGTTGTAATTTAAGCCTCTGAATTTCAGCTTTTAGGGTTGCATTTTCTTTAAAGAGGGTGGAGTCGTTGTTACTGGTGTGATTTGAGGAGCAGCTAGAAGAGGCTGACTTAGCCCAGCCTACCTGGTGTGAGTTGACCGAAGAGTTGTTGAGAGCAGGGCTTGGTGATAGGCCTGGCCAGGCGTCGTCTTGCGTCGTTGAATCGGAGCGACGACCGCGATCTTTACTTTTGCTGGCACTGGAGCGTCGCCCGCGTTCCTTGCTTTTGCTTCGACTTTTCCGCCCGCGTTCCTTGCTTTTGCTTCGACTTTTCCGCTGGCTTGAACCGTGAGTTTGTTCGCGACTAGGAGATCGGTGGATGGGTGGGTCTTGCTTTTCCATGGACCGTGTAGGGCGCGGCTTAAATCGTTGTCTACACAGCGATGAACCTGTTTCATGGTTTCCATTGCACACAACACAAACATGGTCACACTCGTGGTCCATAGGTGCATCTTTTAGTCCACATTTGGGACAAAGTGTGTCACTGGTGTTGGTGCAGACGTCTTGGCGATGACCAATCTGACGGCACCGTGTGCAGGCTTCAACCTTTTGCCTGAAGGGACGACATCGAAGTGCACAGCCGTCGTAGTGGACGTAGTAAGGAACGATTTTGCCTTGGAATATGATTAGAATGGTTTCAGTGCTGCCCAGGCGTCGTGCACCTCCGATAGTCAGCTTTGGGTTGCATCGGCGGAGGGTCGAGATGATTTCGTCTTCCGAGTAATCGGAAGGCAGGAGAACGGTTCCTCTGCAGGTATCGACGGGATCAGCGACATGGGTGGCGACTTCATGAGGGGTGCCGTTGAAGTTCAAGAGCCGTATGCCATGGTAGAGGTCGGCACGATCCAGGTCTGGTGTGCTAATCAGAACGGTATGGTTGATGGAGTTGACGCGTATTTGGTCAGAACTGGTGCGGTCAGAGATTGGGAGACCCGCCGCCTTGAGGATTATTTGTCTGAGGACGCATGGATGTATCACAGCACAGTTTAAACCTCCACGGACTCTTAATATGATTTTGTAATCACTGCGCGGCAGTGGTGGGGGCTTCGGTGCTGCTCTTGATTGGCGCTCCTGAGCCACTGCATGGCTTGGTGGTGACGAAGGATGCTGGCGTTGTCTTGAGAGGCTCTCGTGGATCGCGCGCCAGGAACGCGCACCATCGACGCCGGCTGCGTCGCGCCCTGTTCCAGCGCTCATGCTAGGGAGAGGTAGGCCTAGCAGCGATACTGCTAGCCGACAGCCCTAAAAGGGCTGCGGCTTGCGTAAAAAACGTCTTAGTATTGAAAAAGTATCACAGGAAGCGTCGGTAACACTCACATATAGGTCCAGTCAAGTATTCGGGGCGTTTGGAGTGATCAGTTAGCCACAAGAGGAAAATTTGCAGGAGCCAAAGTCACATGCGACCGCTCACCTCCGCGCGCGTCCCAAATCCTCCACTAAAAGAAAGTCGGAGCAGCATCCGAAGCAGCGCATAGGTAGACTTCGAAAAGCAGTCATATGAACTTTACTAATGTTCCGTTTTTCCGCTTCAATGCGTAGTTGTGAACCCTGTAGGAACGGTTTGGTATCAACAGAGGGACAAAATAACGTGTTTATTATCGATTACCCAGAACTGTATTGAACCCAATAACACCGGTGCGAAGCCAGCCGATTTTCAGTGCTGCGAAGCGATCACCTCCCGTGGTCCCACCCCATCTGATCGCGTGGCCAGACGAAATTGTGATGAAATTGCGAGTTTAAAATTCTTCTGCTCGGCGCGCACATGTATAGACATGTCCTCTCCAAACTCATTGTCGTTGCCACCGTCATCAGTGTTCATTAGCGATGATAACAACACTGAGGAATATGGAGTCATGGCATCTCATGCTCTGGCGAATCATTTCCGGCTTGATCCTCTTCTGACTAGTGATTCTGAAATCGCCGCTGGACGAAGCAGCGACGAGGCAGCTGGAGATTCTTTTTGACCTTGCTCGCTGGTAAGGCATATGAGCGCTGCGTGCGTGTTACTTGTTCGCGACGACCGTAGTTTCATATGAGCAAATTGGCGCTCATGAATTCACGAGAATTACGAACTGGCACCGCTAAAACACAGTATTCACACGAACGCGCTGCAGGAAGCAAGCGATACAAAGCAAGTAAAGTCGATGTCAGACAGCCAGGCGTCGCCACCAGACGATACTACATATAGACATCGCGATGACAACACACAAAAAAATGTCACCATGCCCGCGAGGCGGCTGAGGAGCTTGGCATCTCAGTCCCCACGTGGGAGCTGCCCGCAACACAGTGATCTGTGTTTTGGAGGACCAAATAAAAGTTTATTCAATCCAATCCAATCGCTGCTCTCATATTGTCACTAGCAACATTATGTGCGGCCTAGGAGCATGCTGAACTCGTCAAAATGCTGTCGACGCCTCATAGCCGCTAACGTACTGATGAGCCTCGGACGCTCGAAATAGAATAACTTCTACGTAACTAACGCGATTCATACTTCGATAAAAAGCTTATGCGCACCAAGCAATCGAATGAATGCCACATCTAGAATTTTGAAATTCGGTGTCACTGCTGCTTCAACGCTACGTTCATCACGGGTACATTGCTCAATGATCAGGCGTCCTTGCAAGTTGATTGATTGATTAATTGATTGATTGATTGATATGTGGTGTTTAACGTCCCAAAACCACCTTATGATTATGAAAGATGCCGTAGTGGAGGGCTCCGGAAATTTTGACCTCCTGGGGTTCTTTAACGTGCACCCAAATATGAGCACACGGGCCTACAACATTTCCGCCTCCATCGAAAATGCAGCCGCCGCAGCCGGGATTCAATCCCGCGACCTGCGGGTCAGCAGCAGAGTACCTTAGCCACTAGACCAACCCAGTGGGGCTCCTGGCAAGTTAAGCACACCATAAAATTTACTGTAGCTTTTGTTGCTGTTACTCGTCCCGTACTCTTCGAGCACACCACGCAGGTTCATCGCGACGCCATGCGGCGCACGTGCATTAATCGTGATGCTTCAGAGTCTCAGCACCCGTCACCATTGCGTGATTGCTAGGAGAGTGTAAGAGGCCGCCACAATTAGCCACAATTAGCCACAATCTCTTACAGAGCAACATATCAATGTCCGAACGCGCTGCCGTGTGTCAGCGCGTTCTACTTATGACGCAACGCGTTGCTTCATCGCATGTCTGCAGAATCTCATTCCCCAACGTCATCACATGATTACCGAAATGGTGTAAGGGAGAAGGGCTACATCGTCTTACCCATTCCTTTACACAGGCCCGAACACGCTAGTGCGTGAGCGCGTTCTGAGCGTGCTTGAACCAGCTGTTGTGCATGTGCAGTAAGAGTGGCCACAGAGACCTGATTGAGCTCACCCACAAGATGATTCACATAAAAATTTTACCCAAACCACAACGCAGGCTCTTGTTCGTTGCTCGGGCTCTGGTAGCTCTCAACGGCGTGCCATATCATGGTCGTGTGCTCCGCGATATTATTTCTTCCCTTCACAATCTTCCCGCTCGCCCTATGAACCAAAATCTGTAAAAAGATGACCTCTGCGAGAGGCCGTTTGGGGTCTACCAGGTCTTCAATAAAGGGCTCGAGGAGTCACCGAAATCAATCTAAATGCACAGAACAGGGTTCTCTCCCACATGTTTGGTTTTTGTTTTCATATTACAATATTTTTGCTCTTTTTGTATCTACAACACTGAGTACCCTTTAAATTCTGACGTAACATCAATGTCCGCGCAAATTATAGCCACAGTGCAGTTACATTAATGAAGGTACGGCAACGCACAGTCGAACGCGATGCTAGAGCAACGTATCCGACATTCGCCAAAGTGCTTCCGCCGCAGCCGTCACAGCCCCCTGTCAGACACACCACGACCATGACAAAAGCACATCGGGGGTGCGGAAGTTCTGGTACGTCAAGGTGAATTGGTGTTTGTGTTAACTATCTTGTTCAATATAGTCAGTGGATCCGTAATAAACATGATGTCGCCAACTTCTGCTGTAGCTGGCTGACGCGATCTCAAGGTTTAATCGAAAGCCTCCGGGGCTCTCAGACTACTGAAATACTCCCCGTCGGCGTGACTTAGTGTCATGAAGGTGGTGTCCCCGCGCCACCCGAAACAAATTTCTCGCTACGCACCTGCCACGGAGCATTCTTTCACTATAACGCATCCAGACGGCAACACCATCTCATCAACCAAGAGTAAAGTGTTATTAAAAGTCCGGAAAGTGTCGTTAAAAAGCGAGTCAGCTGTTGAGTGACCGCAACTTGTTGGACTTCAATAACGATTGGTTAATGCATGCCTCTCTTTGTTCCTTTTCTTTCTCTGCTTTTCCTCAATATTTCCCACTTTTCATTCCCATGACGCATTGCTGTGCTAGCTGTTGGGCTGCATAAATATGCATCCTTTCGTCAATGAGCCACTAAAATTGGCGTAGCACACTAGGTGGACCACCACATGGTCCTGTACAGAGATGTGGGCTCGACTGTCTTCAAGCAAGCTTTCTCTTTTAGTTTTTTATTGAACCTGAGATTGCGTTGATTTGGTGGACGTCATATTCATGGACATCATATTCACCGAACTTAAGGCAAGGGTAGTAGAAACTCCTACAGGTAGCCAAGCGTAGGTGCGTCAAGTGAGAGAGAATAAAAAAACATTTATTGGTAATTACTAAGTCGCTATTGTGGTTGGACCTTCTAGTCTGGAAGACCATTGGCTCTTGCCACCATCCGGGCTAGGTCGACCAGGGCTTGTACAGGCACTGGGTCACAGCTGGACAGGGTCGCCTCCCGCTCGTCTAATGTAGAGTTATGATTGTCCGATATACTGGCATTTTTTGGCACTTCCTGACCATGTGAAATAAAGTTGCCGTCTGGGGACAGAACGTACATTGCGGATTGTATATCGAAGGGTCTATTTCAGACAGTACATAAGGATTTGGAATTGTTGATGATTGTAGACGTCTTCAAGCGACCTTCGATTCCTTATTTAATTCACGGTTAGGTGGGGGTAGAGTGCGTCTACTCAGCCTGATGTGTTGCAGGATGTCAGTGTAAGAAAACAGGGGCTGGGGATCATCCTGGTCAGAAAGAAGGTGCGCTGTGTATGAAGCAACGAAGTCCCGGCGTAGGAGATTGTGGGCGGAGGCATGAGCACGTTCGTTGTCTATAACTAATGTGTGCCCTGGTACCCGTAACAGGTGGATTAAACAACGACGTATTCCTTTGGATCCCATACAGCATCACGTAGACTTGTCGAAGAAAATTAATAGTTGACGAATTTTAGCTTGTGTTGCCCAATTTGTGTACAAATTATCATATATCGACTGCGCGAAATGCAATCTACAGACATGATATATTTACAAAGCATTCACTGCCACTACACATGTATCAGAGTATATCCGCTGAGTCCAAGATGATGAGTGGGGAAAAGCGTCTATCTGCCCTTCCGCGCTTCCGTTCGTCCGTTCATCCGTATGTGCGACCGTCCGCACGTTCATTCGTCTGTTCGTGCATCCGTTCATGCGTCTATCCATCTGTCCCTGCGTGCATCCGTGCGTCTATTCTTCTGTGTGTCATCCGTACGTCCGTGCCTCCATGGGTCGATCTGTGCATCCGTCCGTTTGTGCGTCTGCCCCTGCGCTCGTCCGTGCGTCCGGCCCGGCGTCGGCTCATCTATGCTTCCGCCGTCCGTTCAACCGTCCATGCGTCCATCAGTGCATCTATCTGTCTATCTGTGCAGCCGTCCGTTCGTGCGTCTGTCCATCCGTGTCCCATCGAGTGCACACTTCAAATACGACCATCACGCATTTTTTATTTATATATTCATCATATAGAAGTACCACCTACCAGCGGACATTCCAAGCACTAACAAAAAGTGGCACACCTGCACTATTGGAGCGGCATGTGCGCACTCTCTGCGGCCTGCGCGTTGTGTCGTTGTGTCCTCCCTTTTACCGCTGATAGTTCATGGCACTGTGGCCCGACCCTCGCAAAACCTTCTTAAAACCGAGAAGGTTGTTACGCGCAGCGAGTTAAACGTTGCAACCTTTTCTGCTCAGATAGTGCTGAAAGTGCGTCCTTCTGTTACTGAACGTTTTTTTTTTAGTAAATTTCAAATTCATGGCAAATTTCATTGGAGAGTATATCACCGATACTTCTTTCTGTAGGTTATTTGATCTCAAACAACAACCTTTATTTATAATAACGTGCACGGGTTTCCTACTCCATTCAAAAGAGTGCGCACGTGCTGCTCTTCTAGTCCAGCCATGTAGTTAGCTACGAACTACTACTACGACTACTACTACTACTACTACTACTACTACTACTACTACTACTACTACTACTACTACCTACATCTCGGATGCACCACCCACTGCCTAAGGAGCTTCGCCCCTAAAATGTCAAATACGTGCGGAGCATATAGTTTATAGAGAGCTTCTACTGAACCTGCCAGGGTTGAGCTTGCTTTCATGAACAATCAGAATAAAAACAATTACGATTGTTACGATGCATTTTGGCCCACACCCACTGTGTTTCTCCAGGTTTTTATTTTAGGGCGTATACAGTTGTAGGAATTTCCATAAACAGCTTCTTTAAGGCCCTTTTTGATTTTGAAGGGCTCGGGTATTTTATAGGGGTACCTTTATTGCGCTACGAGCACATCTCATTTAGGCGATCATCAACCTAATAGCACCTGGTGCCTAGAAAAGTTCGTTACGCAAAATTTAGCTTTCAAAGAACTCTTTTAATTTGCACTATACGAACAAGACTTAGCACTATGCAGACCAGAACAGATGAATTCATTATGCCCGAGAGCTAATCTTCAAATCTTTATATCAATTCAAGAGTTTAGCCATGCTATATTGACAGAAACACAGCTCCCAGCAGAGCTTATTGAACTCCAAATTGATAGAGTCACACTCACTCGAAAGTGGCTTCAGAGGCTCCAATGCGGTACTTTAATATTTATTGTGACCTTCACGTGTGGCAAGCATGAGCTACTGGCGTTTGAGATTGCAGACGTGACCCATTAGCAAACTTAGAGACCACACAAAAGAACAAGCTTTCTTGCCATGTCAGTACAGGAATGCTCACAAGAAACGGCCTAGTATATCTTACTGTTTATCTCACGCCGAAAACCACCAATGACGTGTATGAATGGCACTTTCTGGAAGCTATGCTACATGGAAGCTCCTCGTGCTTTCTCTCCAGTATAGCACGTCGCAGTGCTGTGGGCCATATGAGAAGCATGCACAATTAGTTTTCATGAACGAAGCCATCAAATTTCATACCCAATACCATCTTTGCAGCCTGAGACCAATGACGCAAAGAAGAAACTCTAAAAAATATTCTGGCAGACGGCACACAGCAGTGCAGAGAGTCAATCCCTCAGCCCTGCGATCCACTACACCAATGTCCAACGCAAAAAGTATTTTGAACCTATGTATAGGCCTTAAAATCACAGAAATGCAAGCAACTGGGGAGCGGAGACCCGTCTTCACTGCCTCACTTATCGAGTTTCACCAACCTGCATGTGTATGCTTCCTGCAATACTGTGGAAAAATGCATCGGTAAACTACAGGATGAAGATCTAGTTTGTTCCATGGTCTTAACACTCTGAGTGAATACTTTTCTGAGCTTTCTGTGTTTATGTGAGTTTTCGTTCATTTTAACTTTTATTATGTTTTTTTACATCTGTCTTCTCTCCGTACCCTAATTGCCCAATCATGCACAGGATAGCAAACTTGTTCTATGTAGCGGGTTGATACTTTCATGTTTCTGTTATCTTTGCGTCCGGCTCTCTGTGCAGTTTAGATTCCTTGTGTCCAAAATTGTGGAGCTCAGTGTTTGCTTTCCTATGCTTAAACTCCGGGGATGTGGCGTAAATTATTAGTAAGGCTTCATAGCAATCACTTCTTTGCATTTACAGGCTTGACGCTGCCGATGGGTGCTCCTCCAATCTGGATCACTTTTTAATAAGAGAGCGTTGAAGAGCACTTTTCACAGAAATACTGATGTGGCTACAGCCGTCGTTGGTTGTGAGCCAAAAATCATCACCTTATCGTTGACCACAAAGTTGATAAAGATTCAAATAAAATAATAATAAAAAAATTTCGCCTTGAGTGAGACTAGAACCCAAGCCATCTGCGCGGCAAGCAGGTGTTCTACCACTGTGCTACCGGGTCTTGCAATCAGCTACGGTAAAAGACTGCATGATAATACCGTGTCATAGGAGAATCCTTGTTTACGCATGTGAAGTTGCGTAGGAGAAGGGTAGAATTGTGCCCGGCGTCGAAACATTTGAATTTGTGCATTGAATGTGCGTCTGAAAGGCCAGCTTGTTACAGAATGCTCTGAAATATTTATTCATGATCAGTTGCCAAATCTCCAGCCAAGTTAGCAGCTCAGTAGCTTCCCGTGTTACCCAGTGGACACGTAGTGGACCTTCCGCAAATTCCCCCAAGGAAAAAGTCACAGTTTTGCCATTAGGGCAAAGCATTGAATGCTATATATCAACATATTGGAGCCTTTTACGAAGCAAGACTCTTAGCTTGCTTATTGCTCCTAAACCTAATGATTTAGGAACAATAATATTTGTGTACAGTAGATAAACACAACAATGCTCGTGCGTGGCAGTGCCGTTGATATACGAATTGAGGCTGGCAGATGACTCACTTAGATTCGATCTCACTTAACTCTACAAAACGTTAGAGTAAGAGAGCACGCCTGCTCCAGATAGACTTTTAGTACTGTTTTTTGATGCTGAGAGTACATCCCATCGAAGCTACCGCCTGATCTAAGAGGACAAGGTGCGCGCTGATCGTTGCCGCGATTGCGCGGCAACCATGAGCGCTCCTCCTCCTTATTCGCTAGAGAGATAAGTGCGCGCGCAGATGAGCCCGGCCGGAAAGGCGATGTTCGCTCCACAGAAAGAAAGGGGCTAGCGCATCTTTTCCCGTATTTATATACATACGTACACCTATACGGGAATGATGGCGGTGGCGACGGCAATCACAAAAACTAGAGTATGTTGTCCATATATTTGCTATCGCAATAAATTTAGGTCTAGGGGCCACTTGGAAAGCGCTCTTGCCTAATAAGGATGATAGCACAGTTTGAAACGGCCAATGTTTCACACACGATTTCTCGCTTCTTTATGGCATGGCTAAGGCATGCACCAAGGGCGAAATCAGAGCTAGCAATTGAGAAAACGATCTGCAAGGAGCTCAATTTCTACTACGTCCTGCTTTTGACGGCAAGGTTCAAGTGTCCTCTGCTTTTTTTTTTGAATCATCAATTACATAAGGTACTGCTGGCTATATTACCTATATTTACAGTCGCACTAGTCAAAGTCTTCGAAATACACAACACTTTCCTTGCCTTTCCTTGCATGAGTTATCAGTGTGGCTGCTCATGCGTTCACGAACAACCAATTGAAGATGAGTTACAAAATTTTCATAGACCATTTCTAGTTAGTACAAAAAACGTGCATGGGTGCCGCAGAAATAATAACGTGTTCTTAAATTTTTCTCTATGCATTATGTTAATGTCACACTTGTAAGAATGACGCACTTCTCTGTAAAATTGTGGTTGGGTTGTCGGTGTATTCCTACTTCATTTTTGCTTCGTTCTACTTTTGTAGTAGACATGTATTGGAGCGGTTGCATTTCAATTGTTCTAGAATTCCACTGGATTGAGTGGTTTCATTGTTTTCAACTTCCAATTGTCACAATGCTCTTCATACTCAATGCCAGTCACGCGCTTTAAAGTGTCTCAAAGAAAAATAAGTGATATCACTCAACTCAGTTGTATGCTTTCTCAGCAGGAAAATGTCGTTATTGCAAGAACATTTCTTATCGCGATACAAAGAAAATGATGAACGCTTGTGTAGCAACGTTTCTCACACGTATTACAAAATATATGTAGACTGATAGCGTACTTCCGTAGAAGAATACTGTCACAAACCAAGCGCTCAAAAAAGGGCGCGCCGCCTAATTCTCGCGACGAAGCGCCGAGAGGTCAACGATAAAAAAAGGAAGAAAACAAGCATCCAAAAACTCCCTGGGCGCGCGCCCCTCTCCCCTCGGAAGCGTGGGTTCGCCGACGAACCTCCTCTCATCGGTGCCCGAGCAAGCTCTGGAACGTTCTAGATGGAAAGGGGCGTGGTGATGAAGGGTTGCGTAGTCCGTCGCGGACGGCCCTCGTACCGTCTCGCCCTTCGCTGCGTGTCCCCAGCCTTCGCTGCGTATCGCGCCCACGAAATGATGAGAACTTTCTAGAATCTCGCGCGGGAGGTATTTAATTGAGCAGCCGAGATGGGAGATCAGCAGAAGAAGGAAGGTAACGCCAGAGTGCGTAGGGTATCCCGCCGCGTCTGTCGGTGAAGGTTTTGTCCTTAGTGACAAAGCAGGACAAGAAGAAAGTATGCGCCAGAGTGCGTAGGGTGTACAGCCTTATAGGCGAAGCCTGTTGTCTTCCGTGACAAAGGAGGAGAAGAGAAAAATGGAGAAGAGGATTTCCACCTGAGGGGTGAAGAGTGAGCTACAGGCAAGAGTGTGTGTCTACCGCTATCGAGCGAAGACGCGTGGTAACAGCTGCGTGTGTTAAGCGGACGTGTTTCCGGCGAAGAAGTTTGGAGTCTGGAGAGCGGCCAAGTGAAGACGCGAGGTTTCCTGGAAGAAAAACTTCGGGGGCAGCGGAACAAGAACAACGCTGGACTTTGAGTGAGTGATTCTCGGAAGAGTATCATCCAGACTTTTGTTCCAAGGACTTTGGACTGAATAAGTTTCCAAACACTTTACTCTTTAAGTGTCTTGGTTGTTCGATGCATGCGACTGCATTGTAGTGCGTATTGTTGTCTGTGTCCGTTGTTTCGAGTGTGGCTGATTGTACTGTGTAGTACATTGTTTGATTGGTGACATATTGTATTCAACTATTGTCAAGTGTGCATGCTTGTGTATCGTTTTTATCTGCCATTATTGAGAATAGAATTTTGTTTTGTTTATCGACTCTCGCCTCTGACTTGTTCTTTGGGCCGCAGCCGGCGTCCGCTGGCGCGCCAAATAGGACCGCTTCTAAATTGTCCACGCTTTCATGGTGTGGTTCGGGGGGCCGATACTTCGGCCCTTGGAATTAGCCCGGCGATTGCCTTCCAAATTAACGGGAACTGTGAAACTACGAATCCAGTATTTAGCGGCCCATCGCCACCATCGTCATTTACGTATGAAAGGGGCAACTAGAAGCAAACAAAAAATACAAAATTAAATATGAAGTCACAACCGGAAGTGGCAGTGACGCTGGGGATTTGCCCTACGTAATGCAAAATCATATTTTTGTTCTCAATTGCTGAAATTTTACGTGGCGTTTTGTATAGCAGATTTCATTGTGCCTCATGACTTGATAATTGCACGCGGGAAAGAAAACAAACAAAAAACCAAAGCTTGATAAAGCGAAGTTCTTTTATTAGCCAAATGGCTTACTTACAATATAGGCAAAACACTTCGCAGACGCAACTTGGCACAACTGTTCACAAGTACATTAGCATATTTGTTCAAAAACTGACGTTACTCAATCGTTAAAAACTACTGCAGTGAGACCGCAGCTTTGAGAATATAGCTTTGGCAGCCACAGAGGAGAGCGTCTGTTGCCTAGCATGCCGCATTTACCGTCACAATCTGTGAGCGTAGGCTGGCCATACGCCAGTGATAGCAGTCGGCATTCAAGGTGCGGTAATCTACACAATCTGTGATCTACTTCAGCTAAGAAATGCCACAGCAGGAGACAGCACATACGCAAATAAATAAACTACGGGAGGCACGCGCGAAACCACCTAGAAAAAAAGAACAATGCCTTGTTGATCCCGCAATGCACTGAGCCACCGAAGTAAACACAAGCTCTAAGAGATTATTCTAGATACGCCTCCCCCCCAGCCATTTATGGCACTCGACCTAAATTCGAGGCAATCAACTATTTATCCAGATGTCAGATACACTGTAAAGTAAGTTGATAGTTAACTTTGACTTATATAAATTATGCCTATTTGTACAAAAAACTACATTGAGTTTCAGTGTTGGCTATTTCCTCTCCTCACAAAGCAGCACTTCAATCGTCGGCGGGCGTCAATGGCGGCTGTAGCAATAAGTTTTAGACACTTTTCGTTCCAAGTTTTGCGACTCATATAATTTGACCAAGCGTATTATTCGATTGAGCTATTTCATAAAGCACAAAGCAGTGGAGAAAGCTTCAGTCAAGAGCTATTGTCGCACTATACAGTGTGAAGTCATGTTCCGAATCTCACATTCATTACAACGATGCGCGTAATCTCGCTCCTTTGAATATTTGCTACTCGCGTTCTCAGGGACCAAGCACATGCAAGCTTCACAGGTGCACTCCGACTTCCTTTGTTTATGGTGACACCGTTGTATTAAGGATGCCTGCAGGGACAAGTGCCAGGGTCAAAAACTCATTTTGAGTATTTATATTGACTACAATATGCGTGCACCTGTGTAAGCTAAATAACAACCAATAGGTCGAGAGTTCACAGCTTACACTTAATAATTAAAACTAAGCTATTTCGCCCTATTACAAAAGCTGTTCAAGGTATTTGAAGTGTACATTCCACTTGCAAATTATGAAAAGTTTTTATCATCATCAGCCGTACTACACCAACTGCAGAGCAAAGGCCTCCCTCATGATCCACATATCAACCCTGTCTTCTGCTTTTTGCTGCTTTGTTATAGCGGCAAACGTTTCAATCTCCTACTCAGCTAACCGTTTGGGTTACCATACGCGTTTGATTTCTCCGGGAATTTAGTCAGTCACCCTTAATGACCGGCGGTTATCCTACCGACGCACTACTTGCCCGGCCTATTACATTTATTCTTCTTGATGCAAATATATGGTATCCTCAACCTCCTTGTTTTTCTGGCTTCTCTCATCTGTTTCCGTCTCTTAAAATTAAACCTAAAGGAAAAATGATGAAGTACTTAAGAATAAACACTGATAAGTTTCTCTTCTGGCTCACTCATATTGAAAAGGTCTGATTGCGACACGATGAGCTGGAATGCACCTGTCAACCCACGTGCACACGAGCTTCGAGAGACTAACCAGAGTTTTCCTACGCAAGAAGAAAATGGCAAGCGGTGCTCTAAACGTGCGTGTACAGGAACAGAGTGACTTGTGCTACCTTCGGGAGAGGATTGAATGCATCACACTTTGACCATTAGTTGAACTCATTATCAAGCAGCCTCTGTTCCACGTATTCATGGACATTTCAACAACACTGTTTGTTTTGTGTTGCATATTCTTTGAAATGTCGTTGATTTCTTTGACAAAAAATCACCCTCCAAAGTAATAAAACATAATGAAATCCTATTGACTCGAAGCTAGTATCTCGCAACCTTCATAAATGTTATAAAAACAAAAAAACACAAATATGAAGGGCGATTTTGTGGATTCTTTTAACAGCGTTTTTTTATATTCATTAAAAATCACTTTTCGACATCTTCGCTCTTTATGCTTCCCGAACTCGCAACAAACTGCACTAACAAGCTGCATTAACAAGCTGCATACCTAACTGCGTAACAAACAAGCCGCACTAAACATGTATTTGAAAGGAAGAATAGTGTTGAAATATATCTATGTTTTGAGCCCTACAATGTAGTAACGTTACAACGACGTTCACGCTTCAGTCTCTCTCATTAAACAAGTACCTTGCACATTGAACATGGACACTTTCGCCCAATATATGAATCTAGTAGGGCGAAAAAAATATGATCGGTGTAGTGCTAGCATGTCTGATTCAGTAAATTGACAGAGGTCTGTAGAATCGCAAAAATAGAAATACATACCTAGCGCACCGAATTTCTGTCAAGACGCGCTGCAGGGACCAATACTTTTAGGCATCACCAAAACACTGAGCTTATGTGTTGAATGCTGCACTGCGGTCTGTAGCCTGCCATAAATACGAGTGCCAAAGGTCAAGACACAATTTCAAGTTTATTTTATAAAAACTGATACCGATCAATTTTACAGTATTTTTTCTCATTGTACACAGTGAAGTTTAAATGATAAGTCATCAATTATAAAGGATAGGTTGGCATAATTGAGGAGATTAATTACTGTCGTGAAGTTTCGCGGGAAAATTTATCCGGCATCCACATCCATGCAATTCACTGAGTATCCACAAAGGCACTCAACGAAGACATTGAGATATCATATATTCATGCGATAATTTGAAGTAGGGCTTTTTCACAAGCGATGAATGGCTCTTTTTATACACAGACTATGACTGAACTCCTCACTGGCGAACGGCGCGATGGTTGATGAGAGAGAGAGAGAGCGAATGAAATAAAAACAAGAGATAGGAAGGTTAACCTAGAATAACTGGTTTGCTACCCTGTACGGGGTGGGGAAAAGGCTCGCAAAGAGGATGGTCGATGAATGTAATATTACTCTAAGACTATTTTTGTTGACGTAGTGACCGCTAGCAATTTCATAAATGGAGCCTAAAATGGCGGTCACTTTAGAACGAGCCTCTAAACAGACACCTCGCGAATGACGCAGAAGTTCCTTTAGATGAACTGTTTACAACAAACCACAGCGTAAGGGCTATGCACCAATCGAAGTTCTAGGCGCCTGGAGGTAGCCACCGCGTTACAGATCTGATTGATTGATTGATATGTGGGGTTTAACGTCTCAAAACCACTATATGATTATGCGAGACGCCGTAGTGGAGGGCTCTGGAAATTTAGGTTACAGATTTGAGCCACTTAGTTAGGCAGCATTAGGTTTTCTACAAATTATAGCCGCTCCAAGCGTTGATAGCATCGATGACATTAGGAAGGTTAGAGCTGCCAAGGAACTTGTGTCCACTCCAACTTCACTACATAATCAGAGGATAAAAACACTAACGGCGGCAATGAAGACAATTGTAAACGTTGGTCGACCATTTTTCCATATCACCGGACCCCGTAAACGGTATGAATATATATAAAGTTCCGCATTTAGATGGCAAACCACAGTACGAGCGAACGCATCCATTCATTATGATAAGCTGCTGGAACTGACCACGAAGTCGAAACAAGATGAAACCTGTCGTACAGAAAAGCTGTCTTGCAGAAGCTTAGAAGAAACCCGTGCAAATGAATGAGCTGTGCGACTTTAAGAGCCAACTGTGGCAATCTTTCGAGGCAAATGGATCTCAATAAAATTCAGTGTGCACGTTCGTTTGCACATTTCAGCCGTTTATGCATAACCGCAGGCTTGAGAGTTTCGCAGATTCACTTCAAATGCGTTTAATAGCTTGCCTCTATATGCTCATCTCGCTTTCCAGAATGAATCGAAACAAGGTGTGGCATAATGACTTTTGCAAGCGATAGAACTGACATGCCACTGCAGTGTCTGCTTGTCTGCTATGAATTGTGTGTGTCTGGCCGGCGTTCTTCTGATTAAGCGCGCGATGTCTTTTTTCGAGGGAGTGGGCATGTGATGCGTAGCTAGTGGTGTTGCGTTGTGGGCCACTCACGATTTCCCATATATATTCACCATATTAGCTAAGCGTTTCAGCCGACCGCCGCAGGCACGGACTTGAGTGACCTTGACAAGTACGGTCTGCGCCATCTAACGGCGTAGTCCTGCAACCACGCAACCAAGTACGAAGATCTGCTCCATCAATGAGAAATCGCTGACTCCCAAATGAGTCTGAATCGTAGCTCTCACTGTTTCACAGCTCCGGGGAGCTTCTGAATGAGGCGCGATCAGTCACAGGCATGGTGCGGCGTTGTTCCTGTGGTGTCCTATAACCGCTGAGCGTCTGCTCTTCGCGGCTTTCACAGTTCTCGTACTCCGCGCTGAAAGGACTGGCATGCCATTCATTATTTCCGGTTCTAGCAAAGTTGTACATGATACCTACAATGCACTCCGTTGTGTTCTGGCTTCGGTATTGTGGTTTATTACTTATTGGAACTTATTTTCGGATTTGTTGGAATTTCAGCTATTGCGCGCGTGGAAAGGTTCTTTCAGGAACACAAAACCACCGTCACCCTGACATGATCAAAAAGTTGCTGGTGTTAGGCCTTCGAAGGGCCCTTCGCCATCCCGCGTTAAGTTACGAGAGACAGGTTCTCTACCCTTCGCACGAAGTTCTATCCTGCTAGCCAGTTATTTCTTAAAGGCAAGAGAACAATGTTTCTACTAAGCACTGAAGTCCAATAAGATATCACGTTATTCGGCTTCACGCTGTCATAAACACAAAATGAAGTGACTTGAATTGACAGCGCACAATATTCATGTGAAATTAAAAAAAAGAATGGGCGGCTGCATTGAGAAACAGTGGAGGAGGCCATTCATATCGCATGTTTCGCCTACACGGGCTAATCGGGAACATACATACACTGCATACGTCACGGGAATAACGGTCTGCGTCACCACAAGTAACCAAGGAAGACCAGAAACGCCAGGTGATTATACTGAGGTCATGTTTTACGAGCTTGTTTGGCAAACTTCTTATACTGGCGCCTTATCCGACGGCGGCGGCGGTGTGTATACTTCTGTGGTGGTTTCTGAAATTCTCCGCAGATGGCGCACCGCCACTCAAGGTGTCTTCTCTGGCGATTCCAACAATTCTCAACAGATGGCGTGCCGCTGCTCAAAGAGTCAACATTCGGTGATTGAAAGCATGCTCACTAGATGGCAGGCCACTGGTCAAGGAACACATTGCTCTCAGCACATGTGATTTCTTTCTCTTCACCGGGAGCTTACGCGGTGGACGTTACCCCTCAGCCGCTTGAAGACCTTAGAAGCCAAGGCAACAACACCGCAGGCTCGCAACTTAGCAGCCGTCATGAATATATAACGTCGCCACATCTATATTTGGTGGTAGAAGATTTCTATGGAAGATTAGGTGCTTACCGAATCATCCACGAGCAAGCTCGTCTAAATTTTTTTTGTGATAATGTGGGTGATTTTTTGTACTTTGAGAGACTGGGGAGGTGTCCTTTAAACTCTTTCCTTTGTCCTAATAACTACCAATTTGACCATGATACCACCAGCATGGCTTTTCCTTTATTTGCAACATCCATGCGCAGTACATACGAAAACTAGTTGTCCTCACAGTTGTGACCACTAAATATTGGTGAAAGAAGTGACTATTGATATAACCAGAACTCCAAGACGGGATACAAGAACGCCAAAATCAAAAACAGAATAGCAAACGCTTTGCTACAAGAATGACATCGAATGAATAATTTATTTTGACAAGTTAAAGTACGCCTAAGACGACATGTGGAACATGGCAGGCAGCAGTGCAGAGATATAAACAGGGTGCCTCTTTAGCTTTGCCAGGGTAGAAAAATATACCAACGCACTTAATTACGATGCAACCAATGCATGCGTTTACAATAATCTGAAGTGCGTCGCATTACATACATAGTCGTTTTTTGCTAAATCACTTAGTTCGGCATCAACAATTTTCTAGCTTTTCGCGCAACAACGCTTGCCAAAAAATGGACCCGTTGAAATCACAGATAGACTCGCGAGACATCCAAATAAACACTTCCAGTTTTGATGAAGGCGAAAACGCTTCAGATTTATGGTTTATTTTTTCCTGCATGTTAATGTACCCAAGGCTGTCGATATTTCCGGAGTCTTTCCTCACAAAATTTCTCATATTTCTACTGCTGAAAAATATTTCCGCTCTCCTCTGGAATTATACACCAGCGGAAAGTCCTTTCGCGCATCATTGCGAACCCTAGAGAATTTAGCCCCTGTCACACGTGGCAACTTAAGTGCCCTTCAAGCGAGTACACTTAACCGCCAGTGTCATTTAGGCACTGTCGCAGGAGCAAGTTTAATGTCACTCGCTGCAAAGTACGCTCACCGGCAAGTGCGTTCCCCAACCCCACTTCGCTGCGACCAAGTGTGTAGCCTCGGTATCAGTGGTTTGCACAGAAATACGCCATTCATTAAAGTGGCGCGCATACTATTTATAAACTACTGTTTTCGTTACAAGGATTTCTGCTATATGCTAAAACAAACCATAAATCAACAAAAAATCTCGCTACTTTCTCTCTCTCTCTCTCTCTCTCAAGCAGTTTGCGGCCACGTCCCCTACGGGAATGTGGCAGCACATACTGTGCAATGTCCGCGTCCATCGCGTTGTTCCCTTCCTGGCGCACTAGCACATGTGTAGGCGAGTCAATTGTCTAGCTATTTACGATAGTTTGTGCCACTGGTGCTACTTCCACGAAGACAACGTGGTCCGACGATGAAACACGGTCGCAAAAGTAATATTGTTCTACAAACCTAACAATCGCCACTGCCATCACTTCCAAAGTACACTTCGCTTTCTCGTGTAGCAGCGAACCGCCAAACTGATACTTTGTGAGCGTTAGTACACTCCATCAAAGTGCACCTAAGTTGCCACGTGTGACAGGGGTGTAAGTAACTTACAGTTTGCCTTACCCTAGTAAACAGCCCTGCCCTACCAGCTGATCTGTCGGATTCCATGTCTTCTTTTATTCTAGTATATTTTTTTGCTAGATTGTACTATGTCATATATTCATGAACCGCAACTACTTTACTCTGCTCTACCTTGTACAATAGGCTGTATTTGCAGTATAGTCGATTGCGATTGCATTACATTTGTCTGTGATTGTTTCTTCATTTATTGAGCTATTTTTGTTTGTTGTACTATGTATTTTATCCCCCCTTTAATGTAAGGTGCGTTTTGGGGCCTTTAGGGTAGACATAAAATTAAATGAAATGAAATTGCAATTCCGGACGTTTATTCCCAACTACAATAAGAATATCAAAATTAATAGCTTTCAGCTTTTTATCTGTTCATTATTAGCGTTAATTATAACCTTACTGCAGATGCTCGGGAAACACCACTGAATACCACGTGTGATGCACACGAGCGCCCACACAATACGTCCTTGCAATGCTTCCTGAAATTTTGAGGCAAAAGACATGCTTCCTTCCCTACAGTTTGTGAGAGTGGTGAGCGTAGAAAGCAGCTTTTGCTTGTGTTTCCGCTAGCGGCACAAGTGAGTCCACGACATCAAAGTGACGACCATCGTCGGAGCGATGCTAAAGTAGCATGCCCAGCCAAAAAGTGTCGCCTTTTTTGTCACAATGTTTCACAGCGCCGCAATACGGTGACCATGTGGGTATTTCACGTAGCATACAGGGTGTTTTTAAGCAATACTGATTTTTCCTTAAAACATTAAAATAAATAAAACCTTGTCATCTTTGAAGTCAATTCATAGGCCATGACAGAAAGGTTTTGCCACAAATTAGATCAGTTAGCAACGATCAATTAACACAAATATTGGAATTACCTTTTACCAATTTAAGGTGTTTTTTTTTATATATGGCGAAGTTGTTATACATCTAAAATATGCTGAGCCTATAGTTTCTGAAATCAAAAGTATCACGCGTTGTTTAGTCGAAGCGTTGTTTCATGCATCATCGAATTTCCAGACCATGGTGGCGGAGAAACTGAAACTAACCCACTAAGCAGTATGCATTAGGTGACGTCGGCTTATAGAGCGACGGTGTTTTTTCTAACCGTGGCAAAGGATAGTAAAGACGCCCTTTATATTGTCAAAAAGAGTAGGGCGCAGACATTAGAAGTAATAAAAATGCACCTTAAAAGGTGCTATTTAGCTCGATGGCGAAGTAAAATTTTCTGATGGTAGAAGTGGGTGTCGTGAAGTGCTTCTTTTGCTCATTCTGCCTATACCATGTGCTGAATTCTAGAATGAGGGATAAATATGCTCTGCTATACATTCAACAGCTGTGTGTTAGAAAGGCGTTTTCGTAAAATGTTCATCTTATATACTTTCGGAAGATTCACTATCAACGCATCGCAAATTATGAAAAAATAAAAAAACATCCTGGGTACTGGATTGTGCTGATGTAACAAATTGAAATAAACGGTGTATTCTGTTCTATGCCTAAATATCAGCCCTGTTTGTTAATTTTACACCAGATTCTTATTATATTGTAGATTTTATAAAAAGATTTAAATAGAGCGCCACTGTTCAATTCAAAGATCAAATCTATGCCAAGGCGCTAATATGTGCAGTTGCAAAGATTGCCTCTACTTAATTCTGTGGTTCAATGTTTTTGAGTGTGCCACAAAGTTTTATTCTTGCATAAAGTCCTTCTCATTGAGCACAGCTACGACAACAATTGTGAAGAACTGTTGTGTACATGCAGTACTTCATACTTTCTGCACGGCTGGTTAGGCTGGCTGTATATTAGCGCCGCCTCCCGTTGGAAGTCTGAATTAACCCTGGAATCAACCAACACTGGTGTGGCTGCCTGCCTGTTTGCGTAGTATATGAATTCGATGATGGAAGTGGCGCGTCGCTACTGTTGCGGCAGCCTGACCTTTTGCCAGTGGTGTGAATTGTGCACTGCAATTTATTCTTTTGATTGTGTACTTGAGGCCACTTACGGCTTTTGTGAGTACAATTTTCTGGGACGCGCATTTTGTCAGACGTTCTGTTTCTCTTGCAAGTTGAAATAGCATGTTGTATTTGTAGACGTGCTTGGAAAAACACCGACATAGTGAGGCACTCACAAAACCACAAACGAAAGCGGTTTAGCAACTGAAGCTTAAAGAACCATCCTGCTCATATTTATAAAATTAGGGGTCACAGGTGTCAGCTTGGTTGCTTTGTCAGCTTTGGGCACACACCTATTGATTTGCGGGGTTTAGCCGATTTCCGAAGCATACGCATTTAGGATGGCAATAGTTTGCCGATAGGCCATACATAATTCTGTGGCACATACCCGATTGCTTGGCTAACAACTGCTGCTTATATATTTAGTCGACCAGGGCTAAGTAGTGAAGTTCACCTAATGTATGCAGCGCATGACCATTTTTGATACTCTCAAATGTTACCACAGATCCTGAACAGAAAAGGCTCAACCAGGAAGAGCTTCGTTGTTTAAAGGACCACTCACCAGGTCCCATACCAAATTTTAGTTAGACCGTGGAAGTTGGTGGGTGTCCGATGAGGAACATTTCGCCACAAAGATTTTTCGAATCGGTGCATTACGATCTAAGAAAACTCTGTTTTTTTTTTTTTTTTTGAAGTGACGCGAAGCGAGGATGAGAGAAGGTGAGCTTGAAACCCTTGCCGCTCTTCCGCGTAGCCTTCACTAGCCAAATCTTTTCCCTACCCTTTGCGGCATTTGTCCTAGAGGCCATGTGCACACGACGTGCACAAACAAGCCCAACCCCCGCGCATGCGAGCGGCGTTTTTTTTTTCTTTTCTGTTTTTGACCAGCGTTGTTTTGAGGTCTACTGCCTGTTTCTGAGGGATGGTTTGGAAACGATCCCTTAGACGAAGTAGAAGATAGGAGCACAATGAGTGTGCCCAGGCATAGGAGCGTTCCACGGCTGTAATCATCTCGATTCGCTGACTACGGGAACACGAACGCATGCGAAACGCAGGCACAATAGCCCTGCATCTCGTTGCAATTCACGGGGAAAAACGAAGAAAAAGAAAAGACGCCCACATTCCCTTATTGCATCTCCTCCTTTATCCAAATATTTGTTATTCTCATCAAGCAACAAATACATAAACTAAGCATGTCGTGTTAAATAATTTTCGCCATGTCACGTGCCACTATTGACAACGCCAGAGCGCAGTCGTCTACGTAGAGAACCAACGTCACTGCAATGCAGTGTACGTAGGGCTATTCACACGCACAAGTAATGCCCTCAATCTCTCACGGCACGCCCGCAAAAGGAAGGGGGAGCAGCGTTCATCTCAAAATTTGACCCATTCCCGCGGCACGTAGCGTTGCCAAATTTGGCAGACGTTATTGTCGACAATTCATGTACACATTGCGCTTGTCAACTCAAAATTGTAAAATCTGGTGAGTGGCCCTCTATAGGCGTTTAGGTTGAGTTCTGATTTCAACTTGAACAGTCCCAACCGACTGGTGAGCTACGCACGAGCTTTGTCACAACATACACGGTAAAAGGTGCAGAATGACAAGCGCAGATCAACGACAGTGCCACAGTCGGCTTCGTCCGTTCGGCGCTTCACCCCCTTTGTATCACGCAAAACTAACTAGCCCCAACTTCCACCCTAATAGCACTTGGTAGTATGCGAGGTTTTTTTGACATATCAGCCATAGAGCACCAATCATTACGTGCCACGTGGTGTACTCTGGCAAAAAGAGTGCACCACAATCGCCACCTTGGCCACTACTGGCACTAGTTAACACTCCGAAAGAGTCAACGAGTGATTTGGTTTTTGTAAGAAGTACAGCGAACCTGCCCTCCTTTAACCAAAATTCATATTAAAAATTTTTAATGTGAGGAAATGGTGCTGGGTATGCTCTTAGATTTTTCAATGGCGTTTACCTTGTTATTCATAGAATTTTGCTGAGAAGATTGGAAACTTATGGCATTAGAGGCATAGCTCATTCAATATTTCATCATATTTGAAACAAAGAAGTCAAGTAATTGTTGCAAGAGAAAAATCAGATGAGGTCCGATGTGATGTTCCTCAGCGAAGTATCCTAACAGCATTCTTATTTTTACTTTATAAAAACAAAATCTCTACGATCGATGATACAGCCAAATTTCTCATATACGCAGATAATACCAGACTATTTTTTTATAGAACTCAGAAACACACCTAATTATTAAAGGTAATGAAGCGATATTGAAAATAACTTACTGGACGACTCAAAACCACTTAAAAATTAACATTACCAAAACTAAGGTAATATTCTATCGACCACAAAACAAACGTGTTGAACTAGCACCATGAACGTTAAATAATGCTCAAATCGAGTTTGTACCGCTAATAAAAACTCTAGATGTCTATTTCAATGAGCACACTACATGGAATGACCACATAAATTACTTAATTAGAAAACTAGCTAGTACAATAGGTGTGATGCACCGTGTCTCTTTTTAATGCCCTATAAGCAACAACATGTTCCTATGTAATGCTCTGTTCATACCGATATTTAATTATGAGTTGCTAGTTTGGGGAGCTACAACAACAGAAAACATTGCAAGCTCGAAGTTTTACAAAACAAAGCGTGATTCAATTAGCATGCAAGGTTGTATACCTCTCACACGCCAATGACCTCTTTATAAGACATAACACTGTCCCGGTAAAATCAATCTTTAAGTATTATTCATGTCGACAGTGCAAATCAAACTTACTTAAAAAACTAATACTCTACAAACGCCAGCAAGGTTACAGGCTACCCTGCTGAAGTATATTAAATGCAAACCTGAAGAACGGCAAATCAAGAAATGTCACACTAACTATGGTCAAGAAATGCTATGGTTCACGCTCCAAGCTTTATTATGTAGAATCGGTAAAGAGAAGCTTTTTTAACATTTGGGAAATCTCATTTAAAAAGATACGAAAAATTTTCACCACAATATCAATATTAAGAATATGCCTCATAAATAACGCCCTTTTTTTTCTTTCGTATTTCGCTCTTTCTGAAGAGAAATTCATTTTTACTATGTTTTCTTCACTATGTCTATAGATGTACGTTACTTTTTTTTGCCTGAAGAATAGTCTTGTATATTATGTTATATGTAGATAATTTTTGTATGAAGGATGCTCATGTACAATACCTTATGTGTACATTTCATTTTCCTGTTCTTCTTTTTCTTTTTTTCGCTCGTTACCACCTTTCTCGCTGTAGCACTTGTAGGGTGGCCCAAACGCCCTCAAGTTGATTGTGTCAGCTTTTTTCCCCAACATCGTGTACTAAATAGATAAATAAATAAATAAATACCAACTGAGCATTTTGGGCGAGAGAGCGCCCTTCATTGCAGCTCATTGGGCAGAGCATTCCTGATGAGCAGCAAAGCGTTGGGATGGTTGGTTGATATTCCAATTAACTTTATTATAACTGAGCCTACAAACGCGGTAAAGATAAGAGTAAAGAAGACGAAAAGGGTCGATACAATTTCATCCTTTCTGTTTATGGTTGTTTTATGCGAAGCATTTCTTAGCGAACTTCGGCGAATTTGAGCGTATCTATCTATCTATCTATCTATCTATCTATCTATCTATCTATCTATCTATCTATCTATCTATCTATCTATCTATCTATCTATCTATCTATCTATCTATCTATCTATCTATCTATCTATCTATCTATCTATCTATCTATCTATCTATCTATCTATCTATCTAGCCGCTTACGCTTGGATGCTCTCGTGATCACCCGCTTGACTTGGCGCAAACCAAAATCAGCGTGGGAGGGTAAGATGGTGTGAGGAATATGACGCTCTAGTAGAGACATAAATAATCTCACAAACCCATCGTGTACGTCGTCAAACACTTCCTGGCTGAAAGAGGCATATACCCGCGGGCGGGTATGGGCTGCTGGTATGCGAGTATGTGCCACAGGTGATGGACACTTAGTGTTTACCCAAGAACGGCGAGAACACACGTGGGCAATTTTAACGCGTGATTGCTTAGAAATACCCTACATCGGTAGCGTCCACCTGACGAATGCAAATAATAAATGTCAGGGTCCCAGTTGCAATCGAATCCAAGTATTGTTCGTGGCAATGAAGCATTCTACCACACAGCTACGGCAGGTCTTGGAACTATTTTTGAAATATACGCTAATCTCACGTCAATAGTGCTTGCAGTGCTGCCTACCCAATTTTATAAACATTACGTATGTACTCTTATAATAGAGCCGTTATGTCGGGCTAACGTAAGTTGAGGTTAGTTGCTATGCGCTGAAGTTGATTTATGTAGCAGTGTCCAGGGTCAGCCTCATCGCGAGTATCAGCGCTTCATATATCAGATTCTCGTGGGGCTAATACGCATGTACCAGTTGGCATCGTTGCGCAAGTGTAAACAACTTTTTATATAAAAATCTACATATCTTCAACATATGTCTGTGGATGCAACATTTGTAGATATATTTTACGTCAATCAATGACGTGTCGCTCAACAAAAAATATGCAACATGGTCACTTTTCCTCCGCATGCTTTGCATAACGTCGATTACAAGGTATGTGGGGTCTGCTGGATTTTTTTATTAGCCTTCTTAAAAAAGGATTATAGCTGCGGTAAGCCGCACCGTTCTTGAAGTGATGCTGGGGGATTTTGTAGACTACCATGGTTGTCTCTAACTTCATTTTAACCTTTGCTAAGTGCTGCAGTTTATTTTTATAGCTTGCTTTACCCTGTTGCATGGCTTTGTCTAGGTGACGCTTGGTTGTTTCTGCGGTGATCCTCAGTGCAATGAGGTTGGAGATAAACTACAACAGCCAAATACACGACATAGATTTCGAAGCTCCAAAAACAAGAACTCACCCTGAAAGCAAGAATTCATGCTTATCATTGATATAAGAAGTGTGAATGCTTACTCTGTGCTTGGCACTACAATATAAATTAAGAAATTAGCCTATTCAACTAAATGGCCTGTTTGCATAAAAAACACAGCCATACCAGTCGTCACAGTGAAGTATAGTTCATACCTTAATCCCGGGCAAATATTCCCGTGCAAATGTGAAAAAACAAATTACCCAGATTGCCTAATTCACTTGAAAATGTTGTTTCTAATACATCAAACACAACGGAGTGTCAACAAGCCTGACTTGTTCAGTGACTCTCTGTTCTTGCCTTTTTTTCTTTGTTTTGCTAGAATTTGCCACTGCCTTTGCGCTTGAGCATCTACACCGCTTTGTTCAAAAAGGATGGTTTCTTCACGCGTACCTATATATATGCACTGTACAACATATCGTAACTTTTACTTTTTCCTCCTTCGCATTGTGTCATCGTTACTCAATGTTGACGTAACCATGAATATGGATAAGCATGAATAAACCAAGAGCGTTAGCTTTGCCACCTCTGCCACTTGCTGCCACCATATATAACGGGCGTCAAGCAGGTTTGAAGCTGCCTAGAGCAACGTTTTTCTTGGCCCCTACCATTGTAGTCCAATGTTTACAATGAAAAGAAGCAAACAAAAATTACCAGCATATTCACCGAGTGAGTGATTATGAGAGGGGCGGGGCTTCAAAAGAGTTTATCGAAAAAACGTCAATCATTCGCTGGCCTCGTCTGTCCGTCTGCCTGTCTCACCTGTCTTGGTCGGTGCGGCCATCCGCCCATCTGTACACAAGTCCGTCTGCCCGTACGTCTGTTTGTTCGTCCTTTCATCTAGTAGACACTCCATGTATCGCCGTCTTGCATCATTTGATAATATGTTCATCATATACAAATACCACTATCCAATGGACATTAACAGTTATAAAACGAGAGGTGTCTACTGCATACAGGAGGCGCATGCCCCACGCCTCAAGGAGCTTCGCCCCTAAATTAGAAGTCTGGCGTAGGCCTTTCACTGCATCAGGCCATAGGCGTGCGTGGAGGTCCCCTCCAGGAGGCTAAGGTTTATCGCAGCCGTCCACCCTTGAAGTCAAAGCGTGGGCTCCCTCTCTCAGGTGTCCAGGAAGCGGGGGTGGCTGTCCTCTCTGCTCGCGTGTGCGCACACTTATGCTAGGCGGTTCTATTGGATACGCAGTGGCCTTTACCGTTAGGTGTACAATTCCCTTTTTGTGGCTGCTCGTGCTCTTGAATTCACCGCCATCGCTTCGCAGCCATTTGCTGAGCTAACTGTTGCCTTGTTCGTTTTCTTGCGCGGGAGGTTTGAGTAGTAGGACTTACCTTACTTCTGCTGCGCATACCCGTTCATGATGGCGCCAGCTTTTTCATAAGGCGCACGCAGAAACTACAGTGGAGTTGCAGAACATCGAAGAACTAATTCTGAGGCATTACTTCAATTTTTGGGCACATCTTTATTTTTCTACATAGAAGATTGTTCAGATTGGTGTTGAATAACTGATTTTTTCAAATTATAATTGTTCATGCACGGTGCATCTTGGTGCATTGGAACAATTTATAAAACTGCACCATTAGGTAGTCAGTGGGGTTGTGGAATGACGTCTTCCACAGGTGCGGCAATCTCTGAGCCAACATCCGGGCTTTTCGCTGCAGCAAGTGTCTTATTGCATAATTCTTGCGTCCCGCTTGCGACGACAACGTCACCGATAACGTTCAAAGCAGTGGATATTCGGCTCCTGGAATAGCAAATATTAGTGGCACTTTGGTGGAAAGTGTTTGTTAATGTAGTGAAGAACTACACAATATACAGATATTGTGTTAGGCACAAAACACTACGTTTAAAACTTTAGAAGAGAAGTTACACAGCTCCCCAACCTTGGCGCTAGACTACCGACTATTCGCTTCTTAAGCAAAAAGTCCTCCCCCAAAATATTTCTTGCGAAAAAACATTCATGCCCGCAAGTCACACTTTTCTTTTTAGAAACCGCGAAACCCTATGTAATAACACATTCTGCCGCAATATTCATTTTTCTAACCTGGATTAGAAGATTTGTTTTCTTTAATTATTAACAGGATTTTTTATTCAAAAGAAGTCTTACGACGCTTTACACTTTCATCGTTTTGTATGCAGCCCTAAATACGAACAATATGGTACATATTGGGGGTTTGACAAATGACAAATGACATTGGCATGTGATCGCTTGTGTTAGCGTATTTGCAGAACGCTTTACTGTGTTCTAAAATATGTCGAGACATATAAAGGCAAAGGAAGGCCACGACACGCTGGAAAATATGTTCATTTTAGAAAGTTTTTGTTCGTTAATGAAACATAAAGGTTAGCTTAGCAAAGATATGGATAATATCACGTTCACTATAAACCTTCATTGTCTACTAAAAAAATTAGGTATCAAGTTACTGTGTTTTAGTCACCAACCCCTCTATAAAATTAGCGACCTGCCCGAATTATTCGCGCTCAGTTTGTTTTTGCTGATTCAATAGTTTTAGTTCTCTCAGCCACCCTCGCAAGGCGTGGTGCTGCAACTTACCTCTGTCGCGTGAGCATCACATGTATATATGCCGTTGCTGTGTGCCATGTCATCTGCTCCCTCTTTTAGTTTTTATTTTTGTTGATCTGAAGTGTCGTATCACTGGTCGCAACAGTAAACTACTTCGCTATGGTTTACTATAGCTTTTCGTCCACCTTGGTGAAACAGTGGCTAGGGTACTCGGCTGCTGGTCGCGGACTCGACCTCGGACCTGGCAGTTACATTTTGATAGAAGCGGTGTGGTAGAAGTCTGTGTATTGTGTGAATTCAGTGCACGCTAAGGAACACCAGAAAAAATTCCTGTAGTCCTCACTAAGGCCTCTCTCATACCCGTATGGTTTTGGGACGGAAAACGTCAGATTTTACTTTATAACCTCGTTCTTTAAGTCAAACGGACGGACCTCACGCTTACTCTGAATGCTGAATTTCTCGTGCGAGCTGCTTACTATATCATTAGGTGTGAAATGTGCGCTGTGAAACTTTAATCGCCCAAGTCATACGTGAATCACTGTCTTCAAGCATTGATAGGGATGGACTGTCATCGGTTTCTTGTCTTCTTGAATTTGCTGCTCCACGAGTAGCAGTTTTACTGAGTGGATAGCCACTTCATAAGATCGCGTGTGTCGTTGTTGCATCTATTGCCAAAAATTATTTATTCACGTGTGAAAGCCGCAGTGTAGTACATACTACTATCCTTGCACTCTCTTGAAGTTACTGTGACCTATCCTGTCCAAATTTTATAATAGCATGACTGGAAAACATGTCAGAAAACTGTTTCTGCACACCACGGCACAATGCGAAAATTAAAGAAGTTTCAACCCGGCAAACAAGTAAAAATATTGCCGCGAACCATGCATTGGGTTTGTTTATTTGTGCAGATGTCACGCAGCAAAGGACGACGCAGTTGTCTATGAGGAAAACAAGTTTATTGGAGCGAACCTGTGCTCCCCTAACAACTGAAAAAAATACACAGGCGGCGAAGCAGCGGCCAGCAAAACGACGGGCACGCTAGTGAGCGTCGGCGATCGAATGAGGCGGCATCGGCTGTGTGAGAATTTATATCCCTCGGCACGAGGGTTTCTCGAATAGTCGAATTGTATCGGGAACGCCGTGATAGCGTTTGTTAGAAACGCTGTTCGTTCAAACAGCTCCTCTAACAAACAACGCTTCAAGCGTTGTTTCTATCGAACAACGCCTGAAGCGTTGTTCGATAGCGTTTGTTCGAAACGCTGTGGTAGCGTTTGTTCGAAACGCTGTAAAAACGGCGATAGCACAGGCCGGCGCAGCCAGGCCGAATAAACAAAACACAAATAAACAAACCCAACGCATCGTTCGAGCTGGCGGGCCTCCTACGCACGTTGGAGGTATCCTTGGACGTCGGCGTTGAGGTCGTCGTCTTCTACGTGCGGAAGCATGGCGTCGAGCATCGTAGTCGGCCGTCTTCCGTAGACGAGCTCGAACGGTGTCATCTGCGTGGTTTCTTGGATAGCCGTGTTGTACGCAAACGTGACGTACGGGAGGACTTCGTCCCACGTCTTATGTTCAACGTCGACGTACATAGACAGCATATCCGCGATTGTCTTATTCAGCCGTTCCGTTAGTCCGTTCGTTTTGGGGTGGTACGCCGTCGTTCTTCGGTGATCTGTGTTGCTGTAGCGTAAGATTCCTTGCATGAGCTCCGCAGTGAAGGTCGTTCCGCGGTCCGTGATTAGGACCTCAGGGGCTCCATGTCGCAGCACAATTTGGTTAATAAAGAACTTTGCAACTTCTTGTGCAGTTCCCCTAGGAAGAGCGGTGGTCTCTGCGTAGCGCGTCATGTAGTCTGTCGCTACGACAATCCAGTTGTTCGCGGATCGGGATGTAGGGAACGGGCCCAGAAGGGCCATTCCGATCTGTTGGAAGGGCCTCGTTGGGACGGCAATCGGCTGCAGAAGTCCGGCTGGTCTCGTCGGTGGTGTTTTTTGTCGCTGGCAGTCACGGCAGCTCCGGACGTAGTGGGTGACATCGGATGTAAGGCGGGGCCAGAAGTATTTCGCCTTGATTTTTGTAATCGTGCGAGCTGTTCCGAGATGTTTTGAAGACGGGTCGTCGTGACACGCTTCCAAATTTTCGTCACGAAGGTCTGCGGGGATGACAAGTAGATAATTCGTTCTCGTTCCGGGGTTGAAGTTCTTCACTAGGATGGAGTTTTTGAGGCTGAATGCTGGTAAGTTGCGCTTGAACGCCCTAGGCACGGTGACGTTGCGTCCTTCGAGGTAGTCGATCATGACGCGGAGGTCAGAGTCGGCACGCTGCTGGGCAGCTAGGTCGCTCTCTGTCACGACTCCGAAGAACGCGCTGTCTTCATCGGAGTTCTGTGGTGGTGGGTCGACGGGGGCGCGGGACAGGCAGTCGGTGTCGGAGTGTTTTCTGCCGGATTTGTAGAATATTGTAGCGTCAAACTCTTGCAGGCGCAAGCTTCACCGCCCAAGACGGCCAGAGGGGTCCTTCAAATTGGCGTGCCAACACAGCGCATGGTGGTCTGCCACAACCTTAAACGGTCTACCATAGACGTATGGGCGAAATTTTGGAATGGCCCATATGATAGCCAGGAACTCTTTTTCGGAGGCAGAGTAGTTTCTCTCCTCCTTCGACAGACCAAGGCTTGCATAGGCGATTACCTTTTCGTAACCGCTTTGCTTTTGGACGAGGACGGCACCCAAACGGATATCACTGGCGTCCGTGTGCATTTCCGTTTCGGCGTTTTCGTCGAAATGAGCGAGCACGGGCGGGTTTTGCAGGCGTTGTTGCAGCTCGCAGAATGCCTTTTCTTGGTCGTTTTCCCAGCTGAAAGGGGTGCTTTCTTTCGTCAGGCGCGTGAGTGCCTCTGCAATGCGTGCGAAGTTTGCGACGAAGCGCCGGTAGTATGCGCACAGTCCGAGAAACCTTCGCACACCCTTCTTATCTTTCGGCCTTGGGAAGTTCGCAATGGCTGATGTTTTTGCCGGGTCAGGTAGGACTCCCGCGGCGTTCACGACGTGACCCAAGAACTTGAGTTCCTCGAACGCGAAACGGCACTTCTCAGGCTTCAGCGTTAACCCCGACGTACGAATGGCCTCGAGTACAGATTCCAACCTTGTTAGGTGTTCGTCGAAAGTCCGGGCGAATACGACAACGTCGTCAAGGTATACGAGGCAAGTGTGCCACTTCAGGCCTGCTAGCACAGTGTCCATGACTCTCTGAAACGTTGCGGGCGCCGTGCACAGCCCAAACGGCATCACCTTGAACTCGTACAGACCGCCCGGGGTTATAAATGCAGTCTTCTCTCGGTCTCTCTCGTCCACTTCAATTTGCCAGTAGCCGGTCTTCAGATCCATGGATGAGAAGTACTTGGCGTGGCAGAGGTGGTCGAGGGCGTCCTCGATTCGTGGCAGGGGGTACACGTCCTTTTTGGTGATTTTGTTTAGTCTCCGGTATTCAACGCAGAATATTAAAGTGTCATCTTTTTTCTTCACGCGTACAACCGGCGCAGCCCACGGACTTTTTGATGGCTGTATTATGTCGTCGCTGAGCATGTCATCAACTTGAGTCCGGATGGCTTCGCGCTCGTGTGAAGAAACGCGGTACGGTGACTGTGTAGTAGGTCGGGCTCCATCTTCGGTTATTGTCCGGTGCTTCGCCAAAGGTGTCTGACGCAACTTCGAGTTCGAGGAAAAACACTTGCTGTAGCGACGGAGCAACTCCAGTAATCTGTCCCGATTTTCTTGCGACAGCGCCGGGTTCACGTCGAAAGGATGTGGCAGCCTGGAAGCATCTGCACGTGCGCGTTCAAAGGTGGCGACCGCGATCACTTGACTCGCTTCTTGCGTTTCTTCGAGGAACGCAAATGCAGTGCCCTTGTTTAGATGCTGGTACTCCTCGGTGAAATTGGTGACCAAAACGTGGGATCTGCATTGCTTAAACTGCGCAATGCCTCTTGCGACAGACACACCGCGGTCTAGAAGCAACCTTTGGTCAGTCTCCACGATAGCATTGACGTCAGGAGCAGCACCTTCACAATAGACGGCGATCATCAAGCTTGCGCGGGGTGGCAGGATGACGTGATCGTCGGCGATCCTTACAGCAGCACGGTGTCCGAGGTTCGGCTGCAGCGTCGTGGAGTGATTGGAAGAAAACGTTATCGACCTGGTCTGCAGATCAATTATTGCGCCATTGTCCGTCAAAAAGTCCATTCCGAGAATTACGTCGCGGGAGCAGTTAGGCAAAATGACGAACTCCGAAGGGTACGTAGTGCCGTCTATGGTGACGCGCGATGTGCACATTCCACTTGGGGTCACGAGGTGGCCTCCTGCTGTGCGTATGTGCGGACCGTTCCATCTGGTCGTAACTTTCTTTAGCTTGGACGTGAATGACCCGCTCATGACCGAGTAGTCGGCTCCCGTGTCGATGAGGGCGACTACGTCAAGGCCGTCGATAGACAACTGGACGTCGGATGCCGCTTTCCTCGAATTTCGGGTGCGTCGGGGCGTCGTATCGCGGCTTGCACGTGTTGATGGTCGGGCACTATGCGTCGTCATCGTCGTCTTCTCAGCGGCAGGCTTCGTCATTTCAGGTACGCGTCGCGCAGCGTAGCTGTCGTCGTTTTCGGGGGTCTCGTCAGTGTGTCGTCGGGTCGTCGGGATGAGGGCATGTGAGTCACGGTCTTGCGTCGTTGGGGGGTTTTCATTTTCTCGCCGTTGCGCAACTTCACCTCCAGAAGTTGCTGCTTTTAGTTTCCCTCTCGTGGGCGGGGGGACCTTCCACGGGCGAAGTCAGCATGGCTGCGACGGTTGGGGGATTGGTACAGGTAGGGCGAAGGCGAACGGTTGAAACGGGATGGTCCACGACTGGTGTTCGACAGGTATTCTTCGATCTCAAATGGGCGCTGGCCGGCTCGCGGGCGGGGTGCGTCGACGGAGAACCCACGCAAACCCAGCCTCTTGTACGGGCAGCGGTGGTAGACGTGGTCGGCCTCTCCGCAGTGGTAGCACAGCGGACGATTATCTGGCGTTCGCCACACCTCGGTCTTCCTGGGCGCCTGGTTTCGGGTTACAGGGGGTCGGGCGGGCGACATTGGGCGGCGGTACGGCGGGGCCTCTTGATAACGGGTTGGGACGGGTCGAGGTCGACGAGCAGCAGCGGAGTAGGTCGTCGCTTGTGGTTCGCAAGATGCTTCCGACGGCGTGGAATTCCCCAGTGCTTGCTGAACCTCCTCGCGGACGACGTCAGTGAGGGAGGCGGCTTGGGGCTGCGGCGTTGCTGGGAACAATTTCCTCAGTTCCTCGCGAACCACGGCGCGGATGGTCTCCGCAAGTCTTCCGCCGCCAATCCAGGGTCGTTTACCGGGTTCACCGAAAGGGTGTGGAGTGGTCTATCGTATTGCCGCGAACGCATATCCAAGGTCCTCTCGATCATCGAAGCCTCGGTGACGAACTCAGCGACGGTCTTAGGGGGGTTGCGGAGGAGTCCAGCGAAGAGCTCTTGTTTAACTCCCCGCATCAGAAAGCGCACCTTCTTCTCTTCTGCCATTTCGGGGTCAGCTCTCCGGAACAGCATCTTCATCTCCTCAGCGAACAGTACAACACCTTCGTTAGGGTGTTGCATTCGCGTCTCCAACAAAAAGGCAGCTCGTTCTTTCCGCACAATCGTAGCGAATGTTTTGAGGAATTCGCTCTTAAAGACAGTCCAGTCGGTTAGGGAGCCTTTATGATTCTCAAACCACGTTCGAGCTGCATCCTCCAAATAGCAGAAGACATGACGAAACGTTTCTTCGTCATCCCACCTGTTAAAGATGCGGATGCACTCCAGCTTCTCCAGCCACTCTTCCGGGTCTTCACCAGGAGATCCTCGGAATGATGGGGGCTCACGAGGTTGTTGCAGAATGACGGGAGGGTTGGTAGCGCTGGTCATGGTGCCTGCGTTGATCATCGTGGTTTTTACGTCTTCTTTCCTTTTTTTATCCGGGAGTGGTCCAAACTCTGGCTGAAGGCCTTGCTGTCGGCGGCTGACACGAGTTAGGCGTGCTTGTCGGCTTGGCAATGGCTTAGGGTTCATGTACCCCACACCTCCACCAGATGTCACGCAGCAAAGGACGACGCAGTTGTCTATGAGGAAAACAAGTTTAATGGAGCGAACCTGTGCTCCCCTAACAACTGATAAAATACACAGGCGGCGAAGCAGCGGCCAGCAAAACGACGGGCACGCTAGTGAGCGTCGGCAATCGAATGACGCGGCATCGGCTGTGCGGGAATTTATATCCCTCGGCGCGAGAGTTTCTCGAATAGTCGAATTGTATCGAGAATGCCATGATAGCGTTTGTTAGAAACGCCGTTCGTTCGAACAGCGCCTCTAACAAACAACGCTTGAAGCGTTGTTTCTATCGGACAACGCCTGAAGCGTTGTTCGATAGCGTTTGTTCGAAACGCTGAGGTAGCGTTTGTTCGAAACGCTGTGAAAACGGCGATAGCACAGGCCGGTGCAGCCAGGCCGAAAAAACAAAACACAAATAAACAAACCCAATGCATGGTGGCAATATGTTCTGGCATTTCACAATGCATACGTGTGTTACTTATGCATAAACATTTTTCCTATGGTAACCTAAATGAGTTTCCTAAATAAGTCGTTTCAACGAGCGTTTATTATAGTGGGTTGTTGCGGACACAGCAGCTGAAGAGAAGTGCAGCAAAGTATTTCTGAAAGATGAGCCCAGGCTGATTCCATTGATTTATATGTGGGGTTTAACGTCCCGAAACGACAATATGATTATGAGAGGTGCCATTGTGAAGGGCTCGAGAAATTTCGACTTTTTGGGGTTCTTTACCCTGCACCCAAATGGGAGCATACGGGCCCACATCATTTCCACAGCCACGGAAAATGCAGACGCCGCGGCGGGGATTTGATCCCATGATCTGCGGGTCAGCAGCCGAATAAATTCGCCACTAGACTGCCGCGGTGAGGCCAGGCTAATTTTATGTCACGTAATATGCTTTTAAATTTGCCCTTTTAGGTAACATAGGAGCACTTTCACAGAGAAAATTATTAAGCGAGAGTGCTCGCAACAAACTAAATGCATTGCAATTGATTCATCTTGGTCCACGTAACCGTTAAAAAGATCAATTATGGCTATATAAATAAACGTACCTTTTTTATTGAAAAGTATGCCTGAATCAAATATACCCCATATGATTCGTGATACCACCACTTGTAACTATACGTCCAATAACAAGCTTTAACTCTGAATCCGGTACTCAGATGATAGTTCAGTGAGAAACTCGAGACGTAAATGTGAATATTGCAGTCTCTACACCTGTTTTCATGCAAATGGGTGGAGTAAATCGCACATCTGAAATAGCCGTTCAATACTTCTACTTCTGGGATGGCGCATAAAATACGTCTGCCTAGGGAGGCATTGAAATGTCATGTAGCAAGTACAAAGTGCCATCACTGTTTCGGTTTGTGAGGATGATTTGCCGGCTTTAATATTGAAGGTGTCGTGATAAAAGATGCGCGAATGTGCAACACAGAGCGGCAAGACACAATGTTTCTTTACAGCGCGCACACAAAACCACTGTGTTGGGAAACTGTTCGAACCGCTGCACTGAGATGAGGTAATTGCGTGCCGTTATTGCTAATAACTGATAATCTCAGTTAATAGCCATTTTCGCCGACACTACACGTAACAAACGTAGAGCACGTTTTGTTTTCTATGCTTTGTGCGAGTGCTATGGAAGGAAAAAGTTAGGGTGAAGAGAACGGCAGGGTGCTTAACCAGTTTATAAGCAGCTGGTTTGCTACAATGCGCACGGGAGGGGGATTGGGGAGATGAAAGAGAGAGGGAAGATAGATAAACACAGCACATTAAAGGGCCACTCACCAGGTTTGACAATTTTGAGCTGACAAGCGCAATGCGTAGAGGAGGTGTTCGTGATCACGTCTGCCAAAACTTGCAGCGCTACGCGCCGCTGAAAAGGGTCAAATTTGAAGATGAAAGCTGATCCCCCTCCCGTCTGCCGGCGCACGCGCAGAGAATGAGAGCATGACGTGGGCGTATGAATGGCCCTACATACACGGCAATGTGGTGACATTGGTTCTCTACGTAGACGACTCTGCTCTGACGTTGTCAACAGTATACCATGTGACATGGCAAAAATGATTTAACACTACATGCGTAGTTTATGTATTTGTTGCTTTAAGAGATGAATAAAACTTGAAATAAATAATGAGACGTAATAAAAAATTGACCGAGGTGAATGGACGCTCTTCACGTCGGCTCCGTTCTCATAGAATGATTTTGCAGCGAATACAGTCAGGCACCGCTCGGATTTATATGTCATTTGATTATTCTCGTCACCGAGAATCCGAAGAGACCATATTCTAAGGTGGGTGATCATTGTTCGAGATTTTACGACCGAAAACCAGCCCCCACCAAGCAGCGTCTACTATTCCTACTACCGGCGCTCCGCGTCGACTGGGGCGGCCTCACGATAGCCAGGCCTGGGCGTTCGCTCCATACAGGCCGTAATCATCCATAATGGAGGTATCGCAGCAGAATAAAGACGCCACCCAACGGGAAGACGAAGACGTCACCCAACAGGAAGATGACACAGGCAACGGGTGGACAGAAGTTCGAAACAGAAAACGTGCGAAGAAAGGTAGCCAGGAACGCCGTGGTAGCCCTAGCCCTACCCGAACACCTAGAACGCGCGGTGCAAATCTGATATCCCGGATACCCAGAGCCAGCAAAATGCCAAGACTGCCGACAGGCGACTTCAAGATAGTTATAAGGCCACGAGGAGGACTGCAGCTATCCAAGCTCAGCTTAACGGAGCTAGACAAAGCTGTGTATGAAGCGGCCGAGATCCCTTATGAAGAAAGAGAGACGGACACGATTTGTCCGAATAATTTTCAGAACATCTTGATCGTTAGCACCCCAAACCAAGACCATGCAGACAAGTACCAAGGCATCAAGCACATCAAAGCCAACGACAAGTTGTATGTGGTGGGAGCATACGAGACGGCCCCGGAACTCACTGCCAAAGGTGTAATCAAAGGAGTTCCTTTGAACGAAACCCCACGGGACATCACCGCAGCTATTATTACAGCACGAAATCTTACGGCGATCTCAGCCAAACGTCTTGGCAATACCACGACAGTGATAGTCCTTTTTGACGGCAGCAGAGTCCCGACACATGTTATGTACAGAGGAGTGCTCACACGCTGTTCACTATACAGGAAACAAGTTGACTTTTGCAAACAATGCAACAGACTTGGGCACAGGAGTGACGTGTGTTGGAGACCAAACGACAAGCTATGTGCGGGTTGTGGAACACCTGATACGAGCGAGGCCCACCACTGTCAGCCACGATGTCAGCTGTGTGGCAAGGATCATCCCACGGCTGACAAACTCTGCAAGTCCAAGTTCAAGACACCCTACATCGTAAAACAACGCCAGTGGTTCCGACAACTTCAAGAGACGCTCGAGGAGAACTACCCCTTTACCACCAAGCCAACCGAACGCGGGAGGTCCAAATTCCGGACGAAGGCAACGCCTGGGTCCAGATCAAGGTCCTGGTCCTGCGCAACGCCCCGCGGCCACACCACGCAGTCTCCGGGACCGAGAAGGCGCACTACATCCCGTTCCAGATCCCGGTCTAAGCCAAAGGGTGGCAATGGCCATCAAGGGAACCCGGCATTCACGGTGAGCTGTGGCTAAAGGGAGGCGCCCTGAGTCTTCGGGGGAGACTGCGCATAATGTCAGTGATATAGCGGAGCTGAAAAAACAAAACGTTGAGCTTAGAGAATTGATATCACAACTTACTCGGGAAATTCAAAGTCTTAAAAACTGCTCACATAGAACTTCTAGTCAAATGCGTTCCGCGGCCCAAGAGCGCCTCGAAGAAATGCCAGATAACCGAATAGACGAGGACAGTACCCCGCCACCTCTTAAAAGGAAAGCTCAGGCGTCTAATGACAAAATTACGGCGCGAACCTCGAACATTAACCAAACATTGTCCGAAATACAGAAAGCAGTTAAAGAGCAGGCAGAGGCAACCAACAACCTCTCGCTTGCAATATCCATGGTTATGAATAGACTAGATAAACTCGAAGCTAACGTAGCCAATCTCAACCCTAGGACACCTCCGGTACTTCCAGCTACCAGCCTTCCGATAAGCACTGAAGGAAATTCACACTTATTTCAGGGCACCACATCAGTGGCTATATCAACTAATTTCATGAGGCCTGCCTCCTTTCACCCTCCTCCCTCTTCGATACCCAACTCAAAATAGGGGAGCCCAGAAAAAGGAACTTAATTATTTGGCAGTGGAATTGCAGGAGCTATGAGGGGAAGAGAACAGTCTTGCAACAACACCTTAGAGACAGAACCAAACCGGATGTTTTAATTTTGCAGGAAACCCATGCTTTAGCTACCCTACCGGGATATCAGGTGATCGGCCCCTCAACAGGGGATATTAGAACACTAACCACTTTAGTAAGGAAGGGACTCGTAGCAATCTGCCACGACACCCGCATCACAGAAATTGAACATATACTCGTAGAACTTGCCCCTAAAAGAAAAAAATCTCCGAGCATATTTATTCTGAATTTGTACAGCAATCCCACACGCATACGACAACCCTTCCTTCTTCTCTTTAAGAAGGCCGTAGATATAGCGGGACCCAATCCACTCGTCATAGGTGGAGACTTTAACGCTCCACACAGTGCTTGGGAATACGGATACACAAGAGCCAAAGGAAAAACGCTATGGCAGGATATTCAAGGAACAGGCTTAACTCTCATCACTGACCCCGACTCCCCTACGCGTATGGGAACTGGGCCTGCAAGAGACACCACTCCAGACTTAACGTTAGTTCGTAACGCGGGGGCCGCTAAATGGAAAAACACATTCGATGATCTGAGGAGTGATCATCGAATATTAGAAATCAGGATAGAAACCATGGCTGCCGCAAAAATTCAGAGACAGATTAGATGGGCTGAGTGGGATAAGTTTCGGAAAGTCAGAAACGCGAAAAAACAAGACCCTATCAGCAATATAGACAATTGGATTAAAGATGTCAATAACGACGTCAGCGAGGCAACGCGAAGTATCACTTCAAGTCCACCCCTAGAGCAGATTGATAGCCGTCTCGCACACATGTGGGAGGCCAAGCAATCACTGCAGAATAGATGGCGGGGACAGAGGCACAACAGGCCCTTGCGCAAGCGCATAGCCAAGCTGAACAAACAGATCGAAGAACATTGTAAGCAGCTAAGCAAACAGCAATGGGACCAAATTTGTAATAGTCTCGATGGCCAAATGAATGCTGGTCAGACATAGCGCATGCTCAAACACCTGCTAGACCCAGATAACACCAAATCCGCACACAAGCAAACCTTGCGTAAACTGGTGCACCAGTATAAAGGCAGTGAGGAGGACTTATCGCTGAGGCTAGCAACACGTATATTCCCGCCATGCCTGTCATAGAGCACGTTCATATTCTGGAGGCCCGAACGAGCTCTTAGATGAGGAGTTTACTGTGGCTGAAATCAGGGCCGTGCTACAGAAGCTAAACACCAAATCTGCACCGGGACCAGACAGGATCACTAACAGAACACTACGGAACCTTGACGACCAAGCCATAGAGAACATCACGCAATATATTAACGAGTGCTGGACCGAGGGCACTATACCAAAACAGTGGAAAAAAGCTGAAGTAATCCTCATCCCCAAGCCCGGGAAACCCCCCGATCTATCGAATTTACGCCCCATATCACTAACGTCTTGTGTTGGGAAGCTGATGGAACACGCTTTTCTAGACAGAATCAACACTTATCTTGAGGAGAACGAAATCTACCCAGATTCCATGTTGGCGTTCCGCACACGGCCCTCCATGCAAGACGCCATGCTGCAAATTAAGCAGCAGATTCTAGCCAACAAAACAAGAGCTACCCGGGCGATCTTAGGGTTAGACATTAAAAAGCCTTCGACAAAGCACCGCATACGGCTATCTTACATCAGATCTGCCAATTAAACTTAGGATCAAGAGCGTATATCTATATTAAAGACTTCCTAACAGACAGAACGGCGTCTATCGTAATGGGAGAACTGAGATCTGATGAAAGGCTTATGGGCAGTGCTGGTACCCCGCAGGGTTCGGTCATATCGCCAATGCTGTTTAATCTCATAATGATAGGACTCCCGGCGCGGCTGAACTCAATATACGGAATACATCATTCTATATATGCAGATGATATCACCATCTGGGCGTGTGAAGGTAGTGACGGAGAGATAGAGCAGAGACTACAGGAGGCCGTCACCACTATTGAGGAGTATCTTCATGGTACTGGCCTCGAGTGCTCGCCAGATAAATCCGAACTCCTCCTCTATCGCCCCACGCTTAAAGGCAGACCACCCAAGGGATACAACCGGGACCGTGCTTACGAAGAGATCCAAATTCACACCAAAAACGGCAGTACTATTCCTATAGGGCAACAAATCAGAGTCCTTGGACTCATCATCGAGTCTAAGGGTACAAACGGTGAAACCGTCAAGAGGTTAGTAACCAAAGTCCCCAACGCAATACGGCTAATCAAGAGAGTCACCAACAAACACCAAGGCATGAAAGAGGCTAACGTCATCAGGCTTATTTATTCATTCGCCATAAGTCACATTATATACGTAGCGGCATATCTAAACTGGTATACAGCCGAAAAACTCAAAATCGACGCACTCATACGAAAGGCGTACAAACAAGCTTTGGGCCTTCCAGATAGCACCAGCAACGAAAAACTGTTTCAACTGGGCTTACATAACACTTTAGAGGAGCCGATAGAAGCGCAACAGATTGCCCAGTTGGAGAGGCTAGCCAGCACGCGCACAGGACGGAGTATCCTTCACAAGTTGGGGATAAATTACCATAGGCAACAAGGAAGTAAAGTGTCGGTTTTAAAGGTGATCAGGGAAAAGATCCAGGTCCCCAATCTGGCCAAAGACATGCACCCCGAATTTAATCAGGGCAGAAGAGAAAGGCGCGCTAGAACTCTGCTTAAGGCCTACGGCAGAGACAAGGAAGCGTTGTTCGTAGACGCAGTGGAGTACTTTAGTCACAAATCCTACGTTGCGGTAGTAATAAACACCGACCGCAAATGCGTAAACGCGTGCTCCATACGCTCGGATAATTCAGAAATCGCGGCCATAATTTTCCCAAAGTGTAGGCATGTCATCAGCGACTCGCAGTCAGCAATCCGTAACTATGCACGAGGAAGAATATCTCCCGAGGCAGCCAACATACTCCTCCGCAAGGCAAATCTCATATCATCCGAGGAATTCGAAGAAAGGTATATTATATGGTTCCCAGCCCACACCCCGTGTGCGTCGCTCATTCCCAACCTCAACGAGGAGGCTCACCGCGTAGCGCGAGGTCTCACTTACCGCACTCGCAATGGAGCTTCACACGAGGTACTGGGAGGAGATTAGTGGTGGGAGAGGGACAGAATGTTTAGGTTCTGCGACATTATCTAATTCTACCAAAAGTCGAGGCGCAGATTTCCACCACCTAGCTCCACATTAGACAGATCTCAGGAGGTTGACTGGAGGTGACTTCAACTAGAACATTTATCAACCCGAAGCACCTAAATCGCATCTACCTCGAACTATACCCAGATGACTCGTGTAAACTATGTAGCATGAGACGCTCCTCCCTAGAGCATCTGTTATGGGTATGCACACAGATACAGGACGCCAATGCAGTCTCTCCAGAACAGCTGGGGGCGTGGCGGAGAGGCGCGCTGATCAGCACAGATCGGACAGATCAAATATGGGCCATCCAGCGAGCACGGGAGGCGGCTGAGAGACAGGGTCTCTCCACCGCCCCTGGTGCGGCTTAGGCCCACGCCTCAATCCGCTGGTTAAATAAAGTTTGCTCACTCACTCAATAAAAAATTGTGCGCGTTTTTTTACATTTTTTCCGTGAAATGCTACGAGATGCGGGGCTAATGCGCCAGCGCGTCGCATGCGTTCGGGTCCCCGTGGTCAGCGCATTGAGCAGACGACCACCGTAGAACGCTCCTACGCGTTCGCGCACTTATTGTGCTTATCTACTCTACCGCGTCTAAGCCAGCGTTTCCAAACAATCCCGCAGAAAGAGGCAGAAAACCACAAAATAACGCTGGTCAACAAAGCAACGCCGCTCCCGTACACGGGGGCTGGGCTTGTTCGGGCACGTCATGTGCACGTCACTTCTTGGTCGGATGCCAGAGAGGGTGGGGAAGAGAGTTGGCTCACGAAGGCAACGCGGAGGAGCGGCAAGGGTTTCGAGCTCGCCTCCTCTCACCTTCGTTTCGCACCGCTTCAAAAAACCTGTTTTCTCCGCTCCTAACGAACCGATTCAATAAATTTTTGTGGCAAAACGTTCCTCATCGGGCATCCAACAACTTCCACTGTCTAACTAAAATTCGGTATGGGGCCTGATGAGTGGCCCTTTAAGCAGCACATACGTGACGCGGGCGCTATGCCCTGCTGTTGTGCCTATGACAGCAACAACCACAGTGAAAATGGTTACGCACTTTTTATAATACCGCAAGGTAAACGGCATGTCTTGTGCAAGCAGAAGTGGCTGCAGAACATCGGCCAAAAAAAAAAAAACTTGGTTCTGACAATCAACAGTGTACCTTGTGAGGTAGGGCGCCTTTCTTTTTTCTTGTATCAAAGCAGCACTGAATGCTGAATTTGAAATATTGTTTCTGCCTGCTCATCAACATACGCGTTTCTTGGGGGCGAACCTCCTTACGCCATGCCTCGTAAGTCCCGTGTCGCCATAGTCGTCGTAGAAGCCAGTTGCATTGCATTGCATGTCAATAAAAACGCAGTCGCAGCATATCCACGGAGTGAATGGTGATGAGTGGGATGAAGCGTTTATCAGTCCGCCCATGCTTCCGTGCGTCGTCCTTGCATGCATCTATCCGTTGACTTATGCGTCCGTCCGTCCGTGCGTCCGTTCATCCGCACGCTTCGCCCCACTCGTAATCATTCACCTCGTGAATATGCTGCAAATTTGTTCTCGGCTCTCCGTGCGTGGCTTTAAAGTGGAGTTGTCATCAATACGTTGAGATGTTTTGTTAGAAACAAATAAAAAGAAAGTTGAATCGTTTAACTTTTTTATACAAATTTAAGTCAGGGAATGTTGCCCTAAATGTACCGTATTGCGTTCAGCCATCCACTGCTAGAAATACCCGCTGTAAACATGATCGATTCTTGGCGCCCATATTTGCATGAACTAATGCTTACAAATACAGTTATTTTCCCAAAAGAGTTGAAGAATCCAATTCACTGCCTCATAATTTTTTTTTGGCTCACATTTTTGTTATATCACTTGAACATTATCGACATGGTGGTCAGAAATGTTCAATGTGTTATAAATTTTTGTTGCTGTTTCACAGACATGTGACTTTTGTTAGCCTGTGGATACATGTTTTTTTTATGAATCACTTGGTGTTTTTATGCTCCTCCCACCTGGACCAAAATGATGGTCTGCAGTACGTCAAAATAAATAAATAAAGTAAATAAAATATTCAGCTCATATTTCATCACCTCTCATGGACCTCGGTGAATGTCAAGTGTAGATTAGAATATATATATATAAAACTGCTTTTGATGCGATCAATTACGTCGGATGACACAGCTTCTCGATCGCGCTTTTTGTGGCTGTTAGGATTCGTTTATGTGAAAGTTTCTTGGAGAAAACAAATGAATGGATGGAAAGAGATAACACTAATTAGCACTCGTTTCCATGAGGGTATTTCTTTTATTTGTTATTTTGGAGGGGAGAATAACCCTCAAAAATTATGATATTGGTGTGGTCCATCGAAAGATGAAAAGAAATACAGAGGCGCAATGCAAAAAAAAAAAGAACTATACCACTGTTATAGCGAGTGAGCAATTTTCTAGGAGGCCATGGTCGCAATCGTTTTGGTCAAGCATGCATTAGCATGTCTTCCATTCCCCAATAAGAAACTACACTATTTTATACCAGTGTGACATAGGTGCTTCTCGCCAGGATCAGTCACCCAGGATAGCATTTTTCGGTCTCTACTAATTCGCTGATTATGATAACATTCCTGGTGCAGGGTTTCTCTTCTCACAAGTAACCCGATCGATAGTTTCTATTACAAATACGTCAAAACACACTTATAAATAATCATTTTCTTATGTTTCTGTTATTGAAGTAGATGAGTCACTGTTGGCGACCCTTAATCGTATTAACATTGCTCAAAAGCCTTCTTCAGTTTGGAGACTACTGCGCAAAGCTACTTAAACGACTAGAAGATAAACACCTAGCTAAATGATCCACCATTCAGGAAGTCGTTGCAATAAGTCACGCTGTAAGTACCTGTGTTGTGTACTGGTGCACAAGCACGACAAAAATCTGAACACGGACGGACATGCCACAAGCGGAACTACATCAGATGCAAATTTCCAGCATGTTATCATGCTGCAGATAGGCACCCTCACTGAAGCACACCCATAGAAACTTTTATTTATTTAGCATGCCCCACCTATACAACCTTTGGAGGAAACTAACCTTTTCATAAACGGTTGCGCCAGTGTTCTTATTGTGTTATCACAAATTAAAAAAATGCAGCACTACAGTGGCGTGCAAGTTCCCGCAAATAACCCACCTCTATTGAATTCAGTGGCGCACCAGCGGGAGCGTCAGCGAAAATTGGTGCCGCACGCCGCGTGTAAGGCAAGCGGGCGAGAAGAACCGAGGAGGAAATTCGCGCATGGAGGAGAGCTTGGTTCTTTTCCCAAGGTCAAGGGGCTTTATATGGAGGTAAAACCCCTAGATCTTGGGAACGTAATGCCACTTTCCTCCAAGCACGCGTTTGATCCTCGATTCTCCTCGCCTGTTTTGGTACGGTAAACACCACATATCAATCAATCAATTCTCCTCACCCGCTTGCTAACGTGTGGCGTGCGGCGCCATTTTTCATCCACGATTCCGCGGGTGCGCCGCTGAACTCCATAAAAGCGGGTAATTTGAGGCAGCTTTCGCGCAACAGTAGTGCTGAAATTTCAAATGCGAAGAATTTCCTAGCAAACTTTGGCGGCTTGGAGCGTATCTATCTATCTATCTATCTATCTATCTATCTATCTATCTATCTATCTATCTATCTATCTATCTATCTATCTATCTATCTATCTATATTTATATATATCTTTCCATCTATCTATCTATCTATCTATCTATCTATTTATCTATCTATCTATCTATCTATCTATCTAGCCACCTACGACTTTAAGCTCTCCTGGCCGTTTCGATAATGGTATCGATACCAAACTTAGTATGGCATAACATGATTGTATGATGAACATATTCGACTTGCCGTAACATGAAAATCATGACATTTGTGTCATGAATGTTCTGACTTACATTTCATGGTCCAGCAGCACTTGCCGTGGTTTCGTTTACATGGCATGTTGCAAAACTGGTATAATATGGCATGATTGCATGAGGAACTCAAGTGACAGACCCTAACATCAAAATCGTGACATGCATGTCTTGTAACAACATGACTACAATGATGTACTCATGGCCGTTTCGGTAGCGACACATATACAAAATTCGGTATTACGGTAAGTGAATGGATGACGAAGGTTTCATACTGTCAAACATGATAAACGTGAGATGTGTGTTATGTAAAAACATGACTACATGCCGCACTGATGATGCGCTCGCAGCCATTTCGCTGGCATCACATATGCCAAATTCGGTATTACGTGACACCGATGGATAACGAAGATATGTGACCGGTTCAAACATGATAATCTTGACATGCGCGTCATGTGAGAATAAGACTACAGGCCACAGTCAATGCGCCAATACATTTCGACATGACGCGGTGCGCGTGCTCGCCGTCGTTCTATTTGTCGCATCACGCCGGTGTTGCTACGCCAGGCGCTGGTCCTGTCATATGCGCGCAGGTGCGTGCCGCGCCGCGCTGCTTTGACACCTGCGCGTTTCAGCGAGTCGCGCGTCCCTACGTCACGAAAGAGGGAGAAGCAGTGTTGTCTGGGTAACGCATCAGCGCAAAATGCAGAATGTCGCAATTCGCGCCTGTTGCCGTCGGGCAGCGCCGACGGATGCTGGTTGTGCCTGGCGTCAGACTGAAGAGTGCTCGCGTTTTGCTAACGTGGCGTCGCCGTGCCCAGCGTGCGCACACGTCAACTCTACATTGGAGCATATTGGGCTCTTTATGATGCGCTCGCGGCCGTTGTGCTAGTTCGACATGTGCCAGAATTGGTGTTACGTGACATCAATGGATGACAAAATATATGACTGCTGCAGACATGATTATCTTGACACACGTACCATGCAAGAACATGACAACATGACACGCTCATAGCGGACTTTCGGCCATGTCGCCAGCTCCACATATACTAAATTTAGTATCACGTTACGTGAATAGATAACGAAGGTAAACGACACATCCAAACATGATAATCTTGACACAGAAGTTATGCATGGCATCCTTTACCTCCACTTATAACGTTGTGCTGATTTTAATGTGACATATGAACATTTTTTATTCGTGCTTCGAATAACATTGATTGCCACTGTACGTGGGATCTGCCAATTTTTTTTTTCTAAATAGTGATAACGAAGTTAGGGACACCAAAGCAACCGCCTATAAGAAATTTGCTTCTTCCGAAAGTTGTACAATTAGGGCTTGCAAATGAAATAAAAGTTTTTATGGGATGTCCTACGATGCATATATTTTTCTCCGCGGATATGCTGTGACAACGTTTTTATTGACATCCAACGCAATGCAACTTGCTACTAAGACAATTACGACGACTACGACGACACGAAATATACAACCCACGACGTCAGGAGCTTCGCCCCTAAAGAAACACGTACGTCGATAAGCAGGCAGAAACAGTGAGTGAGTGAGTGAGTGAGAAAGGAAAGGCCGGGAGGTTAACCAGATATTGGCATCTGGTTTGCTACCCAGCGCTGGGGGTGGGGAAGTAGGGGCAAGAAAGAGGGGTTAGAGAGAGGGAAAAAAAAGAAACGCACGCGCACTCATAAAAAAAAACGAAAACACACACTGGAAGGGCGTCCCAGCTACAACCGTTCAGCAAGGCCGGTCAATCGCAAAAAGTTCAGCAGCGCTTTCAGGGGCCCTCTTCTGTGAAGTCGCATCCTGACGATACTGCAGAATTTCCTGCTCCGACAGAGGCTGATCATCTAATTTGTTGAGTTGCCTGCGAAGGCATAGTCGCCACCTACTATACGCTAGGCACTCACAAAGAACATGTTGAATGGTTTCCTCCTTGCCACAGTGGCCACAGGCTGCGGTGTCGGCCATCCCAATGCGGAAAGCGTAGGCGTTGGTAAATGCAACGCCCAACCACAGCCTACATAACAGGGTCTGGTCTGCTCGGCGAAGCCTCGACGGGACTTGAAGACTTAGCGTAGGGTCAAGCGAGTACAGTCGGGCATGCTTGAAGTGCGGCTGATTCCATTGCGATGTGGTTTGCCGGCGAGCAAGTCTGCGGAGCTCTCGTGCAGCATCCGTCCTAGAAAGTGGTAGCCGCAGTTTATGATTTTCTGTGTGGGCTGAGCGGGCAGCTTGATCGGCCCGTTCATTGCCGATGATTCCGCAGTGACTGGGCAACCACTGAAATGTAATTTGGTGCCCTTTCTCAGTCAGGTGTTGTATAATCTCTGCTATCTCTAGTACCAGCTGCTCGTGTGGTCCACGGCGTAAGGCTGATAGTAGAGACTGCAGTGCCGCCTTCGAGTCGCAGAAAATAGTCCACTTGCGCGTAGGCTGATCAACTACAAATTGCAACGCGGCACGAAGTGCTGCCAATTCTGCTGCCGTTGATGTTGTTGCGTGAGATGTCCTGAATTTAATTGTCGTGGCCAACCTTGGTATCACTACTGCTCCTGTAGAGCTGTCCGGCTGAACCGATCCGTCAGTGTAGATATGTGTGGAGTCTTGATATTTCTCATACAAGAGAAGTAGTGTGAGCTGTTTAAGAGCCGGTGACGACAAATTGGCCTTTTTCTCGACGCCAGGTATGTTAATATTAATTATTGGTTGAGCGAGGCACCATGGCGGAGTCACAGGTCTAGCGGCAGGAGAGAACGAAGTTGGGATCGACTCACCATGTGCGGTCACTGTTTTGCAGTAAGATGTGCATGGTCGGACCACTGGTAGAGAGGCTAGGTGATGTCGAGGGGTTCGAGCAAGGTGTCGTATATGTGTCCTCAGCACTTCCACATTAATGTGGGTCTTGATGAGGTTGTCCCTTGTGATGGCGATAGTCGCCGCTGTTGATGCACTTTGGGGCAAGCCTAAACATATCCGGAGTGCTTGAGCCTGGACACTTTGAAGCATTCGTATGCTTGTTTTACTTGTGTTGGTTAACACAGGTAGGCTGTACCGAAGGAATCCAAGGAAAAGAAACCTGTATAGTCGCAACATAGCAGGCAGAAACAATATTTCAAATGAATCATTCGGTGATGCTTTGATACGAGCAATAAGAAACACGCCTTACCTCGCAAAGAACACCGTGCTTTGTCGGAACGAAGTTTTTTCGGGGGATGTTGTGAAGCCACTGCTGCTTGCTATATTCATCGCGTTTACAATGAAGTATTATAAAAAGTGCGTAACCATTTTTATTGTGGTTAGTTCTGTCACAGGTGCAACAGCACGGCATAGCGCCCCCACAAGGCACAAAAAACAAACCACGCGCTACGCTTGTTACGCGAAGCGTCACCAAAGAAATGGCGCCTGCGAAAAAGAGAAACACAAGCAAAGCGCAAGATCCACGCTCCTCCAAGGACAATTACGAAGGAGAGCAATCATGCCACAGAAAACGTGTCGAAGACCTGGAGGATGCGAAGGAAAGTGAGGAGGGAGAGATTAGGTAGAGCGCGTGGTGGTGGATATTATGGATGGCGGTAGTTTCCCAAGATCAAGGGCCTTTATATGGAGGTAAGATGAGGCGGCCTGTTGCGAACGTTTCGGTAACTGTAGGTAGACACGTAACAATGAATGTTGGGGTCGCGCGCAGCCGTAGAGAGAACCCGCATGAGCAGTTCGCGCTCGACAGAAGAGGCTGTGGTTTTAATAGAGAATAATACTGTTTTAGTTTGTGCGTTAACTTCCTTTTTTTCAGCATTGTTCAGTGCGGTAGCAATGAGTCCTGCGGTAAACATATGTGGAAACGGGGCAAATACCACGACTACATATTTAATAATATTCACGCCTTTTTTTAAAATATTTCCTTGATGGTATCATCCTGAGTGAACGAGAAATGTGATACCTACTAGACTGTATTAACCATATGCTGCTGTCTAGTGACGGTTAACATAGTAGGCCTACGCAGCATTGGGAAGCGATATCGATGAGTGCAATGCACAGATGTTGCAACACCAATGATGGGACAGCTGGCTTGGAATGACCCAGAAACTACGCAATGGCGGAGAAGTCTAGCCACCATATCTAATTGGTGTTCCAGGATGTTGTGTTTGACTACAATATACATTATCTGTTTCCGGGGGTGTGTAGTTTGGCAAATAAATGCAATTTATGAGATGCCTGTAACATTGACTTACCATAATAACGTCCTGCGTGAGGGTCAATATTTGGCTAATTTGTTTCAATTTTGCTCTTTTTTGGGGTCAGCGGTGCCAGCGAAAACGTCTCAGCTGCACCACTGGTTTTTGGTGCTCGCACTCTCTCAATATTTTTTTTCCCGTACCTAGCTATCTTGTAGAGTCGCTGCTCCTGGCGTTCGAGTACGTGGCGTAAAAACATTGTGGTCATTTCACCTTCCCTGCTTCTCTTTCAATCTTGCGTTTGACGCCATTGGTGCACAAATTAAAGCTTCGGACAGATGGCTGGTACTAGGGAAACACTGTTGCTTACAGGCAGAGTTTCAGCACCACCTGTTGCTGAATGCAACATCCAACGTCAAGTTCATGCAAAAAGTACTGCGCACACTGCATTGTGAATGCTCTGCACTCAACATGAAAAAGCAAATATCCGACAAACTAATCCGTATATTTATAGCATTTAGTACGGTTGATGATCAAAGAAGTAGAGAGTTTGAGAATTGGGGTCCCAAGAAGCTCAAAGACCCAAGAAACTTGCGACTTGCAAGGGTGCATAAGCAGAACCCAAGCCAATCTTGGGCTCTTGCGTTCATGTTGACCCAAGACCCAGAAATTGAAAATTGACCTGTGCCCTGAAGTTGTTTCGGGTCACCAGCTACACGAAGCAGACGCAGCGCGAACCACGGTGCCGTATGGCCCACATTTCAAATATTTTTTTGTTTTATGGAAGCAAGTGGCACCCCGTGCATTTGACCCAACGCAGCCAGCGTTTCACACAATTCTCGAATTCCGCTGGTCACCCAAACGCAAGAACGACCTACGCAACGCAGCCTGGGAACCCAGTGTCTCGGGCCCCAGTCTTAGTCATCTCCCGAGAAAACATTGTAAAGGTGAAGACTGCAATTATACTTCTACGCCGGCTATCGCAATTATGGGTACCCTAATCTGCCTTAATTTCTTTTATGTCATCAAAAGGCTGATATCTTTGGTACTCTCTGCAAACGTTGCACAAGATGTGCGAAGAGTGCCACTTGGGCACAGCGCAAGAAAATTTGCGCCAGAGACTATATGAATTGCAAAATCTACGCGTTATATTCAAACTGTGAGTCATGGTTTTAAAGTATTAGAATACGAGTGCTGATCCTACCTACATTTAGCCACTTTCATGAGTACCTGTTCCTTTCACAAAGGCGTAACTGCATTTAAATACTTTTATTGCTTTTTGCATTTAAGGTCCCTTCTTTATGACTAGTTTTCACGACGTTTTGCCTGCACGTTCTCATTTTAACCTGGAAACCTTGTGTTTCTGCGGTGCACCTAATACCGTCCAGTAAATTCCACTTTAATTTGAATTGAAGGATTGATTAGATCTCATAGATTCAAAAAAAAAAAAAACAAGCCGTCTTGCTCCCTGTACCATGAGAATATCACTTGCTTAAGTGAAACTTGCTTTTGAAATGTCCGAAGAGAAAGGTTTCAGTGGAGCTGGTGGCGTTAGCGCCCTTCGTGCCCGTTCTTTCTTATTAAATGCGAAGCATTTCTTAGCGAACTTCAACAATTTTGCTCGTATCTATCTATCTATCTATCTATCTATCTATCTATCTATCTATCTATCTATCTATCTATCTATCTATCTATCTATCTATCTATCTATCTATCTATCTATCTATCTATCTAGCCACCTACGACTTTGAGCTCTCCAGGTCGTTTCAATAATGGTATCGATGCCAAACTTTGTATGACATAACATCACTATATGAAGAACATATTTGACTAGCTATAACATGAAAATCATGACATGGATGTCAGGAATGTCACAATTTACAATTAATTGTCCTGCAGCTCTTGCGCTGGTTTTGTTCACATAGCATGTTGAAAAAGTAGTAAGGTAGAGCATGATTGCATGGCGAACACAAGCAACACCCCCTAACATAAAAATCATAACATGCGTCTCATGTAACACCATGACTGCATGCCAAGCTCGTGATGGCTCGCGGGCGTTTCGCTAGCTTTACTTAGACCAAATTTGGTATTAAAGAACGTGAATGGATGACCCTGGTATTATACTGGTGCAAACATGATAAACATGAAATTCGTGTCATGTAACAACATGGCTATATTCTATGCTCATGATACACTCACGGCCGTTTCGGTAGCTTTACTTATACCAAATTTGGTATTACGGAACGTGAATGGATGACAAAGGTATGATACTGGTCCAACCAAGATAAACATGAGATGCGTGTCATGTAACAACATAACTACATGCAATGATCATGATACGCTCACGGCCGTTTCGGTAGCTTCACATTACCAAACTCGGTACTACGGGACGCGAATGAACGACATAGGCAAATGACACATACAAATATGATAATCACGACAAGCGTGTCATGTAATAACATGACAACATGCCACACTCATTATGCGCTCGCGGCAATTGAGTGAATTTGACATATGCCAAATTTGGTATTTCGGCATGTCAATGCACGACGAAGGTATGTGACTAATGCAAAAGTGATAATCATGAAGTGCGTGTCATATGAGAAGATCACTACATGCCACAGTCAAGGCGCCTGTACATATCGACGTGTCACGGTGCACGAGCTCACGAGCGTTCATTTCTTCGGGGGACGCCGGCATTGCCACGCCATGCACCGGCCCTTCCTCGGTGCGCGCCGCGCTGCGTTGCTCTCACGCATGAGCGTTTCAGCGCGTCCGGTGTTCCTCTGTCATGAAAAGAGCGAGACGCAGTGTTGTTTTGGTAACGCATCAGCGCGAAATGGAGCATGTCACATATCACGCCGGTTGCCATCGGGCCGCGCCGACGGACGCTGGTTGTGCCGGTCGCGCCTGGCATCAGACTATAGAGTGCTTGCGTTTTGATAACGTAGCGTCACTGTGTCCAGCATGCGCGCGCGTAAACGCTACATTTTGGTATATTGGGCCCTTCATAAAGCACTCGTGGCCGTTTTGCTAGCTCCACATGTACCAAATTTGGTGTTACGTGACGTCAATGGATGGCAAAAGTATATGAATAGTGCAAACATGATAATCGTGACACGCGTGGCATGTATGAACATGACAACATACCACGTTTATAGCGTGCTCACGGTCGTATCGCTAACTTCACATATTCTAAATTTGATATCACTGACGTGAATAGATGACGAAAGTAAATGACACATCAAAACATAATCATCATGACACGGAAGTAATATAGGACATCATTTCCCTCCACCTCGTAACGCTGTGCCGATTTTAAAGTGGCATATCAACCTTTCTGATTCGTGCTTCGCATCTCATTGATTACCAGTGTATGTAGGATCTGTCATTTTTTTATTTTTATTGCTCTGTTTCTTTATAATCCTCAGGCCTTCTGCCTTTTTTATTCTCTCTTACAGATTTGTCTCTCTCTCATTGTCCACATTTCTGGTTTCCCCCTTAATCCTTCTCTTCGTTTCTTTCATTTTCACTTTTCCTTTGATTCTCCATTTCTATCCATCTTATATGATCTTGCCTCTGGTTCTCTCCGGCTGTATCTTTCTTTTTCTTCTATTCCTATGTTTTGCTTTCTAATCCCTTGTTGTACTCCTTCTCCTCCCTTTCTTTCTTATCTCCCCGCTTTCCTTTTTCACTCCCAGGCTATTTTTGCTCTGCTAGCAGCTCGTGCTTGGATGCTTCTAATGCAGGTTCAAATATTACTTTGAGAAGAAATTTCCTCGTATATTTTTTCTCTTTTTTTTCCAGCCATAAATCACCTTTCTTTTTGCTATCTCTGTACTTATCATGTCGCATATCAGGTTATCATGGAACATTTCAGTTGCACGTCGTCATTTTTTATTTTTAACTGGTGTCGCAATCGAATGACTTAACATCACTGTTGCCTCGAATAAGCTGTTATGTGGTTGTTTTACACCGGCCACCCATACTTTGAAAAATGGACTGTGCTTAGAACGTCCAATATCGGCCTGTTCGGAAACAACAGCGCTGCGTTTCACTATTTCTGCTCGGATGCAACAGCTGACCTGTGCCTTTTTCTGTTTTGACAGTAAATTTTTTTTTCGCTTTTTGTTAGCATTCGTAGGGGAACCTACAATGAGTGGCAATGACGGCTTGGTTCATGCAAAAGCTGGCACCATAAAGTGCACGGAGAACTGGGGGAACAAAACTAGGTCCTTGATAGTGCGCGAGTCAAATGCTTATTTCTATACGGCACCATTCAATAACTTTTCTTCTTACACCGTCGATTTGTCCGTGATCAGTCACTTCTGGCATTCAAAGCCATATCAGCAGCATCAGAATTTCGATAATGACGGGACTTGTCATTTCATATTCCCACATTTTAAAAAATGGTTTCATCATTGCATTCTATTGTTTCACGCATGGCGGTCGCTTTTGCTTGTATTATAAGAATTGTCACATATCTAAACACGTGAGTGAAGGTCCCTGTCCCGGCACAGAGGAAAGAAAATATGAAGCAAAAACGTTGCGCATTGCCATACACAAATTAAAGAACAGATGTAGACAGACACACAGGCAAACATACACACAAGCAGAGAGACTGGGAGATAGGAAGGCAGACAACAGAAAGACCAAGAACGTTATTGAGGTCATAAAGAACACTGCCTCAAGAAGGTAGAGCACGGGGCTGCTCCCATGTGGGAACGGGTAGGCGGAGCCTCATCACCGCCTCGTGGGTTCACTGGACAGCCGAGAGTTGACGTGCAAGTTCTGAGCTCCTGAGCGCAGAGCTCCATTCCCCTTTGGTCATGTGCTCAGCATTGCGTAATGAGGGGTACGGCCAGAGCATGTGGTCTAACGTAGGTACGGCACCACAATCTGGGCATGTTGGAATAATGCCTTCAATTAACTGGCTGTGGGAACGAAGACTGGGGTGCGATCTGGTTTGAAGCATGCGGAGGGTAGATGCCTTGTCCCTACAAAATTTCATATCAGAAGGGGGAAGACCCTTTTGTGCAGCTGATAATGTTTGGTCACTTTGTTGAAAGTCAGGACACCATCCCTAAATTTTATTAGGTTGGAGTCTGAAGGCCCCGCAGGCTGCCCAGAACGGTGAGGAAGCTCTCGTGCTCGTGTGTGGGTGATCGCGTTTAGTTTTGACATGGAGGGGAATTGCGATTTTAGATGAGTCGAAAATAGAATTGTGACGTGTTCATAAATATCCCTATGACCTAAGTGCGAACTACTTCAGCCGGTTCCGATGCAGATGCAAAGGCTCGCACAGCCACTCGTAAGACTGTATAGATTTGTTGTCGGGAGTCGTCAAGGAGAGCGAGAGCTAAAGTTGCCTGGTCAGCTTTAGCGGGAGTGGTGCTGCTGATAGACACGATGTAAATAACGCAACCTGCGTGGTCAACTGCCACGATCGAGCAGTTGGCTGTTAGACCATAATGCCACTGCCTACGAAGCATGCAGACTCTGGGTTTGTATGAACACTCTTTAGCAATGTGTAACCCCTGGCTTTCCATTTGTTCGCATTGTACTGCTGGTGCACGTTGCGGGGGAACGAAGTTACCATAATGCTCATTCTTTGCTTCATAGGGAGAGACTGAAAACGTTCCTGTTCTGCCGCATTATACCCTAGGATTGTCAAGATGGTCCTGCCTGTAGCTGAGGAGGAGAGCCTGGCCATCTGATTCGTATGCTGATCCTCGATGATCTCTCCCAACGTGTTGTGCACACCCAACAGCATGAGGTGCTTCATACTAGTACTCGAAAGGACCCCAGCACTTTTTTGATGCTTTTGCGAATCTGGAGATTCTTCTTAACCCTCTCCAGTGCATGGCAACAACGTAAATAATTCGGTTTATTAAGGAAACGTTGAATTGCATTAACAAACTGTCCGCTCTAGTGCCACCTCTAGAGTTCGAGACCCTAAGAATAAGCCGAATGATGCTTGACGGTTCACCCGTTAGCTTGTTTATGGTGTGCCTATTTGTGCCATTTGCCTCGATAAACATTTCAAGTACTTTGATTACCTCTACCCTTGGCACGTTATGACCAGAGCCAGTGCGAAGCACTATACTTATATCTGAAAGAGAGACGCCGCCTTGAGGCTTTACAACCCTTCTATTGGGTCTGTAAAGCAGAAGTTTAGATTTAGTTGGAGAGAGTCGGAGTCCAGTATCACCAAGAGAAGATTCAGTGTATTCTACAGCCTGTTGGAGTTTTTCTTCTACTATACCCTCACTGCCACCCGTGCACCAGAACAGTGATGTCATTGGCGTCAAGGGTATGACATATGCTTTGTATTTGCCAGAGTTTCGTGGAAAGCTCACAAGGAGAAGTATTGAACAGAAGGGGTGAGACCACTGAACTTTGTGGCACACCTTTGGAGAGCCAAGAATGAAGGATTCAGATTTCAGATCTTCTATTCTAATCATGACCTTTCTCCTTTTGAGGAAAGAGATGATGATTGCATGTAGTGTAGGCCTAAAGCCGAAACTAGAGTTGGATTTGACAATATAAGCATGAGAGAGATTGTCAAAAGCTTTCTCTAGGTCTAGTCCCAAGATTTCTCTGACATCTCTCGTTTGAACGTTGATAATTTGGTGTTTTATGAACTTCATGGCACTGTACGCCGATAATGACGGTCCGAAGCCGATCACGTTGTACGGAAATAAACCGTCGTCTTCAAGATAGAAAGAGAAAAAGAAAAATAGTGGGTAAAGCACGCATGCATTTTGATTCACTTGTTCCTAATGTCCAATTGAAAATAAGCTAGCATTATTTATTTATTTATTTTTGCAGACCACTGTCTGACAGCACAGCTAATGTCCCCCTTGTTCAATGGTTAACTTTTCTTTTTCAACTTTAACGCCTAGGATTTAACGTGCTGTTCCTTTGCGGCGGATATGTTCAGTTCACTTCAGTACACCATATCTAGCAGTCTGGCAGAGAAATCTCACCTGTTAGAAAGATGCATACGTATACTTTGCGGCTGGTTCCTTAATGCAGTGCTTCCAGTTAATCCTTATATCTATGTATATGCATGACGGCTATAGGATGCATGTCGGAGGTTCTGATACTGTAAAAAGGGTTTGAGCACAGTTTCATCCAAAATTTCGACAGTGGGCCCCTCGGCTGACAAAGGCTGGTCCCACGGCCAAAACACCTGATTGAAACAAAAGGTTACAAGCTACTCACATCATCCAGTTTGTATAGGAGAGCAGTCCGATGTCTTGCGACTGGATGTTGAAGGACATGCTGATGTAGTGAACAGCCGCATCGATCGCCACACCTGATGGAGCCGTGGTTAGGCTGGCCAGTCCACATGTTAGCCTGCACACAAAAAGGCATTCTGTGTTGAAATGCGCCGACTTCAGAAACGCATTAAGGAAAAGCATGAAGCCATGAAGACGATAAAAAACACCACTAATGCAGCCAGAGAAGACAGAGCTGTTTTTTTTTTGGTGACAAAACCGATAAGCAATGTTGTTGCTTCGGCAAAATCTAAAGAGGCGCGCGCGTTGTTTAAAGCCGAATTTGCTGTAGGTAGGCCATTGTGCTCATGTTGAGAAGTTGGTCACAGTGGCTCCTCTTGGCAAACATGACGTATTGTTTTTCTTCCTTCGATCGAACGGTGCCTTTTCCAATTAAACTTCTAAGGTATAGGAGCAAAACTTTATCACTGTCAAAGATGCCTTGAATGGGTGGTCAGCAAAGGTGCCAAGAAAAACTGTGATGCTGCAGTGAGACGAAATGTTTACATCATCTTCGAGCACGTTAAGAGAGGTTTTTCTTTAAAGACATCGCTTTAACAGCAAACCTGTTTAGGCTATGAATAAAATAAAGCTCACAGATCAAATTCCTCGCCAAGCAAGGACGTCATCTGGCATCGCAGTGTCTTCGAGGTTATAGCGCGCTGTCGGCCACCTTGGCCAAGCTGCACCCACCTGCTTTTGAACAGCGTCAAACCATTCTATCATCCTATACCATCAGTTACAATGTAGATAGCAGGTGCGTCGAAATTGCTTCGTCATGGGTAGGCTTAAACAACTTTCCGAAAAGCCGCGTAAACAAGAACGAAAAATTTTCAGAACCCACGTACAGTGCGAATCAATTATATGCGAAGGACGAATGAGATAGGTTGATATGTCACTTTAAAATCAGCACAACATTACGAGGTGTAGGTAAACGATGCCGTACACGACTTTCGTGTCATGATTATCATGTTTGGATGCGTCGTTTACCTTCGTTATCTGTTCACGTCACGTGACACCAAATATAGTATCTGTGGAGCTAGCGAAACGACCGCGAGCACGCTATGAGCGTGGTATGTTGTCATGTTCTTACATGACACGCGTTTCAGGATTACCATGTTTGACCACTCATTTATTTTTCTCATCTATTGACGTCACGTAACATCACATTTGGTATATGGGGAGTTAGCAAAATGGCCGCGAGCACATCATGAAGGGCCCGATACACTCCTATATAGCGTTGAAGCACGCTAACGCTGGTGACAGCGACGCTACGTTAGCAAAGCGCGAGCACTCTAGAGTCGGACGCTAGGCACGACCTGTGTGACCAGCGTCCGTCGGCGCGGCCCTACGGCAACTGGAGCGAATCGCCACGTGCTGCTTTTTGCGTGGATGCATTACCCAGACAAAACGGCATCTACCTCGCATCGTGATGGAGGGAAGCCGGAAGCGCTCAATTGCGCATACGTCAAAGCAACGCAGCACGACGCTCGCCTGCGAGTATATGGCAGGACCGGCGCCTGACATGGCAATGCCGGCGTGATGCGACGAAATGAATGCGGGTGAGCACGCGCACTGCATCACGTCAAACTTTATTCGTGCCTTGACTGTGGCATGTTGTCATGTTGTCACATGACACGCATTTCATGATTATCGAGTTTGCACCAGTGACATACCTTCGTCAACCATTGACGTGACGTAGTTCAAATTCGGCATGCATATGTGAAGCTAGTGAAACGGCTGCGAGCGCATCATGAGTGTAGCATGTCGCCATGGTGTTACATGACGCGCATGTCGTGATTATAATGTTTTTGATGTGTCATTTACCTATGTCGTCCGTTCGTCTCACGTAATAACGAATTTGGGACATGTGAAGCTATCGAAATGGCCACGAACGCATCATGAACGTAGCATGTAATCATGTTGTGATACGACATGCATCTCATGATTATCATGTTTGCATTGGTCACATACCTTCGCCATCGATTCACGTACCGTAATACCAAGTTTTGTATATGTGACGCTCGAGAAACGCCCACGAGCGCATCGTGAGCGTGGCGTGTAGTCATGTAGTTACAAGACACGCATGTCATAATTTTCATGCTAGGGTCTGTCGCTTGTGTTCGCCATGCAATTATGTCATACCATACTAGTTTCGCCACATGCGATGTGAAGGAAATCACCTCAAGAGCTGCAGGAACATGATATGTAAATAATGACATTGATGTAATGTGATGATTTTCATGTTATGACTAGTCAAATATGTTCTTCATACAGTCATGTTAAGCCATATCAAGTTTGGTATTGATACCGTTATTGAAACAGTCAGGAGAGCTAAAGGTCGTAGGCGGCTAGATAGATAGACAGATAGATAGATAGATAGATAGATAGACAGATAGATAGATAGATAGATAGATAGATAGATAGATAGATGGATAGATAGATAGATAGATAGATAGATAGATAGATAGATAGATAGATACGTTCAATGTCGCCGAAGTTCGCTAAGAGATGCTTCGCATTTAAAACGGGCCACAAAGCTGGATAATGCTTGGGAACATTGAACCTAGTATACTGCTGCCATTTGTTACTGGTGAGCGGGAGATACAAGATATCTGACTAAGCAAAGAGAATACAAGCAAAGGCGCCACAAATTGACGTTATGTTTGCATGTGGTCATGAATTGACAGCGTAGAAGTCACCAGGGCACCACCCCAAAGGGAACTGGTCATAGCGACACCTTTTCCCTTAAGTATTTGGGGCCACCTAACGCATTATGAAAACTCAAGTGATGCCTTGCCAGGGATACCTAGCTCTTTTTTGGGCTTCACCTTGTGATGCTTAGGCTGTTTGTGATAGTATGGATGGCCCATAGGCGGGCGTAATGACATCAGCAGTGGCTGGCGATGTAATTTTGAGAGGACGGTGGGTCATGGAATGGATTGGATGTGACACCAGCACAGAGTGGGGCAGTTCATTGATTGATATGTGGGGTTTAACGTCCCAAAACCATCATATGATTATGAGAGACGCCGTAGTGGAGGGCTGCGGAAATTTCGACCACCTGGGGTCCTTTAACGTGCACCCAAATCTGAGCACATGGGCCTACAACATTTGCGCCTCCATCGGAAATGCAGCCGCCGCAGCCGGGATTCGAACCCGCGACCTGCGGGTCAGCAGCCGAGTACCTTACCCACTAGACCACCGCGGCGGGGTACAGAGTGGGCAGTGACGTCTCGCTTAGGCTGTGGCGGGTAAGTGATCTTGAGGGCTGTTATTTGTTGACAACCATCTCAACTAATGAAAGATGAATGTTACTTACTTATCTATTATTTTCATCATTGTATAGAGAAGTTATCTTTCTTCTTCACTTCGTCTGAGGTGACCACTTCAAGCTCAACGCGACTCCCACTTCTTATATATGCATTTAGTCAGCGTTAGCTATGTTGACGGCAGTTATTTGAACTTATATAGTGGCGACGGTTGCCGATTGGTCAGAAAAAGAGCAGTGGTAGCAGTAGTTACCTAAGACATGCACAAGTAGGCATAGACACCAAAACTACGTGAAGCCACAGCAAGAGCACGTGCAGCCACTATCGGCGCTCTCAATCTAACACATCTGGCAGCTGTGACCCCTTCACGTAAAAAAAATAAGAAACTCGCCTGTGTATAGGTCTGACATGAGCAAGAGCGTCTGTGTTATTGAAGCTTACAAGTGAGCAAGCGAACAAGAATTAGATCATTCAAACACAACGCAAGCCTGATGCCCTCCACTGCGAATACACGCCATCTAAGCCCTCCCCCGGGGCGTAGTCGAAGTTCAACCTCATTTATTTATTTTATAATATACAAAAAGTACGGCTCAAGTATTCATTGTAACAGACTGAAAACTATGTACTAAAACACGCTGTGTCAATAAAAAACTCCCAAGCATTTCCCCAAGGCTGAACATGGTTAAGTGCGAATGCACGGGGTGATGCTATGAGGGATATTTATTAATTCGCACTATTATATTTATTAATCACACTATGGTGCCTTTATGGTGTAATGGTTCCTGGAAATCGCAATTTGATCACACGGGGGAGTTTACGTTAACTCACTGGCAAATGCCAACGGATTTTAACTTTACTCCCCCTCATAGCTTCACCCCGTGCAGTCGCATCTAACCATGTTCACCCTCGGGGAAATGCTTGGGAGTTTTATTACTGATGATGATGTATAAAGTGTAATTAATGAATTTAAGTGTTGTTTGTCATGAAGCATTTGTACGCAGATACATTATATATGAAGTATTATATATTTACACTTCACGATTTTCGTACGATGCATTAAATGCACACATCGCGAGCGCGTCACACACACACACAAACTACACTACAGATTAATACCTATTCGTGTTATCGTTGTAGCTCACGGTTAGTACCAGCGCTTTGTGATCCGAGAATTGTACGGTGAGCGGATCCGGCAAGACGGAGCGGACCGTACAGTTCCTACTGAACGCCAAGTCTATGAAGCCACCGTTGATCGTGGTCGGAAACTCGAGAGACAGACACGTCATCGAGTAATTGTTCAGCATGTGGTCAACCAACCAGCCATTGTCCTTTCTAACGTCCACGTTAAAGTTACCCCAAAGGAACCGAGGGACGCGTGCGCACAGACTCACTTTCCATCGCCGCATCCATGTGCTCCAAGACGTCATCTCTCGAGAGGTTCGGGGCCAGGTAGACGGTCACAACCAGGACGGCATCGCTGGAATAGGCACTGGTGTAGACGGAGGCGCACGGCGAGTCATCTCGGAGCGGCGAAGTACACACGGCATGCGAGAGGACGTTGGCGTAGACGTGTCCAACCAAGCACACGCCGCAGTACTCGCCCCAGCTTCCACTCCGGGCAAATGAGCATGGGTCGTCAGTGGGACACGTTCGCGGCGATGCATCAGGAGCGAGGTCGGCAAGCTGTAAGACGAGGAGTTGGGTCCGGTCCTGCTGTTGCCTGAGCTCTTCACTGAAGGGCCGGTAGCGCTTTAGGAAGACGTCCACTCCACCAGCCCTTCTCTCGGCGAGGGCCCGGGTCCCGCGATCGTAGCCACTCAGGGAGACATCGGCAGCGCAGTCACCGGAGGAGCGGTTCCAGGTCTCCATGAGGCAGAGGAGATCAACAATGGAGAGTACGGGGTCTTTGGCAACGTCCAGTGCATGCGCCGAGAGAAAGCGGACGTTTAGGAGCGGGAGCGTGAACTCCCTACAGCCACCCTCGCACACCCTGCGGAAATGTTGGTCCCTCAGAGCGGAGAGGTAGCGCTGCGTGACGGTGACGAGACGGTGATTCTCGAGCCTCCGAAACTCATCGAGCATGGGTTTGTCGGGGTTGTCGGTGTCTTGCTTGAGGTAGAAGGTGTGGTCTCCCTCAGCGTTGGTGAGGTATAGTCCGTTGAGGTTGGTACACCGAGAGAGCGCAACGTAGACGAGCTTCTGCGGGTGCGTCTTGGAGTAGTCGTACACGACCGAGGCGTAGGTTCCCCACTGAGATTTGTGCACGGTGATGGCGCTGGCCTGGACAAGGGGGAACTGCGTCCGTTTACAAGCTATGCCGGCCTTTCGATCTACCGTGACGGTGGCCGACTGCATCTCGATGGGTATCCAGTTCTCGCTGGTCACGTCATAGCCATTGGTACGGGCCTCGTGAACGGCCCGAGCGGCGCGCGCACGCGTGAGCTTTCTAGTACCGGACACATCAAACTCGAGCCGCAGTCGCCTCACGCGCGTCTCTTCATCCCCGTCTCCTTCTCCTTCTTCATCCACTCCATCTCCATCATCGGGCAACGGGCCGGCGAGCTTACACAGGCGCAAGACTCCAACCGCACCGTTGACCAGACCATCCACGAGATCGATGTTATGAGTCATCATTTAGGGCTTGCCAACCACGGCCATGACTTCCCCGGGCAGATTTGCAAACTCGCTGGGAACCATGCGGGCAACCCTCCGCTTGGCATTCTCGAGCAGATGCGGTGTCTTGCAGCCGAGGTACCGATCACGCGCGCGAAGCACCACGAAGTCGTCCTGCGAACGGGCCACGGTCTCGTTGAAACGCGTGACATCGCGTTCGAGTAGAAGATGCGCACGGCCGAGGGCGCGCGCTCGGCGGCTTCTTCAACCGTGACGAACCTGGATTCGAGAAGCTTTACTTCTTCGGGCTCGAGCGCGCGGCCGTCCCCAATCTTGGTGAGGACCGCGGAGAAGGTGACGTCAGACTGGTGCACGACTCCCACGAGCGGGAAGTATTTGAGATGATGCCGGGTGACAGCGCTGAATCCGAGGAGACCATCAGCACTGCGGGGCCACTTGAAGATCTCGCTGGCACGCACGGGTGGCAACTGCCGCAGGTCCCCGCAGAGGATGACGTCCAGTCCACCGAAGGGTTCGGTGAGTCGCTGCTGTTACGCTTTATTTTACGCGAACCCCTTTGGGGCCCAAATGCAAGACCACGGACAGCGTGCGAACGCTCCCGGGCCTGTAAACGTATCGGGGGTAGAGGCGCAGAAGTGTATGCCCAGACGCCGAGGAACCTGAGACGTTGCTGCCGCGAAGGTCGTCATGTGCTGTGCGCGAGAACGCGGTGAGCTCGTGGCTCATTCGCACCTGGCTCTTGAGTGTGGGTACGCCGGTGGTGTGATCCGTGGCGCGATCAGTCGCGTGATCGGTGGCGTGACCAGTGGCGTGGTAGGTGGTGCGAACACAAGGTGTTCCATATTTGGTCATGTCTGGAGGCGCCTGACGTCACACAAGCGTCTGGAACCCTTTAAAAACGCGCAGGGAGAGACTGGGTGGAGCAGTCTGGATCGAGACTCTGCCGGAACTCTGCTCCTCGGCTTCTTACCTTTGTTTGTAAACTTGGATGTCCACTTTGGTCTAACTATGTAGTATTAAACTCTTTTGATTTGCTGTTCTGCGCCGTCTCGCCGGTACTTCCCTTCTCGTCGGTCCTGATGCAAGTTACGAGCACAACCTGCTGACGGCGGCGGTCAAGAGACACCCGTAACAACTGGTGGCAGCGGTGGGATGCTGCAGTCATTTCGACGACTCGAGGGCTGAGCTGCGACACGGATCCGTCTCATCTGCCAGGCCGCAACCAGATGCAGTGTTTGCGAGGGTCTACGCGGAATTCTTGGCTGTTGAGTGGTGAGTGCGGGGCTTTGTCTGCTGAGTTTTGCCAGGCTTTTTCAGTGAGGAAGCGTAACTGGTAATTCGAACTATTGTTGTCGCCAAAGTGGGTTGCCGCAAGATAGTTGTGTACAGTAGGAAAGGTCGCACAGAACACAGCCATGAATTTGAAGTTGCTGCGTAAAGCGGAGTTATTACAGCTTGCAAAGGAGTTGCGTTTGGATGTTTCTGACGCACTCCGGAAACCAGGATTGATCGAGTCTATTAGTGCTCTGGAGGCTGAGGAAGATGAGCTGACGGAATCCCTTGAGATAATTCGAGAAAGGGAAGCCGCAAAAAGACAGGCTGAGGAGCGTAGAGAACAGCAAGAGAAAGAGCGTGAGGAAAGGGAGCTCGAATTAAAACGACTCGAGTTTCGACGTTCGAGAGAGCGCGAGGAACGCGATCACGTGCTCGAGTTAAAGCGACTCGAGGTTGAAATAAAGCGCGTGCGAACGGCAGGGCAGAGAAGCGAGGCAAACAGTGCAGGGGTGCACATGTCGCTCAAAATGACAGAACTAATTCGCCCTTATAAACTCGGAGAGGACATTGGGTTGTTCTTGGTGAACTTTGAGCGGACGTGTGAGAAGCAGGGGTTCTCCCGTGAGTTGTGGCCACAGCACTCTCTCACACTCTTACCTGGCGAGGCAGCAGAAGTAATCGCTCGTTTATCCACTGAGGAGGTCGACGATAACGATAAAGTAAAATTCAGTTTGCTTAGGAAGTACAGGCTGTCCGCGGAGGCATTCCGGCGGAAATTCCGTGAATTGGAGAAAGGAAGGAGTGAGTCATACACTGAATTTGCCTATAAACTGAAGTCAAACATGGTGGAATGGCTAAAGGAGGAGAAGGCCTTCGGTGACCACGCAAAGGTTATTGAGTGTTTTTTACTAGAGCAATTCTACAACCGGTTACCAGAGAACATTAGGCATTGGGTGCAAGACAGGCCAGATGTTAGCTCTGTAGCCAGAGCCGCAGAGGTAGCAGAGGAATTCGCCACACGTCGGGCTCGCGAAGGCAGTGACAGTGGTCGAAAAGGGGGTCCCGATTTTGGGTTCAAGCCAAAAAGAGGGCCTGTGAAAACGAAGGAAGAGCCTGAAATTGGGAATGCCCGAACCGTAAATACGTCGGAGTCGGAACGGAACACCGAACCTGCGTTAGAACAGCAAAGGAAGCTAGAAGCGAGGAAACCGTTCCTTTGCTATAACTGCCATAAACCCGGTCACATTGCGGCGCACTGTAAGAAACCAAAAGTTGTGTTTCTATCCATCAGTGGTAGGGACGAGAATATCGAGCTTCTCGAACCTTACATGCGCGACCTTGAAGTGAACGGGAAGCCATGCCGCGTACTGCGCAATTCTGCGGCTACGATGGACGTAGTTCGCAGCTCGTACGTTGAACCGCAAATGTTCACGGGTGAGTGTGCTTGGATCAAGCAGGCTGTAGAGTCGTGTAGTGCATGCCTTCCCGTCGCAAAGGTAACTATCAAAGGCCCTTTCGGCACGCTCGAGACGTAAGCTGCCGTGTCGCCGGCACTCCCTCCGCCATACCCTTACCTGTTTTCGAATAGATCTGACAAGATGCTGCGCGAGAGAGGGCAGCTGTTTGGGGAGGCAAATGTGATGGCGCTAACGCATTTGAAAGCACGGGAACTCGCTGCGAAGGCAGTTGCCGAGTCCCCTTTAGCTGAAATCGGCCTGACGCAGGACTCCCCAGCAGAGGTCGAACTTACGCCAGCGTTACAACAGCAGGGGGTCCCATCCGTGGAGGATGAAGCTACGGCACGGGCACCATCAGAAATATTGGAAGAGCATTCCAGAGATTAACTTGTAGCGCCTACGTCGGAAAGCTTACAGCGACTGTTAATGGTAGACGGCATGGCCTTGAGGAATCAACAAGATAAAGACCCGAGCTTGCCAAACATCCAGAGCAGGGTACATGAAAAGATAGCCCCGAAAAACATAAGTTATTATGAGAAGGATGGCATACTGTACAGGAAGTATGTTGACAAAAGGGGTGTAATGTTTGATCAGCTGGTCGTGCCTCAAGCTTAACGAGAGGATTTACTGCACTTGTCGCATGGAAGTTCTTGGGCAGGTCATTTAGGCGTCAAGAAAACGAAGGGACGGTTGTTGCAGGAGTATGATCGGCCAGGCTGTTTCCGCGACGCAGAGCGATTTGTAAGGACATGCGACACGTGTCAGCGTGTAGGTAAGCCGGGTGACAAGTCGAGGGCGCCGATGAAGCTGGTGCCTATCATCACAGAGCCGTTTCGGCGGCTCGTAGTGGACACTGAAGGCCCACTGCCGGCGACATCGTCGGGGTACCGCCACGTGCTGACCGCGATATGCCCAGCGACTAAGTTCCCCGAAGCGGTTCCACTTAAAGAACTTAGCTCTGTTGAAATAGTTAACGCGCTCCTTTCCATATTCGCACGAGTTGGCTTTCCCGCTGAAATACAGTCGGATCAAGGCTCTGTGTTTACTAGTGCTCTTACCACTATGTTTTTGGAAAGGTGCGGAGTAAAACTAATTCCTAGTTCAGTCTACCACCCTCAGTCTAATTCCGTGGAGAAGCTCCACTCCGTTCTGAAGCGAGTGTTGAGGGCGTTATGCTACGAAAGGAAGACGGACTGGGAGCTATGTTTGCCGGCTACCATGTTCGCGTTAAGGACTGCCCCGCATGAAGCAACGGGGCTTTCACCAGCCGAGCTCATGTACGGCCGCTCGTTGCGATCTCCTCTTCGCTTGCTTCGAGAATCGTGGGAAGGCCGAGCCGAAGACCCAGTAGGGGTCGAGTACGTTTTGAAGCTACTGGAGCGTTTAAGAAGCGCTCAACGGCTATCAGAGCAAGCCATGGCTAAAGCGCAACATAGGTCAAAGGTGTACTATGACCGCACAGCCAGAACCCGTCGATTCTATGTCGGGGACAAAGTAATGATACTGCGACCGTCGCAGAAAAACAAGTTAGAAGTGCAGTGGGAAGGTCCCGCCAACGTAGTTGAAAAGCTTTCTGACACAAACTACGTGATACGCCTGCCTGGAAAGCGAAAGATACAGCAAGTGTATCATTGCAATCTGCTCAAGCCATACCGAGAACGGGAGGCAGTGGTATGCATGATGGTGAACATCCCCGAGGAGATTCCAGTTGAACTTCCAGGGCTTGCATCAGTCATAAACGGTGAGGATGGTGAACCACTAATCAAAGAATTAATATCGAAAGCGCAGTTAGAGCCGGAGCAAAAGATCGAGCTCCAGGATCTTCTGACAGAATTTCAGGACTTATTTGTAGATAGGCCTGGAAGAACCTCGGTTGTTACTCATGACATCAAGCTGACATCCTCAGAACCCGTGCGTAGCAAAGCTTACCGAGTGTCACCGCGCCAACGAGAGATTATGGATTCCGAGGTGAAGAAGATGTTGGAATTAGGCGTGATCTAGCCTTGTGAGAGCGATTACACTTCGCCCTTAATCTTAGTTGAGGTGCCGGGAAAAGATCCACGCCCTTGCGTGGATTATCGCAAGCTAAACTCGATCACCAAAGATCAGATTTACCCGATACCAAACATTGAAGAGCGCATTGAGAGGGTTAGTGGAGCTCGATATATTTTCACGCTGGATCTCGTTCGAGGCTACTGGCAGGTTCCTCTCACCGAAAGGGCTTGCAGATATGCAGCGTTCATATCGCCGTTGGGAACGTTCCGCCCTAAGGTATTAAGCTTCGGTTTGAAAAATGCACCATACTGTTTTTCAAGCCTTATGGACAAGGTGTTACGAGGACTAGGGGAATTCGCTTTACCCTACTTAGACGATGTGGCGATATATTCGTCCTCTTGGTCAGAACACATGCAACATCTGCGAGTGGTTCTAACGCGTTTGCGTGAAGCGGGACTGACTGTGAAGGCACCTAAATGCCAACTCGCTCAAGCTGAGGTGATCTACCTAGGTCACATAATCGGACAAGGACGCCTCCGACCTTCTGAGCTCAAGGTGGCTGCCATACGCGATTTCCCGCAACCACGCTCAAAGACAGATATCCGCTCATTTCGGGGGGTTGCAGGTTACTATCAACGTTACATCCCGAGATATTCGGAATTAGCTAGCGCTTTAACTGACGCGCTCCGGAAAACTGAGCCACAAACTGTCATCTGGGATGACCGTAAAGAGGAGGCTTTCAAAGCATTAAAAGCCGCCTTAACAGGTCAACCTGTGCTGAAATCACCTGATTATTCAAAAGAGTTCATAGTTCAGTGTGATGCTAGTGAGCGAGGCATGGTAGTAGTGTTGTGCTAACGAGGAGAGGACGGTGAACACCCAGTTCTTTATGCCAGTCGTAAGCTGACTGTGCGAGAACAAGCGTATAGCGCAACCGAGAAAGAATGTGCGTGTCTCGTATGGGCAGTGCAAAAGTTGTCGTGCTACCTTGCAGGCTCGAGGTTCATAATAGAGACAGACCACTGTCCTCTCAGATGGCTCCAGTCCACTTCTTCCAAAAATGGTCACCTCCTGCGCTGGAGCCTCGTTTTGCAGCAGTATTCATACGAAATACGGTACAAAAAGGGGAGTCTCAATGGCAATGCCGATGGCTTAAGCTGAAGCCCCTAGGTCATAAATTGTCCTCGATTGTTTTTCTTCCTGACATAGGTTTTTGTGTTATTATTTCTTCCGTAGTTTTGGAAGACCTGTGCGTCGTTAGGTGGGCAATGAAATTAGGGGTGTGTTTAGTACTTTATGCGAGTAATAAGATTGAGACTTTTGTGTTTAAGGTAAGCCTGGCGGAGCTCAGTGGATACGTGTCTCGCGCTTGCTTCTTCAGTGGCTTTGTTATCCTGTGTTTTCCCGTTGATTGTTTGTTCAGTCGACCGGCTCTACCATGGCGAGGATCTTGCTCTCCCAGAGAGAGGACTTCGTTGTCATCTGGCATCTCTTCGGACACCACGTCGGTTCCAAACTCTTGGCAGGAACACCGGAAGAACCTGTGGTTTCCCTTCTTGCTGATGAAAGACCTGAAGCGGTGGGTGTGATGATCTCACCACCCGGAGCTGCCTGGCGACCAGCCCCACCGACGAGCCCCTGCGGGGTCGCCCCGGAAAAGAGCTCATACCATTGTCTTTGGCCACTTTTGACTGTCGCCATTTGCTGGATTCCATTGTATGGTTCGCCTCCAGCCTCCGGCGAACCTCGACAACATCAGGGAAATCTGGCGGAACTACCTTACGAGACGGAACAGGACCTGGAGCGAGGTATCACGTACCGTGCTCCAGGCTAAGAAGGCTACGAGCTTCGACGACTGATCCCTGTTGACAGTGGATGCTGTCCCCTGCCATTCGGGATCTCCATCCGCGAGGGGGCAGTCTGTTACGCTTCATTTTACGCGAACCCCTTTGGGGCCCAAATGCAAGACCACGGACAGCGTGCGAACGCTCCCGGGCCTGTAAACGTATCGGGGGTAGAGGCGCAGAAGTGTATGCCCAGACGCCGAGGAACCTGAGACGCTGCTGCCGCGAAGGTCGTCATGTGCTGTGCGCGAGAACGCGGTGAGCTCGTGGCTCATTCGCACCTGGCTCTTGAGTGTGGGAACGCCGGTGGTGTGATCCGTGGCGCGATAAGTCGCGTGATCGGTGGCGTGACCAGTGGCGTGGTAGGTGGTGCGAACACAAGGTGTTCCATATTTGGTCATGTCTGGAGGCGCCTGACGTCACACAAGCGTCTGGAACCCTTTAAAAACGCGCAGGGAGAGACTGGGTGGAGCAGTCTGGATTGAGACTCTGCCGGAACTCTGCTACTCGGCTTCTTACCTTTGTTTGTAAACTTGAATGTCCACTTTGGTCTAACTATGTAGACCAAAGCTTTTGATTTGCTGTTCTGCACCGTCTCGCCGGTACTTCCCTTCTCGTCGGTCCTGATGCAAGTTACGAGCACAACCTGCTGACGGCGGCGGTCAAGAGACACCCGTAACACTGCGTGATTTGGCGCAGACGGCAATCAACCAGTTTGAGTTGGTCGGCGGACATCATACTGACTTCGTCTATGATGACGCACTTGACTCTGCGCAAGGCACACCGGAAGGTGTTCAGGTCACTAGGTCGGAGTCCACCGTCCCCCATGGCTTCAAGACGGGCGTCCTGTTGGTTTCCACGGGCAGCCCGCACGAGTTTGAAGGCACTGTGGACGGTGGTTCCACCCACAGCAACGGTGGCCTTTCCCGTACTGGCGCAGGTCACGTATGCGTTGTAGACGGAAGGGACGGATGAGGAGGAGCCGTCTTCCCCGCCAACGGCACCACAGCAGTCCGCACACGTCCATGGCGAGCTTGAGCACGAAGGTCTTGGAACAACTCGCGGGTCGCGTGAAGAAGACCCGCAGCGGAGGCTGCCCCGGCGTGGTCTGACGGTGCCGAATCTCGCGCAGCAACTTGTACTGCTTGGGGTTGGTGCTGCGCATCATCGAGACGTAGTCTTCTCGTTCCAATATTCCGCGCCGTTTACGTACCGCAGCACACGGCGTACTGACCTGCTTGAGCAGTCAGAGCAGTCGCTCGTTTGGCAGCACGCCCGCGTACACACTAGCAACCGCATCTCGTCGTTCGGGGATTTGCACCCGCGCGCACCCGTCATCTTCATTACATTCTTCTTCTTCTTGCATTGTTCTTTCTTCATCCTCCTATCTCTCTCGCCTAAGCCGCAGCATCTCGGCGTAGTGGACCTCCACCATTTCCTGGACCAGTGCATCGTCATCCGCCGGCTTGTATTCTTTTCGTTTTACTTCGATCAACTGCTTGTTGTTCTCGTAGATGGACACATACCTATTACCATCCAACACATAAACCGTTTCGCTTCGGAACGGGACGTATAGAAGGAAATTTTCCCGCATATACGACTCCACATCGTCACCGGGGTTGTATCCGCGGTAGTGTACACAGCCGGCCGTACCCTGAGCACGTAGCGGCAATCACCCTTCGCCGGCCGGTACTTGCTGGCGAAGTCGGCGAGGCATACGTCGTTGAGGGTAGGCGGCCTGGCCTCGTACTTTTGCACAAGGTTCGCTTTCCAGATGTCGGCGGAGCCCGGAGGGAGCGCCTCCAACTCTGCACGCGTTTTGCGTACGCGCACCCGTTCTTCGGGGTAGCACGTGGGGACGTACACCACCTCCCGGCTCTTGTGCGACATGTCCTGTTTGAGTAGAAACCAGGCCGCCTCCTGTGCCGACATTTCAATTCCTTTAAGGATGTCCACATGAGCTTGCGGATCACGGCTTCGATGTCGTCGTTGGGATTCGTTTTGAGGATCTCGGCAACGGTGCGTTTGAGGTTGGACATTCCGCGGTCGGACTTATTGACATAGTCCACCACGTAGGAAGCGCACGCGTATTGATCGAGTATTATCTGCATATCCATATTCGAATCCAAGACCCAGCCTATCCACGCGTTGAATGCATTCACAAACTTCTCCGCCGGGGTCCTTCGTTGGAGGACGCAGGGTCGCGAAAGGCCGGCGCGCAGGACATCCATATACTCCTTCTCGGAGTGCAGGCCGAAAGCGCGTAGGAATGAGGCGAGATCCTCAAAGTCGCCGGACTCGAGGTCCTCGTGCATTTCATCATACTTCTTCTTGAGGGCCTTGAGACGCTGACGTTCACGCTCACTCTCCGCATCGTCTCCCTCTGACGCAGGTAGAAACGGCACCATGATCCTCGTTTCATCACTGGGCATGAAGGGCGCCCCGAACCGGCACTTGGTGCGGCCGCGCTTGTAGCACGTGCGGGTGTGCTGATGCGTCTGCGTGCGTGGCCGCCTGAGGAGCGTAGTGTCGAGCGTGAAGAGTTCGGCCACTATCTCGAGGGTCTTGGGCATGGCACCTTTCTCACCGGTGAGCTCCTCGTCGGGCGTTTCTTCGAGCCACAGGATCACGTGCACGTGCGCGCTTCCTCTCTGCTGGAAATCCACCCGCTTGAAGTAATCCCGGATCACGTACGGGCGGAACGGCGAGCAGTCTCGGTGGGCGAGCACGTTCATGATGACGTCGAAGATCCTGTTGATGTACATCGCGCAGGCAACAGGGTCTTCGTTCATGAGCTCCACGCGCTCCCAGGCCATCATCTCGGACACGGGCCGAGGCGTGCCGTCGGGCCCAACCCGCAGCCGCTCCAGGGTCTCGAGCCGGCGCTCCCAGTAGACCTCGGACGCGGACATGGTCAGGAACGCGTGCGGCTTGCCCAACTGGCGGATCATTGCGTAAAGTTCACTCCTGCGATCCTGCCAGTACTGGGCCGTATTTGGAACGCCCCGCATGAATGCGAGGTCGCGGTCCAGCACCTCCTCCAGGAACTTCTTACCGCCACTCTCGAGCTGCTCGCGCGTGATGGAACCAGTGGTCTCGTTGGTGCGAAACATCATGTTGCTTTCCGCAACGTTGTACCGCATCACCTTCGCGGCCATGTACAAGACGCGCTCCGGCGTTGCTCCACGCCGGTCGGTGCACCGTATCTCGCTGCTGGCCATGGCGAATGGCGTGAAACGCGGACCGATGATCTTGTGAGCCACGCCCATGTATATCGTGGGGAAGGCGAGCTCTTCCGCATACGCACCCATGAAGAGCGCCAGTGGGACGCGGTTCTCACCCGGAGCGAGGTGCAGGCTATGCGACTGATCGATCAGCTTGTCAGCGGCAGCGGCATCGTCCAGTTCACCGCTTCGCTCTCCATCATCTCTCATCAAGAGAGCGCGCGGTCGTTGCTCACCCTCATCATTAAAAAAGATCGTCTTTGACATGGCATTGAAGGCAATGGCTAGTTGCACGGGGTCGTCCAAATCTATGTTCTCGAGGACAGTCTCGATGTCATCCGCGTCGTCTCCCCCCTGGGCGCGTTCACCTTCACAAACGGCTGCATCATCGTCATCGAAGACACCCAGCCGACTCCAGTCGATGCGCACGCCGCTAGCGACATACAACGGCGCATGCTTCAGGTGCTTCAACCACGCCAAGGTGTTACCGCGCTTCACCAGTCCGCGCCTGTACGTAGCCGGACTCACCAGCCTCCGGTTCACGTGCACGTCTATCGCAACGCCCTCGGGAACCAGCCGCGGAAGACACTCCACACGCTCGGAACGTCGATGGGCACGTTCACGATCTGTCCCTTAATGCCGTACTGACCGTTGCCCCGCGTGAGCCGCCTGATGCTCATGAAGGGGAGTCGAGGCGAGGTGAGGCGCTCTTCCACCGGGTTCAGATCGGGGAGGTTCGCGGGACGAGGCGGGTACGCGTAGCCGTGGCTCTTGCTCAACGGCGGAACCCGCCCGGCCAGCAGGGACTCTCGGCAAGACGCACACACCCGGAACGCACCGAAGGGAGCCAGCCGCGAGTCTTGCGCATCCATGTCGTCGCATCGGTGTTCGCCCGACCGTCTTCCGAACTCGTTCCAAAGAACCCGCAGCGCGTTCAACCTGTTGGTCTCGTTCCTCACGCCGGAAATGTAGCTCAGGTTGTTATCGAACCACAGCCGGTCACACACGGCGCAGCTGTGACCGAAGCTGCGATCCACAAAGTCGCGTTTGAAACGCGTGTCCGGACGAGCAAAGTCCAGGGCTCACACCCTCTCCCGCGCGGCACGTTCACTGGCTCGAACGGCTTCGAGAACGTCCACTCGCCGTTGACGATTGCGAGTGGCGTCTTGACGCCGGCCTTCATCGCCCTTCTCCACCTGACGCTTGCGTTGTCGTTCAGCTTCATGGGCCGCGTTCGCGGCTCGATGCTGACGCCTCATCTCGGCCTCGCGAGCGCACAGTTCACCATCCGCCGCACGCTTCGCCCGCTTGACCTCGGCCTCGCGAGCGCGAAGTTCGGCATCCTCTGCACGCTTCGCCCGTTTGTCCTCGGCCTCGCGAGCACGCAGTTCGGCATCCGCTGCACGCTTCGCCCGCTTGCACTCGGCCTCGCGAGCACGCAGTTCGGCATCCGCTGCACGCTTCGCCCGCTTACGTTTGGTCTCACGAGCCCTTCGCAGCGCCGCTTTGTCTTCCAACGTCGGCGAAACCACCGCGGTACCGTCACCTCCAACGACGGGTGCAGTGCTGGCATTCGATTGTACTGCATTCGTTGTAGATGGTAGCGTTGCCTCCGGGACATCCATCGCGCGACCCGCTTTCGACGGGAGACTGAGAGAGAAGGCGGGCGCGCGAGAGAGAGGGGTGCGCGCGAAGCTGCAGCGGGCGAGAGCGGAGGAGCGAGCGAAGGGGGAGAGGCACGCGCGCAGCGGCGTTAAAGATATAAGGCGCGTTACTGACACCGATTTCAGCGTCGCGTCCGTGGCTTATTCGGTAGAGCGTCGCGCTGCGGCCCGCCAAGTCCTCTTTCTTTTAAAGATGGAGAGAAGACTGCGGACGCCGCCGACGGCGGTGGATGGTTTGGGGTCGCTTATAAAGTGTATTCACACTTAAAAAGACGAATATATAGGAGATCATACTCATGATTTCCATTCGGCACATCTTGAAAAGCCACATCATACTAAAGAGACTAATAAACAAAGCTGTGACCCACACTGGCGCTGATGTATACGCTCAATAATATGTCATTGTAAAAACTGAATAGCATACGCATGTAATAAGCATACAATAAAACTAGAAATAAAAGGTAGAGAGAACAGTAAAAGAAAAGGGAACTAGTAGATGAAGGGTGTGGGGAAAGTTCGATGGCTTATTCAAATACAAAGTTGCCATGATTCTGATAATGAGTCGAGGTACAACTAGTGTGGTGATACAAAAGAGCCCACATGCTGTGAGCAAGTAATCTGAGCTAGGAGCGAAATTTATAGGTCTACGTTTGAAAGAAAAAAATGGGCGCTCGTGTCTTCCCACAGGGGGAATACAAATAAATGCGTCATAGAGTGGAGAGGGGGTTAGCATGAGAATGCTGCGTAATTGGGCCTTGCTTGGGAATGCCTAATTAGTATTTTGTCTTTATTATTCTTATTTATTGAACGAGGGAGAACCAAAGGAAGTGAGTGTACAGTTAAAGTGTGTCTTTATTGCTTGGTGCCATCGTTGTGCTGGACGGAGAGGAGACGCCCTTGAATGAGTACCGTAGGCGCGCCCCGCCGCCTATATGCACACCACCCGCGTTTCGGGAAGACGAGACGGGGCACGATACGAGCCAATAGTGTGCATTGGGGGTGTGGACAGCGCCGAGGCCGGAGCGTAACATCGTGAGACAAATATTTGCCCAGCATTAAAAAAAAACTCACACTGTATCCACAGAGTAAATGATAAGTGGTGAAAGGTGTCAGTCCGTCTGTCTGTCCCTCTGTCCGTCCGTGGGTATGTCTGTCTGTTCACCCGTCCGTTCACTCCAGTCACACTGGAGCACGATTTGAACGGATGAATAGAAGGAAGCTTCACCTCACTCATCATTTCCTGCGTGGGTTTGCTGCGAATAGACCTTTTCAAGCACACTAGCGCCGCCAACGGGCGCACAATCGCTTATGGGAAAATTTGGTATGCCGCAGCAGCCATGGCGACGAGCGCGCGGGCCTCACGCTTAAACTTTCCGTTTGCACCATGCCAGCACTTCTGAGCTCAAATGAACTCGGTAAGGTTGAATATATTACTGCGTGATTCGCACACCAACTTCAGTGTTTGGCTGGGATGGTCTGTCTACGATTTGCACGTGTCTCCCTGTTCGACCAGCTGAGCGGCTCAAAAGAGTCAGTTTATTATTAGTATCCTTTTGAGTCAGTCTGCGTTCAGCATATAAGAAAAACAGTATAACTTTGTTCTCAAAAAGGTGCAAGCACTGTCCATAAAGTAGTGAATTCATTAAGGATTAATGTCTTTTGACACTGCTTATATGTAAATTGTACGATTCTGGTATCTTTAAAGAGTGCTTTAGAGATAAACGCACAAGAATGCAAACTCGAGCGACTTAGCATGGGTTTATCTTGACTGAATAGCGCCAAAGAGAGTTCCTTTCCTTCGTCCTCGTCCCGTGGGCGCTGTTAAACCAAGATGAAAATAGGCGCAATTTCGTGAAATGAAATGCATTCACTGGACCACTGCGCGTCGCTCGCAGCTTCCACACCTACACACTTCCCTGGGCACTGTAACTGCAGGTTGGAATGAAGCCTACAAGGCAAAAAAAAAAGAAGTAGGACAAGGAAAGAAATACACACACCGGAAATATCCATTCATGACTGAATGGTTATCGCACGTGTTAACAAACATACGTAAAAATGGGTGTTCATCGCGCATGTCACAAAAAGGTGCAAAAGGACTAACCGCTGGGCGTGTTTACAGTTAATTATTATGTTCCAATTCTTGTGTTGTAGCGATAGTGAGAGTTCATCGACTTTAACAAAGTGCGGTGTTTTATATGATATACGTCTCCGAGATTCCTCGCGTGGTCTGGCTAGGGGGACTGTGCAAGATTACCAGGCCTTCAAAGGTGAAATTACATGACTGAAAAAGCGAGGTGGGGTGAAATGGCTCCAATAAAAAAATTTTGATGCTCTCCGAGGCGCGTGTTCTTACAAAACCAGTTTGACCGATGTATATATGTGAACAAAAGGGGAATTCGGCTAGCAACGCTTGCACACAAAAAAATTGATAGAGCAGTTGGCCTGCCTTTCAACGTACTTTTCTTTGCTCACTGCAGACCCCTGCGATCTTTAGCTTGCACTATGGAAGAAATGTTAGTAAGCATATCGCACGGAAAACACAACCCTTACCGCGTATCGCTTCCCAACTTTCTTCCAGGCGGCGCAGAGCTCATGCATAGAATAACTGCAATATTTCTTGTTTCTCTGTCTGTGAAGGGCATCCCGATTAATATTTGTTTGCAGTGCGAATGAGTTGCATACAAACATATGCATTTTGATATGTGCAGGCCGCCGCGCATTCTTGCAGCTGAAAATTATTGCTCATGTAATGTGCGTAAGATTCTGTTTGTTTTTTTTTTCGCCGGGCGTAAGTACAACATCATCATTATTACTTCTTGAACAATATTGGAATGCACCGACGCAAAATTCAATAGTGCAAGGTCTAACTCAAGACGTGGAATGTACTGCCAGCAAACATGCTCCCCAGACTTATAAGAAACCGCAAATTATTAGAGCAAGGCCCCTCACACGTGAATACTAGTTCCATTCCTTCGTATTTAAACACCATTAGAACGTGTTTACTTTCACTTTTTTTCAGCACGTGCCTTCTCCATAAAAAATAGCGCTTTATGGGCAGCTTGTCGTTGAATAACTATCAATTCGTGTTCCCGCTCACATTACTCACTATAGCATGTTTTGACCACATGTATGGGTACGCGAGAACTCGCAGGCCGCTCATCTTCTACGTTGAATGTACACCCATCCAGTGATACCCACTCTGACTGCGTTATTCATTCCCCATTTCATGCTTAGATAAACATGCAGGTGTGTTTGAACCCTCTTCAACAAGCGGCGGCTTGTTTTTTTTTTCGTTTTATGCTCGCACGTCGCCAATGAGCAGCGGACGGAGGAACAACCACGGTTCTCTCAGCGTACCCACTTTTCCTATAGTGCTCCGCGTGCCCGCGGAGCGGTGTGGGATTGCTTGAAAATGGTATATTTCTTACAATAACAGCACCATATATTCTCGTTATTCGTCAACACTTTAAAAACTATTAACGCAATCTAGTGATATTATTTGCAATGAGATATACACCTAACGCAATCTAGTGATCTTAACAACAGGTGGCTACATAGACACTACCTACGAATGTTGGAGAGCATGGCCCCCATCCTAAGGAGCTTCGCCCAAAAAAAGTGTGTTGCAACGCGATAAACTTAGCGTAATACATGTAACATGGTTGGTTCTACTGAAACAACGACCGAGGGGCCCCAAGTTTTTTTAAACTGGTTAAGATTGTCATGTTGTTATAAACAGAAAACAAATTTCAAATAATTTACCTTCCTCCAGCGAACCACTGTATGTATGCCTGCCTCTGTACGAAGCGTGGTTACGCGGTCATGTCCTTGAGAAGAATGTCTTCTTGGCTTAGTTGATATTTTGGTATCTGTATCCAATTCTGCCGCTAGTAAAAAACGCACATTGCATATACGAACACAATGACGTGGCTGGCACTTCCTCATGTTCCCTTAGCCAAGCGTGGTCCTTTAATTAGTGGGCTACACGTAGACGGTTGTTGTTGCCACCTCTATTCCAAGTGGAGTATATGTATATTTTTAAGTGCGCTTAGTTTAATTCAAGAGGGCTGGATTGTAAAAATGGAAACCAATCTCGGCCAAGTCAACGTCTTCGTGTTTGTCGCGTGTCTACTGTTTACTAGCGGCAGAACGCCATACTATTCGCGGTCACACCTGGAATACTTTGTGTATATGAACCTGAAAGATGTGCTTTGAAATTTTTCTAAAGCGAGGCAGAAATATCTTTTATGCGAGTTCTAATCTGGTTTGGTTATTCTAACGTAGGTCTAATAGGAACCTTGTAAGCTATTCATTTCAATGAGGGCCAATGTTTCCTCAGTTTTCTTCGTAAAAGTGCAAGTTGTTTAAACGCTGTGGCACAAATTTTTTCTATACGTAGGTCCTACTTAAGTCTTTTTGTTATGGTAATACGTAAGTACTTTAGCATGCTAATTCCGACATGAAAACGATGTGAAGCTGCTACTAAAGGACACGCAGTCACTTTGAGCACCTCGAAGTCGGCACTTGCACCAATAGTACTTTCTTTCCTATTTTTGTTGAATTCGGTGCCCGTAAAGCGTTGTCTACAAATCAGACTAATTGTGCACATACACGAAAAAAGCATTTTGAACCTCTTAATGCTTGCTCTTGTTGCAAATTGCTTACCCAATGGTGATATACTGAAGAACACCAAGTGACATTGCATCCTTTTGGGCAAAGAATATAAGTGTAATGGTCAGGTAAATGGTAGTGCCATCCATGTTCACAGTGGAGCCGACAGGACCAAGGAACCTGGCCATTCGCGGATCCATCTGCAGTCCTTCTTCTAGCGCAACTATCAAAGCAGGCACCGTTTGTGAGCTGGGAATGAAACCAGACGGACAAATGAATATCACGGACCATGTAATATTGTTACATATATCCCATCTTTGTGTACATAAGAAAAGAGACGACAAGGACTTGAAGAATTACCGGCAGATCAGCTTGCTCTTCGTTGTATACAAGCTATTTACAAAGGTAATCGCTAACACATTTAGGGCAACATTATAATTCGATCAACCAAAGAAACAAGCAGGATTTGGAACAGGCTACTCCACAATCAACGACAATCATACTATCAATCAGGTAATAGAGAAATGCTCAGACGGCAGCCAACCTTATACACAGCTTTCATACATTATGAGAAGGAACTTGATTAAGTAGAAATATCAGCAGTATTGTAGGCACTGTGGAATCCGGGCGTTGACGAAGCCTATATGAACATCTTGGAAGAAATCTACAGAGAATCAACTGCTACCATAGTGCTTCCTAAAGAAAGCAACGAAACACAAATGAAAGAAGGTGTGAGGCAGGGGGATACAATCTTCCTACTGCTATTGACCACGTGCTTACAGGAGGTTTTAAGAGGCCTAGAATGGCAAGAGTTAGGGGTATGAGTTAATGATGAGTACCTTATTATTCTGCGCTTCGGCAATGACACTGTATTGCTGAGAAACTATGGAGACGAATTTCAACTCATGATTACGTAGTTAGACAAGGAGAGCACAAAGGTAGGACTAAACATTTATTTAGAAAAAACAAAAGTCTTGTACAACATCCTCCGAAGAGAACAACGCTTCGAGATCGCTAATAGCGCACTAGAAGTTTTAGATGATTATGTTTACCACCCCGCCGTGGTGTTCTAGTGGCAAAGATACTCGGCTGCTGACCCACAGGTCACGGGATAAAATACCGGCTTCGGGGGCTGCATTTTCGATGGAAGCGGAAATGCTGTAAGCCCACGTGCTCAGATTTTGGTGCATGGTGAAAAACCCCAGGTGGTCGAAATTTCCGGAGCCCTCCACTACGGCGTCTGTCATATACATATGATGGTTGTGGGACGTTAAACCCCAAACAATTGCAAAAATTTGCCTACTGAAAACAGGTAGCAACCACGGAGCAAAACCACGAGATTGAAGTAACTAGAAGAATAAAAATGAGGTGGAACACATTTGGCAAGCACTCTCAAATAATGACAGGCAGATTGCCACTATTCCTCAAGAGGAAGGTATATAACAGCTGCATCTTACCGGTACTAAGCTATGTAGCAGAAACCTGCAGGCTTACAAAGATGGTTCTGCCTAAATTGAGGACACGCATCGAGCAATGAAGAGGAAAGTTGTAGGTTTAACTTATGAGGCAAAAAGAGAGCAGAGTGGATCAGAGAACACACCGACGTTAAGGATATCAGAGAAAAAATCAAGAAGATGAAATGGACATGGAACGGGCATGTAGCGAGTAGCCAGGATAACCACCGGTCATTAAGGGTTACTGACTGGAATCCCAGAGAAAGCAAGCGAATTAGTAAAATGCAGAAAGTTAGGTAGACCGATGAGATTAAGAAGTTTGCGGTTTTAAAATGGCAGCAGCAAGCATAGGACCAAGTTGATTGGCGGAAAATGAAAGAAGATGATATCGCACCTTTCGATTTCATCATGGATCGAATAACTGAAACTCAGGCTTACCGGACGCCTATTTGAAAATTTACCAGCAGGCACAGAAGTTGATATCTATACATATGTTACCAGAACGACAGATGTACAGATGTTAACAGAAGTACACAAGTCAACAAACTCATAAGTCAATATATAAAGCAAAACAAATGAGCTGATTGCTATTTTTGTCAGTGAAGTGATCAAATAATCATAATTATATTGCGCTGCCGGAAAGGTACGCAAGTATAAACTTTTAGTTCGAAATATTAAGAATATGTCCCACATTTGTCCTCATGTTGCTGGCAACATGATTTAATTTCAGGAGAGAATGTGCTATCAAGAGGAAATATACAAGTTTTTCAATGAAGGGTTACGCGATTCCCGCAATGAGTTGTCTATTGCTGTCAATGGCACGCCTGTGGTGTCCTGTTCACATTTGCTCGCAAGGTACGGATACCACGTGACTGTTGGCCCGTCGCAGTGGTCCAGTGGCTAAGGTGCTTGGCTGCTGACTCGCAGATCACTGGATCAAATCCAGGCTGTGGCGGCTGCATTTCCGATGGAGGGGGAAATGCTGTAGGCCCGTGTACTCAGATTTGGATGCACGTTAAAGGACCCTAGGTGGTCGAAAGTTCCGGAGGCCTCCACTACGGCGTCTCTCATCATCATTTGCTGATTTTGGGATGTTAAACCCTTCAAATCAAATCAAATCAACCACGTGACTGTTGATTTCATTACATGGAGATGTATACGACACACCATATTGGCGATAAGCACACTTTACCCCTTTTGGGTCACTTCTGTGTAAAGAACCCATTCGTTTCCTAATTTTGTGTGACCAGCCAACTTCTCGTGTTATCACTGTCTTGCGCCGGTTGCAGTATGTTGTCTCACAATGTTACCAATATTTTAATAGTTTTTTATATGAGCGCGAAAAAACAGTTTCATCTGGGGCTAACGTCACCACACGTGATAACGTTGAAATCTTGAATGCCACGTCTTCAAACTTTAACTCGCTTTTCCTCAGGTAAGATTGTCAGTAACCCACTTCTGTTATTACACTTTCGCTGGACTTAGAGTGTTGCCTACTTTACTACGCAAAAGTCCCCCCATGATGCGCCCGACATTTAGGAACCCCTTTTGCATTTTTCACCATGAAAATTCGATGGCACTTTCATTGGTATCACTTCACTGACTTCTCGGCTTTCAGTGACTTCTTTCTGTTGGCTTTCTGAGCGCAGCTTTGTTTGAATGTGATATGTTGGCACGAAGATTCACATAACATGAATGCATCGTAAAGGTGCATTGCACGATCATTTGCTTCAAAACCAATCATGCCTTCATACAGAAACTTTCTCTTGTTCAGATGGTTTATTCACGTTCTTTCTATTGAAATTTTTTACACTGGCATACAATTAATAGTTATTGCTCTCATTGAAACCGGAACGGCTTTGGAACCATGACTGCACTTGCACAAATGATGTGTAGACACAGCGTTTCTTCGTCAACACCTAAATTATTTGTTCGTAGCGCAAAAAAATGTTTTGAAACACGAACAAGGAGAATGCGACCCACACATGGTCTCCCTCCTTTTGAACAAACGTACTTGAACCACCTTTTTGCGCTAAGGATAAATCATTGTCTACCAACTAGCGCGATCATGCACATGTCTTAATATATGCCCATGGTACATTATGCACGCGCACGTTGTGATAGCAAATAGCATTATACACTAACAAATGCCTTTCCTCAATTTGCATAATGTTTTTATTTTTTCCTCCAAACGTCCTGCTCGCTTTTACAGAGCTTTTAATCAGCCTTTATGAATCCACTCACATAAAAAAGTGCATGTATGCACTTTGGGCGTCTACTTAGCACTTACCTGGAGGCTAGCCCTAAAGCCATGGATATCGGTTGTATCATGTTTCTAAAAAAAGAACCCAGTTTTCCTCTCGTAATCGCCAGGTATAGTCCTGGTAGCACAACAAGTCCGTGAAGAATGGTTGCCGCCAGGAATGTAATTATATATAATGATAGGTCCCCCGCAAGAATCTGTTGTAAACAGATGCAGTGGATCATTATGAAACTCCGAAGTTGTGCTTGGTGCATTTATTGAGCCAATTCAAGTTTGTAGACAAAAAAAACACTACTGAGAAGAAAAATAGCGATGAAGGTCTTTTTTTTTACCCAGCATGCCACCAATATTCACCATGTCTCATTGCTTCTATTGCAGCGTGTAAACGCTGCTAAATTGCATCATACAAAGTTATTGTAACCTTGTAATAGGTATGTGTTGTAAAATGGCTGTTGCAAGTGTGACTAACTCAATCACGATGTTCGTAGACTTCATCATATTGTTACAAAATAGTATTGTTACTTGTAAAACAAGCTAATTATTTGGGATGTTTTGTTGTTTTTGTTATATTTGTGCTTACGTTCTTACTGCGACTGAATCATGTCATATGTCAATAATATAACTGGTGATTATATGCTTACATATTAGTGAATATTCCCCTATTTGTCGTGTATGTTCAAAAGTGCATTTAAGCCTAGGCGAATAGTGCGCAAAGTGGTCACGAAGATGCACCGCGAGTTAACTTGAGCAAAAGTGAAGGTGACCACGGGCTCGAATACGAGGCGACCAGGCATGCATGTGGAAGGAAAAAAAAACTGCAGGAGGTTGCAGGAGATGTGCGCCCGAAGTGTCGCGAAAGGGTGGTGGTTAGAATCCCTTGAGCTAGACCTGGGTAGAAGGATCACGGTTGCCCGCACTACTGAGTGTCTGGTGGACGTCACAGGAGGAGTTAAACTGATTCGCCTAAGCTGAAGTCTTGACATGAATTTTTTTAGTAATGATTCTTCCCTGAATTTTTCGTTTGTCCAGAGAAACAGCGCTGTTATTTATTAATTTTGGTGCTCAAGACATTGTGCAGACTTCAAATTTTATCTTATATAAGTGGTACCTTTAGTACATGATAGTACGTGGCCACATACTGACATTGACTGCCCAACATATTTCTGCTATGTCAGCACCCATTTTCTTGCGCAAGTATTCAAGTTTACTCACAGTGAAATGACATTCCATGTTTTTAACGCCACCGCTCGCAGAGCATAGCAGGAAATCATGCAGTACTAAAAGGGCAAGAAGATGACAACAGAGCTGTCACTATGGATTTGTACAGTTTCTGGGGCAATTACAGAGTACATTTGGTAGAAAATGGCAGCAGCACAGTGAAGTTTGAACGATAGAATAAGATATGGAAAGATCAGAATATAGCAGGCCGCAACCCTTTGATTAGAGAATAGCCTCTTGGAATGTTTATCTGCACGCGAAATAGCTTTGTCTAGCCTCTGTAACGCTGTCTCTCCTTGCAAACGAGCTGGGCGGCCGGGTGTTGGCGTGGTGCCAAGTAGGTCATGCCACTGCGGCGCGTTGACGTCACGCGTCTCTTGGAGTTCGTGCTGACTTCACTCTTTCCCTCGCCTGCCACGAGCTCACTGCGGCACCCGCAGCTGCCGCCTCAATTCTTCGCCCACAAAACCTGCCACAACCACCGCTCGCTACACCATCAACTCGTCAGTTCATGTGCAATAAACCTGACGCGCGCCTAACGTACGCGTTGAAACATGCCTGTACGTGTTACCTACGAGACCTACTCCAGCCATCGCTGCAAACGAATCTTCCAGCACTCACCGCAGACCTCTCGCGTCAGGGCTGTTCCATTCATGACGCCACCCATGCGCAACGTCGCTGCTTCGCATCCCATCAAGGTTCCGTTCGGGGAGATGGTCCAAGTTTTTTCTTTTATTTGAATAAATTGCCTTAAACGACGTTGCCAACACCACATCACTGGTACTTGTATTCTTTCGACCAGCTGCGCTTACTTCTTTTAACGCTTCGTAGCTTCATTCAACTAAATGTAGCAGGACAGTTAAGCAATAACTTGTACTTATACTCGATATTTATGAATATGTATTACTTTGTGTTCTATCCTGCGAGCTTTTGTTTTGTCTCTGTGGGTATAATACGCAGGTATATAAAAATCAATATTTTTAGATGAATTGCATTGGGTTCAAGTATTCACAAAGCTTATGGGCCATCAGTGTATTACTTTTAGGAGTAGAAATAGTGCGTTTTTACGCGCTGATATGCCATTCCGAGATTGACATAGAGCATGTATAGATGGGGTGTTGTTCTTATAGATGCCGATTTCACAACCCACGAGGTGCTTAAGTTGTTTCTAAACTCCTGCTTACGCCTTTTATTGTAACTAGTTCGTTCAGGTATTTTTCTTGACCGTACATTATTGCATACATCTAGAAATGTCTGTACATGCAGATGAATGAACGAAGGAAGAAAGTTTATTTGCCCATTCTCTTTGCGAAAGTTGACGCCGTTCAAAACCAAGAGATCATAAACTGTAAGAAACAATACGATATCTTAGATGTAGTATTCATGATATAAACGTGAGGAAGTTACAGAGTAGGAAAATGCAACTTGCTGCCGCGAGAGACCGAATCTGCCAACTTGAAATAACTCGCCTTACAGTCTACAAGCTGCGTGGTGGTGGGGTACTACACCTTTCAGAACGACGAATAAAGGCATTGTGGACGCTTCCTCACTGCACAAAATTATGATAATCTATGACGTTGTGGGCACCATGCATGTGTGGTTTTAATGGTTGGTCAAACAATAATAACTGGTAGGTTGGGTTTCTTTAAGTATTGTCGCAGATAAACCAGCCAAAGGAGTGTTCCCACTCGACGTGCGGTCGAGCGTTGCTGACGGTGGAGAGGACAAAGCAAGAGAGAACTGTGTTGCAAGCGGGTGGCCGCTGCGGCGAACATGCTGCGGTTAAGGGAGAGAGTGACGTCAACTCTTACCGTTGAGAAAAGCATTTGAACACCTGCGGTAAGGGGAACGCGTTGCGGCGCGTTCATACGGACGCACGTACGTACGGCGTTACACACGTGAGTCAAATATATGCTTCACACACACACACACAAAAGAAAACGAGCCCTCACACTTTCTTGATACATTACAAGGTATTCTTTTTGAGGCTCAGGCTATTCAGGAAGTAAAAGGTGGGTTATTGGTCAGCTGTCTGTTCCTGAAAGCATCCCGTAATACATGACTTCAGCTGGCTGAAAGGCGTTCAATATTCCTATGCTTAAGGGTGGCGCTCATTAACACTCCCAAGGTTCGATATGAATAAGAGCAAAAAAGTGGATAGGTGGACAACCAGCGTAGGTAGCTCAATCAATAGAGCGTTAGACGCGCGAAGCTAAAATTGCAGATTGCCTCTCTACCAGCGGAAAGCCATCTTTTTCCCTTTATATTTCTTCATTTTATACTTTATTACTACGTATAGCATCCTTTACACTTTGCTTGACTTGAAAGATTGTTAGTTCTGATTGAAGTTGCACACACTCAAAATTTGCATCAGCTTCGTTTTTGCAAATGCAATGTGTGGAGAGCTACAGTGCCTATTTAGTAGCCGTAATTACATTCGTATTCGTTTGTCTAAACTTCATTTCGTGATAATACAAATATGTAACATATTTGTATTATCCGAAATACAAATATTAGCCGCAAACTACGAGCACCCGATGCGTAAGTGAAGCGTGAAAGCTTGTTGTTTAGTTTATGCACTTTCCACGTGCACCATTGATGTTTCACTGCCGACTTTTTCGAGTATAATAGCACTGCCTTACTTATTAAAGTAATGCTGCTGCAGTAAGCACTCCGACAAGGCAACAAGGTTGACGGGCGAATACCGTGTCTTGGTGGAGCCAAACTGAGGCCAACAAAATAGATAACGCCGGCGTGTATTTGGTGCTCAAGCTACAAACCACTGATGCAGCTACAAACTGCTACAAACCGCCACAAACTGAAGTGCCGCACGCGTGGGCGCTGGCGTAGGTCCCAGGAGCCCGCACCATGCTGTTTCTCTCCATTAGTGACGACTTTTGAAAGCGCGGATGATGAGTAACAGTGTTGAGTATGGACTTGTTTATATTATCTTTTCGCGTGATTATTGATGCGCTATGTTTAGGTTTAAGTTAGAAATTTGTTACCGTACTGATTAAATCATGATTATGGGTGATGGTCGTCCCAATGGAGAAATACCTTTAGGCGCCAACGTGACTGTCTCAACGTCAAACGGTGCTATAGCTACGAAACGCCCATAGAAATTGCACCAACTCTCCTTATATCACTACACAATGGGCAGGACTTTTATAAAGACAAGTTTCACTTTTGTGTTATACCGATTTCTATGAGAGAGGAATCAGCCATGTATTTTTTACGTTTTCTATTGAGTTGTTCAGAATCTTGCTGCTGCACTTTTCTTATTATAAAACTCCTGTTTAATACTTCTAGCACAGTTCATCATAAAAAAATAAAAAAGAACATTAGCCTCAACTATATTTTGATGGTGAAAGTGTGGCATACGAATAATTTCTTAAACTTTGCAAGGAGGGTGTTGGGTACGACTCGCACCATGTGAAATTGTGTTTTAAATTCGCTTGATAAAACTTACGATTCCGTATAAATGTACCACAAAGGAATTACCCCAAAACCCAAACACTTACTTGTAGGTCTCTAGCTCGGAGTACAAGCGCCATAGTAATTGAGCATAGCCCGACGGGCGCGAACCACATAAGCATATGCGTGGCGGTAACGAGAGTGTTGCTCAAGCTTACGAATACGTTGAGAACGACACTTTGTTCTTGGCGAGACGCTGAAAGGACAAGGCCCAAAATAACGCTGAAACTCAGCAAACCCAGCTGGTTTGTGATCCGGAGAGTGTAAGATCCCATTCGATGACCTGCACCTGTACAAATACGCACCTTTATTAATACCGTACTTTTAGGCCCACCTTACATTCACTAGTTTGTCAAATACGTCATACAAGGTCTTGAGATAATTTTACGCAGTGTACCTACTCATCTGTTTTTATTAGGGACGCATTGCGTCTTTATATAATTTAACATCATTAGTACTGCATTGCTACATAAGAATTGTTAGTTTTAATTTGTTCTTATAAAACATATAAGCAGGCTTCAATCTAGTTTTGTACACTTTGCTAATAACAACAACAGATGCTTTAGAGTAGAGTATAGAGAACGTTCTCTGCACCAATAAATACCTGGTGCCTTCATACCACACACTGATCTACAAATTAGAACGCCAGGTGAAAAAAAAAACGAAAAAGCTGTCCTTCAGATATAACATGGCTGATCACCCAGTGGCGCTATCATATGCCATAATTTCAAGCTAGTGATTCTGGGCCATGCATAACTTACTTTTTAGAGGCAGTGAAATTTCCTTAAGCTGCAAGTAACCCAGTGCATCTCCCAAATGAGTTATGCCGCAACTGTTACATCACGCAATGCGAAGGCTTGTTTTGCACGTAATTTGGAAAGTGCCCTTTATCGTAATCGCTGTACGTGCGTGATAGCCGTCCGTAATGAGCTAGGTTACAATGAGGGTTACTCTAGCCTGCCAAGTTTGCTACGATTGTTCAATTTGCAAGGTAGTAACAAAAATGGCAGAATATCCAAGGAGTGAATGATGGAGAGTGGGGCGAAGCATCCGTTCGTCTATTCGTTCTTGCTACCGTCTGTCCAGGCGTGCGTCTGTGTGCCGCCCGTGCGTCCATCCGCCCGTCTGTGTGTACGTCTGTTCGTGGGTCTGCACGTCTATTTGTGCGTCCGTCCCTGCTTTCGTCCATGCATCCGCTCCTGCGTCCGCCCATGCATCCATCTGTCCGTGCAGCCATCCGTGTGGCCGTCCATGCATCTGTCTGTGTGTCCGTTCGTCCACTTATTCAACACTCCAAGTACCACCATCTCGCATCTTTTCATCATATATTTATCATATAGAAGCACCGCACTCCAGCAAATATTCCAAGGACAGAACGAGAGGAGGCACATGCACACTTTATTGCAGCTTGCGCTTCGTGTCTACTCTCCACCTTTAACCACCTCGAGTTCATGGTATATACTACTTCACTGTATTCTTGGCACTGCAACCCAACGCTCGCTAAACATTTCTAAAACCAAAGAGGTTACGCCCAGCGAGTATAACGTAGCAACCCTTTCTTGTCAGATAGTGCTCAATGTACATGCCAATGGCTGCTAAGGGGGAATGAGAGACAGGAGAAATCGGCTTTTAGTTAACGCGCACGCTGCCAATTTTTTATTGTTCAACAACGCACAGAAGAAATCTCCCACCGGCACCACCTTAGGGGTCGAAATGTAAGACTGGTTTCCCAACACTACTACTACTGCGAGGGACGAACGGGTGCCGTTATAAGGAGCTTCGCCCGTAAAAGCCTCCGTCAAGTTATATTAGGCCACGCACAAAGGGTGAGGCAGCTACAGCACACGTTCTAGATTCTTTATGAGATGTCCACCTACTTTGTTTTTCGACGTTTGCACTTCTGTAGGACTCATCTAGAAGAAATGTCTGAAAAAAGTATCAAAGAAAATATCAGCACTCTCGACTATAACCCTATGTACGCATTGCACACATAAAAATTCTCAGTTTACATTGGGCGTCTCGTAACTTCTCTAGGGCTTGGTTCTATTTAGGTATGAAATATTGTTTCTCCGCCTACATAAGTGAAGAAACGCACCCGCAAAACCTAGGGCTGACGCCGTGTCCTAGAACCTATCATGCATGATAGGCGCATCGAAACGCTTTTCTTTTAGAAGCAATTTTATTTATCTACCTTTCAAGACCTCATGCTGATAACAATAGAAAGAACCAAAGGTTTTTATTATAAACAGAAAAATAATGAACCCCTTTTTCAGGGGCATCAGTGCTTCTACTAAAGAATGTTCGTTTGCATTATTCATAGAAGAATTCTATCTGACAAACGTTTCTAGTGATTGTTTACAAGCTTACATACCAGACTGGTCATTCAAATCACGATATGTAAACATCTACTACCATTGGCATCAAACAACAGCAGCAGCGGTAGATGTGACCATAGTGACAGTCGGGCATATTTAATAAAGCTGCGGAGTGTGATTACAGGCCCTCGATCTTGCGAGACCATCACTGGGAACGGGACCTTTAGAACGTTCAATATTTAGACCAATTAACGGAAGTATAGTTTAATAAGTATGATTGCTCAAGCAGGTAAAAGACGTAAACAGGGATAATCATTCTACTGGTGCTGGATATTGCATTTTTTTCTGTAATAAAATATTCGGTAATAACAAGGAATATGACGCCGTATTTCTAGTTCACAGGTATAGAACAGGAAACATTGTTGACCAAAATTGCATAAATGAAAGGGCACAAAGTATTGTCATAAAATTAAGCATTTCGCATAGAGTGGAAACAGTTGAGGATTCAAAGACCAACGTCTAGCCATAATGACGTGGTTGAACGATTACTTAGAAATGTTGAAATAGCGATGCACAAGGTGTGCAGCTAATACACCATTTTGTTGTAGATTTGAATGCGAAGGAATGAAAAAAATAACAAGATAGAAGTCAAGGAGGTCAACCAGGCATATGCCCAGTTTCCTAATCTACACTGGGTAAGTAGGAAAAGGGAGTATAGAGGTGAGAGAGAGAAAAATGAGAAGAGAAAGAGAGAAGAAAATAGTCAGTACATGGGCTGACGTGCATGCAGCGGTGGTACTGTGCAAAAATCAAAGGCCTTCACATAATTTCGTTTTTCTCAGAAAGCGCAAGAGGGCTTTGATTGCCTTGTGAGCTGACAAAAGACGAGGACTTTGCTTGAGCACCTCCGGCAGAGAGAGTGGCCGATAACAGAGTAGCAACAAATAGAAAGGGCAAGATACCATTGGTAGAAACCGTATGAAGGCATTAGCGATACAGAAGAGATGTCTGCATAAATCGCCAGAAGAAATAAACTGTTCATAAGACCACAAGTTCTTGAAGTACAAAAACAGTAGATGCGCATATCAAAGCCGTAACAACAAAACGTATGGAAAGACTAGGTTCCAGGCATCATTATCAAGTACTTTTTATGTTATCGTGCATACTGTACAAGTGCTATACAAGCGCTTCACACGTATAAATATAGGGTGTGTTCTTATCAAAAGCTGAGAAATAAAAACGTGGAAAGTTATAAGGTGCGCCATTTCTTTGAACAGACTGGCGTAACTTACCGTTTCCATGTGGGCTCTCATTATGTTAGATGGATACAGATTCCTGCGAGAGGGAAATTAGAATAACCTTTGGTACGCTGGCTACAAAAAGCACTTTGCGTGTATTGTCTATCGCTGGCTTGGGGTGTTGTTGATTTGTACGGTTATTGCGTACCAGTTAGCGATGTTTTGCGAATACAAGTTTAACTTTGAGGAGAAGAAGCATAATTACCAATGTCCCCTAGCGTCTTTAATTGTCATTGTATTGCTGCAGTTTTAAAATGGGAGCCGTAAATTTTCGGGCTCCGATGAATTTGTGTCTGCATCACTTCACTTGTGTTCAGCATTTACCTCGCTATTTATGAGATTAAGCACCTTGTCAAGAGGTCGCCCAAAACGCCGTAGGCCACGAAGGTTGACAACTCCAAAGTAGCTACCATTTGTAACTTAGGAGCTTCATTTGACCTTTCCTTGACACAATGCGACTGGGGACTCATTGTTGAATGCTTTATCTGCTGATGAAGAGTGGTCCACACACTATTTTCATTGTGATAATAAAGAGAATTGATTTAACACTATGCCTTATATAAAGACATAAAGAATACACTTAGTGGAAGCAAGCTTCTGGGTCAGAAAAAAATTGTTATTATGCATCTTGGCTCGCCTTTCCACACGCCGTGAATCAGCAAGCGCTAGACGCCAACACTGCGCGCAAAACCCCGCTTTACTACTCGTGCTTTCGGTGTCACCCAAATATAGTGCAGATCAAGTGTTTTGTAGCTCATCATTATCGACCACACAAAAAGGTCATGTATATCATGACGAGTATGAAATACACCGAATTATTATCACGTATTTACCTGCAACTTTTCCAGTCAAATGCTTTCGTGGTGTTCGGCCAATATTTATAAACATCTTAGTTATAGAAAACGGCGCTACAACACCAATGCCGTGGCATGCGTGTCATAATGCACATAAGATACAAGACGCTGTTCTCACAATATGACCTTTCATTTGTGTTCGCTTTACACTCATTTCATGACTTGCAAAATTTGGTAATTAAGAGCTTACTCAAACCATGGCGAGATTGCTTAAGGTATCCGATATATGTGAAGGTAGAGGACAAGCATCACATGAGTTACATGTTAACAAGACGCATTCATGTTCATTACGCATTCATTTGCGCAACGAGCGCACCCATGTGCGTACCGATCATAAATGCAAAATTTAGATGTTTCTAACCTATAACACCATCGCGAGAGAATACCATGTCGCATACGTCATGACGCGCGTGGCGTGCTTCCCATGATTTTCATATCATGACTTAACATTTACGAAAATTTCGTACTCTTGTCAAGCCATGGCGAATAACCATATACATCGTGTTAATGAATTGGCCGCTACAGCCGAAGACGGTCATGTCGATAGACAGATACATACGAACAAGGTGACTTGTTAGCAAGGATTTGCTGAGCATTTCATTATCAGAGTCTTGTATATTCATTGCAGAAAACAAGAGCGCCAGCTCTGCCGTCAGAAGTGTCAGACGGTGGCCAGGTGTGCATTTTACATTGCTGCACGACGGGCGACAGCGAACAGGAATGTTTGAAGAAAACAGCACCAGCGAAAGCTGTGTCTTTACCCTATAGCGAGGAAAGAGGCCTATAAATCTCATTTATTCTTTCGCAGAAAAAAAGGATAAGAGGTCTTGTACAGTTCTTGAGAAAGTCAGTACACATATCTCCAGCGCACTCAGTCTAAGCCAAGAGGTCGTTTTACCTGGCAGGTGTGGAGTCTATGAAAAGTGTAACACACACTCAATAGCTTTTTCTTTTTGTCTTAGAATGTATAAATTGCCTGAGAAACTTGTACGGAAGTTTTGTAAGAACCCTCATACGCTGAACTTGAAGCTGACATCGAAACCACCTGCCCGTCTCAAACAACATATTGCAGGCGGGCTATTGAATATAGGAGTTGTTTTTAAGCGTCTTCTTACCTTATCAGGTCAACTAAACGGTCCGTGGCCAGCGCAGAAAGTCGTATGTCGGAGGTAGCGTTAGAAACCATTGCGTCGCCATGCACTATGCTTCCCGGGGAAAGGAAGGCAGAAAGGCCCAGGGCTCCGGCTACTGCTAGACATTTGCAGACGAGTGACAAGAGCAGAGCACACAATCCCACACGCCGCAGGACCAGTGGCTTGCTGCTTCCCAACGCGGCAACTACGCTTGAGGTGATAAGTGGCATGGATATTCCCGACATCATGCGCTGAAACAATTCACCTGCACCATTTGCAAATAAAAATAGACGTAGTAAGCCCTCTGTTCACAAGCCGTGTAATTTGAGATGTAGTTGGTGTCCTGAAATAAGCAACAAAAGAACCCTGTCACAAACTATCGAGTCAGAAACGGCCAGCTTAAGGAAATAGAAACCAATGTTAACCTACGTGCTTCAAGTAAGTGAAGCATAGTTTTACGCTAACTGTTATTCTGGTGCATGTGATCAGGCTACTGTGGCTCACTGCTCTGAATTACTCTTAAAAGAATGTTACGCTTACGACAAACATTTGTGATTGCGAAGCATGTCCTGCGCAAATTTTTTTTTTGCGAAATCAAATAGTTTTATATTATTACCAGCTGTTATATTTTAGCGTCATAACTAAATGTATTCAGAAAACTTGCACCTTCTTGTCTGAAACTACGTCAGAATGTGATGAGTGGTGGCTCTAGTATTTAACAGGTTGGCTGTGTGATCGCCGGAGGAAAAGATTGTGCGCACCTGGGAAGCCGATGTACATGATTTGCCGGTAGCTCCAGGGTTTGTCTGACAACCGAACGGCGAAGCCCAGCACAACGCCACCTATCAGCCCGGCCATCATGAGGAGCGGCAGCACGCGGCTTTGCGTGCCTTCTGTCGTGTCCTGTTGGGGTCCTTCTTCGGCTGCAGGTGTCATTCAGCGTAAAGGAAAGAATATCAGCACTTACAATTATTGTAGTCTTTATCTGAGTTCCTACATAGTCATTTTCAGAGTAAAGTACAACCTATTCGATAGATACTTTTTGACCAACGAATAAAATGCAGCGTTTGAAGATGACATGCAAATAAAAATACAGGTAAAGATTATATTAGGTAGATAGCAAATATTTCGGCAGTATGACTTCACAGTATGTTACAATAACGCTTTGTACTGCCACGGATATATAAATCTATAAGTAATATAGGGCAAATTATTCGCGCATCTCTATAACGCAAAGATGATTCCATGCGACTATACCGAAATATTTATTGAAGGCACACAATGAGTGTTGAAGTGTGCTGTTAAACAGACCGAGCTACTTTTGCCCAATCTAGATCACTCCATTACGGCATGTATATAATAAAAACCTTACTTAGGCGAAGGTGCGTGAGCCCATTTCTTCATGCGCATAACTAATTTGCGACTCGTACGCAATGATCTGAAACGCATTGTCTCGTTTAGGCTACAATGCGTATATTCAGTCATTATCGCGAATACGTGTACGCAGAAGAAACAATTAGGTGCTGGTTTTCACATGGGTATCATTGCTATCAAAACATTGGCAGACTTCGGCGCTTTCCAGAAGACCACGAGTCATTTTCATGTGTCTCGTTAGGTGCCGCGTCCTCATAAATCATTTTTTGTGGCGATGCACTTTTGTCCAACTCCAACAGTATTGTATAGCTGTCTTATATCAATGTAGAGGAAATAATAAAATACTTCTGTTTCACTTTAGTTTCACTTTCGTTTTGCACCGATTCCTATGATGAGGGTATCAACCATGTTTTTTTCAGGAGTCGCTATACCTTCGGTATGTTATGGGCTGATCTCCGACTTGTTAAACTGAAAAATTCTCATCGGGCACTACACACAGTCAAGGCAGACTGTAAGAACCATATCTTCAATAAAAGAACACAAATGCTATAAAATATGCTGATCCATACCAAAATCCCTCTTTCGCTGCCTTTGGCGATGCATTAAATGTTATAGCAACAACTTGACATGCTGCACTAATTGTGGCTTAAAGCTCTGTTTCTGATGTGATACTGCCTAATTAGGAACTACTGAATTAATAGCGAATACAACCACTTTATGGACCAAAGTGGTTTCTCTGCTGTCAGCCTTCTAAGAACCAATAAAGCGCTGATAGCCTTGTGATTATAACAGCTGTCATTTAAGAATAGAGTTAGCACTTGCTGCGTTAATGGTGCGGCAAATCTGACCAGCTTAATTCATCTGTGCATCAGTCACGTTCGTCTCCAGTGCTATCTGGCACGCAAAAATTACGATGCACCGTGAGATACTATCGATTCGCGCTTAATACAGAAAGGGAGAGTGATAGACATAGCCTGACGAGGGTGTTCACATGACTCACCCGAATAATAAGGTGAAACTCATACCTTGTGACCAATTCGTAGTTCACGCCTATCAATTAGTTACCATAACGCGCGAGGTATGTCATTTCAGCTTAGATCCTAGTGCTTCTTAGGGTGCCAAAGTTATCTCCAGCTGCGGAGTATACCCGAAGCATCCTTCAAGTAAGTTCAATGGGTCATTGTTTAAATTACTAAACATATTCTGCAACAATTAGTGAAGTAGGAATATTCCTAATTGTTTGTCAAGAGTTGTGAAAGTAGTATTGTAAGCATCCGCATAAAGGAAAATTATATAAACAAATCTAATTCAGTGACAGCAATATGTTCACTAGATTTGAGGTATGCATAAATAAAGAACAACGCTCTAAGTAACAGGGGAGTCGTTTTCGAAAATTTCAATGCTGAAGTATTTGGGTCCTCTATAACACATGTAAATCAGACAATACCAGGGTACAAGATTCAGTTACGCAATATGTTTTCCTTACTTTCTCAGTTAAATAAGAGCGGCAGATTTACTGAACAAGTTTGCGAATATTAAAACAGAAATAAAAGTAGGCAAACGGGTGTTCAAGTATCGAAAGGCAAAATTATTGTATCTTAAAGGTGAAAACCTCAGTGAGGTTTCACTAATTCAAGGTGTGATGTCTACATGCTAACTTTCCAGCTTGCAGCCTTAATAAATACTGCTGTCACACGTATATGTGAAAAACCTTTAGAATTTCATAACTTGCTCGGAAGGAAAACATTATGGCCACAAGTCAGACAAAACCTGAGTGGCCTTTCAAAACAGTTTTCCTGAAACAAAACTGCATGATTAGGTCACGTCCTGAATGCTGCTGGCTTGACGGACTAGCAATTCTTGAGAGCCAAGTTAGACAGAAGAAAGGCGCTTAGCGTCGACACGTTGAACTGGTATGTCATGCCCCAGACAACGGTGGCTCTTCTCGGTGAGCTGGAAAAAACTTGTTTGAAGAAGATCCGCGAGCTCGTGTCCATATGCACGTTTTATAATTAAGCACTAATAGGAACTTCATAGTGTGAAAAAATAGCGCAAAATTATGTTTCAAATTTCAACTTTTTTGAGTACGTAATAGCGCTATTCTTGAAGAATGACGTCTTACGAGTATGAAGCAGATCTTTCTCTCTTATGCCTAAAAAACAAAAAAAGAGTCTCCATCAGAGTAAATGCTTGCATAAACTGATTTTTTGCGTTGGACGCATGTGACGTACCACCATGATTGTTCTCATCTGCAGGTGCCACTGGGGCCTGCTTTTGTCGATTCACGTATGTTCGAAGCTGCTGCGGTGGATGTTCATTTAATATTTGTGATCCTTTACGGCTGCGATTGCGAAGAAAGCCCGTCCCACTTTCCCCACAGCCACGAAGAGTTTCGACGGGCTTCTTCGGCTCCTCTTTCTGCATCAAGAAATGTTGGAAAGAAGTTGCCCACCGTGCAAAGATTTGAGCAACAGTGGTAGGAGTAGATCAAAATGGAGTAAGTAATTAGAACTAGAGAATTCGATGATACACACACAACGGTGCTGTTGTTGTACGCGCCAATCAATATACAAGCTTGTTACATATACATGCAACGGACTGTGTGTAGAAACAGGTACATCTCACCTGGCCTAACCAGTAAATCTGTCATTCCTTTTTGATTTAGCACTCCATGTAATCGATGACGTGTATTTACGGCAACACATGCAAAACTAGAAAATACCAAATTCCTTTGCGACGTTTTATGGAGTGATAAAGTATTGCTAAGATCCGTGTAAAATGCGGTATTCAATTTTCTTGAAGTAGAACGCAACTATTGTCACCAATGAAGAAAGTTAAACACTTTCAGTTTCAGTTTAAGTTTCAGTTAAATACTCGGCTGCTGACCCGCAGGTCGCGGGTTCAAATCCCGGCTGCGGCGGCTGCATTTCCGATGGAGGCGGAAATGTTGTAGGCCCGTGTACTCAGATTTGGGTGCACGTTAAAGAACCCCAGGTGGTCGAAATTTCCGGAGCCCTCCACTATGGCGTCTCTCATAACCATATGGTGGTTTTGGGACGTTAAACCCCACAAATCTATCTATCTCCAACATGTGTGGGATGCCGTGTCGGAGAAGGACGCATCCCAACATAAAAAAAAATGATTCCGTATCTGCATGTTACACGGCAAATGTCGTCGAAAGGCGATAGTCTTGCGTTTGGAGAGCGTGAACAGAACAATTATTTGATGTTCTGCGCAAGAAAATCAGTGAATTCTATTGTAAAGGCGCTGCGTTACATTGCCTCGAGCGTGCAGCGGAGGCGAACGAGCGCATCAAGCCGCGTCACAAGTGAGATATGAGCGCCATATGTTAGTTATCCTAGAAAATGGGGCGCCCGCTATGTGCACCCGTCTCTGAGGTGATAAGGTGTATACAGAACGCAAGGTGACAGGTAGGTGCCACCACCGTGCCATCTTATCAAAGTGTCGGAAACACTTGCAGTTTCGTGCAAGCGTTGCATGGCCAGCAGCGTGTTATAAATGCTCCGATCTTTATAATGGGTTACGTATGCAATTTCTAGTAAAAACGCACATAAATACTGTTGACGTGTTCTTATGGTGCCGCAAATATGTGCAATAAATGTCTTTCAATTGACAATCGCACAAGTATGAATGCTGAACCTTGAGCAATATTGGTGGGCGCTGGAGATTGGGTTGGACATTTGAAGTAACGTTTGGTCACTTTGTTGCCGTTTAGAGTACCGTTATCGGTGGCCAGACAAACAAAGGTACTGACAAACAGAGTAAAATTTTTGAGTTGAAAGTCCGCAAGACTATCGTCTTTAAAATTAACAACTGTTTCTAAGTAACGACAGTGGTGCTGTCGAATGGTTACAGAATCAGAAGAGGCCATCAAGCTCTGTAGCTTCAATTTTATAGCGCCCAGGGATGGCGTAAGCCTCCGGTGAAGCTTCGGTGGCGCTATATCTTATAGGAAGCGTGTTGCAGCAAGTGACTATGTAACCCGAGCTAAGCAGTGACGAGAAAGAGGCTGCTCAGGTTTGTGAGCAGTGGTCACCTCCCCCATCTCCTTTCTACCCTACCACAAAGTGCAAAGCCCTCAGCGGCTGTAGAATTATGGGAGGCATAGCAGACGTCCAGAGCATGTCTATAAAAGAGCAGGCTGTGATGTCTGCTGGTGTGGAAGAATGTCTGTAAAATGAGTGGCGCTGCCAAGTTCATTTGCAGCGATGTCGTCATGCTTGAGACGGGCCAATCGAGACGCGGACATTGGTCCCGTTCTGGGGCAGAGTAATGTTCTTGTCGTCGCAATGGTCGACTAGGTCGACGAATAGCCGGCTGTAGTACGGCTGTAAGGCCGGTGGACGGCTTGAAGACCGGTTGACGGCGGCATGGCGGAGAAAAGCGTGCGGGCACGGTTCTAGCTCCCAACACAAGATGTGTAGACTTGTTATTCGCACAGTGGGAGGTCACCTAGTAAGACCAACGGAAGAATCTGCGCAGCCAGAGTTACCGTTAACAGCCCCATTTATCTCGCAAGGTTCGTCACACAGCAGTATTGCTCAAGAGATGTCATTCTTGGATTGGACTTCCTGAGCCTAGACTTTGCGGTTATTGAGCTGAGAGCAAAGTCGATAACACTATCTACAGAAAAAGCACTTCCGCCACGCTCACCATCACGAAACGGTGCCCTGATTGTGCTGGAAGAAGTCACCATCCGTCCTCACTCAAGCGTCATCAATTCCGTCGGCACCCTAAAACCAGAACACTTGGAAGGCGTCACTGAAGGCATTCAGCACCTATTGCTCAACCTCAGTATTGTGTTGCGAGAGAAATGGCTAAACACGGGGAAGGAAAAGGAACAGTTATGCTCACGAATTTCAGCAACGAGTACAAACACGTCAACAAAGGTACAGCGGTGGGCTACATTGACGAAATATGGAAGCCACCGATGTTTTCGCCTTCGCCAATTCTACAGAACCGACTCCATAAAATGAAGCTCCTCACCCAGCTTTCGACGTCAATCCGAGCCTTCCGAAGCATAAACATGAACAGCTTAAGGCCCTGCTCTTGCAAAGCAAAGACTGCTTTTCGTTGTCATCGAAAATTTGCCAGACAGCAGTCGCGAAACGTCGCATAATAAAAGAAAACGCCAGACAATTGTGGCAGAGCTCCCACAGAGTTTCGACGCGAGAACGCGTGGCCATTAAAAGACAAGTCGACTAAATACTACACGACGACATCATCCAACCGTCTAAGAGTCCGTGGGTGTCACGCGTGGTGTTAGTGAAATAGGACGGAACCGAACGTTTCTGCATCGATTATCGCCACTTCAGCAAAATTGCAAAAAAAAACGATGTTTATACTCTCTCACGGATAGACTACGCCTTGCATCGACTCCAACGCACGAAGTACTTTTCGTTGATAGACCTCAACACTGGCTACTGGAAAATCGAAGTCGACAAGAGAGACCGAGAAAAAACGCCGTTTATAACACCTGACGGCCTTTTCGAGATCAAGGTTATGCCCTTCAATCTTTACTCGGCATCTGCGTTTTTTCAAAGCGTTATGGACACAGTGCTGGCAGGATTAAAATGGCAGACTTGTCTTGTTTACTTGCACGACGTCGTCTTGTTTTCCTCAAGCTTTGACGAGCATCTTCCGTGCCTTGAAACTGTAGTTCAAGACATCAATACTTCCTGACTCACACTGAAGGCAGAAAAATGCCACTTCGCTTACGAGGAACTTTTCTTTTTGGGCCACGTGATACGCAAGTCTGAAGTAAGACCTGATCAACAGAAGACAGTCGCCATCACTGCATTTCCGCCGCCCACTGACAAAAATACCCTGCGTCGATTTCTCGGCCAGTGCGCCCATTACAGGCGCTTCGTCAGAAACTTTGCTCGCATAGCCGAGCGCCTCACGAACTTTACGATGGCTGATGTGGAGTTCAAGAGGTGAACCTTCACAGGAGAAATCATTTAGGGAACTAAAAGATGGCTGCAGATGCTTCCGATACTCGCACATTTCCAGGAAAATGCCGAAACAGAAGTGCACAATGACTTAAGCAGCGTAGGATTCGGCGCCAGCCTTGTACAAAGTACTGACGGACTCGAAAGAGTTATTATTTACGCCAGCCGATCACTATACAAAGCAGAAGCCAAACGTTCCACAACAGAAAAGGAGTCCCTAGCCATCGTAGGGGATACATCAAAATTTATCCCCTACCTTAACAACAGGCCTTTCAAAGTTGCGAGCGATAACCACGCCTTGTGTTTGCTAGCTACCTTCAAAGACCCTTCAGGTCGCCTCACACGATGAAGCCTGAGATTTCGAGAATATGGCATTACCATCTTTTACAAGTCGAGGAGAAAGCACTATGACGCCGACTGCCTCTCTTGTGCGCCTATCGGCCCACCACCGCCCGACACCTGGATGACGACTACTTCTTGGGATCGATAACTGCCAACGACTTCGCTGAACGACAGTGGGCCAACCCGGAACTTAGGGGCCTAATCGAATACCCTGAGGGCAGGACCTCCGTTGTTCTGAACGTATTCCAATGGACACTTACGTCATTTTCCCAGCGAAACGGCATTTTGCTAAAGAAGAGCTTCTCGCCACTTCGAGCCAAGTATCTTCTTGTGGTGCCTTCAGCTCTGCGACCAGAGCTCCTCCAGGCCCTGCACGATGATCCAACAGCAAGACACCTTAGAATTTCAAGCCCGCTCGCGAGGATACAAGAAAGGTACCACTGGCCACGCCTTACCAGCCCCGTCGCTCGATCGTTACTTGAGAAAATGCCGAAACTGTCAGCGACTCAAAAAACCGCCGACAAGGCGAGCAGGCTTTCTTCAGCCGTTCGAACCACCTCGCCTACCCGTTGCAACAAATTGGGATGGACCTACTGGGGCCGTTTCCAACGTTGAATTCCAGAAACAAATAGATCGTTGTAGCTACTGACTACCTTCATCCGCTACGCCGAAACAAATGCCATACCTATAGGTAGCGTCGAAGATGTCTGCCAAGTACTTCATTGAAAACATCGGCCTTTGTCATGGCGCCCCAGAGGTTGTCATCACTGATAGAGGTACCATTTTTACTTCTGATTTGACTGAAGTGATCTTCAGACATAACCAGACAAGCCGTCACCGCTCCACCCCCTATCATGAACAGACAAATGGTCTCACCGAGCGAATAAACTTGACAATCACCGACATGCTGGCCATGTGCGTTAATGTCGAACGCAAGACGTGGAACGACATCCTTCCGTACGTGACATTCCATACAACACGGCCGTGCAGGAGACGACGCAGATGCAACAATACAAGTGGGTCTACGGAAGGTACCCGGCAATGACGCTCGACGCAATGCTGCCCAACGTCACTGACGAAGAAAACCTCGAAGTCACCTTCTATTTCAGCGCGCTGAAGAAGCTCGTCAACTCGCCAGCCTGCGCATCACGAATTAGCTGACGACCGACCGCCAGCATTACAATCTTCGGCGACGCTTCGTAGAATACTAATCCGGTGAACGTGTTTGTGTATAAACGTTGATATGTTGACGTGGACGAAGTAAAAAACTTCTGCAACGGTACTTGGAACCTTACAGAGTACAACGACGTTTAGGCCTACTCAACTACGAAGTTTTCCCTCACGGCATTACGAACACTCCACGGCACCGATCGCGACCTTAAGTCGTCCATGTCTCGCGACTCTAGCCATTTCTGAACGTTAACGAACTGAAATAGTGTTTTTTTCTATTGTTAACATTCTTGGATAGCACATTGATGTTGCACTTTCATCTTCTGTTAAAATACACAATTCTCAGCACAAACCACGCCTACAGTGTTGGAGAAGCTCCAGGGCTGCAGTAGATCATTTTGTTCAGATTACGCCCACTTTGTGAGCGTTTCAGGTTATTCTGTAACCTACGTCACCGCTACTCATAACGCTAGAATGTTCAATGGCAGGTGACTGACGCTCAGTTCGTCTATATTAGCTTCAGTGTCTTGCTGTAACTCAATTTCCTTTTACGAGGCCACAAGCATGTCTGAATAAACAGTTTAATCTTCGACCTACTGACTGCTCTCTTCGTCGTTGTTACGACCCCGTGACAGCAGTGACACTGGTTGCTCTCAGCAGGCTGCCCCGATGACGTGAGGTTGCGGCCTCAGCTTTCCAGCTGATATCTTCGGCGCATTTGAAAGCGCTAACCGACGCGCTAATGAATGACGCAGAGTTGTCGAATTATGTCGCTGATATGGTGCGCCAGCTTCCTTGTGTGTTACTTGAAATGGCGGCAACCTGGATTGTGGGCAACGTGTGCAGCAGGAGGTCCCCAATAATGAAATGAGGGATCTTGCAACAGCTTAAGTTGAGAACACTTATTCTCCGGGATATGTGGTGGAAGTCTTTGAAGCAAGAGTGCTCACAGGAAGAAATCCTGGACTTTTATGCTGTGCGTGAAAGTGCGCATGTGACGAAGAAGTTGCGAAGCTTTGCGCCAAGCGAGCTCTGTGGTCAAAAGGTATCACAGGTGTTGTTCATTCGATGCTGACAGGCGACGTATGACTTCGGTACCCGAGGCGTTCGTAAGGACTGTTGCTAGTGGGTTGATATTTATCCCGGACTTCATTGGCGTAGCGGCAGTCTAGGTTGGCGACAACGTTATCGTAGTGCATATGGTCATGACTGATCCCTGTCATGGTGAACTGGGCATCAACTTGGGTGAACCATGCCTCGGGTAAGTCCGGCGAAAACGCCGGAAACATGAAAGCGATACGGCAAGTGCCATGTGGAGCAACGCTTGACGTGCCGTATGCAGGGGCTACGACGTCCTCGTCGTAGTTGGCAGGCACGGCCAGGTTTGTGGAGGGGTTGGAAGTATGCCGCTGTTCCACTTGGTGGCTAAAAGTTGTATGGGCTTCGAAGTCGGGCATGGTGTTGCGGTTTGTTCAATTTCTGCGTTGCCAGATGTGCGTTGCTTGTCGGTAGAAGGACGCTTCCCAACATAAAATGTAACAACTCTTTTATTTACACTGTAGCAGCACCAGGATGAGCACGCTGATGCTGCGCTGGAACGGTTAGAAAAACAAAAGCGGTAACCGAGCTTGGCAACTTGGATTTTATAGCCACAAATGGGGACGTAAGCCTCCGGTGAAGCCGGAGTGGCGCTGTACTTTATCAGAAGCGTCTTTCAGCAAGTGGCTCTGTCACGCCGGGCTCACCAGTGACGGGGTGGAGGCTGCGCGGGTCAGTGCGCAGTGGTCACCACAAATTTATCGATTAAAAAAAATCACATTTATGTCGAAACCAGAAGCCCGCCGTGTTGTTACCTCAAAATGGAGCATCGGCTCAACGATTGCTTGCAAAGACAAGCTGAAACATATTTAAGATAGATGAGTCTCCAATGTGCATATTTAAATTCAGTTACTTTGATACAATTATTTCACTACAGTTTCTGTCAGCTTCAGTTTTATAAAAATGCACACAAGCAAAACAATCACTGTACCTTTATAGCAGTACTGGCCAAATCTAACAAGGTTATATATATATCACGAGAACTGCATATAACAGCAGAGGGTGAACGGGACGTTTTCTCAGTTTCTCCTCTCTATATACAATTACACTTGCGATGTTGGTTGGTTGGTTGGTTCCTCAAAACCTTGGCGCAACCCTCCTTGGGGTATAGGCCATGAATGGGACGGTGCCTTGCTTTTTAAATTATTTCACTTCTTGAAAGAGAGGTTCGTACTAATTAGGTAATATAGGTAATAAAAACGTCTTAAATTTCTGAAAAAACCTTGAAAAGAAAACATAATAAACATACAAAAGAGAAAAAATTATACATGAAACAACTGAAGTTACTTATTTTTAGCATTCTATTCTTTTAGATTCTCGTAAGAAATTTGTAACAGCGGTAAAAACGCTCCTGTGGCTGAATCCAAATGCGACTGCGCCAAATAAAAGAATCACCGGAAGTGTCAAGCTTAAGCCCAACTTTCTTAGGGGTTCTTCCAGTAGATTTTCTCTTTGAGTTTTGAATTTTCGGCATGACGAAAAGAAGTGCTCCAAAGATTCCCTCTCATTACAATAAAGGCACAAAGGCGACTGTACCAGACCCGACGTGTGAAGGTAAAAGTTCAATGAGGGGACTCGACAACGCAGCCTGGTAATCACTATTTCTTCCTTTCTTGACGAACACCACTTGTTCTTCCAAGGGAACTTTAGATGTGGGAAGTCTGATACAAACAAAGCGGATTTTTCAAAGTTATTGACCGTTGTGCGTTTTTCAAAGCGTGCTGCTGTGATATATTCCAAAGTAGGCAAAATAGGTAAAACAGGACGATCAAGGGAAGATACAGCTAGTGCATCTGCATGCTCATTCAGAGCTAAACCTCTATGGCCTGGTAACCAAACTAGTCGGACGAGTCGCACATGTGTTGGAATGAGCGAGTAGAGAGTTTCTAAGGTACGCGAAAAAGTTGGTGAGCTTAAGGCAGTACAGACCGAGAGACAGTCTGTTAGAACAATCACCGCTGATAGATCTTGTGGCACTTTACGCAATGCAAGGAGTATTGCCAATAGTTCAGCTTGGTAAATAGGTGTAAAGTGAGGTAATTAAATTGAGAAAGCCCAATCTAGAGAGGATGATACGATTCCTACGTCAGCCTTCTCTTCATAAACCGAAGCGTCAGTCGTTATAACAATGGATGTTTCTAGAATGGCCAAATGATCTTCCAAAATGCCATTGATATACTGATATGGTAAATTTTTTGCATTCTTGGGATATATATTGTCAAATTCTATCCTAATTGCATCTACAGTGTTGAGCACAAGTGTTTCCCAAAGGTTAATTTTTAAGGGCTCCAAAAGTTTCTGAGTAAATATTACTTGAGGACCACTTAATTTAGGTCATTGGTGGTTGAACAATGAGTTCTGCTGGTTAATGAACACATAGTGTGCCTCCGCTTAGGTTATGCATAGATTTTAAGGAATGTACGTACTGTTAGAATATGAAATGTTTTGGTAAGAGAAGGCAGGCGGGATTCTTCGTATAGGATATTGTTGGCAACATATTTGGGTAGCCCTAGGCATAAGCGTAAAGATTCGCGTTCTAGCCGAATCAGTGGTAAAACTTTGTAGGCCGGAGTGCCAGAGAACAAAACACAGCCGAATTCTAATATAGGTCGAATGTACATGCAATATATCATAACGAGCACGCCTCTACGCAAACCGGCACAATAATTACTGAGCCTGCGCGGCATCCCTACGGCACATGCACCTTTAGCAGCCATGTTTTCTATGTGGGGACTCCAGTTAAAGCTTCGGTGTAGGTTACCCCCAAGTACCTAACTGACTCGACCTGAGGTATGGCGTCCTGTCAATACATTAGTGAAATTCGCACTGGGGCATTTTGTGCGAAAACTATGATTGTACATTTGTTTGTATTGAGGCATAGGTTGATATGCTCCAGCCACTTTTCCAGACTATTCATGTATGTCTTCAGAATCAGGCACAGTTTGTGAATGTCCGCCGACGCAGCAAAAAATGCAGTATCAAAGGCATACACATAGACCTGTACATCTTGCTGTATGGGAATGGTACATAGTAGTGCATTAAATAATAAGGGCGATATTACTGACCCTTGAGGTATACTTGCGGTATACCTTTCGTTTGCCTGTATATTGAAGAGTTGACACCAGATTCCGAGCCGTAAAATTCTCTATCACCCTAAGAAAGCATGGATCCAGGCCACAAAGTATTGAGGCAGTCTTAAATTCTGAAGTGAATCTAGCAGTTTAACATGCTCCACGCTATCATAAGCTTTTGTGATTTCTAAGGTTACCAAAGCGGAATATTGTTTCTGATATCGAGCAAGTTGAATTCTGCTTTCTAAATCAACGTGCGCACACCAAATGGAGCAACCACGCCTGAATCCAATCTGACATAGGCTCAGTGTCAGTTTTTCTGACATCCATCGATCTATACGTCTATATAAAACTCTTTCAATGAGTTTTACTAGGCTCGATGTAAGTGAAATGGGCCTGATATTATCTGAGGCAAACCCAGCGCCTTGCTTTTTTTATAATGGAATCACTTTTGTCATTCTCTAATCAGGTGATATGCAAGAGTGTCTAAGTGAGTGATTAATAATTTCGAGTAGGCCAAGTGGGTATATTCTATGTATTTATTTTATCACCGACGTCGTCATGCCATCAGGACCAGGAGACGAATGGGGTAGTGTTCTGACTACGTTTGCTAATTCTGCAGGCGTAACCGCTTAAAATTCCTCAGCCCTTTGGGGGGACTGGGCTTGGTATGAAAGAAGTGCCGTAAAGCGACTTTCTAGGGCCTGAGCTATATCTTCTAGAAAGGCCTTTAGTTCAACTGGTGATCATACTAGAGATTCTATATTTCTTCCTACCGGAAGAACTTCGTTATTTCTCAGAAAGCGAAAAAGTGCTTTTATATTGACCGGTTTTGACAGGAACTCACATCGGTCGTTGCTAAATTTGTCCTTCGCACTAACGATGGTTTTCTTAAAAATAGCGGCCGCATACTTATAATCACTCCAGTTCCTGGGACACTGGTTGAAGATTAATTTTTTTCATGCAGCCTTTCTTAGTCTATAAGCCCGCGAACAGTCCGCATTCCACCAAGGGTTGGCAGACGGTTTAGAACTTTCATTGGTGAATTTTGGTTTACTTACCGACTCTTTTAAAATGTCGTTAACTCTGATGGCGTCTAGTTCTGCGCCATTCGTTTGGTTAAATAAAGCGCCTCGTAAGGATTTCTCGAAAGTAATAAAGTTTACATGTGTTACGGAAGATCTATTCTTGGAGGTTGTTGGACATACCACCTTGAACAATATTGGCATATGGCCACTACTTGTTCCCAAGTTAATCGAAGACCATGATAAGATGGAGAGGTTAGCGTTAGAAAAAGTTAGAACGAGTACCGAGGAGGACTGATTACACATAAATGTAGGAGTTTTTGTGTTTATGCATATAAAGTTATTATTGTTCACCCAATTTCATGAACGTTTGCCATTCAAATCAGTTTTAAAACCCCAAGAAATATGATGAGAATTGAAGTAACCTACTAATACAATATTGAAACGAAGATGCACGAGCCAACGGGGCGCGGAAGAAGAAGAAGAGTAGTAGAGCGGCGCCTGGACTGTGTGGTTGGGTGGAAGCGTTCTAGGCCTGTTTCAGAAGTACGCTGTTATTTCACAACGCCATTTCATCTCCTCTGTAAATAAACACAGTTACTCGTAACAGTTTGGTGGAGGTGCGGGGTACATCGATCTGGACGACCCAACTCTACCAACTTTGCGACAGAGCAGACGCTTGGCAGGCTTGCCACCACAGCTACCAGAAATGGAGGACGCGGGAGCAGGGCATAACAACCTCGTTGCTGATGAACAACACGCTCACCCGCCAGGACAAGATCGCTGCGGCCTGCCGGAACGTCAGCCGAGGACCTTTTCGGGGCAGCCGGACGACGATGTTGACGACTGGTTCAAGCACTACCAAAGAGTGAGTCACAGCAACCGCTGGAGCACTGCTAAGCAGCTCGAGAACGTGGTGTTTTTTCTCGTCGGCACCACGTCTCTTTGCTTTGACAACAATGAGAGTGCATTGACCACATGGGACATTTTCGTGGATGAGCTGAAGAGCTGTTTTGGTGAGTCAACAGCTAAGGTCAAGCAGGCGGAGCAAACGCTTTCACGCAGAGCTCAGTTACCTGGCGAAACATGCACCACCTACATCGAGGCCGTCTTGAAGCTTTGCGGAATTGTGAGTGCGACCATGTGTGACGAAGATAAGGTAGGTCATCTGCTCAAGGGAATCACGGAAGACGTGTACAATTTCCTTATCACTAAGGAATATTTACACACACCTTCCGACCTAAGGAGACACTGCCGAGCGTTTGAAGCGCTAAAGCGGAGGAGAGTCCTACCGAAATTTGGACGCCTTGAGAATGTGCCCACGATTGCAAATGTCAACCTTCCATCGCAGGACGACATCTCTTCTCTTATAAACGAGTGGTGAAAGAAGAACTTGCTCAACTGCAAGCTGTGGACACCGCTGGTGTCTGCCATCAGTGTGCATTCGACCAACGGCCCCGTGAACAACTGGTACCTCGGATGCGACAGAGCTACTTTGAGCCTCGCCCGAATTACACCGATCGGTTCGAATGGAGGAGTGAACGACCACTCAAAAACCAGAAACGCAGGCAACCTGCGTCACAGCGATTTACTCCTCCACCACCATCGCCCGGCTTTCATCAACCGACGAGGTTTACTTCGCCGGGGACGGCTAGGTGTGACACCCGTACTTGCTACAACTGAGGGATACCTGGACACATCTCTAGGTACTGCTACCGTCACCAGCAGCGAGCTCCACGATTCAACGTGTACACGCCCTATGTACGTGCTGGCGAGTCTCGACCATTTCAGGGCTCTTTCCAAAGCAACACGCAGCACGTGCTGACTCGCCTTGCTCCGACCGCAGCGTTATCCCTTTATTTAACGCGTTGTACGGAAACGGACGCACTGACATCGGCCACAGCAGCCGCTGTTTCTTCTTTTTTGTTGCAACGGGTCATACTGCGTCACGGTGCTCGACGGGTTGTCATCAGTGAGCGTGGACGACAATTTATGGCCGATGTGGTTGAAGATATTTTGCGCCTCTGTGGCTCCTCTTATCGCCACTCCACGCATTACCATCCGCAAACTAACGGTCTCAATGAGAGAACAAATCGAACTCTCACAAATATGCTATTCATGTACGTTGATGCTGACCACAGGAAATGGGGCGCCGTCATACCGTTTGTTACTTACGCGTATAACACCGCCAAGCATGAAGTGACTGGACATTCGCCCTTCTTTCTGCTTTACGCACGAAATCCACAGAGTTTTCTGGACACTTTATTACCTTTCTCGCATCAGGAAGATCTGTCCATCGCTCAGATATTGTGTCACGCTGAAGAAGCGCGTCAACTAGCACTCCTTCGAACATTGTCTTCGCAAGAACACAGCAAGAGTCGCTACGATGCCAAGCATATCCCCGTAGAGTTTTCTCTTGGTGACTACGTGTGGCTGTGGACTCCTGTAGGTAGAAAAGGATTGTACCGGAAGTTTCTAGCAAACTATTCCGGCCCATTCGTGATAGTCACTCGTCTCAGTGACGTGAATTACGTTGTCGCCCGAGTCGCAGCCAATAACCGGCGTTCGCGCACTACGCAAATTGTTCATGTAGCCCGCCTCAAACAGTACCATCTTAGGCATATTTAACTCGCTCGGCAAGCTTCGTCTGCCACCGGGAGAAATGAAACGAAGATGCGCGAGCCAACGGGGCGCCGAAGAAGAAGAAGAGTAGTGGAGCGGCGCCTGGACTGTGTGGTTGGGTGGAAGCGTTCTAGGCCTGTCTCAGAAGTACTCTGCTATTTCACAACGCCATTTCACCTTATCTGTAAATAAACACAGTCACTCGTAACAATATCTTTTGGCAATAGTGAACTACAGTTTCTAAAACGGAAGAATTTAGAACACCCGCATTAAAATAGGCATTAATAAATGAGAATGGGAGGGACCCAGGAATAGTAATGCCTAATGCTCAAATCTCGCTTTCTGAAGCCAATGACTGATAAATAATTTTAGCTCTATGGATGATTTTAGGTGAGATAAATATTGCCAAACCTCCACCCCGAGTTGGGTGGTCTAGACGAAATGTACGGTAATTTTTAATCCTAAAATACTTATTTTCTGCAAGCCAAGTTTCTTGTAAAGCAACAATATCAGGGGAATAATTATCGCAAAGTTGAAGTAAGTCTGCAGCTGCTGAAAAAAATGGAGCGGCAATTCCACTTTGGTACTTTTATATTTCCTATTTTGAAGAGATACCAGCAGAACTCACTGCTTTCTTTAAGATGCTATTTTTTAAAAAATCCTTTTTTGATGGGTTTTCCTTTTGATATCCCTTATTTCTTGATTTATGACTAATTGAGGGCCGTTGTGTCTCAGGAGAAGCACGTCGTTTCATATTTCTTGAGTCAGAGTCCATTTGTTCTGGTTGTGAGACATGATAATCGGAGTCCGAGCTCCAATCTAGGTTCTGTACAAGAGGCATAATAATTCTATGGCCAGTGTTCGGCGTGTCTGGCTTTGACTTCGAAGGGCCTGGTTCCGATGGAATATCAGTAACCTTAACTGGTGAAGGTAGAGAAGGGGGCACGGTAGGTTGGTTACCTCCCTGCAATATTCGATTCAACTGAGTGCTCACTATTTGTGACAATGACACCGCTAGGCTCACGAATAGAGATTTCATAGGTTTTGTCATGGCCTTTTCCACCATTGATGTTATTAAATCAGGCAACGACGACTTAAGCATCTGGTCTGCCCGGTTGGCAACGGAGGCATAGCCACGTTAGTGCTGAGAAAGAATAAATCGGGCCTCACGCCGGGAGCATCGTTGTTGTTCGATGATCTCTAGAAGTTGCAACTCACATGTCCTCATGGGGCAACTTTCATCGTAAGCCACGTGATTTCCTCTGCATAGACAGCATCTCACCTCTTGGGTTGAACATTTGTCGGGTTTATGTTGGTCAGTACATGTGCGACACGTCACATCCGATCTACATCCCTTGATGGTTTGCCCATACCTCCAGTATTTTTCGCACTGCAGTGGACGAGGGGTAGTGCATCTACACGATAGATTAGTGGCCATGCCTTAATTTCAGTCGGTGGAGCCGTGCCGGCAAAAGTCACAATCACTGATTCTGTGGGGACCTTTTTGTTCTCAACGTTTCGCGAGCATCGAAATACAGAGACTGCTCCTGCGGCCGCAAACAATTTAAGTATTTCGGATGGTGTAAGGCTTAAGTCCACTCCTCGAATCAGTCCCTTCACACAGGCCAAATGGACAGGTACGAAACAGCTCAGCGGATTTGAGGCAAACGTTGTGCATTGTCCAACCATGCGAGATACATTGCAGACATGCATTGTTTTCTACTGATATTATGCAGCGACGATAAGGTTTGAACACTTAATATGCTTAACTGTGGAGAACGAAGGAATCGGAACAACAAACTAACGAAAACGTTTACAACTGCAAAATACTTACCATTATCGGAGTCAATAGCAGAACTAGCTGCGACAAAGGCACAATGGCGGGACAGATTTCTTCTTCTTTGTCACTTCGAGCTTCATGAATCCGCGTAGAAATAGACCACTGCGCTGCTGTTGCTGAATCCCGCACTCTCTGATTACGACCTGCCCGTTTCCCTTACACTCAGATGCTATAGGTCCTGAGGACCTAATTTCCTCAACGAAGAAATGAAGGCGAATGTATACCTCGTGGTTGTAGGCCGTAGAATAAAGTAGAAAGTCTATATTTTAATACCGGCAAGCAATGCAACATAGAAGACGAGTATTATTGTAATTAGTCAAAAAATTGAATTATACAGAGCACTTTCGGTGTGTGGAACAGCAAAGTTTACTAACAAACGAATGCAGTATTTACTTTCTGTTTTTATTGCAGCCGATCTATTCGAAACGCTTGTGATCATGAACAAAGCCACTTTGTTTACATTTTCCAATGACCACCACTGCCCTAAACAAAGAGGAGAAAGTAGGCTGGCCGCGCAGCAACGCACTAGTCGCAGTTGTTTCCTCAAACGTACCAGCAACGCAAAAGATAGAAAAAGACAATTCCACACAAGTGTGGTATAGAACATCACCTATAGATTTACCATATATTGTAAAAGTGCAAATTTTATGTGGACACAGAGGACAAGAAAATACAACACTCGTTACAGTAGAAAGTGTCGCGTTTTATAGTCCTCTCTGTCCCCGTCTAATTCGCGCTACTACACCATATGTTAAAATGAGATCTCACGAACTAGCCCACCTCTCATCCCTACTGAAAATCGCTTATAGAGTTATAACTACAGAGTAGAGCCTGAAGATATAGGGGTCGTTTTACGCAAACTGTTCTAACCTTGGCACTCCACCATCAGCGATTTGCGCGCGAAGAATTAAGAACTATGTACCTAAGCCCTAAAGCGTTCGCTCAAAGCATTTTTATGCGAAATTTTTTTCCAGTACTGCAAGCCTCCTGTGAATTTTTTGAAAAGCTCGAAACTATGGCTCGTAAAACACGTCCGCAGGTGTTCTTGAGTAATTAGGTCTATACAAACTTATAACCATTGATTATTATGCCTTTCAAGTTAAATAGGTTTTATAATTTGAATGGTTTTCTGGGTTTATTATGTGTCCTCTATTAGGCAGAAAATGGTTCACATTGATTTTTTTCATAGAAAGGCAAACTTGAGTGACATGTTTTAGCTGACGTTACAATAGAGCCAGTATGTTTTAGTGTAGAGCAACAATAATTTAGGGTGCGTTTAGTGTGAAATACAGTATGCAGGTGGCGAGAAAGTTGCAACTTTTTTTTTATTTTCGTACATGTTTGGTCGTGAAATAAACATTAAGGCACTCCTTGTAAAAATTGGCTCAATCGCAGTACTTGCAGCCTTCATTGCCTACTCACTCAGAAATGTTTATGAAATATTTTTAGTTTGCAGCGAGAAACAAATTTGTGGTTTTTGTGTGATAAAACTCTCGAGATTCATACGTGTTTATACGCTGTAGAATTGCGCCCTAGCAGTAAGTACAGACGGAACAGATGTGGGAGTCATTTAGCTAGACTACATATTATACTGCGTCCGTGCTTATTTTTATTATTTAAAAGCTAGCATTGCCCTTAGTGTACAAAAACACGGGACCTTCTAAACTGCATTTACGCCACATGCATGCAGCTATTCGTTAACACTCTGCGTACTACACATGCTAACGCAGCACCGGGAAGACGTACCGATGTGTGCAACACATCGCTACCTATGCACTAAGATTTAGAAGTAGAAAGACCATGACAATTAAGAGAATGATCTACGGAATAAAAATGATTTTGAACCATGACAAGTCGCTGTTAAGACCACCATAATCGTATATAATGGCCATGTGGCCCCAGTGACCATATGTTGGTGGATAACTGGAAATTATCTGCCAAGCAGCACATACCTTTTTTTAACTTCATTTGATCTTTTACTTTGGGTTATTTTTACTTGTAAATGTTAGCGTACAGGTAGCATCTTGTTGCACACATCGGTACCACTTCCCGTTGCGGCGTAAGCGTACAACGCAGACTGCCAGCGTACAGCTGCAGCGCATATGGGTAAATGCAGTCTAGCATAAAGGTATCGTGTTTTTTATTCAATAAGGGTAAGCTTGCAAAGAATTTAATTAACACGGACAGCGTAGATTATGTTTTCCAGAGGATCGCTCACCCGTGCAGCTTGTACTTACCGCTAGGACGCATTGCTGGGGCGTATAAACAGGTGCGAACCCCGACAGCGGTAAGACACAAGTTCAAAATTATTTTCCTCGCCTAAAAAAATATAACAAGTTCTCAATTGGTTGGCAATAGAACTAGTAAATCTGCTATTGAGCGTATTTTTACTGGAACCACTACAATGGTAAATTCAGGACCAAACATCTGCAAAAATAATTATTTTTACGACTTTTCTTTCGCCACCTGTGCACTTCTAGAGGCACTAAATACGCTAGAAAGTATTTTTGGTTAAAGTAAAAGAATTTTCCAATATGCTATTGCCAACTACCACTTTTCGACTAATGTTGTTTTTTTATTAAAGATTCAAAAAATGATTTATATGCAATGTTCTAAAGCTAAAAATTAGTTAACCTAATTAAGAAAGAACGAATTTTTTGACAACGTGTTTTACGATCCTTAGTCTTGAGGTTTTTGAAAAAAAATCACATATTGCTTGCAGTACCCGTAAACTTTTTCTCGTGAAAAATGTTAGTGACGCACACTTTCGGCCTGGGGCACATAGTTCTGAATTTTGTTTCAAGCTAATCGCAGATGATCGAGCACCAAGGTCGATACAGTTGGCATGAAATTACCCATAGGTGTTTGGAACGAACGGACGACATTCTACTGTCCAATATTTCGTCACATCTCACGTGTGGTGAGATTTATTTTATGCGAATCAAGATTCAAGCATTGCGTACGTTGTAAGTGTACTTGCTTTAGTAGCTATTGGTTCTTAAAATGATGCTATTCGAGCTTTCTCTGTGACTGTGCTGCATTTTTCACGCAGGCCTGTTCTCGTAGTTTTTTGTGTTTTATTTTAGCGTGACAGCGTTAACTATTTCGATGCCCAAGCCGATCAACATACTGTACATTTTCTACATGCTTTTTACAAAAAATAACAGATAACAGAGTTTTGATACCAGTTGAGTTGAATCAACTGAAAGACCAAGAAGGATTTCGTAACGGTTACTCAATAATACACCGTATATATACTACAAATGAGGTGATAGATTGAAGATAGATTGAAATGAGGTGATAGATAGAAGAATTTCATACAGTTGAGACATCAGTGGTGATGCATGCACTACAATATCAGGGTATTGATGAATCCTACATCAACATAAGGGAAGAAATCTACAGCCGATCTACAGTCACCATAGTTCTTCGTAAAGAATGTGACATTGTTTTTGTTTGAATAAACAGTGAATGAGTGAATGAATGAATAATTCCTGTAAATAAAAACGTAACGTAGGGAGACAATCTCTCTCCAATGCTATTTACGGCGTGTTTACAGGAGGTCTTTAGGGTCATAGAATGGGAAGAGCTAGGAATAAGGGTGAACGTTAAGTATCTCAGAAACATGCAATATGCTGATGACGCTGCATTGATAAGTAACTCAAAATTGAATTACGGCTCATAATTAGTGAACGAGACATTAAAAGTAGAAGTGTAGGACCGAAAATAGTGTGCATGAAACTAATGTGCAGCATCCTCAGAAGAAAACAGCGCTTTGTGATAGGTAAAGAGATGTGCAAGTTCTTAAGGAATACACCTACTTAGGACAGGTAATAACTGCGGAGCCGAATTATGAGAGTGAAATAACTAGAAAGGGATGGTGTGGAGAACATTGGCAAATATTCTCAAATCATAAATGGTAGTTTACCACAAAAGTTTAAGAGGAAGGTATATAACAGCTGCATATTGCCTGTACTTACCTACGAAGTAGAAATCTGGAGGCTTACGAACAGCGTTCAGCCTAATTGAGTGCGAGGCAATGCGTGATTGAATAAATGCTAGGCGTAAAAAGCGAGCAGACTTTGGGTGGGGGAACAAATCGGAATGAAGGATATCAAAAATAAAGAATGAGAAATGGAATGGACATGAACGAGGCACGTAGCGCTTGGGCAGAATAAGTGGTGGTAATTAATGGTAAGCGACTGCATTCTCAGGGAAGAAAAACGTGCGAGGGGGTGACCGAACGTTAGGTGCACTAATGATGAGGTTAAGAAGTTTGCAGGTATAACGTGATACCATTACCAAGAAGCCCAGGCTGATTAGTGTAACATGGAAGAGGCCTTTGTCCTGCAATGGGCGTGGTCAACCTGATGATGATAATGATGTAGGAATCAAAACGTTGAACAACACAGTTTCGCTCAACCTGCCTTTCACTCAACCTGCCTTTCACTCAACCCCGTATCTTTCTTTCTGTAGCTTTGTGTATTGTTTTATTTGATATGTTTACCATGGCATCGTACTGTTTGTAAATATCAGTTTTTATTGTCGTCTCCTAATAAGTTTCATTCTATATTTGCGTTTACTTGTTCACCAGTGTTTATGTTTTTTATTACCAATGTCACGATCTATTTATTCCAGTACCGCACTAACTAGTTGGGATAAATGGCTTGTAAGTTTCTGTGTTTACAATGCATTGAAGTACAAGTGTATAGCAATTTTTTGTGTTTCATTTCAGTGCCAATAAACTGTCCTAATATTATGTAATATGATATCACAATTTTCGGGTACAGTGGCTCTGTTAGGTGTTGCTGGCTTTTATATCTTGTATCCTTCATGAAGAGTTAATGAAGGAGATATGATTGTTCAGTTATTCAGTCATTTTTAAACAAACAACTTACTTCTTAAACGTGCATCCTTTGCGCTCTTCTTGCATTTACACATCTTCTTTGTAGTGGCTAGTTGCACAAATTCCGCTTAGGTCACAACCATCTTCCGATTGAGAATGCTTCCAATAATTATACTCCGAGTTGCTGTTCTTTTTTATCAATATTTGCAAAATACCGAGACTTTCAAATTTAGACGTACGACGCATTTTGCTGGAAGGATTGTTATCGCTTTTTATTGTTTTTTATAAATGTGAACTTCAATTTTTACGCCAGGAAAACTTGCAGTCCACAAATTTTTGTATTGTTGTTTCACACATCTTCGTAATAAACCAAGTATCTTGTATGCACAGTTTCGGCTGCCAGATGTATATTTCAAAATGGAGCAGTGTAAAGGCATCATTCATAACATACACAATTTTCATGGTCTCACCGTAACAAGCCCCAAGTTTAACTGGAAACAACACTACGAATTGGTTGCCTAAGACTGTGATAAATGCCTTCCAAGTTGCCAGTAAATTGATAAATGTTTACATATGGAACCCTGATATACGGCAAGAAAAGTCAGTGTATGGCATTGAAAAGCAGTGCCAGGAGTGCCTTAGTAAAACACTGTGCTGCTCTTTCATCACTGAGAATTAAGGTGACCATTCCAGAGAAGCCTAATGCTGGGCATTGTGAGTGCCTGGGTGGTATTACTTTTGTCCCACCACAAGAAAAAAAATAATGTGTCAGATTAAGCCAGGCTGGCCAGAAGAAGTTAGGCAGACGTGTGGACATTTGTTTAGCGAAGTAGTGAAAAATTTCGCACTGGTCCTGTTGGGGTTACTGCCACAAATGACAGATGCTTCGTCACCTCTGTAAATGTGCAGATGTGTCTTAGAAGGTTAGCTTCATTAGTTCTTTCTTTAACTGATAGCTGCCAACATTCTTCATTGTACAGGAGTTCTGTTCCTCACTTGTGATTGTTAAGCTATCCACGGAATAAATGCTAGAAGTCTACTTACGGAAGGCTCCCAGGTCCCAAATGCACGTTTTTTTGGGCTTCTAATCATAAGCATCTTATTTGGGTAAAGGTGAGCATTTTAAACATGTACAGCAAAAAATTAGGGTGGCCGGTCGTTTGTGGTCATGATTTTCCTCCCAATATTCTGTGTGTTCGGCATTACGCTGTCAATCTGGTTCATATGAATCGAAGATAGTTATGCAGTTTTCGAGGATTTCAAGTTCTGTATTTTAATATAAAGAGCGAGAGAAGGACATATCAATAAATTTTACGAACAAAGTTGCTTATCCTCACACTCACGATACATCACTGAAACTTTTGCCCGTGTTCATCATAGCAAGCTCACCTTTGTAGTATTATGGCAGATACTGGTCAACAAAATATAGAAGTTAACACTTTTTTATCGGTGTCATTTCAATTTTACAGTATTACCTCGTTAATTCGTAGTTGTAAAAACCTAAAAACCAGTGAAACTTCTCAGATAAACATAATATAGGAGATAAGCAAAGTTTACGCTAATCGCCGAAAAAACGTCAGCGCTTTTCAGAAAAAGCTCTACTTATCCGTTCTTCAGCAGCACTTTCTAACTCGTGAATGTTCAAAAGAGAAAAAAATTGGCCCGAATCTGCATGTTACACTAAAAATGTTGTCGAAAGACGATAGTCTTGTGTCTGGAGAGAGTGAAGAAAACGTTTATGTGATGTTCTGCGCAAGAAATCGGTGAATGGTATTCAAAAGGCGCTGCGTTAGAGTGCCTCGAGCGTGTAGCGGAGGCGAACGAGCGCATCGAGGAACGTTAGCGCCATCTGGCAGTTATCTTCGAAAATGAAGGTGTGCGTGCAAGCATTGAAAGATGCCCGCCAGTCTAGGAGGTGATAAGTTGTAGAACGCAAAGCGACGGGCAAGTGCCTCCACCGTGACGTCGTAGCAAAGCTTTGGAAACACCTTTTTTGAGCATCGCGTTGCACTGTCAACGTGGGCGATAAACGCTACTGTCCTTAGAGTTTTGCCCCGCCGCAGTGGTCTAGTGGCTAAGGTACTCGGCTGCTGACCCGCAGGGCGCGGGTTCGAATCCCAGCTGCGGCGGCTGCATTTCCGATGGAGGCGGAAATGTTGTAGGCCCGTGTGCTCAGATTTGGGTGCACGTTGAAGAACGCCAGGTGGTCTAAATTTCCGGAGCCCTCCACTACGGCGTCTCTCATAATCCTATAGTGGTTTTGGGATGTTAAACCCCACATATCAATCAATCAATCATGTCCTTAGAGTTCGATATCTGTGCCTCTTCTAGTATAAAGGCAGACATAGAAAACATTGACGTGTTGTTATGGCGCCTTAGATATGCGGAATAATTGCTTTTTCATTGACAATCGCACAACTATGAACGCTAAATCTTGTGCATTAGTGGTGGGCGCTGCGGATGAGGTTGGCCGTTTGGTGCCATTTGAGGTATCGTTAAGGGCGGACATACGAACAAATGTACAAACAGACAGACAAACAGACAGACAGACACAAAATATTTTCGTCGGAGGTCCCCAAGGAAGACTATCGTCTTTAAAAATTACATACAAGAGACTTTAACCAGCTGGCCTTTTCCGCACTTCCATTTTATTTCGCAGGGGAAAACTGGCTAATGCTCGTTTGCTTGCGGTCGCACTCGGGCCTAGGAAAGCGTCCTCCAGCGGCTTGATACGCCCCATCAGTCGATCTTCCCCGCCGCTGTCCTCGACCTTATTTTAAAGCAAGCGCAGCAATTTTGTCATCTAAGAAAATATCAGCACCTCTCGGGGTGGTTGGGCATCGTCGTCGTCTTCGCCGTCACCTACGTTAGTTGCTGTTTGAATTATTTCGGCATCTGTCATTTCTCCGGTCACTGCCACATCCGGCTCTCACAGTGTGTACTCAATGAAAGTGAGGTCAGTTGCGGGCGCACCTTGACCTGTTTGCTTGATAACCTCTGCAAAAAGTTTCTCACAGCTTGTGAAGTCATCTGTCTCTGCCATCTCTGCAAACAGGCACACTTGTCTTTACCTGTGGAATTTGCCCCACAAAAGACAGTGAGCCTGTTCTTTCATTGTTTCACTCCCGAGCATGCTCCACTTGTCGGTGTGAAGGTGTGGCTCGGCAACATTTGGAAAAAAAAAGTGCTGCCCTGTCAATGTTGGAAATGTCGCTGTCAGCAAAACTCTCCCGCCACACGGCGAGCCAGCTGCTGCGCCAATTGTCTGCAGTGGCTGCATCGATAGTGCCGCTCTCAGTAAGCACTGACCTTGACACCGCAATGTTCGTTTTTTTTAAGCAGCCGAACTAGCCCCTCCTGCGACTAAAATCTGTGTGCCCCATTTTCAAGGGGGTCTGCCTTTTCTATTATTATTGCTCTGGGGATGACAAAGTTGGCTGCCCTGGCATTTAGCAGAACACATCATCAATGCCCCTTTAACAACTGGGAACTTCGACCCTCCAACCCACTTCCACTGGCTGAAGAAGCTCTGCCGAAATCCATCTAGCACATTCTGCTTGTTTTACAGCACCGTCGAAAGTGTAGACAAAGGGATGTCGAATTCTCGCGCGATGCTTTGTTCGGCCTTTTTCTCTACTTTCTTAATGGGGCAACCTTGTTTTCTAGTGTTAGATACTTCCACTGTTTTTAGGCCACGCTTGCCGCTCCTCACAGTCACACGGAAATCACACCTCAGGAAAATCACTACACAAAGCGAACGAGACAACCTACGCCAAGCGTGGGTGGCCTCTCTTCTCAGTGCATGTGTCACATGATGTGCTACAGGGTTGCTTGACAAAGTTAAGGTATAGCTCGGCTTAGACAATGTGCACTTTGCGTGCGGATAGCATTGACGTAGTGACAAGCACGGCTGAATAAAAAAAAATGGAAGGATTTTAGGCGTGGCAGCATCGCGCAAATCTTGTAAAATGGTCCAACGCCTAATTTTTCATTCTACTCCTAGTCGAATTTTCAAGTTACCCTCAATCAGTCCCAAAAATACTTAGAGATAAAGGCAAAATATACATAAGCTGCAAAGTAAAATGTTCAGTGCCAAAAAAAATTCGACTTAGTTGTATTTTGGAGATATGTGAGTTCGTGTTAACGAAATATTACTACATCTTCTTGTTTTAAAAATTTTGTCTCGGCATTATATGATCTTAGATGTAAGTCTACTATATACAGTGTAGACTACAATATATAGACTACGATACTGTATATAAACTACTATAATCAGGCTACTATATTCAGTATTCAGAAGCGCAATTAGCGCATCATGAAGGACCCATTATACTCCACTGTAGCGATAACGCGTGCGCACGCTGGGCACAGCGACGCTACGTTAGCGAACCGCGAAAACTCTAGTCTGGCGCCAGGCGCGATCAGCGTCCATCGGCGCGGCCTGACGGCAGATGGCGCGAAACGCGACATGCTACATTTCGTGCCGATGCCATAGAGTAGAATTACTCTATGCCGATGCGTTACGCAGACAACACTGCGCCTTCCTCTTTTCGTGACAGAGGGATGCCTGACGCGCTCAAACGCGCATCCGTCAGAGCAACGCAGCGCGGCGCGTGCCTGCGAGTGGCAGGAGCGGCGCGTGGTGTGGCAAAGCCGTCGTGCTGGGATGAAATTAATGCCGGAGATCAGGCGCACCGCGTCACGTCGAAATGTATTGACGCCTTGACGGTGGCATGTAGTCATGTTCTCACGTGACACGCATCTCATGTATAATATTTTGCACCAGTCACATATCTTCATCATCCATTGGCGTCACGTAATACCAAGTTTGTCATATGTGAAGCTAGCAAAACGGCCCCGCCGAGGTGGTCTAGTGGCTAAGGTACTCGGCTGCTGACCCGCAGGGCGCGGGCTCGAATCCCGGCTGCGGCGGCTGCATTTCCGATGGAAGCGGAAATGTTGTAGGCCCGGGTGCTGAGATTTGGGTGCACGTTAAAGAACCCCAGGTGGTCTAAATTTCCGGAGCCCTCCACTACTCTCTCATAATCATATAGTGGTTTTGGGATGTTAAACCCCACATATCAATCAATCAATCAAGCTAGCAAAACGGCCGCGAGCGCATCATGAGTGTGGCATGTAGTCATTGATTGATTGATTGATTTGTGAGGTTTAACGTCCCAAAACCACCATATGGTTATGAGAGACGCCGTAGTAGAGGACTCCAGAAATTTCGACCACCTGGGGTTCTTTAACGTGCGCCCAAATCTGAGCACACGGGCCTACAACATTTCCGCCTGTGGCATGTAGTCATAATGTTACAAGACATGCATGTCGTGATTATCATGTTTGGACATGTAATTCACCTATGTCGTCCGTTCGCGTCGCGAAATACCGAGTTTGGTACTGTGAAGCTAGCAAAACGGCCGCGAGCGCATCATGAGCGTAGCATGTAGTCGTGTTGTTACATGACATACATCTCATGTTTAACATGTTTGCACCAGTATCATACCTTCGTCATCCAATAACGTCCGTAATATCAAGTTTGGTATAAGTGAATCTAGCGAAACGTGCGCTAGTGCATCATGAGCGTGACATGTAGTCATGTTATTACATGACACGCATCTCATGATTATCATGTTTGCACCAGTGACATAGCTTTGCCATTCATTCGCGTACCATAATAACAAATTTGATATATGTGACACTAGAGAAATGGATGCGAGCGCATCATGAGCGTAGCATGTAGTCATGTTGTTACATGACACGCATACCAAGATTTCCATGTTAGAGTCTGTCGCTATTATTCGCCATGCAATCATGTCATACCATTCCAGTTTCGCAACATGTCATGTGAACGAAACCACCGCAAAGTCTGCAGGATCATGAAAGGTATATGATGACATTCATGACAAACATATTATGATTTTCTTGTGATGACTAGTCAAACACGTTCTTCAAACATTCATGTTATGCCATACCAAGTTTGGTATCGATACCATTATCGGAACGGCCTGGAGAGCTAAAAGTCGAAGGTGGATGGATAGATAGATAGATAGATAGATAGATAGATAGATAGATAGATAGATAGATAGATAGATAGATAGATAGATAGATAGATAGATAGATAGATAGATATGCTCAAAGTCACCGAAGTTCGCTACGAAATGCTTCGAGTTTATAAAATGGCTTAATATATGCATGTTACACAGCATATGACGACGAAAGACGATAGCCATGCGTCTGGAAAGAGTGAACGAAACGTCTATTTGATGTTCTGCACAAGAAAATCGGTGAATAGTATTCTGAAGGTGCTGCGTTAGAGCACCTCGAGCATGCAGCGGAGGCGAACGAGCATATCAAGTCACGTCACACGTGAGCGCTATCTAGCAGTTATCTTGGAAAACAAAGCGCGTGTGCCCTGCGCGCCTGTCTCGGAGGTGTTAAGGTGTAAAACGCAAGGCGATGGGTAGGTGCCACCACTGTGTCGTCTTAGCAAAGCGTTCGAAACACTTGCCTTTTTGTGCAAGCGTTGCCTGCTCAGCGCAACTTGATAAACGCTACGTGTCCCTATAATAACGTATTATGCTTTTTATAGTAAGAGACACGCATACACAATATTGACGTGTTGTTATGGTCTCTCAGATATGTACAATAATTGCTTTTTATTTGACAATCACACAAGTATGAACGCTGAATCTTGAGCAGTATTGGTGGGTGCTGCGGGTGGGGTCGGCTGTTTAGAGTATCGTTTGGCCACTTTGGTGCCGTTTAAGGTAACGTTAGGAGCGGGCGAACAGATAAATGTACTGACAGACAGAGAGGCATACCAAAAGTTTTGCGTTGAAGGTCCCCAAGAGAGATTATCGTCTTTAAAAAAAAAGGTGGTCAATGAAAACTCTAGGGTGTTTGAGCCTTCACTTTGTGCCTTTGTGGGTTGTCATAATGATAGGCTGCGTCAGCGCGCTATGTTGTATGTGTTTGCTGACATCTTCATTGTTTACAGTCAAGATGCCAGCAAACACACACGTCATATACCGACGTAAACAACTGTTCACAGTTCGCAAAAAATATTTCCGGGAAACCAACTTTATGTTGTGTTTTAAGTGGCTTACTCACGTCTATAATATCTACGTGAATGATCTTTCCTACATTCGCTCTGGACAGCTTAGGAATGAAAGAACGGTATTGTACCTAACGGATTTAGTATACATTAGTGGTTTTTAATACACAAAAACAACAGGAGTGCTTATTTTGCTGTTGTAGTTGAACTTGACAACAATCACTCTAGTGCATACTCTGCACGTCTGATACCTTTAAGGTCACTAGCCAATTTTTGTGCGAAAATCCTCCTATACCACCTGTAGTGATACAGACGTCTTCAAAATTCGTTTACTTTGTTTTGCCTAAAAGGGAAAGAAGAGTAAGTGATAGGCCGATTCGAGCAACCGTACAGTCGAACACCGCAAGAACGCTGGCAAAATTATTTCCTATTTTTAACTAAGATTACCAAAGCGGAGTAGACAGCACCAGCTGCAGTATTGGACAAAGCCACGGCCACGAGGTTAACAAGAATATCCTGGTATCATTCATTTGGAGAAGATATTCAATACCAACTCCGTGATCTACAAGCTCGACTAAAACGGTAATTCTATCGGCAAGTACATTTTTTAAAACCCTTGCACATTATTTTTCTCTAATAACAAATTATACAATTAAGAGTGATTTAGCGCTGCAATGACGACACAATCGATAACACATTGGCGAGTCGGAACTGTCAGTTGGATATGGCTTAGCGACCATATTGCTGGGTGTCCTTATTTCTTCAATTTTACGTAATGCATCAGTGTATTGTGCATCAATATGTAGTATGTTTTAACGTAATTTCTGAATTATAGCTGAACATGAGTGCGACGCCTGTTCTGTACTGACAATGACGTATCACTGTAGCGTAATTTTGCATCGCGATCAATTGATATGTGAGGTTCAACGTCCAAAAACCATCATATGAATATGAGACGCTATTTAGCATCGCATGTCCCACAGAGCAGTGCCACCCACACTTTTAGAACGTGCTCCGCTCAGCATTCCTCAAACTTCAACCACAGGCCTCCACTCTTTAGCAAACCCGAACTTCTAAATGCCACCCAGGCTCTTAGAACAAGCTAAGCAGACGCCAACAACGGTATTCTAGCCACAACCTACCATGACATTTATCGTGCAAACCGTTCCTGTCCAAATACGAAGAGTTCTCTAACTTCCCAAGACATCAGCCATGACTCTCCTGTCAAAAACAGTCACCAGCTTCGCATGGGAGCCACACAAACCACGCCGTCTTCGGGCCACCGCTATCTTTCCCGTACGAAGACCACTTCTGGCAAAGCTGACAATTGACTACTGACTCCAGGTGACTCTTTTCAATACCTACCTTCAAGGATACCTTCCTTCAAGGAAAGGCCAGAAATATTGCCCGGAAAGACACCCGCTTTGAATTGCGTGTAACTGCACTGTCGTCGTACCTGAAGGCTTTGAGTAGCGATAGGCGTACAGGGAACACTGAAGCAGGTTACTTGCGACCTTTCCGATTCGAACAAGCTCAATGGGCAAAAGGTACTAAAGAGCAGCTCTTTGGAAATACTGTGCATAGTTGTTAATCATTACAAAGCAAGTGAGTTGCAACTACCTATTGAAGAAGGTCGTCTTATGTGACAGTCAACCACAAGCGAGTTAGAACGCCTGACATCATTAAAGTACAATTAGAACTTACGCCCGCTCGAACACAATAAAATTATTCGCGACAGCTTACACCTTCAAAATACATTGCTAACTTAGATACTGTTCCAGTGTACCCACCACTTCAAAAAAGAATTTTTCAACCACTCGAAAAATTCGTTAGCCTATCAACGTTTGGTCTTTGTAGCGCTCACATACCGGCCTTATAGAAGGGTCCTACATATTACCCAACCGGTAGTGGAACAAATGAATCTCAGCTTTTAATATACGTAGTAAAAGAGTTGCAGTGCAAGCATGGAAGTGCAGAAAAAAGGTGAACAAAAGGCGAGGAATGGAAAGCAAGGAGATCAACACGTGCGCTCAACCAACTTACAATTTCTTGCAGCCCACATGTTATTATATACAAACGGGCAAAACCTTTCAACAGCAAACGTAAGCAACATGACATTGTTCTGGAAAAGTGTCCGATAAAAACAAAGGCACAACGATAAAATGGCTAACCATTATCTAAAAGTGCAATAACTTTGTCATGCAAAGCCACTGAAGGCTGGCGCACGCATTCGTCACCAAATTTCCTAATATAACACGCCTCATCAATTTCACGTGTTCACTTGTCTACATAGCGTACCAGCACACCTATGGCCTGAAATTGAGACTGGTGCCCGCAACTTTTACAATGCAATACAAGGTTTGAAGATATCGTTTTGCATGAATCATTCATATGCTCTTCCAAACTTTCATATAGGCACCGTCCAGTTTGACCTATATAACAAGGACGGCACGTTAAAGGAAGCATATAGACAACAACCACTGTGCATTCTATAAATTCATTTAGGTGTTTTATGGCACATTTACAACCCTTTATCGTAATACCTCCGATGCGCTCATCTGTGAACCTGCAAATTTGGCCTACTTTGCAAGGGTCTGACAATACCACATCCAAACCATATCTTGAACCCACTTTTAGGGGCGAAACTCTTTAAGCCATGGGCTGAGCACCCCTTCGTACTCGTTTGTAGCCACCTCTCCTTAGCTGTTGATAAGGTCAGTTGGTAGGCAGCTCTCGTTTTGTCCCCTTTGACTTTCATTCCTCGCCTTGTGTTCGCCTTTCTTCCAGCACTTTCGTGCTTTCGCTGCAACCTTTATTACAATAGAATTTAACCAACTAGCCCTAATAGCTCTTCTTCTGATAATATGCAACTTGAGAGTTTCGCTTCAACCATACGCCTAAAAGAGTAATTCGCGAACCATGGAAATCCTAGTGATGGTAAACTTTCTATGCCGACAAACAAGCTTTGCACCCCACCACTACAACGCGGTAAATGCCTACATTAGTAACAAAGTGCTGTGCATTGACTAATATGTGGGGTTTCACGTCCCAAAACCACCTTATTTCGACCTCCTGGGGTTCTTTATTGTGCACCCAAATCTGAGAACATGGGCCTACAATGTTTCCGCCTCCATTTGAACTGCAGCCGCCACAGCCGGGATTCAATCCCACGACCTGCGGGTCAGCAGCCGAATACCTTTGCTACTAGACAACCACGGCGGGCTATAAGTGTTGTGCAACGAGAAATACTCTTAGCGTACAAGATCCGTGTTATTTTCCGACAGAATATCACGAAGGACAAAAAAATTCCCCCACTTCGGCGAAGGGAATCGTGAGGAAATGCGAATGTGTTGCGTAGCTTCCAAACAGCATTTCGCACGTGAGAACCCAGCGTTAGAAGATTAATGTTTTTTTTTCTCACACCGCGTTGCCAATAGCGCCGTTCACCACACGTATGGTTTTACTGTCGCAAGGAACGTCACATGCGTTTTCAGCTTTAGTAGCTAGCGTGCATGTTTAAAATACTATGAAGTCAACAATACGAGCAGCGTTCTTGGTTCGGCGCAGGCGCTTCACAGCAGCGTCTCGAGCACACATTTCTGGATGTTCTTAAGACGCGCCTAGCCAGCAAATGGGGAATCGGGGCGCAGGGAGGACAGAAAGCGAACGGCGAGAGAAAGAGTGGTGAAGCACTGCGCCTACCATCTAGCCACACTCTCTCGCACCACATTTTATGGTTGCTAAGGGCGAGGATAAGAGTGCGCACCTGCAGCTGTTGCTATGGAAGAGGGACTGAGAGCGGAAAGATAACACCTGCTGGCGCGTGGACATGGACAACGCCGGATGCCTGACATAACCCGACTAATAAATGCATTTGCATTTTAAACAGCGCCTAAAGAACTTTGTAACGACCATAATGTCGTCATAAAGCCCGCTGATAAGAGAGGAGAAATTGTCGCTCTTAAAAAGAGGGGGGGGTATCATGGAAGAGACCAGACAACTTTCGAAAACCACGTTTTATAAACCCCTCCAAAGCAATCCAACTGATAAATTTAAGGGCACTTCAGCTCAGGAAACATTTAATACATCAGCTCACGAAACTTTTAATGGGCCAGTCAACAGGCTCCGACTTTTTTTTACACACCACAGAGAAGCTCGCGTACGCCTGACGAACCTCCTTCCCGTGCAGTGACGTTATGTCAGCGATGGGTGACGTTGCCTTCATTACTGTTTGTTGAGACCTGGTTTCGACAATTCAGCAAGCTGCATGCTGCGCCATGGCACGTATCGCCGAGTGGACGTCATTGTGCGTGAAAGGAGGTTCGTCACGCATAGAAAAGATGGGCGAGCTTGTTTGAGGGTGTGAAAAAAAGTCCGAGCCTGTTGGCTAGCCCTTTAGAGTGAAAAAAAAACTCGACCGAAAAAACGTTAGGTATCTCATTCTACTCAGTCCCTTATGGTAGGTGTTACTTGCTACCAATGTTTCACAAACAAGTGAAACAAGTGGGTCACCCATTCGCTCCACGGTGTAAAAAATTCTACAGAAAACCTTTCAAGCTATTTACGCTTCCTTATCAACCAAATTCCTAAAACATTCCCATCATTTGTAAAGGATCCCAATAATTTTATTTAAGATAAACTAAACATTACTACTCGAGATAGTTCAATCTTTCTGACACTCTACGTCACGTCACTTTATACTAACATACCGCATGTCGATGAGATTTCAGCAGTCCTTTAAGCCTACGAAGATTGTCGTTCTGAAAAGTCGAGTAGATGAAAATACCCTGAGATTGCTGCTAAAAATCTACTCTTGGGCTTAATAACTTCGAATAAAATCATAGCTATCACGTTCAGGTAGCGACGCTTCCATCGAAACTCGAGTAGCCTGAATCATGCTTATATCTATGGGTGTTTTGGAGAATAATTGGCTATCTAGAAGTGACACAGAAAATCGCTTTTTAAATGATTCAATGATATCTTCTTGAATCAGACCGATGCGGAGAAAAATCGTTCGAAATTTATGAACGCGTTTATTAAGTTATATTCTTCAAATAAAATGTCGCTTAAATGCTCATCGCTTTCAGTGAACTCAGTGAAAATGCTCATCGCTTTCAGGTCACTGTGTCGATATGTCAAGGAAAACTGCTAAATAAACAATAACGCTAACCCAGCGATAAAAGCCCGCTTCTACATTTTAAGAGCAGCCATTAACGGAATGGCAAGATTGCGATTCCTTACAGTCAGGCCAATCGCTTCGAACGAATATGTTCTCTTCGCGAGTACTACATAGCTAATTTAGAACAGCTTAAAACGTCTTTCACAAAACGTCATTATTCATCCGCTCCTCAATGACGCAATAGGCAGAGCAGATAACTTAGCAAGAGCGGAACGAGTGCGAAGTGATTGACCGAAAAACATATTAGCACCAAACTTGCACTAACGCTCTCAGTCTGAGCACCTAAGGTGATTCCTTTATTAAAACCCCATCACGATATGCTTGCGCAGAGTGAACATTTAAAAGAATTAGCAGATTCTACGTACAGTGGAAATCCATAATATGCGAAGCAGGAATGAGAAATGTGGATATGTCTCTTTATACTCAGCAGAAGGTTTAGAGGTGGAAGTAAATCTTGTCGTACATGACTTCCGTGTCATGAATGTCATGTTTGGATGCGTCGTTTACCTACGTCATCTATTCACGTCATGTGATACCAAATTTAGAATAAGTGGGGCTAGCGAAATGGCTGCGAGCACGCTGTTAGCGTGGTAGGTTGTCATGTTCTTACATGACATGCGTGTCAGAATTATCATGTTTGCACCAGTCATATACCTTCGTCATCCATTAAAATCACGTAACACCAAACTTGGTGTATGTGGAGCTAGCAAAACGGCCACGAACGAATCATGAAGGGCCCAATATACTCCAACGTAACGTTGCCGCACGTGCACGCTGGGCACAGCGACGCTACGTAAGCAAAACGCGAGCACTCTGTAGTCTGACGCAGGGCGCGACTGGCGCGACCAGCGTCCGTCGGTGTGGCCCGACGCCAACCGGCGCATAATTTACACTGATGCGTTACCCTGACAACACTGCGTCTCATCTTTTCGTGATGGAGGGACGCCGGACGCGCTGGAAACCGCGTGCGTCACAACAACGCAGCGCGGCAAGCGCCTGCGAGTATATGGCAGGACCGGTGCCTGACATGGCAACGCCGGCGTGACGTGACGAAACGAATGCCGGTGAGCACACGCATCGTGTCATGTCGAAGCGTATTGGCACCTTTACTGTGGCATGTAGTCATGTTCTCACATGACACGCATCTCGTGATTATAAAGTTTGCACCAGTCACATGCCTTCGTCATCCATTGGCGTCACGTAATACCAAATTTGGCATATGTGAAGCTAGCGAACCGGCCGTGAGCGCATCATGAGTGTGGCATGTAGTCATGTTAATACATGACATGCATGTCCTGATTATCATGTTTGAATGTGTCATTCACCTATGTAGCTTGTTCGCGTCGCGTAATACCGAGTTTGGTACATGTCAATCTAGCGAAACTGCCGCGAGTGCATGATGAGCATGGCATGTAGTCGTGTTGTTACATGACACACATCTCATGATTATCTTGTTTGCACAAGTCATACCTTCGTCAATCATTCACCTACCGTAATACCGTATTTGGTATAAGTGACGCTAGCGAAATAGCCCCGAGTGCATCATGAGCGTGGCATGTAGTCATGTTGTTACATGACACGGATGCCATAATTTTCTTGTTAGGGCCTGTCGCCTGTGCTTGCTATGCAATCATGTCATAGCATACCAGTTTCGCAACATGTCATGTGAACGAAACCACCACAAGAGCTGCAAGACGATGAAATGCAAATCATGACATTCATGACATACTTGCCATGATTTTCATGTTATGACTAGTCAGTTACGTTCCTCATACAGTCATGTTATGTCGTACCAAGTTTGCTATCGATAGCTTTATTGAAACAACCAGGAGAGCTAGAAGTCATAGGCAGCTAGACAGACGGACAGACAGACAGACAGATAGATAGATAGATAGATAGATAGATAGATAGATAGATAGATAGATAGATAGATAGATAGATAGATAGATAGATAGATACGGTCATACTCGTCGAAGTTCGCCAAGAAATGCTTCGCATTTAAAAGTATTTTGCCTGAACTATCTCGCTTGGTTCAAAGTTTATTAATGTCATTAAAGTGTATTAGCACAAAATAACTAGCTCTGCCCCTTGCAACAAGGCACGTCGCTAAGTGTGCGCGTATATACGACACAAAAATCCATAGCCACTTTTTCAGACTTCACCCTTAATATTCGAGCTTCTTTTATTTGGTATAGTTATAAGATTATGTACATGCTTTTAGTGTGGCGTCTTAAAAAACAGTTTATTAATAAATTGAGAAGTTCACATTCATTGCGTTTAAATAACCATAAATTGCATGCCCATAATCTTCTAGCCTACTATTATCAAACCACATTAGCTTACCTTGACACTGTTTTAGAAATATTCGGGACGCTATACTTGACGATAGTTATAGCGCGAGAACAAATCGACGACACAGAGACAAGAAGGACACGAAACTCTGTGTCGTCGTTTTGTTCTCGCGCTATAACTATCTTCATGTCATACTAACTAGCCCAAGCTGCCACATTTCTAAGCTATACTTGAGTCAGACTTTCGTTTGCATCAAGATTACGAAATCCGCGAGTCTTGAATAATGTATATGCCTAGCACCGCCTCCTCTGGCATTAACGAAAAACAGCCACACTTGCGAGCCTTCAACTAAGTACATTCACTCAAAATCTGGTGTACAATGGGATAGGCAGCTTTTGGTTTTTTTATCGTTAGTGTCACTCTAAGGTCATTTTGGGATTGATTTTACTAAACAATGTGTTAACGTACTGCGTTATACGTATCATGATCATTGACCATGCTGTAATGTTGCACTATCTTTTTTTTTCTTTTTCTCTAGCATGCTTTTGGTCTTCTTGTGTTAACTTTAAAGTTTTCGAAGAGTGCTTGAGGCCGCACATATCATGGCCGCGTCACTGCGGCCTGTGATATGTGCGTATCGTCTTCTGGATTCAACACCAATACCATAGTGGTGTATCGTAACTTCGATGCGTTGTTTCAATTTAGGGGGCCTGTGAAACCTCATTTCTGGATGCCATTCGTGTAACAGCTGGTTTCAGCACTCCCGTTCAGACCACTGCTCAAGTGTGCTGAGGCGAATCAAGCAGCAATACAGGGCGTTCGTTCCAACTCGTGAAAACGGAATGTGAACTTCAAGGGCACTGTTTGGCTCTATTTTAGCTCTAGCATCTTTTCTTTTGTTTTCTATCACTCCTCAGCGGGCAGGAATTCACTGGAACCTTAAAATATGTCCTTTAATGAAGCACGTGAAGAAGGTCTGCTATATCTATAGCAAAATTAAACTGTGGACCCTGACTCATGATGCAATAACGGTTAGCAAAATCGTCCATGCTTGAAGGTTCGCTTCAGAAATGAAACTTTCTGTCTCTGGGGTCACAACAAGTTCTGAAGCAATTGATCTCGTTTTACTGGCCTACCTTGAATTGACAAGCGATATCCATTTGTGGGAAGATAAAGGTTGCGGTGGAGTATGTAGTGTGTAGCAGAAATAAAGGCTGCAGATCTCACGTACCTAGAAAATAGATTGCTGATGTGTTAACCTTCTACCGCACTATAACACATCGCACTGGGTATGCCAATGGGTCACCTGAAGGCTGCGTGGATCAAACGAGTAGGCAGCAACCAGTCTATGGAAACTTTGGCCTCAGTCACGTACACGTCCGACCTAGTTTGCACTCATCCTTCAGCAAATCAAGTGAGCCGCCGCAGGATTGTCAGCACAATCCATTCAGAGCCATCATCAGCTAAGCCGCAAGGCATACAGCAGAGCGTTTCAGACCTGCTACCGGTACGACACACTCACTGTCGGCCACCGAGACCTCATTGGGCTAATTTCCAGGTTCCAGCGTGGCCATTCCCAGCGTCCAGTCTCCGCGTGGCCCGGTCCTAGTGAGGCCGAACCCGACCACCAAGATCTAGTCAGTCGCAATCACCAGAGGCGTAGACAGCAAAACACCAAGTCAAACCCCAGCGTTGTTTCGAGCGACCACAGCGACCAGGTGAGGCCAGTGCGCCCTCAAGCCCATTTCAAACAGTGCCAGCGTTCCTGCTTCCCGCATAAGATAACATGGTCGCCCCGAGCAGGCTTTCAGTTGATTTATTGATATGTGGGGTTTAAAGTTCCAAAGCCACCACATGAATATGCGAGACGCCGTAGTGGAAGGCTCCGAAAATTTCGACCACCTGTGGTTCTTTAACGTGCACCCAAATATGAGCACACGGGCCTACAACATTTCGGCCTCCATCGGAGGCCGAAATGTTGTAGGCCCGTGTGCTCAGCATCGGCCTCCATCGGAAATGCAGCCACCGATGCTGGCATTTGGTCTCGCGACCTGCGGCTCAGCAGCCGAGTGCCTTAGCCCCTAAATAATAGCAACGGGGCAAGCTTTCAGTTGCTCACTGTCAAAGTAGCGAAGGTCTCGTAGGACACAAAGAAGCGGAGGGCAGTTTCGAGGGCTAGAAAACAATGTTTTCCTTTCAGTAGTGCTTGTACGTTAGAACGCCTGGGAAGCTAGACACTGGCAGTGAAGGTGCTAGCTTACTTCCAAGCAACTCTAGCGAAGGGGCACAACGTGTTAGCACAAGCAACAGTGGCGGATGCCATAGAGGGCACTCTGAGGAGGTGTTCGAAGAGTCATTGGTTGCAACGTGCTCTGTGGAAACACATAACCTTACCACCATCATGTACCAAGGCATCCTCTAACTTCAGGAAAGTGCGTCGCTGAATTTCATTAGAGGTATTGAAGCAGAAGTTACTGCTGTGGGAAGGGAGGAGGTGAAGACCGAAGTGTTTCACGTCTAGCGTCACACACACACATATATATATATATAAATATATATGCAGAAGAATAACTTCGGTTGCCGCAAGGTTATAAATATGAAAGTAGATGCGCTTTCACATAACAACTGTTTATTGTGCCGACGTTTCGACGAGAACCCCGTCTTTTTCAAGGCATAATACTATTTACACATGTTCCGTGTCCTCTTATAGCCTGTCGAGACCGGAGGGAAGGGGTCAAAAGAGAGAGAGAGGGAAAAAAGCGAAACGGGAGGACAAACAATAAATAAAATATAGAAAGTCTAGGAGAAGAAGCAAGACCGACAGGGCGTAATTAGAAAGGGGCAGCATTTCAACAGAGTAGGGCAGAAGTAGATGAGCATTGTCATCATTGTCAACAATACCTCCCCCGCACCCACTCTTCGCTAAGTGGGCAGGGAGCCGCCGTTCTTATATTTCACCTTTCCGTGTAGTCCGCTGGCGGCTCGTTCCTCTTTGAAGTGTATGACAAGTTAATGGGGAGGGCTTAAGCGCTTGGAGTGCGTGCTGGTGGCGTCGGGAGGAACGAAAACGCCGGTGATTGAGGAACCGCCATCGATATTTATTATATGCATTGGCTCCTTGTCAGTGAAGGAACAGAATGTGCGTTAAAGAATTAAAGAAGGAAAAAGAAGAAGAACAGGGGGGGGAGGGGGACACTGTACGACTCCGGGACAGTCACCACACAGTTGCGGTGCACTGGGAAGATATGCGCGCATGTAGGAAAAAGTTAACGAAACCACCTAGTTGTCAGCTCCTTGTCAGTGAAGGAACAGAATGTGCGTTAAAATTGACGAAGAAAAAAAAACGGGGGGGGGGACCGTATGACATCCGGGACCACTTATCTGTGCGTTCCGGCTGTGCTTGATGAGGCAAATCGACGACTGAAAATAGCGCTAAAAAACGAGGACACAAGAAGAGGACACACAGCACAGGCGCTAACTTCCAACATAATGTTTATTACCACCGCACGCTCGCCTATATCACAAAAAATATCACATGACATGAAAGATGCGCACAAAAAATTAATTTCTTAGAAAATACAATTCTTTATCACTAAGCGTAAGAGAGGGAGTGCTGACGCACTTAGACCCCAGTGAAGCGATAGCCTCAGCCTCAATAATCTCTCTAGTAAGCTTATCGAACATTCTCTTGATAACTGTGCATGCATTGAATATCGGCGCGCAGCCGCAGGATTTACAATGTATGGCCAACCAACTCCCCTGGCCGTTTTTCACATTATTACAATGTTCTCTTAATCGATCATTAAGGCAACGGCCCGTCTGTCCAATGTACTATTTATCACAAGAAAGCGGGATGCGATAAACAACGCATATGATGCAGGGGACATAAACAGTTCGATGCTTCTTACTACACCCTTTGGGTTTTTCGTCACGGTTATGAAGGCCACAAAGGCTGACCAACTTCTTGGGAGCGGAAAAGACAACCCTAACTTCAGAGCGCTTAGCTAATTTCTTTAGGTTGTGCGATATCTTGTGAAAGTACGGTATGACGACTAGGTGCTTCGGTTTCTCGGCATCACGACTCGCTGTACATCCTGGGTTGCGAAGCGTACGAAGCAAGCCTTCTGCAACTGAAGTTTGGACGTGCATAGGATAACCTGCTTTCAACAAACGGTCTGACTGATTATGAAAACTATTGGCGATTTCGTGCTCACAAGATTTGCTTAAAGCATGACGAAAACAATGACTGATGATGCCTCTTTTCACTAGTTTAGAGTGAGCTGATTGGTAAGGAAGGACCGGTTTGTTCGTACGTGGTTGGTATGCCCAACATATGCGGTTAGGATGAAAGGTGAAGAGGACATCGAGGAATTTTATGGCATTGCTCTCAGGCAGTTCGTGTGTGAGAGTCAAGGGTTTAAAACACTCCGAAAAATGTGAAATTATTTTTGCCAAACCAGCCTCGTCCGCTACCGTGTCATTAGTTAATAAAATAAGATAGTCATCGACATACCGGAACACTTTTTTTATCTTCAAATTATGAAGATGTAGGTAAATCGATCTGTCAATTCTACTTAAAAATATGTCGCTTAAAATGGGGGCAATGCAAGACCCGATACAGATTCCGTCATTTTGAATAAAAGGCTTGTCATCCCATGAAATATAGGTCGTCTTGAGATAAAATGATAAAAGTTCTAAAAACCGACTTACAGGAACACCACACTCGGTTTGAAATCTAACAGAGCCAAACAAATCTATGCACTCTTCAACCGCAGGAAGCAACTGATCATGGGGAATAGAATAATACAAATCAGTCACATCAATCAGTCACATCAATCAGTCACAAATACAATCAGTCACAAATTTTGGATAGTCGCACGCTCTGTTCCAATATGTTAAAGTGTTTTCTTAGGACCTTGTTTATGTTCGGTGGGTTGCTCGTGAAAGTTAATAGCAAGTTTTTGTTGCGGTGTTGGTCGGCGTTTCTCTGGTGGTTGAGAAGAATCAGGCGGTCCAGATTTTCAGCTTTTTTGATGGCGTCATCGATGATAGCCGGCGGGTATTCTTGATTAGGGAGTACTTCGCGCATATGTGTGCTGTTTTTGTGGAAGTCCTCGGTGCGGGAACAGATTAGTCAGAATCTGTGTGCTTGGGAATAGGGAATGCTGGTCTTGCAATGTCGCGGGTGGCAGCTTTTGAAGTGCAGGTATTGTTGCCTGTCCGTAGGTTTTCTGTATACGTTAGTTACCAACGCACCATCGTCAACTCGGATTAGTACATCAAGAAAGTTTATTTCAGTGTTAGAGTAGGTGTGTGTAAAATAAATGCTGGGGTGTACCAGGTTGAATGCCTGTATGAATTTGAGGAGCTCGTTTTCCGAATGTGTCAAATATATGAATATATCATCTAGGTACCGTTTATAAAGTAATGGTTTGATATTACAAGATGAAAGAAAATTGGACTCTATGTGGTGCATGAATATGTTAGCGTAGTTTGGGGCCATTCTTGTACCCATTGCCGTACCGCTGATTTGAAGATAGTACTGGTTGTTAAATTCAAAGCTGTTCAAATCGAGTACAAGTCTTGTGAAGATTTCAATTACTTTTTTGCTTGGATAAGCGGCAGGGTTGTGTGTGCCATACGATTCAACAAGCGCCCTTACACCATCGTCATGTGGGATATTTGTGTAGAGTGAGCTAACATCCAATGTTACGAGAAATGCACCGTCTGGAATTTTCACGTCTGCTATTTCCCGAAGGAAGTGGTTTGTGTCACGCAAGAAGGACTCGTGTGTGGGTGGTATGTCTTTGATTAAAGAATCAATATAACTGGAAATGGGTTCCGTTAACGTTCCCGTGCCTGATATAATGGGTATATATATATATATATATATATATATATATATATATATATATATATATATATATGTAATAGGGGAAAGAAGGGTATACCTAAGGGCTCGTTTTTTCTTGTTTTAACACAATATTAATGAGATCTAACAGACAGTAGTGCCAAGTAATGTACAGGGGAAGTTATTAGAACAAATGGATTGTAAATAAGAGAAAAAGTGGATGAAAAAATAACCAGCCGTGAGCAGAATTGCTCCCGGCTGGTTATTTTTTCATCCACTTTTCTTCTTATTTACATTTCATTGGTTCTAATAACTTCCCCTGTACTTGCCTTGGCATTACTGTCCGTTAGATTTCATATATATATATATATATATATATATATATATATATATATATATATATATATATATATATATACATATATAGTGCGCTGAGAAGTGAGGGAGGCCTGCCCCCACACACTTCAATACGCGAAAGGTGCTGCCAATTGTATTGTGCGCAGGACAGACGATTTAACAAGGACATGTGCAGAAGAAGGGAAGCGCACTTTAGGAGCATATTTCACCAAACATGTCATGGGCGATTTGCTTTCAATAAAAATGTTTTCAGCTACCAGCAAGGAGGGTGGATTATCCACAGCATAAAAGAAAGATATCTTGTATCCTGTACTTGTGTGTTGCATCACATGGCCTGTATAAAAGCTGAAAATACCGGGGTGAAGCGTAATTTTTCTCCTGCTTTTAAACAGCAGCTGGTGTCCCGAAAAAACACATTACTGACCATGTGACACACATAAGGAGTGCTCTTTAGCACAAAAACACGTATGATCAGAACTCAAGTCGTCTAATCTGTGGTAGTTTAAGCTGTGACAAGATATACATTAACCAAGATGGCCAATGCGTGACAAAAACTTTGCATATCCCAAGTGCAGTGGGAATCAATGACATGCGAAGCATGAATAAGGAAGGTTGATAGGTCACTTTAAAATCAGCACAGCGTATTGACTCTGACCTAAATTATGCCGTACAAGGCTTTCATGCTTAGATTATTATGTTCGGACGTTTCATTTACCTTCGTCGTCTATTCTCGTCACGTGATAGCAAATTTAGTATAAGTGAAGCTAACGAAATAACCGCGTGCACATCATGAGCACGGCTCATAGTCATGTTGTTGGATGGCGCCCATGCCATAATTATCATATTGTGACGCGTACTTTACCTTCGTCATTCATTGATGCTCCATAATACTCAATTTGGTATATGTTAAGCTACCGAAACCGCTGCGAGCGTATCATGATTCTGGCATGTAGTCATCTTCTTACATTGTAAGCATATTTTTATTTTAATGTTTGCACCAGTCAATGACTTCGTCTTCCATTGAGCTCGTGTAAAAAAAATGCGATGTATGCGGAGCTAGTGAAACGGGCGCAAGCTCAACATGAGCGTAACGTGCATTCACGCCTTAGATGACAAGCATGTTATGATTTACACGTTAGGGCATATCACTTGGTTTCGCCATGCGATCATCGTGTCATACCATACCAGATTTGCAACATATCATGTGAACGAAATCATCGCAAGAGTAGTAACATCATGAAATGTAACTCGTGACAATCGTGGCAGCATATCATAATTTTAATGTTATGGCTAGTCGCTTATACTCTTGATGCAGGAATGTTATGTCATACCTGTTTTGTATCGAGACCTATATCGAAACGGCCATAGCTAAAAGTCGTAGGCGGCTAGATAGATAGATAGATAGATAGATAGATAGATAGATAGATAGATAGATAGATAGATAGATAGATAGATAGATAGATAGATAGATAGATAGATAGATAGCTGGATAGATAGATAGATAGATAGATAGTTAGATAGATAGACAGATAGATAGATAGATAGATAGATAGATAGATAGATAGATAGATAGATAGATAGATAGATAGATAGATAGATAGATAGATAGATAGATAGATAGGTGGATAGATAGATAAATGAATAGATAGATAGATGGATAGATAGAAGTTTGCTAAGAAATGCTTCGCATTTTAAAATTGCAGTGGCATGTATATTTAGTTGGAGGGTTACTGATGCCAGGCAATTTAGCAGGGAACTCTCAAAATGGTGAGTGCTACACAAGTTTCCACTTAGAACAAGAGGCTGTGCATGTGGGAAGGAGCAGCAGGAAGATAAAATTAGTCATAACGTTTTTATAAATTATATGTTGGTGTCCCACTGCGTCATTTACTAATCGGTAGGTGTAGTACGTTCAGAGGTGGCTAAATTTTTCCCGACTTGCTTCGCGGTTGTTGGTAAACTGCTTCTGAACACCTTTACTTCATAGCGGTTCTGAACACTTGTTACTTCATATTATGCTTTGATCTCTCATTGCACGCATGATCGTTCACAATCGGCTTGCATGAATGTTAAACCCATGAAAGTGCCCTAATAAAAATTGTTAACGCACAAGCTCAGTGTCCTCTTCACGTTCCTCAGGCATTTGCAATTTCTAATTACCCTTTGCTGTGTTAGCTAGACCACCACCTCTATGAGCTTCATTAGCCTGAATGTTTTCTGCTACATACTGAAAACCAACCTCCGGAAAAAGGGCTTAAGAAAATCTCAATCGCTTCAGTACTCTAAGCACTCCTTCAAAATAAAGTTTAAGCAGGTCGCAGACATTTCTTTCGAGTTCACGTAGCCAGTGAATCAACAATGAAACTTAAGTTTGCATGAAAAAAAAACTAGGATGGGTTCATAGCAAACATTTCCCAGCAGCAAGACGGTGTTCTTAATATCTGTCGAGGGTAAACAGAAGTGAGCGGGCCTAGGATAGATATGAAGAGAAATGATGAAAGTCACATGTTAAAATTAAAATATTAATTTCGATTACAATAAAAAGTGTATTCTAGAACATACGGTGCTCGAGGTTCAATGCACAACACTGATGCGAATCCGAAAAAATCATTGGGTGGTTATGTAAACGTTACGTAGTCAATATGCCTCACACAAAACAACTTACTTTGTTTTACTAATCAATATTATTGACGTATTGAGAATGTGAACGCAGAAAAAGGTATTCAAGTAAAGAGTTGAAATGATTTTGTGCCAACTACGCAGCGCTGAAATTTCAGCTGTGTCGTCAGTTTATGAAGCATGTGCGCTGGCATTTTCCTTGTTTACAGCAGCTTCTAAAATATTTCTAGGAAACAAAATTTTAGTGTCCTTTTTTTGCTTGCTTATGGGGAAGGTCCTGCGTAAATGATGTTTCCAAGCCTTGCTTAACACGAATTGGCGAGGAGGACATGACATTGTGGGAACATCTGTGTGTTCTAAAATTAGCAATCCACCCAGAATGCTTGTTTTATTGTCGTAGTCACACAAGAAGATCGCCCACGAGTGAATACTCCGAAAAACATCCGACATATTTTAAGGTGACTAACTAGTTATTATGGGAAGCACCTCCATGGTGCCACGTGTAATACCACAGATATTCTCAAAATTTAGTTACTTCTCTGTAGTTATGAGTTGAAAAAAGAATACGTGATAGGCCACTTCGTGCAACCCTGCTGTCGAACGCTGTAGTAAAGCAGACATGATGAACTTCCCTACTTCACTTTTATGCATCAAAGATTTACACAGCTGCGTAGAAAGAGCCAGTTGAGTAATAGACAAAGTCACAGCAATCAAAATAAAGGGGATAACAAGAGATTAAGAGTACTGAGCTCCGTTCACTGATAAACGGAAGGCCTGCAACACCAACTCTCCCCTACAACTGCAAAGAAAATGGAAATTTGAACAGCAGACGCAAAGCTCAGATAAACAACGCAAAATCGTTTTGCACCCCATTGACTTTAAGTTATGTTTAATGTACCGCAGACTTGAAAAACAGTACACAATCTGTAATACGGGCCGGTGCATGTGGACTGTCGACGGGATTTGGTCAGAAAAAGCACATTTCAGCGCACCAAGCATTTTACTCTATTTATGCTTATCAGCATAGGTTTGTTTTAGAAAAAAGGGTTCGGGTTGCTTTTTCAGCTAACGATCTCAATGCATGAAGCATTTTATGTAATTAGGTATTGCTCCCAAAATACTGTCGCCACCATTTGGAACAGCATGTTCCGTAATGTTCCGGAAACTTCAAAATCGTTTTGCAGGGTTTGCTTTTGAAAGGTTTGTTTATAGATGGTTGTTTTTTTTAGATAGCGCGCGGTAATAGAGCACGCTATGGCTACCGCGAACCCTAGCGATAAAGTTCTGATATTTGAAAATTCACGCAAAAAGAATGAGATGTTCCGCTATTGATAAGGGACCGAATTCACAAACCTTTCTCTTAGCTACGCGTTTTTTTAGCCAAGCATTCGCTTATCTGGAGGGATTACTATAGCGCAGGTACAAATTTCACTTATTCGGCACTTAAGAGGGTGATAAGTAAACACAATAGCTGATGAAACGACAAGGAAAGAAAGAAGTGTGTGCTGATAATGTCAAGGTAGGACGCAAAGAGTTTAGCATCGAGGGTATATGATGACAGCCAATGATTTGCTGCAGCTAAGTTTGAGTTTCGCGAGTGTCTGCTACAGCGCTTACGGGAATCCACGTACGTTGTAATTGTCGTCTTGGTGTGCTGTATGAAGCCAAGCACTCGCCTTTCATCAACAACTGTAGCTAAAAATATATCCCGATGGCCTTAAGCAATAATCCATGCACTTTCTCGCCAAGTACAAGTAAACAACACTCCAGGTGCACCACATCAAAGAAATCACGCATACACCAATGCACGCAATGTTTGAAAATGTGCCTCAAGTATCTTCCCCTGTTTAACGCGACCAGTTGCCTTACAATTTAATGAAGCTGCGCTGCTACTCAACTAATCCGGTGTAATCGAGCATGGTATAGTGGTGAACGTAAGGGTGTTTTGTACGTTGACGTAAAAAAGTTGCCTTTCTTACAACATTCTAATTACAAGATACAGGTGCGACTTTTGTGCCTGCGGACGAATTGTGCTGAAATATAGAACAACAGTAATCAAATAAAATTGTGAGCGGAATTGCGCAGGTTCCATGCACAGCAGTGGTTTTTATAAAGCCGGAATGCGAGAACGGGCATACACTTACGCTTAGATATTTGTCTACGTAAAACGAGGGAGACTCGTCGGGAGGTGTTTCAGTGCTAATGCTTTTCAGAAAACACTGTGCAACTAATTCGTCCAGCGTCGTTTGAGTTGGCAAACACAACAGAGACGTGTATACGAGTCTTGAAGTCGAGAGGCGTTATCACACGTGCAAAAAGGACGAAAGAGAGAGAGAGAGAGACTGTCGTTTTGTCTCCACGAAAGCTTGAAATTGATAGATATTAAAGACACGTTTCTGGCCCAGCAGACGTCCGGGAAAGTTTCCGCAAAGCAGCGTCGGATGCTTGGAGAGCATAAAAAAGTGGAGTACGCATTTTATGGGAGTGACAGCCACAAAGAAAGTTAGATGAAGTGCGACTGTCTTTAGATGTGAGAAAATCAATGCTAATTAGGAGAGATGTGAGTTAATGAGCCAAATCTTCCTTAAATAACGATAATAGAAACAAACTGAGTATTCATGTAGTGAAAGTGGCACCAGTGACAGTGAATTCAAAATAGTTGATTAGTGTTGTCGCCGGCCAAGATTTATTTTTTATTTATATTTGGCAAACTATGAGAAGGTAGCTTACGTTAGAGCCGGCTATCCAAACATCATGGCAGTAATGTACAAGAATTATAGTGCATGGTTATAGAGTCACAGGTGGCGGTGTCTATCTTCTAGTGACCTTGGCCAAACGCATTATAACTATTTTGACTATTTTTGACCAAGTTTCGCCACACGTTTTTATATTTGGCGTCATTTGAAGCATTGAACATATATCCGGGATAAAATGAATGCAAGTTGCAGCGCTTGGCTGCAATCTTGGAGGTTCTGGGTTCGATCCGCAGTGCCACTAAGCACTTTTTTTAAAGATGTTGCCCGGCCTGAGATGATGCGTGGCAGCGGGTACTATTTTTTGAGAAAGTGGATTTCGCGTTTTCTTCTTTCACTCCCCTTTTGACCCAAAAGCGCTGTGCCGTCCTCCTTCGTAAATTACATAACTCAGGGTTCATAATTTTCCCTCCATCTTCTCTTATCGCAAAAGTGTCCAGTGCTGAAATACCAATATCATACCTGGTATATTACTTTTCACGTGTTTGGATATTCGACAAGCGATCAGTCATCACGGTGTTTCCAAGAAAATCTACACATGCAGTGAGCTAATTGCTTGCGGCCAAGTTGACTGCTTTTGTCGGGACACGTTTTTGTGCTAATTCGGTGGGCATCACTACATGCAGCAAGGCCAAAGAGCATGGATAGTTAGAGAAAACACAAACAGAGTGATTAGTTTGTGTCTTCTCTCCTGCTATCTGTCATGCTGCGCGCTTCAGCGTAATGTCGCTATCAATGATTAAAAATTATCTATAGCCGGTAATCGAGTTTTCCTGAGAGGGCCCCCTATTGTCAAGAATGGAACAGAACAATGGTAATTCGATTTGTGTCGTAGAGAGATACTCTGCTTTTGGTTACTACAACAAATGTTTAAACCAAGGTTAATTTTTATTAACAACAGCTCCAGTACAAATGAAAGGTGCATAGACAAAATTCGTGTATTCAGCTTGACTAGGTTTGTGACCTTAATAATAATTTCAACCGGTATTACAATATGCATAAATATCACACACATATACCACCACGGGTGATAGCTTGCTTATTCCGATTAAAATTGATATGTTGAAATCGACATATTCGACCAACACAATTGTACAAAATATGCCATGTAGAGTAGCTATGCTCTAAACTAATCTTCGCTGGTTGGTACCATTTTACCCTGTTCCTTGCTCATGACTGTACGTTGGCAAATGAAACAACTTCTTCGAATGCACATATTTTGTGTAAGGTTACATTTATTTTTATGCAGTAAAAACAAATTGAAACAAATAATAGCTCAGAAAAAATAGATTTTGAAACAAATTCAGCTATATCATTATCAAACTTACTCATCAATGATAAACGAATTCTTATTTAAAAGATACATACATACATACATACATGCGTACATACATACATACATACATACATACATACATACATACATACATACATACATACATACATACATACATACATACATACATACATACATTTATACATACATACATACATACATACATACATACATACATACATACATACATACATACATACATACATACATACATACATACATACATACATACATACATACATACATACATACATACATACATACATACATACATACATACATACATACATACATACATACATACATACATACACTGAGGTGTAAATATTAAGATGGATGGCTATAAAACAACAATTCTAATACACTCATTTTGAATATGCAGAAAGGAACTTACAAGAGAAATCCACCAGCACTGTCATACCTGAATTCGGTGTTTCTCGAACCATCTCGCAAAAGCTTGATGCATAGTTTCTGCTGCTGCCCAATGACAAGCAGTTTTTATAAGAAACACAGGAATAAAGCCCTTGACAATATCATGCTAAAGAAAAATGATGTGCATCAATATTTCGTACATGTCTGCAATATTACTCTGTTTATTTACATAGCTTGGCTCATTCACAACACACTAACAAAGCATGTTAGGACACTTGGGCTGAAAAGCGGCTAAGCGCAAAGAAATTCTAGACAATACATGAATAATACAATTCTACGCTACTACGCTTCTTGGTGCAAACAGTGTTTATATTGAGAGCTATAGACCCTATTTTGTACCCAGAAAACACTCCTCTAAAAGGCTTCAAAGTTCACATCAACACACTTCCCATATAGCTGTCTATTAGTCTGCTTGAAAAAAATTCAGTTCACTGCTGGGCAAAGACTGTACACTTATTATATTAGGTGATGCTCCAGTGCACTGCATGTAGGTCTTGCTGCTGGCCTCAACTGCGATGTCGCTCAGCACATATGTGTAAAATAACAACTAATACTATGCCACTGAAAAGTAATTATGTGTCATTTGCATGAAACAGGGACCACAATAAAAGAACATAACAACATTTATCTTCACACAGTTCAAAAAAAGTAAATACATTTCCATGGAGTTTTCACAGTTCATCTGAGGATAGTAATAATGGTTGTAAACACATTGTTACTTGCACTAGCGAGCTTCAATATTAGAGTATACCAGTACCTTTGTAGGGCTAAACAAGTGTACAGGCAACTGGAAAAAGATATGTAAATGCATGCTATAGCTACATATAAATAAAAATAAATACATTTATTTCTAGTCTGAGTAGAGCTGCATAGATGATAAGTCACTTGCATAGTACTCAATTACATTATGAACAAACCTATCCGAGCAAGGAATATATTAAAAAAGTTACACGTACACAGTAGAAACAGGGAAGTAGACAGTTGAAGGACGGACAGGGAGTGGGATAACAATACACAAGCACTAAATCTACTGTTTGGATATACTAGGAGTGTGATGATGCTCTTCCTTCCAAAGAAAATAATCCTCATAAATTCACTTCCCAGAGCTTATACACTCATGGCATCATTCGTGCTATATATATTAGTGTACACTGAAGGATTACATCGACTAAGTACAAGATTACCGAATCCATGGCTTTACTTCTTGTACTACGAAGAATGTAACCACAGCTACATTTGCTGACCATGGATGCTGTGATTTATGACAGTAAATGCAGAGACACACAGGCACTTAACACGCATGATAATAACTTCAGCACAAAAATATTTGCCCACTAACACTACAGCAGCCTTTAAATTAGTGTCATAGTTTGGTATCTTCTAGGCAAAATATAAATAATTTGGAATGCAAGCAAAGGAACTGTTGAATAATGCACTGCTAATAAGTTAAGCTGCAGCTGCACAGAACGTTACTACATATACAAATAAAACTGCTCCTGACATCACAATGTGCTCTTTCTGCTGTCATAAAATTTGAGCAGGAGAAATGTCACTGGCAGTCTCTTTATACTTGTTGGTCTTCTGTGCTCTTTTCTTGATACACTGTACAAGAACGTGAGCACAGGATCTCTTGTTACTGCTGGAACTTAGAAAAATACAGATCATTGTTACAACCGTGTCACATGCAAGAGTGTACAGCTGTTAAATATGTGCTCATATTCACAGATGTCCTATTTTCAGAAGCCAATGACAAGGCTCAACACACACACAAACAGTGAAGACTGAAAATATGTTTTATATTTTATACAAGAGCAAAACTACAATGTTATAGATGAAGGCATGAAACTTCTGCCAGGCATAAAAAGCCAATAAAGTTTGTTCCATTTCGACTTTTTACTAGGTGCGAGAAGCAGACCACAAATAAGTTCACTAAGAAACACAAGTTAGACTGCATTACAACACAACAGCCAATGTTCATAACTTTAAGGCTGTATAGCACAGTCAGCTCACCATACCGGGTATAGGAGCAAATGGGCAGTCTAGAAGACACAAAGCATTTGTGGATTATGAGTGTGCTTGTTGCTGACATTTATTATTCCAAGCGAGAAAACCATTATAAATGCACTTCATCAGGGGAAATAATCATGCGCAACAAACACAACGGGCTCTTACAGGTGCCACCAACAGTCACCATTAACGTTGATACCAGTGTCTTGCCAGAGGGATATGCTGCATCCTGCAGAGAACACCAAAGAAGCGCTCCATGGCTTGGCTTGCATGTGTGCTGGCTGCATCGCACTGCTGCTGAAGTAGGCTACCCACAGACAGAGAGATGATGATCCATGGCCTTAAAACACACTGAACGTCACCTTTAGAGATCAACAATGCGTACTTAAGTCAGGTACAATTTGTAGAGAAATATATATCACTGTGCAATCATGGTGAACACGTTCTGCTGAAACACAACAAGCCATAGCACTGAGAGAGAAAAAGCTACATGAAGTGAAAGATGCAGTTACTGGCCTTATGTCGTCTGAGGCTTGTTCAGTAGGTCTTTCTCCTTGCAAGTTGTGAACAGCCAGGCGATTTTCACCCACTTGCTGTTTCCTTCCAGAACACTTATTTTCCAGAGTGAGTCACAATCTCGAGAGCTCTATAAGGACTCTATAAGTCATTCAAGAGAATGAGCTTTTGAGCCTCAGATGAATGGAGTTTCGATCATAAGCTGCAGGCTTTCAACTTTTAACATTCTCAATTATCTCGCAATGTAGTTGTAATGATGTTTAATAAGCATTATGCGTGAGAATTATACAATTATCCACTGCAAGCTACCATGCTTGAGTTTTCAATTTGTGCACAGTAAGTGGTGTTCACTTAATCATATGTATTAAAGAAAAACTAACCTTGCAGCCAGCCGTTAGACATTTTTGTGCCCTCGAAGCTCCCAAGCATTATCGCAGTCCATCCAAATGAGGCTGCCACGTATGCTTCTAGGCCACATCCAGGTCCGCTGAATGATAACAGTCCCAGCAGTGACATAGACTTGCACAGTTAGGGAGCACGTGTCCTTCCTATTTTTGTACAGGTGCTTCAAGTCATGATGAGGATTGATGTGCCAGTGTGTGCAATCGATACATCACAGGACCTGAACAAACCCATCTCTGCGATCTGTGAAGAGCCAAAAACTTGATATATAAAGACAATCATTACAGGCACTCACTTGTAATACTTATTTGACGAAGCTGTCACTTCGTCAGAGTGACCAAAATCTGCTATAATCACTTTGAAGTAAACTAAAGCCTCATGTAAAATTTATGTACCGAAATATATATGTCCTAGTGAAGTATAGTGCTACCAGAGTGGTAATCGTCTATAGAAATAATTTCCCAAAATAACATAAATTCCTAAGTGTAACCTAGCTCCTGGAAAATAAATTCACATTAACTTTCCAACAATCAAATGTGGTAAATTGACAGGCCCAACCTCATAATCAAACAAGAGCTCACTTGTATCACATCACAATGAACTTCTGATGTATTTGATCTATAATATATGTATGTATGTAACAGTAGTAGTAAATGTTTTATGCTTCAACTTACCATTGGGAAACATTACATCTGATGGGCTAAAAAACTTGCACACGTTATAGTACTGCGTGAATTATAGTACCGGTGAAATTTAGTTCTGCAAGGTCAACTCACCGATGACAGTATCTAGTAGCCGTCGGTGTCATAAGGAACCAAGTGTGCTCTACGGCCAACAGGCAAAGGACATCTGCAGACTTGAAGCTGCCGATGACAACAATGAAGGGCTGGCCAGGCGTGTACGTTCATTGATATAATGTAAGAACTGGCCATGACCGGCTGTTGTCAAGGCTCTAGTACCGTGCAAAACGATGGCCAGACGAACTAGAAAACCTGTAGTTGGGCGGTATTGGCCTACAACTTCATCCAAAGCAAGGCACCGGTTAAATCTTTGCTCTTTCTGGGGGCCGGAGGGAAGCTTGACGTTCGCGGGCTCTCGCTGCCACTTAGAACTCTCAAGTTCTTACCGAAGAACAGTCTAGGCGCGCTGCCAAAGTAACACGATCCACAACAGAATGTAGCATCTCGTAGCTTTGGTTCATCACATCACAGTGCTAGAAATATGGTTATCACAAAAAAGAGAAGTGACGAGTTAACAAACAAAAGCACTAAGCTCAAGCACCACAACTTCACAGGGCAAAACAGCTCTCAATGCTGTCTTTCAATTCTCAATCACACGAGCACAGCTTCTTCACAACTCTTGGAACGTTAACACAGCACCACTGAACACAACGAACATAGTTTCACTCCCGAACACTAGATTGCTCACAAGAAAATAGAAGCCTACGGGCTAACCAGTGGTGAAGCAAGAACCGAACACAGTGCGTAGTTGATACGTTTTCGTACTTGGGGTCACTCAAGTAACGTGTCAAAACGCTGTCAATACGAAATGTCGCACAGCACCCAACAGAGAGACTGGAAAGTCAAACGAACAAACTGTTACCGGCACAAAAACACGCATTGCAGGCTTCTCGAGTGCTAGCTGCCGTCGATACAGCGGCGCCGATCCCCGCTTGATAACCGCACCGACGCACAGGCTTCGCTGCGTTTCACCGTAGACCATTGCACTGCCGCAGCTTTCCACACTGCTTACACGCACCGAAAGAGCTGCCGTAATCACAACGCATCCAGTCGAGCGCTGAAGTCAGTCATGGGAGTAGCGTTCGCTGGAAGTCGCATAAAAGTCATAAACAACATGCTGTTTACGACGCCATGTTGTTTTCGACAACTGCGCAGCACCTAAGAGAGCTCTTAGAAAGTACTTGCGCAATTTTCACGGCGTGACAAAATTTTCTCTTATGTGCGAGGGGGGTGATATGACGAACACGACAGGTGTGTCAGATAAAAGAAGTGTTTTGGTAACGTCACGGCAACGCCTCCTTGATTTCCCGTGCCTGCTGACTTATCGACGGTCACTTGGAAAGCGGTGGTCGTCCGAACTACGGTGGTGACGCCTCTTAAGTAGGGGTGTTTTCAAATAAGTTTTTACGTTTTTTGGAACTTATATGCAACAAAAACAACGTTAAAAAGTTTCAAATAACCGTACGTAAGTGGCGCCATGATTCAGCAAGGAACATTTTAATACAAGGTATCCACTGAAATTAGTAGCAAACGCTAAAATTGCCGATCTCAAAGGCCGAGTACAAAGACTCTTAGCTCTACGTAGGCAGCGCCGCTATAGACGACCAGCGTTTCGCGCTTATCCGGCAGGCACGGGATATCTAGGAGGCGTTGGTCTCGGAATGAGCTGATGTTGATGCTTCAAAACCAATCACAAGCTGTGCCTGTCGGCCAAGCCGTCGTCTGCTCGCGTTTGTCGTCTGCTTCGATCAGAGCGTGCGACAGGGGATTCGCCTTCGCAACGCTATTATTCTCAGGTCAAGTGGTCACTGCCTCGCACAAAATACATGTCAGTGGCTCGCTCTACTTTTGAATAATATTCGTGCGCCAAGTTAAACGGCTGGTAATTGTCGCAGGGATGAATTCAGCCCAGGCTTGGTGCAGAATCGTGAGGGTTTGCATGTTTCCGGTGTCATACAATGTAACTAGAATCATTTTGTTCCGACTGCTTGCCATATTATCATGGTCCGTATTGGTTTCTGAACAGTGAATGTGAAAATGCTTGAGTTGTTTGTAGCTCCATGCTTAATCACGCGCACCCCTAATACGCTTTGGTTTACAAAGTACGCTTTGTTCGAGATCGTCCCAAAGTGTATCGACAGCTGTATTTCAGAGATCGCAACCATTGGACAGTTAGAGCCAATGGAAGTACACTAGAACACAAGGTTCATGAACCACTCACTAAAACGTTCCTCTCATTTTAATTTCCAATAGCGTGCAAGGAATGTGATCCCAATAACCTCTTTGGAGGTAATTTCCACCAATGAGGCAAGGATCTCGAGTCGTACTTTTAATTGAATGAGATGGGGCGCAACACAACAACATAACAAATAACGTTGATCCTATGCCGTGCCACGTTCGAATGCACGGACCATTCACGTAACACATTGGTTTTCATCCAACCACAAATCTTCAAATGCATAATTTTACGCCATTGACGCCCAATTGAATTCTTCATTTACTGCGACTTTGAACTTATCGGACGATGGTGGTTGTCAACACCATCCACTGCGTACAAGGGAAACAACACACGAAACTCAAACCGCCGAAAGAAATAAAAATGCACCAGCAGTCAGCAGGCAGCCCTTGATGGGCGTAAATTAACTCAAAACTAGCCAGGGCACCAAAGCATACCGCCGTGGTGTGCAGGTTCTAAGTAGCCACAATGTTCCTAAGAGTGTTCCGAAACACTCTTAGGATTTTTTTTCCGCCACGCTGTTCTAACGCACGTTTTTGTTTCGTGAATCTACTTACAAGCACTTTTCGGTGATGTAAGCAAATATAGCAACTGCATCACAATCGCTGACATGTTCCCTAGCAGTCACAGCGCGCTTTATTGCAGCAGCCGATGTGACAACGATGGCCTCTTACGACGTTTTTTTTTTTCGTTTCGTGAATCGACTTACACAACAAAATTTCTCTTGTGCAAAAATGTTTTCGTAAGGGAGTTTTGTGAATCCGGCCCCAGGTTACCGTGAAGCGACGTCTGGGCTTACCGATTTTAATGCATTTGACTGTTACTTGTGTAGCCAAGAAGGATTCCGAGCGCTGCAGCCCCATTGTCATTCGCCAGTTTAAACGAGGCAAAATATGTTGGTTTCATACTTTAATAACTATATTTAAATTGCTTTGTTTGTATTCTTTTTGTTCTTACCGTACTTGAACGAGTATAATGTCTGCACTACTGAATGAAGAAATAGAAAGGAATGATTAGTTACAGCTGGCCATCTATGCGGCATGCAAAGATTTGTTGGCTCTACTGCCACAACGTCTGTACGTCCGCACGGTTTTGAGTGCTACAAGAAGGCTCCATAATTTAAAAATGATGATACATGGTGTCTCTTGGCACAAGAGCCATATAATGGCCAAAGAGCTCGAGAACCACAATTTAAATATCAGCGCGCTAAATACAATGGTAGCTCAAAATGTTTTTTGCTGCTTGTTATTGTCATAATGTCACATTTATCCCTTATTTATTGCACCAGCGCATAGCTGTTGGTGTACTAAAGGAATGAAAACTCATGTTTTCTTAGTTCAATTTTCAGCGTGTTAGAGTTGTGTTAGAGTGATTTATCATGTGATATACAGTTTTTTGTCCTTTTCTTTATTTTCTACCACACCGAAAATCTGATGGTGTTCTATTAGTGCATTGTCGCTATTGCATGTGCGAAGGGTTAACGCATGTGCACGTAGATAACTTTATTTATATCAGCATCAGTTTTATTTCTTCATGCATTGCTAAACGCACGCGCCAATACTTTGCGCATATGTGCGAAAAAAAGTGTGCACTTGTGTGATTTCAGATAAATTAATGACTGTTGTCTGCTATGTGTCACGACTATGCGTTTCATTATTAATGAGGTTTTAGCTGGTAAGTTTTGTATTGCATTCCTTCTGCCTTCATAATTTTATAAAGGTTATTATTATATGAAAAAAACTTGTTTCACATCGTACAATCTTTTCCCCTCTGCTCCGGTGATTCACAAATGGCTCTCTCCTGGCACGTTTGAATAATATTTTTATTATATTTTTATCGCAGCGTTGACACTACACAGAAACAAGTTCAAGATCGCCGGCCAAATTTACGAAAAGAATAACATGAAGCGCCGGCAAGTATCGAAAAACGCATTCCCTGTGCAACGACGGGCCTGCGTTCCACTCCAGTGTAAGTATGAAGAAGAGTCATGCTCTGTTAAAAACGTTTTCACGTTGGTGTTGGCCAGCCTAAACGATATAGCTAACAGTGTGAAAACCTTGTGTGTTCGAGGCCATCCCAAGTTGGAAAAAGAGCGCGTCGTCACTGTAAAGAATACCGGCATTGATGTAAAAGTATAGAGGATGTGTTTACAAAATTAGGTAATAATTTAGAGTACTAGGTACTTCACCATGAGAGATCATATAGCCGTCCAGTAGGCCACAAATTTAATGAGGCCCTGTTGACAAAAATTATGGCGCCTAAACCAACATATGTAGTTGTTCTTTGCGAAGTTTGTTGTAGCTATATGCGTTATGTGGTTGCTTCATTTTCTCACAGTTGTGAGGCGGTTCATCCATGAAATAGCCACAGGCGTATTGTAGCAAGGGAGGTTTATTTCCTGCTTTACAGGTGAAGCTAGTTAAAAGGTGGGTCTTGAGTCTCCTGTATGTAGCAGCCACATCTCGTTTTGGTCCTTCGAATGTTGACTGAATGGCGGTAGTTGTATTTAATGATTTATCATGAAACAATGCGAAATGGCGGTACTTGGAGTGTTCACTAGATGTGCGGACGGACGGATGGGCGGACATACAGGCAGATGGACATGTGGGCAGGCGGACGGACGGATGGTTGATGGGAGGGACGGACGGACGGACGAACGAACGAACGGACGGACGGACGGACAGACAGACAGACAGACAGACAGACAGACAGACAGACAGACAGACAGACAGACAGACAGACAGACGGGGGGCGTATGGACGGATGAATGAACAGACAGGGAGACAGATAGACCGACAGGCGGATGAACGGATGGACGAACGAACGGACGGATGGACATACAGACAGACAGGCAGACAGAGAGACAGGCAGAGGAACGAACGGACGGACGCGACCAGCAGATAATTCATGGATTGCTGATAAAACCCTTCGTAGCTTCACCCTACTCATCATCAATCACTCCGCGGACATGCTGTAATTCTTTAGGTCAGTGGCATTACGTCCTGATTGCACTGTCCGATCCTAATGAAGGTACCACAATTTTCCATGTTAAAAATTTGATTTGCTTTAGGGCGTCGACAAAAAGATTTAGGTGGTAAAAAAATTCTGGGCTATGTCTTCAAGACCTGCCTTTTAACGACACCATGATGTCATTAAGACTTGATTGCCTTGTAAAATTGTACCAAAATTATTCATTTGCATTCGCTTTTATAAGCTTGATTTCTAGTTCCTAATCTCCATACCAGTATTGATAAAAGAACTTTTTATATTTAAACGCTGTTTGACCCACTCGATAATAAAGCTAGAATGACAGGAAGCTATTAAGTGAGACACAGGCAGATCATAAATACATCTGCAACGAAAGTAACGAATGACGGAGAAGATAATTAATTTATGATTTCTTGCCTAAGCAACGGACCATGTTAAGTATAAGCTGTACCACATGCTCAGCTTCCACTATACAATTTGTTTCTTTTTTCAGGCCTGAACATTATGTTAATTGCAACTTTTCCAATGCTTGCAACATTATTTAGCATTGGTACGTATAGTTTGAAGCATATGGTACTGACAACGGCACTCTTAATTTATTTTATGACAAGTACAGCCAAAACCTCGGTGTTGTATTTAGTCACATAAAATAATCACTTTTTCAAAAGAAATATTTAAACGAATTGTTTTGTTCGTGCATGTGACACACTTCAAAGCATTATTGTACAGGAGGAAACTGAAGTACGTATTCGTGTCTATGCAGTAGTGATGCAAATAGATCATGAAAGAAAAAAAGCAATTACGCTTATATGTGAAGCAGCACACAAGATTAGTCTGACCAAAAAAAAAAAAGTCTAAGAGAGGAGGGAAGCAGGTGGCATACATTTTGTCTAAATACATATAAAGTCGGTAGGCGATTAATATATGAATAGAGCTCAGCCACAGGCCAAAAAGTTACGTGCGAACGTACGCCGAATTAATGATCTGGCTTATTTATGACACATTGATTTTGTTGATAATACAGCGCTCAGACAAGCGTAAACAAAGACTTGGCGCACTAGTTCGCAGTGCGTTTTTGTTAATGTTGCAGAATCACTGAGATGAACACATAGCGCTCTGAAAGGTGGTTTTAAATTCGTAAGGTAACACTAAGCGCCCAACCATGTCGACATCAGTAACGATCGTGTATGACTCCAAGAGGGGCGAATGCAAAGAGTGGTAACCAAGGTGTGAGAATAGGTCAAGTCATGACACTACGCCCACTGCCACGTCCAGATTGTGTTCGCCGCCGGGGCTGTTTACGTTTATTGCGAAAGATAGCGCTCACGCAGGAAGGGGGCAAGGCACTCGCTGGGGAGCGATGTCGATTCGCGTGTAGTAAGTTATTACTGCGAAGCCTCACTTTTTTATTGCACTCGAAACACCCATGTACATGAATGTCAATGAATTATTACACTGTGACTCTGCTGCAACAAATTGATTTACTAATTTGATATGCAGTTTATTTGCTCACAGTATTCCTGTCATAAATGCGGCGACAACAGCAAATGTTGGCCTGAAGAGTGGTCACACTTTGACGCGACAGTTCTAAAGAGTTCTTTTTGCAGAAATTAAGGTTTCGTTGGCATCAGCGATGTCAGCGTCGGCATCTCTGGTTCAGAACAGCAGCCCGAGGGCAATAACACACTATAGCTATTAGGAAGCGAACAGCCGGCGGGCGTGTGTTTTTGCTTGTATGTGAGTATATGTGTCCCTGCGTATATGCGTCTTTTGCGCGCGCGCGTCTGTGAGCGTACGCATATATCTGGGGCGTTCTGGTTGCTCAGCAATATGAACAAAAACTTCATCGGAAAATTTTGCATTATAGTAAACAATACTTACACGCGTTCTATTGGAAACCTTGATCGACACGCCACCCTTGGCGGTCTTGTTAGCGTGACCCAGATGACTCAATTTCGGCCTCTGGCATTTTAGGCAGCGTAGTATGGCGGAAAAGCTTCATTGGGTTCCCAGAGTCGGCATTGGGTTAACCCATGTCACACAAATGTTGGGAATGCCAGGACTGTCGAGCCAGTGCCATCAACCATACTTAGCGCTATTTTATTGAGCCCGCTGCACCACAACTAGATGAAGCGCACTGCTTAAATTGCTATACTTTGGGCAGTCCTTATCTTACGCCGACAATCATATTTCGCATTTGATGAGGCATCTTAGGTGACCTAAGGCCTACGCCCTAATGAACCATGTGGTGTCGGAAGTGGTCGGAAGTGGGCCTGCAATGTTGCAAGACAGCGACAATGAAGTGTGAGAGATATCATAAAAGTCAGAAAAACTGGCTTGCAGAATCTAGCATGGCAAACGATTTAAATCACGTGCTTATAGTGAACGTAAAAAACATGGCTGCATCACAGAAAAAGTATTGACTAGTCATTCTGAAACATTCATTATTTTTTGGTTCAGTGAGGCATAGATGGGGCAGCTCTAAAAAGTGTCATCTGAATAAAAAACAACAAATTACTTTTCTGGCATAATGAACAACTAACTCGGTAGCGCATAGGCCCACACTGCAAGTGTCGTGTTGTGAGGCATCCTTCTCTTCTCGTGAATGAGGCCCGCCACTGGGGAATCCTAAGCGCTGCTTTTTGCATGCATGTGCCTGTTGATTCATTATCGCCATGCTATGAAGTCGCTGTCTCCGCGTGCAATACATTTTGCTCACTTTCAACGATCGTGTCAGGCAAGTCAGATGCAGTTGCTGTTCTGGTCCCCGTCGCTTCCCATACGTCTGCAGAAGAGTAAGCCGTTCTCACCGAGCTTTCCTGGTTTTTTGCTATGAGGTCAGGTATTTTGGGCAGTCCGGTAATATGACAGGTAGAGTATCCGAAGTGAGCATAGGTTTTTTGGTGCGTGCAACTCGTTTCTCTTGTATTATGCGTGATATGTGACAGCAATCACTTCTTCCAAGAAGTGCTTCTTCCAAGGTCAGTAGCTTGCAAGGCTTCGTAAGCTCTTGGAATAGCCTGTCATCACTTATCCAAGTGCTCCGGTTTACGTGAAGGCTTCAAAAGCGCCACATGCTCAGTACAAACCTGGTACCTCGACTTGCAATTGAAACAAAATACCACTTGCCCGTTCAGAGGTGCGGCCATGAACACACGGCCGCTGACGCATACAAGGAGTGATATATGCAGCGTGAAGGCATACGTGCGCTAAATTTTAAAGCGTGAATAAGTGTAACAAATGCACTGGCAGGTTTCACAGGCACAAAGCAACGCATTTATAAATCGCGAAATCTCATGCACACAAAGGTTTCATAAAGATGTTCTTTAACGTGCGAAGTTCAGATGAAGCGTCGCGCGTATAGCTTGCGGTCCTTACAGTAGCGCCATCTCAACTCTCGCGACGGAAGCTACTCGTAGCTGAAGTTCATTGGCGAACACAATCTGCCCGCGCCCTCTCCATGCGCGGAGCGTTGAGTGTCAGCATATAACTTATTCTTACACCATGGTGGAAACCATGCTAATATTCGCTGTTAGAAAACTATTACCTCGCAAAAATTTCGAGGCCTAGAAAATGATGGTTCTCCTGAGAATCACAGTACTTTGACGTATGTTCCTCAAAATTTAGCCATACATTCAATAAAGCACCTCCTGTGATACTTGGCCTAAGCTATACAATTAATAGTATGGAAAACGAAGAGGCAGACGCTGAAGCTAAAAATCCTTTATTCAGTGTCCATGAAGTACGCATCCTGTTTTCACGAGCCGACACGAACGCGCTGTTTCGCTGCGTGATGCGCAGCTACACACTTCAGCACTTAACCAAACCAAAACGGCGACACCGGCGACTTCACAAATGGGACCCGGAAACGAGGTTCCGCATGCCCCTAAATTGAAAAGGTAACTCGCAAGTGCGATTAACCACATTCGTTTTGGTGTGGCGTACGCACGACGTTACGTACATATCATCGGTTGCAGAGACACTGGTCCTGATTGTGAACACATATATGTGCCAGAAACACTTGAGCACACATTTTGTGACTGCCCAGCATACGCACTTGAACGATAAACACTGATTTCTGTTATTGAACGATATCGCAGTAGGTCTTTAACTGATGAGACCATGCTGGGCCTTTGACCAGACACCAACAGTGCAACTGTGGTCATAATAGATGTTACAACCTTTTCGAAAGCAACAGGACTATAGGCGCGGCTATAAAATTTTTCTCAGCTAGAGAGATTTCTAAATACTCACCTCTCTATCTCACCATCGTCATCCATTAGTCTTTCTTCTACCATTTGCCCTCTCCCAGTGTAGAGTAGCAGGCTAGATCAGGCTATCACTTAGGCCAACCTCCCTGCCTTTCTGCAAAATGAACCTGTCTCTATCTGTCTGATTCTTCCAAACGATGACTACTGAGAAAACTTGTATATTCGTTTATAGCCCTAGAACACCTTTTTTCGATGCTCCTGATCGGTACGTGCAAGCTTTATGTGACAGTATATGGGATCTGCTGATCCTGAAACCATGGTGTTTTGTAGCCAAGCTATTTAGTTGTAGCCTATACACGCAATCCTAGATGGAAGGCTTAAGCATATGCTTACGGAGCTACAACGCACGCAGGGTTACTTTGGTGCCCTGGGCGGCTTCTTCTTGTATAGGAATCATGTTGTATAGGACTCAACAAGGAGACATACGAATAGATGGCTGCTTTAGAAAAGTGACCTAAGAGAGAGAGCAAGACTATGGCACCAGCCCTGTCAAAAAATAAACAATAATGGGAGCACGGGGAAAGGAGCGCACGTCCCAGGGGCCGGCATGGCTGGCTGTCGTAGCAGAGGCGGCAGTTGCAAGTGATATGGGATGACCACGGAAAAACTTGTTTTGGTTTAGCCTAGTTATGTCGCTGTAGTATGAGGAAATATTAAAGATAACAACATGCTACATGTCATTTGTACGAGATAACATTTGTATAAGAATTGTAGAAAAAGGTGTGAGCCGTCAAAAGTCGAAACGTGACTACATCATAGTTAGCGGCATCACAAAAATGAAGCATGCGGCCAGTAACCATTAGTCTAGAAATAACATCCTTGTCTGCGGTCACTCACGCCGCGGAATGACAAGAAAAACTTAAACAACAGAACCGCGACAACCCTCCCAGACAGCAGGAAAGTGCAGCAACGTAGTGTTTGGTCAATTACTCCGAGCGCGAAGAACGGTGCGTAGGTAAAATACGGATATAGTACCGACTACTTCATAACAATCTCACGCATGTGTGATCATTATAATTGCAAAATGATGACCAATTTCTTAGAATCGCCCCAAGCAAGTTGGAAAGGCTTTTTCAGTGTGATATATTGATGCCTCACTGACGCATGCTTCATCAATTCGTTTACCGTGGAAATGCTCAATATTTCACTAGTTATCTTGAATCGGTGTTTAGAAAAAAATCTCTGTACCAGGGAATACAGGTGAACAAGCACACGTGCGGCAGTGCGATGCCTGATGCGATGGGTTTGGATTCTTGAGTGAATGTCTAGATCTAGCTCGTTGTTCCCGCTTGAGGAGCAGCTGTGCTCTTCGTTTTAAGAGCGCTCACTACTTGGCGTGCCGCCACTCAGGCGACACTCACTCGCCTGAGCGCAGCGTGTGAGGCACTATACTGGCTCCACACAGCGGGTGAGGACCACAATGAGTGCGCTTCGCTATGAGCAGCGAGCATGGAGAGGCACTCGTTCGAAAGGCTCGTGGTGGAAGTGGTGTGGACGCTATGGTATACGTCGCCCAAGCCATCACGCGTTGCAGCTTTTTGAGTGCCTACAATGACGCATGTGCCGAAAGCCAATTGTGCTTTGTACAGAGACGACGAGTCGCGCGCTATGCATATGACTGGTACAGTTATATGAATAACAGATGATATCGTGCAGAAAAATCATTGTGTAAATAACGTGTATTTACAATAAAACACAACAACTCTCTTATAACGTCTATATATGATGGTGATTGAGCATATCTGCAGAGGATTCAGGGTTTACCGAGTTTAACCTCTGGAGCAAGCTCCTTAATCAACATTCACTTCGTGGATATGGAGGAATATTTTTGGATGTGAGGCCACATTCTATTTGCGTACTGCTGGTACTTGTACCTCTGCCTTTCTTCGAAAGACTTGCCTCAAAGCTCGGGTATCTTCAGCACACTACCACGTAAAATCCTCCTCAGCTTCGCGGCTAGGGAGCTCTGCCTCTCTAAAAATGAGAGAACTGAAGCAAAATTAACGATTTCAGCACATGCCACACATTGACAGAAGCGTTTGCTTTGGCTGGCCCGCACATTCCTTGTAATAAAAACCCTGTTAAATGTTACGCTGAAGATTCGTGCTTTGTGCTGCCACTCTACGGTGTATTTCCCATACAGGCTTACCAACGAAAATCTCCAGCTCTCTTGGTTTTATGATTGACTACACTTAGCCATGCACTTCATATTCTGTTGGAAAACGTGTGTCGAATGTATGGGATGTAGTGGAACACTTTAACAAAGACGCATGCAGCACGTGAGCACCTGACCGATAGCTAAGCGAAAGTTCACAAAGAGCTTATAATGACCAAAATTGTGTCGCCCAGCTTTTAGGGCTGAAACTCCTAAAGCTGTGAGTCTGTAAATGCTTGTCTCTCTGTTTGTTACGTGACCGACTAGTTGTACGACTCACTGAGCAGGTGGCACTAGTGTTGACGGACGAATGGACGGATAGATAGACAGACAAACAGACAGACTGACAGATGAACAGACAAAGAGACAGACAGACTGACTGACAGAAGAACAGACAGAGAGACAGACAGACAGCCGGAAGAATGGACAGACAGACAGACAGACAGACAGACCGGCAGGCAGGCAGGCAGGCAGGCCGGCAGGCAGGCAGGCAGGCAGGCAGGCAGGCAGGCAGGCAGGCAGGTAGGCAGACAGCTGCAAAAATGGACGGATATACAGACAGACAGACAGACAGACAGACAGACAGACATACAGACAGACAGACAGACAGCCGGAATATTGGACTGATATACAGACAGACAGACAGACAGACAGACAGACAGACAGCTGGAAGAATGGACGGATATACAGACACACAGACAGACAGACAAACAGACAGACTGACACAAACAGACAGCCAGCCGGAAGAATGGACAGATATACAGACAGACAAACAGACAGACAGCCGGAAGAATGAACGGATATACAAACAGACAGACAGACAGCCGGAAGAATGAACGGATATACACACAGACAGACAGACAGACAGACAGACTGACAGACGGAAGAATGGACGGATATACATACATACAGACAGACAGACAGACAGACAGGCAGACCGACAGACAGACAGACAGACAGACAGACAGACAGAGAGACAGACAGACAGACAGTAGGCAGACATACAGGCAGACCGATGATTCACGGTTTGCCGAATAAACCTTTCGAAGCTTTGCTCCACTCACCATGTGAATTTTTTGTTTTTTGAGTCCTTGTCTCCCGTTTTTTCCATGACCACTGTTGCTTGCCTAAGAGCGTCATTATGAAATTTTTGTTGAACATCAGAACACGAGGTTGTTTACACATGTCGTGTCGCGAAACCGTTTGATGCTCTGCCGCCACTTGACCTCCAGACCACGATACATCACAGCGTTTACGACATTGTCCTAAAAATCAAGAAAGCTCTTCAGCCTGCTCGGACCTGCATCCACAACCTTCAGGATGCACATGCTTGCTGTCACAAACAGGGCTCATTGAATGCCTACTACAAGCAGAATGTTACGTAGGGGTGCTGACAAGTCTACAGCAGCGTGTGCGTTCGGATAAATATTAACGACGCAATTGAGGTCTTAGCGAAGTGACGAGAATCAGGAGGTAGTGCCCTAGAGTACCATTTCAAATTTATGTGTGCGACGTCCATGTACCGAAGTTGTCCACGTTCTTTGGATGAAAGTTTACCACGACCACGAATAATAAGCAACACTGGAACCCCCTAAAAGTCGTGTACGTTACCGATCCAGTTTTTTTACTTACGTAAATATTGTTTTCCGCAATAGTGTATTCTTTCCCGTGAAACGACCGTAAACATCCCTACTAACGGGTGAGAAATGACGCAAGGTTATCTAGCAAAATCGACCCGCCTGCCTCGTGGTTTTTCATGGATCAGCCATATTCTAAAACACACACTCAGTGGTGCCATCTATTTTTTTCATTTTCATTCAAGGCAAAATTGTTACACTTTGTCTTGAGGAAAAGACTAAACGCTAAATAAACGCCTGAATAGGTCGTGCTACCCTGGCAGCAAAAGCATAGACACACGAACAAACATTTGTTGAACAGAATACACTGGTACATAATCATCTAGAATGATTACAGGATTGAAGAAAATTATAAGTTCACAAATATATAAACACAGCTGTCTTAAAGTGATATCGGCACAACGAACGTGTACTCGTATTGAGTCACAATAAAAGTAAAGAAAATAAAAATAAGCTCTCGCCGCTATAGGGAGAGAAATGCACAAATATATAATGAACATTTACTAGAAAACAAAATCTAAATGACGGAGTATGCTTGTATATCGAACAATATTCTCAAAGCTTAGAGTAAATGTTACCATAGGTTCACTCAACCCATACAAGTATGTAGTGAAGCAACTGAAAGATTTTTTTTTTAGTGAGAAGCAACAACGGCGAGGAAGTGATGGAAGGAGCCAATAATTCATCAGACTGCCCTCCCAAGGCTACGCTTCAAACATATGCGATGCTCCCGGTGAGTGTAATCTGCTTACTAAGAAGTACAAAATATTTAAGGGCACTGAACCTTATCGCGGGGTGTCGCTGCATCAAATAGCATGAAAGGCAATGAAACGTGCTTAGCTGTGCAGATGCAGTTATAGCAGGGGTCGGTGAAGTTTTTCTGGTGGAGGGTCAATTTGCATGAAGGCGACCGAGCGGGGTGCTGAAGGATAACTGGGAAGTTGAGGGCTCTAGTAGGGCTTTTCAGGCAAAGATAAATGGTCGGGCGATAAACTATAACTTTTTCAAAATGAACAAGAAATTCCCCCTTTTTTTCCATCAGGCATGTCACAAAGTTGCAGTGATGTGCAACAAGCGAAAATGCACTTCTATGTCAAGAATCTGACGTCGGTTCTCAGAGAAGTGACAAAACATGAACCGAGGAATTCGACGGCGTGCCAAGGGCCGCATAATGCTGCTCCGCAACCCGCAGGCTGCTGATTCCTGCCCTGGCATATGCTCCCCTTCTGAAACTGTAGAATGAAATGGTACTCGGTCGTGCAAACTTGAGTTTTGTATTGCCCAGAAATGTAAAGCGAACTCACGAAAATGACGAAGGCGCCAAAACCGTTCTTGAGTTTCAAGTGTATATTGCGCGGAAAGCAAGACGGACAATGACGAAGTTTCAGCACAAAGCTAGAAAGAACACCATATTATTTTTCAGATTGAAAATCGTTCTTATTCAAGAAGAAATTTGTCATAATTAGTAGCTGAAACCTGGCCAAATATATCTCCAGGAAGTCCGCTTTACCTTAGAGGTATTCAGAAAGCTACCGATTGGCAGCACGAGGGTGAATTAAACAACAATTCAAAGCGCACGGGCAGTGAATATCGCACCTTATCTGAGCAGAATCCGCTTACCTGAATTCCAATATTCAGTTTTCTCATTTGGAGAAAGTGAAATACTTCTGGGAAATTTCGCAGAAATTATTTACCTTGTGTAATGCACGGGGAAACACGCAGGCGTTCTTCTATACATGAATACCATGCAATCTATCGCAATGATTGCTCTTCATGACGGGAAGATGTGACATGCGCCGAGTAATTCTACGTGTCATTGTTTCAACCATGCAAACATTGTTGTCGGAAGCAAAAGTTAAGATCGTTTTCCCGCATTACGTTTTAGATAATCTTGCGTAGTTTGAATGGGAAACTACAAAAAACTAAAAATTTTAGTCTCGTTCACAGAGCTCATATGCGTGACAGTGGTCGTCATCCCAGTGGATTCACCCGAATTTCTTATGACTAATTGCATTCTTCCTTCGCATAAATGTTTCAATAAATATCGTAGGACACGAGGTGCTCAAAGTATAAATGCGTCTCTTTAACGCACAAACGACATTATGTTTAGGGCTCCATAGATAGGAATACCACCTATGAGTAAGCCATCTAGCGCAAGACGATTCTTCGTAAAAATATTACCAACTCTCATGCTGTAGTCAGTCCATCAAAAATGGTGATATGTTATAAAGGGCAATTCAAAGGTGAATACTTGAAACCTGGTGTCATCAGCTGGATTTACTATTATGTGTGAGACGGCAACACCGCTCCCGTTTTAAACAAGGCATTTTGATTATGTCAACAAAAAAGCCGGTATTTTTATTCACACCCGTTATTATATAGGAAACTAAAGGGGAGAGGGAAGTGAGATAAGATTGCACGCATGTGCACTTGAGAGCGGCGACCGCATCATTGCACAAGTTATCACATTTCTTCTCCCTTAGTAGCTAAAACCTCACACTGGTTTCTTGGCCCGTTTGGAGCAATGTAGCTGCTGTGGATGCTCTTCTGTAGTAGCAGGTGCCATTCTTTCTAGTTGTTCTGGCTCCAGGGAACCTGTTGTAGAAGGTTATGACGTGTCTTCAACTGCTGGGGTTTCATCTGTGCTCGGCTTACGAACTTCGTCCACGCAGCTACGGATAAGCCAATCCGCAGGATTGGCTTCCAACCGACAAATGTGACGAGTAGACTACACTGTGCCTTGGGACCACTTGTCACTGGTGCTACAATTTCTCAGGTACAACTGGTCTCTTTAGACAAAATTCCAGCCTCGGTCACTTGTAGCGCTGGCAGGATCAACTCTGGAATGACAAGACATGTCCAGTCTCGTGCAAAGGCGATATCTCAATAGCCTCTCGGAGGTAGACGAGCCCTCTTGGTGGGGTGCGTTCCGATGATTGCACAATAGATGTGTCGGAGATTTTATCAGACAAGTGCCTCATACTTCAAACTATCGCATTCTCCGAAAGTGGGCACAGCTCTCTTTGCCAGTTCATTCCTCTGGGAGTGACTGGGAGGTCTTCTAATATGCTCTATTTCATTGCTCTGCATAAATGGCTCGAAATTTCTTGCGGTAAAGTGCGTCCTGCTGTCAGAGACCACCATGCGTGGTATACAGAAACGGCTGGCTATAGTCCTGAGGGTATCGACTGTGATATGTGAGTTGACTTGCGACCCGGTGAGCGGCTCAGTCCACTTCATCTGAGTAGACGACTATGAGAACACTGTCCCTTTTGTTGGTCCCACATTTTCCACATACTTACGCGGACATCTTTCGAACGTCTTGAGCCAATTCACTGGTTTTTTAGTCTGAGATATCAGCAATGTATTTGCGCAGTTTTGATTGTTGCTGCAATGAGCCAGATGACTTGCGCTACGCCTGGCCACCAAAATAAATGTCTCGCCTTTGCCTTGGTCGCGGCAAAAAACTTGCGTATGTGGGAAAGAGCACGACGATGACTGAAAATAGCGAAAACGTTTTTGAAGCCCCATATTGGGGTAGCATTACGTAATTGAACCATCGGTATATTTACGCAATGTGCAGTGCGTTCAGCCGTGGGTAAATTTACTCCTGACTTGCTTCACACTTGTCGATAGGTTGCTTGAGGTGTTTAAGACAAGTGGTTCTGGACTCTTTTACTTCATGTCATACTTTGAAATCTCATTGCGCGCATGATTGTTCACCTTGTGCATGTAGATCTTTAACCAATAAAAGCACCCGAAAAAAGTTCCTAGTGCACAAGGTCCATTCCCGCTTCGCGTTCCTCTGGCCTGTTGGCACCTCTGCAGCATCTCATTGGCATTCGCTATGTTAGCTAGACCACGATCGCTATGAGTTCGGTTAGTCTGAATATTGTCTGCCACTTAATAGCGAACCGACAATCCGGAAATGTGCTAATTAAAACGTGAACTACCTTAGTACTCTGAACACTCCTTCAACTAAAAGTTTTAGCAGGTTTTCGCGTTCACATAGCGAAAAAATTAGTCACAAAATTTAAAGTTACATGAAGCAAAACAGCTAGAATGGGTTTATAAGAAGCATTTCTCAGCAGGAAAACGTTATTCTGAAAATCTGTCAAGGGAAAACAGACGTCAGCAGGCTTAGAATAGATCAGATGCGAAATGATAAAAGCCGAATCAGAAAGCTAAAATATTATTTTGCAATGAAAAAAGTACATTCTGGTAGATATGGTGCTCGAGGTTCAATGCACAGAACTGATGGAAATCATTGAAGGACATTTTTTGGTTATGTACACGTCACGCAGTTATAGTTTTTACGCAACAAAAACTTACTTTGTGTTACTAATCAATATTACACATGTCTTGAGAATGTAGAAGCATTCAACCCCTGAGAAAAAGGTATTCAAAGAGAGCGTTGAAATAGTCTAGCGCCAACTTTGACTTACTATGACACATGCGCGCTGGCGTTGTCCTTGCTTACAGCAGGTTCCGAAAGTATTCCTGAAAAAAAAATACAGTGTTCTTTAATTAGCTTGCTTTTGTTGAAGGTCCTGCGTGATTAATTGTTTCTAGTTTTGCCCTACATAGCCTGGGGAGGAAGGCTGACCATTGCAAGTGACATAGGGCGAACATCTGTGTGGTTCTAAAACTTCCAATCCTCCCAGGATGCTTGTTTTATTGTCGTAGTCACAGAAGAAGACGATCGCTCGAGTGAATACTTCAAGAACGTCCAATATTTTCTTTAGGTGACAAACTAATCAATGTGTAAGCGGCTTCCACGATGCCACTTATAATGCCACAAATGTTTTTTTACTTTTTTTACTTTTTTATTATAAGTTGAAAGAAGCTTACGCAATACGCCATTTCGTGCAAATCTGCCGTCGAACACTGTATTAACGCAGACATGATTAGGTTCCCCGTCTCACCTATATGCATTTATTACTTGCAAAGATATACAGAAAGAACCAGTTGAGTGACTTACAAATGCGCAGCTACCAGGATAACAAAGGTTATGAGAGATTACAAAGACTATGTGCTTCGTTCACTGATCAATAGAAGGCCTGCAATACCAAGTCTGGTCTGCAACTGTAACGAGAACGTTAATTTTAACACAAGGTTCATAGCTACAAAAACCTTCCAAAATCGTTTTCTTGATCTAAATTTCCTTTATTACTTAATGCATAGTATTGGTGAAAAAGACTAACCAACCTGTGTAGTGAACTTTATGCACCAACACGTATGAGCCTTCGGAAGAGGACGTAAAGCCCTGCGCTTTGAATGTGCGTGAAGCTATGCCGTCTTTGCCAGCCTTGCGTACGGCCCTTTGGTTGCGACCTCGTTGTGACTCTTCTGGTTAAATAAACCTCATCGCACCTGTAACACACACCGTGCATGTGGACTGTCGGTGGGATTTGGTCAGAAAAAGCAGATTTCAGCACACCAAGCGTTCTACTCTATTAGCGCATATCAACATAAATTTGTTTTACAAAAAAGGGCTCGGGTGGCTTTCTAAGCTAATGATCTCAGTGGATGATGTATTTTTATGTAAATGGGCGTTGCTCTCAAAATACTGTCACTATCATTTTGAAGAATCTGTTCCGCAATAATCAGAAAATTTAAAAATTGCTTCGCTGGGTTTGTTTTTAAAAGGTTTGTTTTTACATGGTTGTTTTTCAGATAACGTGCAGCAATAGAGCGCACTATGGCTACCGCGAGCCTTAGCGATAACGCTCTAGTATTCAAAAATTATGCTAAAAAAAACGAGAAGCTCCGCCATTGATCAGGTTACCGACGACCGACGTCTGTGCTTACCGATTTCGATGCAGTTGACTGTTGCTTGTGTAGCTAGGAAGATTTCCCAGCGCTCTAGCCACATCACCATTCGCCAGTTTGTACGAGGCACAATATGATGGTTTCATACTGTATTAAGTATGTGTACTTTGATTTCTTTGTTTTGTTTTTGTTCTCAACGTGCTTTAACGTGTATGCCGGATGCAGTATTGCATCAAAAACAAAAAGAGAACATTTTTTGGCGCTGACCACCTATGAGGCTTGCAAAAATTGTTGGTTGGACTGCCACTACGTCCATGCGACCACACAGTTTTTAGTGCAACAAGGAGGTGCCTTAACCTAAATATCCACGCACTGAATGCAAGGGTCACACGTACCTACTACCTGCCAGTGTGGCACGAAAGTGCATCCTCAGCAACTACGTCAGCCCACTTGGGCCAAAAAAACCAGTCGAGCATTTTGTCTACTAAGGGAGAAGAAATGCGATAACCCATTGAATGATGCGGTATAAACTCTCGAGTGCGCATGCGTGCAATCTTATCTCACTTCCCTCTCTCTTTTAGTTTTATATTTATTCACCCGTGTCAATAACACCACGGGCTATTAGATAGAACGGTGTGACCATGTCGTTTAATGCGGAAGTGGCATAGCCATGTTCCACGTAACAGTAAATCTTGCTCGTAACATCAGAGTTCAAGTAAATAAAACCAAACAACTTTTTTATAACAGAGAGTCATTTTCAATGAAGTGGCTACTGTGTCTTGCTCAGCCACCAAAATCGAGAACTCACCTTTTCTTTCATGGTGGACACTCGTTGTTTGGCTTCATGCAGAAACCTTACATGCTTCACACGCACTGCCGTTGGCACTATGAAGCGAAGACCTCAGTGAAGGATTTCTTCACTAACAGACAGCTCTTGTCGCTTTTTCTACGAAACGTATATTTCCTTACATTTCAATTCAAGCTTTTGTGGCCAAGCCTCCCGAGTGTAATTGCGTACCTCAAAACGTTACTTCATCCGAGATGGGGAGTGCCTGGAAATTTTTTAAGCGCATGACCAGCTGATCACACTAACCATAGGCTAGAAAAACTTCGGCTTCCTCATCCCGCTTCATTTCTTCCTGTAAAGATTGCCGCAGACATCTCAGAGCATCAGTATTGCACAAAAGAATTGCAAACAGGTGTTTTCGCATCCGATATCAGTAGGCTGAAAGTATGATGGCCCAGCGCTAAATGCAAGCTGCGGCCCTAACCGGCGTCTGACGACCCGCTCTTAGGAGACCCACCAATGTTTGTTGGTCGTTTATGAGCGTGAACTGTCTGCCCAGATGATAATTTTGGAATCGTGTGACGCCATAAACCATATTCCAAGGCCTCACGATGAACCTGCGACTAATTGTTTTCTGCGGCAGTATACGCCAGCAAGGTCGAAATCAAAAGGGCTTTTAAAGTCTTTGAATGCGGTGAAATTAGCCCGCTTCCACATGACACATCGGACTTAAGAAACATCTCTTGTGCGGGACAGGAGCGAGTTAGCACACGCATGGATCACAGAGCGTTTTGTGCTTTCTGAAAGGAATTGTTTTCACGCTGAGCCATAAAAACCACTTCAATTTGGTTTTGAGTAGAAGGCAAGGGGCACTCAGGAGTGTGGAGAGATTAACCAACAATTTATTGTAATACCTTTTCATGCCGAGAAAAGACCCCTGCTCCGTGCATTGCGGCGAATCAGAGCCAGCGTAATTTTTTCGATTTTCTCCTACGACGGGTGTAACCCTCCTGCGTCTATGCTGTGTCTTAGATACGTAACTGATGTTTCACCTATTCGGCACTTGTCCGAGTGAAGCTTGACGCTGTATTCTCTGAACCACTGCAATACTGCTTGAAGGTTCACAGTTGGCTTATCGTTTGCATCTGCAGTGTCACCTGAGCACGCTTGAATCCCTCGGAGACCTCAAAAAAAATGCTCAATTGCTCTTTGAAAAATAGCAGGTGCCGAGGCCATCCCAAACATTAGCCTATTGTAATAAAAGAGGTCATTGTGAATGTTTAAAACCATAAACTTGCGCACCTCTTCGTCTAGAACAATTTGGTTGTAATAATCGCGTAGAACAGGATGCTCTACTGCTGAACTCCACGAAGCGTAGCGAAAATGTCTTCCTGTACGGGTGAAGCACATTTCTCCATTTCGCATCCTGATTTAAATTAACTCTGAAATCGCAACACATGCTAATTGTCTCGTCTTGTTTCAGCACGAGAACCATCGGCATTGCCAATTCTGTATATGAAACTGCAGAAACAGTACCTTCGGCCACGAGTCGATCTAGCTCGGTGGACATTTTGTCTAGGAAAGAAAATAAACTTTTTCTTGCCCTTAAAAACCATGTTGGTGCTCAGTCCTTTAAATGAAGCCGTGCTGGCGGTCTTTTGCTGACTTCCAGACTCTCGGTAAAAAGGTCAGGATATTCTTGCATCATAAGTGCAGCTGCCGAACTTTCGAACATCTGTAATACCTTCAATATATATGTATTGCTCCCAAATATATGAAACATTTTTCAAGTACTTCGAAGCCAAACTGCACTAAGGAGTTAAAAAAAGTGCCGGTGACATTGTGTTGCCTTGTTGTTTTATCGAGAATGAAGAAATGCTGAGAGCGAATGGAAGAATTGTATTTATGCGCATGATTGGATGCAAAAGAAGTGAAGCCGACAACGCTTTGTATGTGAAATGCATAAAATTTATTTCATCGGCCTGATGTGGCAAACTGATTTGGCATACTAGAGTCCGGAATTCCAAGGCTGCTGCGCTCGTCATAAAGGTCCTTTCGAGTAGGGAGTTCTGAATCTGCCTCGTGGATACCAGTATATAAGAACACCATAATTTTCATGCTAGAAGTCACGGTGTGCAGTTTTTCGGACTTCCTGCCTCAAGTTCAGGTCCGAAACAGCATTCTTTGAGTTTTACCCCTCCCACATCTATCATAACTATGATGTAACCGGCGTTCTCTTGAATGAAGTCAGAGCGGAGCCTGACAACTAGCCTTGCCGAAGAGCAAAGAGTAATAAGGTGAAACATAGAAACAACCTAAAGTCAATTCAGTTCAATTTATTTGTTCTTCCCAAAAAGATATATACATCAGTTTTGTTAAAAACGGCAGGGCCATATAACTTGCAAAGGAGTTGTGAAGGTCGTGTCCAGTTTAAAAAACTAGAGCACGCAATAAATTTGTATAACACAGACAAAACTGGGGTAAAATTCAATCAAGGGAAGTGAACATGAACCAATATAAAGGACTCACTTTGCATCAGACGTTGACGGTCATTGTCTTTTGGAGGTTTCAATTGTTCTAACAGTAAAGTTGCTGAAAAAATAAAATGGGAAAACTATGCAAAAAGCATTCGAAGCTTATTATAGTGAAAGTTTTTCTTTATATGCAACTGTAACTTTATATTCACCGTAAACGCATGATTATTGTGAATTTCAGCCACATAGTATGAGCCACGCTCGATGAGTGCCGAAGGACGCGATAGCAAGAAGGCGGACACTCCGATAGATGATGAGTGCTTACAGCCAGCTGAGCCATATCTTGGATATCACTGAAATAAGTACTCAAATAGGTGCACAATTTGCTCAGAGAAAGTTACGTTTTACGTTTATAAAATCAGAAGGCCCGTTATTATTGCCGTCGTCATCAGCAGCCGCCATCGAAGCCCAGAGCCACTATAACGCGAAACAACAAAACAAAACGAACGATATAATGAGATAGCTAGAAAAAAAAAAGAATTGAACTATGGCCGATTGTGTGGTCTCCCACTTTTCTACCACAGAGCCACGCTAGTGCTTGAAAATTATATCCAAACAGAACCTATGTCGACTTCATCTAGAGTAAGGAAGCGCGCTAACATGCGCAAAGGGGTGTTTTAGACGAGTCAAATAGTAATCATACGTCACGCAAAGTAAATCACGTAAAGATTGGGTTAATGTTCCTTTCAACCTAACGAAAAACACTCAATTAGTGAGTGCAAACACTCTAGCTGGTGCACACTAGACGCGACTAAAGCCAACATCCCCTGGCTAAAGACCCCTTTAACCTGAGTGGGAAGGCCTGACCGTGCGTGTCCAAAAAAAAAAAAAGGTTCAGCTATAATTTTTTATCGCCGTGAGTAACAGCATCGACAAAAATCATTATTACCCTACAGGTGTATTGCGGGTAACACGCTTTTACGAAAAATTATAATGATGTAGTGAATGCTCATCTAGCTCTAAAAAATTATGATTTAAGTAGTAAAAGGTGCCACACAAGTGCACCAGCAGTAGTTGCCCGAAGAGTCTTTAAAAAAAAATTTGACAAATCCCACTCTTCTGACTTTTAGCTGTGACTTTGCTGCGGTTTTCGCGCAGGACGGGCACTTCTTAAAACGTTTTGCACGTGCACACTGCATCTGTATCATGGCTAAAATATGATGGTTATTGTAATTATTTTCATTAAACTAAGAGGATTTGTCTTGTATACTAAGTAAGTGGGCCATGAAACAATAGCAATGGTTATGACTAATTTGTGTCACTTTTTTTTCCAGAACGGAAGTCGAGTCATGGTGAGTGAAATGGTTTACATTACTTCTTTAGTAATGAAGGCGAAGCATTTATGCAAGTTCTAACACAGGAAAGCAGATGATTGTCATTACCCGTGAAAATTGCTCTTTGCAGCACCTAAAACAATGGGCGGCACTATAGTACGATATAAATTCTTAAACGCAAAATTTTCTAGATATTGCTTTTATTAGTCATGTCGAGAGTTCGTTCTCTTGAAAGAGCCTACACATTTGCTGCACTTAAGTCCAAATTTCTTGCCACGTTTTTTTTTTACTGAAACGCATATAAATTTATTTAAATCTGAACATAGGATAAGAATAAATGGCACGGAGTATACGTTTTCATTCATTGTTTAACTTTGACAGCACAAAGTCATAGCTGTTGAAGCTGAAGTGCGCCTTCTAAGATTCATTGTTTTAAAACGCAGACTAGTAAGGCATGGGAGGGTTTAGATGACCGCATATAAGAATTAGGCTTTTGTACCAATAAACTTTGGGGTAAAAGTGGTCCCTGTGGAAGCCTCAACACTTTATAGGCCTGTGATAGCTATGGCTTATGTGTATTGTTTCGAGCTCATGTCGTCGACGAAGGGAGCAGGCTATGGTCCAAGATAAAACTGCCTATTTGGCTGACCTTGTGGCCAGTGAACGGAAAGTGAGTTTGCAGCGATACACACTAGCCCTGATAGCGGCACACTCAGGGTCGGTCGTCGGTTGGCTGACAATCGGTAAACCACGTCGGCATTTATGCATGTGTGCTCGAATATTGTATTGCTATCGCTGAAGACCACGTATTTTCCAGAACAATCTGTCATACTCGCATAGTTCATGTAATTTAAAGGAATGATTTACTACGGTCCCGAAATTTGTCAAACATAGCAGGCTGTTTGCGCCGACAATTACGGACAGTGTAACGGGTGGATAACAAAACTCGAGGAAGGAATGTGGTGGTATGAAGGCAGATCAAAAATAGGGTCAGTTCATGCATTCGCGGTAAACGGTGATGGCACAGCCGTTACGCCGCTCAACTAGTAATAACGCCTCGTTTCAGGCCTAGTATACAGTTCAACCTTGAACAAGTCACAGACTTGGCCTTACTTTTGTAACTTAATAAATTAAGAATTATTAAGTTGTAACACCTAAATGCATTATCAGACGCTATATTTCACCATGGGCATTCACATAAACAGGAGAGATACACAAAGTATGTATCACTGAAAGTGGTCTGATGAGGTTATATGATGATGATGTCATCATGCAACAAGAATTCAAAATTTGTGACGTCTTATGACGTAAAGTGTTCATGTAATGTTTGACGTCCGAACATCACATCGTTAAAAAGGTCCAAGGCATACCTACTCTGGATAATCTATAAAAAAGCGAGACGCACAAAGCTTGCAGTTCCTCCCATCCCAGATGCAATGCGCAATCAAGTTGGGTGCGAAAAACACTCGCGTGGGATCGGTTCATTTGACGGAGAAGAAAAGGGTATGGCTTTCACCTTCGTCTCCGAGAAATTCATGAGATTTAAGGTGACTTTGAATATGATATTTACAGACACTGTTACAAGTATGTGGCTAGAGCTGAAGATGAAATTGCAATATATGGCTACAAAATTAGCTGTAATCGAGTGAAGGCACTGTCAAATGTCCAAAGCAGGTAAATGTGCACCCTGGGCAAAGATATAGTGACCACAGGAGCATGTGCTAAAATTGACGTCTACGCCGTCTGCCTTACAGAGCATTTCTTCCACAGACGTGCTGTAGATGGCTCTGCTCTGGCCTCTGATGGAAATCATTGGAGAGACGCTTTCAACACCAGACGGGAGGACGTAACAGTGCAGGTAGAATTATATTAAAGAAGGCAATGTTATGCATACTTTTCCTCGCGGTTGTACGTGCGTTAACAATGCAATTAGAAGCCATACCAAAAACGTTGGAGTCATGTTAAACGAGGTAGATACGCACAGCCGCGGCCACGTCTGTGTAGAGTGCGTGAGGAGCTGGTTTTCGCTCCACTGGGTGAAACCTCGAGGCAGTTTCTGGCTCTGAAGGGCTGTATCAGAAGCATGTGCGGCCTAGCTGTCAGGCTGACCACGTCAGAGCCCGAAACTGCCTCGAGGGTTCGCCCGCGTAGCCGAAACGAGCTCCTCGCGTGCTTTACCCAGATGTCACCATGGCTATACAGCGCCGTATCATCCGCTATAATTGCCCTCTCTGTAAAGTTTATTCGAACGCCGACACACATGCCATCGAAATGCGTCTCTTCGACAACCCTTAATGTGACGTTATTGTTCTATACGTGGCACTGGTCTACACTTATTAACGCGATGACACTACCGGTAATTCTTTATTTTTACAGTTGTTCATTTGTCAACGAATGCCCCTAGATACAAGTGTTGCGCTTCTCACATATACTAGTGATGATGCTTTTGACGCCTTCATCCGGAATAACAACGCACTGAAAACAGTTCCAATTCGCAGTTCGACCTCTCCCGAGAACCGAAGAAGTTTGTGATGTCGGCGAATTTACACGTCAACTTTTCACCTGTTCTTAGTTTTGCTGTGGTCTTCCCCCCGTGAAGTTGGTGCGTTAGAAAAAAGTTCTCGTTATGCAACAAAGTAACGAGTGCTTCGTGTATACAAAATATTCGTGTTACAACGGTTTTCTGTACAGTTTAAAACAAACAGGTTGAGCTTACGTCAAGTTCATCTGGCGTAATTTTTGGAAGTACTTACAGAACACTTGAGCGAAAGTTTATTTTTTATTGCAATCATATGCTTTATTTTTGCTACGTGCTTGCGGCAAAAAAGACGATAATACTTACGCATGTGCTACGAATGACTATAGAAAGGACGAAGGTAAAGAGCTTGCTTGCGCGTCCTACTTAAAAAAAAAGACTGTCCTGCTTGTGCTATCTTGATCTCTGCAGCAAGACCTCCGTTTTAATTTTGTGACACTGGTGAAGGTGCTGGAGCCTAAAACTTCATGTACAAAGGCCTTGCTCGGACCCGTTCACCTAGTACAGAGACAGCTCCTCGTCACTACTCTGATGCACTGATTCAGTCAGCGCCTACTAGTTCTTTGTCTGGAGTTCGCACCTGCTCCGCTTTTTGCCAGCATTGGAGCTGCTACCATATCCACAGCTTTCCTTCCATCGCAGAAAGTTCTTCAATACCTCGCAAGTTACTCTTTAACATCGTCGCGTCCGTGAAATTTTCTGTGGGGACTGGCCCGCACAGTTCAAATGGGTTGCTGTATCCTACTGACCAGCGGTGAAGCGCGTCGGCATTTACACACTTGCCATCGAATGTTCAAGCGTTATCGCTATTGGTAACGCAGGTTCCAGATTATTCTCAAAAGCTTGCGGAGCTGGCGTGATCCTAACAAAATGATCTACTATTGCCCTGAAGCTTCTCGAACACTGCAGACGTGGTTTGCGCTGAGAATCACGTAGTGTAACTTGACACTAACAATGTTTGAGAAATGAAACGTTGCCTTGCCCCCCTCTAAAAAGGCATCGTCCCCATGCTTTAACGAAAGATGAAAGCAGAAGAGTATTGCAAGAAAGTACAAGTGATTAATTACGATACAGTCACAATACAAAAATAAAATACACTATTTTAGTTTGTTAACGCGCGTGAAAAAAGCTTGAGACGCGCGACACAGACGTCTTCAGGTCACGATTGGCGTCGTTGATCGGCGTCGTGAATTGTCAGAGGACTGCCATCTTTTTGCTTGTCGAACGATGTTCTCTATAACAAAAATTCTTTACAACCAGCCATAGGCACTTGCTTTTTGTGCCTGAATTCCTTCGAGAATAAACTATGGATGCATGCCATAAGGAAGCCGCTCTTGACATGTATGCTATATAGAAACATTGTGCCGACTGTGGTGCAAGTACAACTTCTCAAAGCTACCTGCTGTTGTTAAACATCAAGTGCAAACTTGCACCGACTGCCAAAGACGCCAAGTGCTTCCCAGCAATCCAGCCGCTCTCTTACATCCAGTCGAAGCGACAACAAAGCCGTTCGCCCAGCTTAGAATGGTTTTCCTGGGCCCAATTTCAACTTTCATCACTGAAGATGGATTGTTGTGGTCACTGATTAACTCTCCCGTTATGCGGAGCCTAAAGCTATGCAGTGCGGCACAGCAGCAGAAGCCGCTCAATTCTTCATCGAAAACATCGTTCGAGCAGTGATCGCAGATAAGGACCTACCTTCACCGCAGAGCTTTTGGAGTCAGTTCTCAGACTCAGCGGTAGAGCTCACTGGAGAACAACTATGTACAATACGCAAACAAACAGACTGACGGAGCACCTCCATAGGACCCTCACAGACATACTATGCATGTACATTGACACGGAACAAAAAATCTAGGGTCAGAAATGGGGGGTACGTAAACTTTACCTGATATTGTGCTCGGCAAGATACCAGTCGAATGAGTCACGAAGTCGCGACAATGGTGAACGCCATGTTGCCGCTTGAATGTGGTCATATCCATGTAGACGCCGAAGAACTCCCTCAGCGCGCCCAGGAACCCAGACAGCTCGCGTGCGTGCGCATCAGTCTTCAGCGACATCCGACACAAGTTCATCAGCTACATACTAGGCTACATTGTATGGATCTGGACTCCCATACGTCGACGTGGGCTGTCTGAACAACTGATAACACGCTACTTTGGCTCATACAGAGTCATCCGACGCCTGTACGACGCCAACTACAAAGTTGTTTCTGACAGTAACTGTACTTCCAAGCGCCGAAAACATTTACTCGAAGTCGTGAACGTGATGCGTATTAAACCGTATTTATCTAGTTAGATAGCGCCTGGTTGCCGCGTTGCTGCGATGAAATCAAGGCGCCTGGCAGAGTGCCTAAATTGCGCATCGGCACAATGCACCTTTGGGAGGGAAGCAAATGTCTAGTGCTTGCGGCAACAAAGACGATGATAGTCATGCATGTGCTATAAGGACATCAAACGGACGAAGAACCCCTTCGCGCGTTCTATTAAAAAAACTACCTGCTTGTGGTATCCTACTTTTGTTAGAATTATGTATCCCTTGTGTATTACTTGAAAGGCCTTAGGTGTCATATCCTGAATTCTTAGCCAATCCCCCTGAGTGGCCAAAAGCCCTAGTGGAGGTCTCATCATCATCATCATCATCTCAATCTCTGCCACAAGGCCTCTTCTCTGACGTCATGACAATACTACATAAAATTGTGTTAACGACGAGAATGTGAACAGTCGGGGCACACTGTTAATATATGTAGCGCGTCAAAAATAGTAGCTTCACCTTCATAATACAAACTCTTCTGAAGCCCTAGCGTGGGCCAGTGATTTCCCGTTGGATCCTTAATAAAGGTTATCACCTACCTACTTTACATTTTGTTATTGGTGGCTGTTACGTAAACGCAACAAGAACTAAATCTTTCTTTTTTTGTATAGATAGACAAAAAGTTTGTTTCTAAATGTAATATGTGTATTTCAGAATGCGAATCATTTCACTTACTGAAACAGTACAGATATTTTCTCACGTCTCGTGCTTGCATAAAAAGCATCGTGCCATTTTTGTAACAAAGTTCCACAAATATATATTTTTTTCAGGTTACTATAGGAGCCTATACAACATGCTTTTGCAATAAAAGTGACGGAACTAATTGGACAGCACAAAATGGGCAACCATGCCTAGTACGTAAACGCTTCATTTTTGATACCGCTATTCACGCCTGCATGAACTCGGATGGTCATGTGCTGTTTTGTTTCATAACATACTTTCCTACCTGCAGATCAATTATGACAGTTGTTCTATGTTTTAAAAATAATTTCCTTGAATAAAAGAATTCAGGTTTCAGTATATAGGAACACCACAGATACAGAATGATGGAGGAACTACAGTGACAAAGTGATGCCTAAGGTTTTGACGAGAAGTGTACATGAATAATAATTAGGCAATCATAATGCCATTATGACCACTGTGTGTTGTCCCTTGGAGAGTACGATAGGGTAGTGCCGATTCATTACTCTACCGTGGCACAACAATTTGTGCTTGCCGAAGTTCTTCTAAGGATATTTGTATAACATGTGATTATTGTAAGAATGCAGGCATTCACACCTCACCTTTTACTAGTACCAAAAAACACCTAATGAGTATTCCCAAGCTAAATCTTAAACAGCACAATTCGTGCGCTCTTTAAAAACCTTACCTCAACGTTCAAAAATTTCCAATGACCTTACTTTAACCTCTATAATTAGGTTCATGTCTAGTTTTATTAACTACAACCTGAAGCGTTCTGTGCAGTTAGGCCTCTATGGCGAGTACAATGTTTAAGCATTGTAGTGAGAGAATATAACGAAGCCTATTCTTGTAAAGCAGCAATTCAAGAATATACTGAATTTTGTGGCATTTTAAGCCTAGCCAAAATCATTGCTCAATGGTCACTTTGCGAATAAAATAATAACGCAAGCTTTTATCACCTGTACATATAATGCCACGCCCAATTCTCATTTTCTCTTTTGTCTCACTTCATTTTCGCCGACAAAGCCTGTCAGGAATGCCCAACGCGAACTGCATCTCAGATTTTTGCGTTTGTTTCCACGCAGATCACTTGAAGTCAGTTTAGGTTTGATAATGCAGTGTGGAATAGAGCTTACCAACGTTCAAGCACTGTGGGATTGTCTGGGGCTATAACAGATTGCAAAAACTCAGAGGCATCACCATGAGGGTAGCTGTTGTGAGAAATTACACGTGCAATCAGCTGCAATGCTTACGCACAATGACCGTGTCATTCACAATTGTATACGAGCCCCAGCGTTCAAGGTTACCGGTGGTTTTCTAGCCTTTTGCACACAGCTTTACTCGGTAATTATTTAGGCTAGACTAGTGCTTTATTATGAAGAGAGCACATCGGGAACAAGAGAAACAAACGAAAGAGTAAGAACGGCCGTACAACCGCATTACTGTTGGCTTATTTTTGCTTTTGAGGTATCGTGGATCACTGATATTGAAACCTGAGTTAATTCTGGGGTTTTAGAGAAAAGGCATGCAAGGTAAACTAACATCTCGCTCCCCGAAGTTTCTGGATAAAAGACGTCTTTTTTAAAGTTCTCTACCAATGTCCATGGTTACCGTGAAAGTTATGAACACCCGTATTCCTGTTGTACAAGTTGAATAGCTGCCTGATTAAAAATACGGGATGTTTACAGATGTGAAAGTGTATTATTTGAACCTGTTTAGGGAATCCCTCAAACATAGCAGTTTGTATGATAAAATAATAAAGGCGAATATATACATATATATATATATATATATTACAAAGAGAGAGAGAGAAAGAGAGGGACGTTGATTAGGAGCGAGCTCTGGTCATTCATGCATAGGGCTTGTTATCATTTACAAGGATTGCTGAACATCAGTATACGTCAGTTCCGCGAGGTGCGTTTGTTGCTTCAGGACTTGCCACACGCAATGATGACAAATTCCAACAACTCAAGCTTAATTTCAGATATATTGAAGACTCATGGTACTTAGCGCTGGCACAGCTGAGGGATTGACTGCACGTCAAAGGGGCACCTGGTTGCAGTGTACTGCTTTCTCCTGATGACTTAAATAGCATACACAACATTTTTTTTGCTGAGGTTTTTTACGTAGTAGTGTGAGACACCTCCATATTTTCCCCTTAACTCACGTAGCGTGTCTGTCATCTGCTTAATAAATATAAAAAGATAAACTTTTAGGCAAATGAAGTCTTTTGTGTACCACGGGAATATATCTGAGTATCACATTTGTTTTCCGGTGGTAGTTGGTAAAGTGAACTCAGGCGTACATGGTTGTTCAGTGTTATCAATTATTTTACTTTGCTTTATACTGTTTTTTCTCATGGTGGAAGCCGTAGCTGCCTCATCAAACACGGAAATCAACCTCTGGCGGCTCGCGTCATCACAAGTATTGCAAAAAAGAGATCACATGACGACATAGGAGATTATTAAACTTGTTGACGGCATTAGGTCTTTATTCAGCGTGTGTCCCGATCACGTCACCAACGGACATGGTCAGTTTGCGCTGCCTCCGTTGGTTAATCACAGAGGCAAGGTATTTTAAGTGTCATGCACAAACCTTGCAATACATTCGATCACGGTGGCAGTGTGTAACCACATTAGGTACAAAACTTCTTCGGAGGGAGAGGAGGGGATCAAAGAAGATAAATAAAGAACGTAGCTTTTGCCGCGAAGTGATCTTAGGTGAATGTATAAGGGACCATACGAGTTTTAAATGCGAAGCATTTCTTACCGAACTTCAGTGACTCTGAGCGTATCTATCTATCTATCTATCTATCTATCTATCTATCTATCTATCTATCTATCTATCTATCTATCTATCTATCTATCTATCTATCTATCTATCTATCTATCTATCTATCTATCTATCTATCTATCTATCTATCTATCTAGCCACCTACGACTTTGAGCTTTGCTGGCCGTTTCCATATTTGTATTGATACCAAACTTCCTACGCCATAACATGACTGCATGACGAGCAGAAATTACTAGTCATAACATGAAAATCAAGACATGTACGTCATGAATGTCACAATTTACAATTCACGGTCTTGCTGCTCTTGCGGTGGTTTCGTTCATATGGCATGTTGAACAAACTGGTATGTTAAGACGTGATGGCAAGGTGAACACAAGCGACAAAAATATGACTACATGCCACACTCATCATGTGCTCGTGGCATTTTCTTAACTTCGCATGTACAAAGTCTTGTATTACGGGACGTTAATCTATCTATCTATCTATCTATCTATCTATCTATCTATCTATCTATCTATCTATCTATCTATCTATCTATCTATCTATCTATCTATATATCTATCTATCTATCTATCTATCAATCTATCTATCTATCTATCTATCTATCTATCTATCTATCTATCTATCTATCTATCTATCTATCTACCTATCTATCTATCCATCTATCTATCTATCTATCTATCTATCTATCTATCTATGTATCTATCTATCTATCTATCTATCTATCTATCTATCTATCTATCTATCTATCTATCTATCTAGCCACCTACGACATTTAGCTCTCCTGGCAGTTTGGATAATGGTATCCATACCAAACTTGGTATGACATAACATAACTATATGACGAGCACATTCGACTAGTAATAACATAAAAATTATGACATGGATGTCACAAATGTCATCATTTACGTTTCATTGTCTTGCTGCTCTTTCGGTGGTTTTATTCACATGAAATGTTGCAAAACTGGTATGGTATGACATGATTGCATGGCGAACAAAAGCGAAAGACCCTAAAATGAAAATCATGACATACGTGTCATGAAACAACATGCCACTGCGCTCATGATGCGCGCTCTGCCATTTCGCTAGCGTCACATATACGAAATTTGGTATTACGGTACATGAACGAATGATGAAGGTATCTTACTGGTGCATACATGATCATCATGAGATGCGTGTCATGTAACAACAAGACTACATGTCACACGCACGATATGCTGGCGGCCGTTTCGCTAGCCTTACTAGTACGAGTACGAAATTTGATATAGTGGGACGTGAATGCTTGAAGAAGGTATGAGACTAGTACAACAATGATAAACATGAGATCCGTGTCATGTAACATCATGACTACATGCTACGCTCATGATACGTTCGTGGCCGTTTCGCTAGCTTCACATATACCAAGTTCGGTGTTACGTGACACGAACGGACGACATAGGTAAATGACACAATCAAACATGGTAATCACGACATGCGTATCATATAACAACATGACTACATGCCACACTCATGATGCGCTCGCGGCCATTTCGCTAGCTTCATATATACCGAATTTGGTATTACGTGACGTCCATAAATGACGAAGTTATGTGACTGGTGCAAACATGATAATCATGAGATGCGTGTCATGTGATAACATGACTACATGCAGCAGACAAGGCGCCAATCCACTTCGACGTGACCCGGTGCGCGTGCGCGCCGGCGTTAGTTAAGTCTTGTCACGTTGGCGTTGCCACGCCATGCAGGTGCTGGTCCTGCCATATACTCGCAGGAGCGTGCTGTGTTGCTTTGACGCATGCGCGTTACAGCGCATCTGGCGTCCCTCTGTCTCGAAATGAGGCAGACGCAGTGCTGTCTAGGTAACCCATTGGCACCGATTGCAACATGTCGCATTTCGCGCCGGTCGCCGTTGGGCCGCGTCAATGAACGCTGGTCGCGCTGGTCGTGCTTGGCGTCATACTATAGAGTGCTCACGTTTTGCTAACGTAGTTTCACTGTGCCCAGCGTGCGCGCGTCAACGTTACGTTGGAGCATATTGGGCCCTTCATGATACACTCGACGTCATTTCGCTAACTCCACATATACCAAATGTGGTGTTAGGTGACGCGAATGCATGACGAAGGTATACATACATATATATATATATATATATATATATATATATATGTATATATATATATATATATATATATATATATATATATATATATATATATATATATATATATATATATGGTTTGTGCAAACATGATAATCATGAGTGAGACGAGTGTTATGTATGAACATAGAAACATACCACGCTCATAGCGTGCTCGCGGGCATTTTGCTAGCTCCACATATACTAAATTCGGCATCACATGACGTGAATAGATGACGAAGGTAAACAACACAGCCAAACATAATAATCATGACAAGGAAGTCTTGTGTGGCATAATTTGCCTCCACCTCGTAACGTCCTGGTGATTTGAAAGTGGCATATCAATCTTCCTCATTCGGGCTTCGCATATCATCGATTCCCACTGAACTTGGGATCTGCCAATTTTTTTTGCGGATATTTTACCTACGTGGTCACTTTCCCCAAATGTATAAATAATTTCTGCATCGTGAGATTAATGTTGCTGGTCACCAAACTTTAAATCCCTGGCCAAGACAAATCATTAGACCACGAATTGTCAGAATTACTTCTGCCCAGAAAAAGTAGGCTTGCGCGTCATACACCATAATAATAATAGCAATAGTCGTTACGTAAATCACAAGCATGTCAAGTTAGTGATGCTGTAAGCTTATCAAGTGAACGAGACTTGAGAGTTGCGCGAGTCAGATTTTTCCGAAGCCAGGACGATAAAGAACATTCCGTTTCCAATGAAAAGGCTTGAAACTGCAGAGCGCGAAGCACAGCCATATAAAGGAAATTGATCGCACGAAGTGAAAGAACTGATATAACGTATGGAAACGAGTTACCACGACATAACTATTTACTACGAGGATATATAATAAAAATAATCTGTCCCTGCCTACCCTGTCACTTCGAAGAAAAGTTTCCCGCCTATCAACTTTTCATAAATTGTATCACCACCCCATCTTGCGCGACGAACTTATTTTGCAACCCCAGTATTTTTCCAACCGTGTCGATCACCGTCACAAGGTTGTAATTATCACTTATCGTACTAACGCAGCTGCGCAGTCGTTCCTGCCTCGTTCTTCTCGCGAGTGGAACCACCTTCCCCCTGAAATCATTGCTATTAATGACAACCATCTTTATCGTGATACCGTAGCTAACATTGTATACGCAGGACCTATTTATTGCATTTTTTGTTTGTACGCTGACTTTTGCTTATATTCGTACTAACGCTGTATTTTTCCCTCCCCACCATGTACCATGTGTTATTCAATGTAATCCACTCCCCTCTGTAATGCCATTTGGCCCTGAGGGTATTATAAATAAATAAATAACTAAATAAATAAATAAATAAATAAATAAATAAATATATGTGTGAGGAAACGCGTTAAATCGAGGAAGTGAGATCAAAGGACGGAGCGGCTGACCAATAAAAGACGAACAACACGAAAGAGCTCGATTATCAGAGAGACAGATATAAAGGGGTGGAAGGGGGTGGGAGGTGTGGCAACTACAGGCAAGACAGTTCGGAATATGCTCAGAACACGCCGGATGACTACCGAACCCACATTGTACCACATGATACACTTTCCTGGTGTTATCTGTGTGGTCTGCAGCTTATTCTCTTATACAGCAGGTTTACGTTCGATATTCCACATGAAGCCAAATTGGGTACCTTCGCTCACGACGCGTGCGAGCATAATTCATGGTTCAAACGGGTGCGTAAGTGCGGATGAGTGCCGTGACAAAACAGCAGAAAAAGATATACAAGATCACCGCTTAGAGCTACCAAAAGTGTTATATGTGTCGTGAGCCGCTACAGTATAGCGTAAGAGTGACGCAACAGTAAATCTTGCCTACATTACCGCATTGTTGGCAAACATCGGCCGGAACATCGGGCGTGTAGCAGACGCCCGCCGCTTTGGTGCGGCCTTCACTGCACTGCGGAGAAAACCCACTGGTCCGGCACGGCAGGGCGTAGCGCGGGAGTTCACCAAAATGGTTCTCACTTCTTCTATGTCTGTTGCGGCGTTTCGGACACTCCCATTATGAACACCGCAGAAGCCAAGGTGGTGGCACAGAGGGCTCCCAATGATCTGTTTACCATTTTTGACCTCTTGAGCAAGCTCCTTCATCATCATTCACTTTTTGGATATGTAGGAGTTTTAAACTTTTCTTCCTGCTTTTCAACTACAATTTCTCCATTTGTGTTTTACTAATTTTTATTGCGGAAATAATCACATTTTGTTAATCATGATCACTCTAAAACCTTGAGTATCATGTGAACTAGAACGCACACCCAGGTGGATAATTTCCTATTCATTTGAAAGATGCATCGTCAGTTTCTTATATCTCACAACCAGTGCATGTGTCTACTTGCTGGATCTCAGTTTATGAATGCATTGTGCAAGACTATATCACCTCCTGCAAAATGTAAATCACTGCTTTCATCATATGTTTAGCTTCTTATTTTGTCCTTATCCTTTTGACAGGTACTCAGGGCAGTTTTGTTCAATACTTGCTATCAAATATTCCCCATATCTGTGTAATAAAGCCTTCTGCTTTTAGTGCACAAAGTTCGCTGCCTCTTCTGAGCAGCAGGAAGCTTTGTTCTGGAGTCTATCACTTGAATCGTTATATAATGTCGTATATCAGCATGATGGTTTCTGACAGTGCAGTAGTCGGTAAGGAACTCACCTTCTATACTTAAAAGAGAAGCACTAGATGATACCTTCTGTTTGTTTATTCAAGTTAACCTTTTTTCTATTTCTTTACTGTGCTTTTTATAGAGCTGGCCTTATGCACGTATAACGTGGATTCAGCTCACACAAAACAACATAACTTCTTGACCATTGCGAAGCCCTGCAAGTGCAGTGGACGTATAAAGGGCTGATAAGAAAGTCCCTAAAGCAAACATGTAAAGAATGAGCTTTAAATGGAGTAGCAAGGCCTACTGTCCGTATCTATAAAAATCTATCAAACACAACATGAAAATTGCGCAGCCTACTGTGGCAGAAGTTGTGATGATGACCAGGACTTCAATGAGGGTCAAACTAATGAACGGTTTGTTGTTGGAACCAATCAAGTCTTTTCAGGATATAATTGAGGTTGCTTCGAATGCTTGAACGAAAATAATTTGTCTAAGTTGTCACAGCAACCTCCATGCGGTTTACTGCCCTTACGAATGGAAGTACTCTTGTTGAATCAATGGTGTTTAAGCATGACAGCCTTGTGCTAAAAAAGGCCTGAGTAGGCATTCTCCTGCTAAAAGGCTATTCCTCTGGTACTTAAGCTTCGCGCTCACCATCATTGCAATAGTACTATTTGTTAAAGCTGATGATTTGCAATGAGTGTGATTGTATGTATACCCAATGAAGAAATCATTGAACGAATGTTGGAGCTTGTTAATAAAGAAAAGGACTGTTCATTACTAAGCCAGCAATGTGCGTCAGAGTTTCGGTCACAACTTAGACAAATTGTCTTGTTCAAACACTGGCTCCACCAACGTGCTATATTCAGCAATATTATTTTCATTCAAGTCCCCATCTTCATCTTAACTCATGGCATAATCAAATGTATAACTGTCATGTAGTACTTATTAGATTTTCGAATGATATTGCCTGTAGGGCTCACTTCTCAGTTTAATGAAACATTTTATGTAGCTGCATTATTCATTGTCTTCATCAGCCCATTCATCATCTACTCAGCCCTATTGCAAATAAATGGCAGAATATTCACGGAGTGATTGATGGAGAGTGGGGCGAAGCATTCATCCGTCCATTCATCCGTCTGTGTGACCATCCATGCGTCTGTTCGTACGCCCGTCCCTGCGCTCGTTCATGCATCCGCCCCTGCGTCCGTTCATGCGTCTATCCATGCATCTGTCTGTGTGTCCGTTCGTCCATCTATTCAACACTTCAAGTCCCACCATCTCGCATCTTTTTATCATATATTCCCTATATAGAACACCGCCATTCAGTGGACATTCCAAGGACTAAACGAGAGGTGGCACACGCACACTTTCTTACGGCTTGCGTTTCGGGTCTACTTCCCACCTTCAACCACCTTGAGTTCATGGTATATACTAGTTCACTGTATTCATGGCACTGCGGCCCAATGCTCGCTAAACCTTTCTAAAACCAAGGAGGTTACGCCCAGCGAGTATGACGTAGCAACCTTTTTCAGTCAGATAGTGCTCAATGTACATGCCAGTGGCTGCTAATGTGAAATAAGAGACAGAAGGATTCAGCTTTTAATTTCTTACGGCTTGCGCTTCGTATCTGCTTCCCCCCTTTAACTACCTCGAATTCATTCATGGTATATACTAGTTCATTGTATTCATGGCCCTGCGGCTAAACGCTCGCTAAACCTTTTCAAAACTAAGGAGGTTACACCCAGCGAGTATAATGTAGCAACCATTTCTTGTCTCATAGTGCTCAATGTACATGCCAATGGCTGCTAATAGGGATCGCAGCGTGCGCGTTGACTAAAAGCCGAATGCTTCTGTCTCTCAATCCTCATTAGCAGCCATTGGCATGTACATTGAGCACTATTTTTTATTGTTAAACAACGCACAGAAGAAATCTCTCACCGGCACCCCCTTGGAGGTAAAATGTTATACCTATTTCGGGTATGTGCCACTGGTGGTTACGTACTACGAAGGATACAAAAGCCACGCCATAAGCCACGCCCCTAAAACAGCGCCATGCCTGATTAAAGGGCCCAGTATTGTGCTGGTACCAGCGCCTCCCAGCGCAGGTACTGGGACGCTGGAGCGGCAGCGTCCCAGTACTCTGCGCAAAATGGTTTCCCAGAGATAAAACGGGGGTGAGAATTCGCCATAAATAAATGAATAAATAAATAAATAGGTATATATATATATATATATATATATATATATATATATATATATATATATATATATATATATATATGTAAAATAACGAGCATTCACAATAAAAATAAAAAAATAACAATAATAAAATAAAACACTGCTTCACGGGATTTACACTGGCTACCTCCTGACCTCTAACTGAGTACGCTACCCACAACGCCGCGGCAGAACATGCCTAATGGGGGTTGTAATACAACTATTTATCCGAAGAGCGCGCCTTTCACTTCATGTTTACAAGTCGCACAGTCAAGATTGACACAATATTCTTTTCCAAATAACAATTGTGTCTTTATTCGACAGTGACGAACGGCTTCTGGGCACTGAATGACGTGCAGGTATTAGCAAGAGAGCACAGTGCTTTGAACCATCTGCGTCTTAACGCTGAAAAATCTCAAATTTACTGGAGGAGCTGCCACAGATTGTCAGCTGTTGCCGCCGCTAGTCTTTTTTCCTTTAATAGTCGTTTCTAGCACTTGGTACTGGTCAACAAGTACAGATGATTTACATGTCTTGTTTGGTAGATATCCACGAACACGAGTGAATATAGAGTTTTTTTTTTGTGCAAGCGACGAAGTTGCAGTACACATCGGGTGTGCAAGATTATATACTTGCAGTTATATTGATACCTGCAACTGAGAAACCGCCGAAGAAATGACTAATGCAATCCACTGAAAAAGTATGCCAGTATGTTAGTTCACTAACGCGTAATAAATTACTAACACAAAATTGCGTGTTCTTACGTACGAGTCAGAGAAGTACCGGCTCCTGCGCTCAGAAGGAAGCTTTCGGTGACAGCCTACGTTCCTGAAAGCACGACACATCGATCGTCGCCGCTCCTTGCGCGGGCACAGGACACATACATAAGTGGTCGATTGAGGTTCAGGGATGTCGAAGTTGTACTTTATAGTCATTCTTACACTTTAGAATTGTGCCTGCTTGAAGTAAAAAGCGCCGGCAGCATGTACACCGACGCGGGTGGCACGATAGGCCTCGCTGGAACGGGGCACTGGGCAAGGCTGCTTTCGAAGCAGCTGAGTTGCGATGCTTGAAATTTCTGCATTTGAACGTCGCAATATTTCTAACTGTTACCTAAACTGTACCTGAAGTAAGTGGAAGGTCAATCAATGCCAGAAGTGCATTTACGGAGTGGTGATGCCGAGCGACAGCCGCTTTTCTGGCCTCCGCTGGCAGTATACAGCGGTCGTGCCAGTGTACAGATATATGCAGTTATATCAATACAAACAATTAAAAACACCCATAGAAATACCAATGCAATCCGCTGAAAACGTATGCCAGGGAGTCAGTTCACGGAGGCGTACCAAATCACCAACTAAAAATTGCGTGTTGTTGCATATCAGTCGGAGATGAACCGGCCAAGTGCGGCCAGCAGCTTTTCGGTGACAGCCTGCGTAGCTGAAAGCGTGACGTTCGATTGTCAGCGCTCCTTGTGCGAACAACGACATAAGACAAAATAGTTGATTTAGGTTCATGGATGTCTAAACTATACTTTACGGTTATTCTCACACCTTAAAGTTGTGTGTACACGAAGCAAGAAGCGCCGGTAACATATATACCAACGCGGCTGGCACGACAGGTTTAATGCTGGCTGGGCCGAGCACTGGGTAAGACCGCTCTCGACGCGTTGAGTTGGTATGGTTGAAGATTCTGCATTTGAGCTTCGGAACATCTCTCTTACCTGAAGTAAGTAGAAGGATAAGCATGACCATACATACATTTGTGTGGTGTGGTGGAATCGAACGACAGCTTTTTTTCTCGCCTCTGCTGGGAAAGCTTGGATGCGATCGAGGGAGCTCATTTACGTTTCCTCAACTTTGTGGCAAAAACAATTTCCTGTTTGTGTTGGGAGTGGCGTGCAGCTCCAGGCTTACTAACAATACTACTTGGAATCGTTAAAGCAATACACGGATGATGCGAATATGACCGGTTTACGCGGGGACATATGCGATAAAGGTGCACTATAGTTGTTGCGATACGTACGTGCGCTGTAAAAATTACGTATGCTTGGTATCTGTTAGGGTAGCATCTCTCCTTGCTGTCGAATCAAGCGTTTTATATTCAACGACACCGAAACAAACAACAGCACACGCTACAATAGCATGCACGCTGCAGCTGCGCTGGTAGAAACAGTGCGAGATCCAGTATTCACCAGCACTAGCCAGTGAAAACTTCAGCGCTTCTAGCGCTTCGCAGTGCGCACCAGCATCACACCGGTTGAGCCAGCGCCCCTACCAGTGCGACACAGCTTTTTCCCAGTGCGCCCAGTGAAGTGCCAGTGATTACAAGCGTGTATCAGTGTCTCCAGCATGTACCAGTGTTAAAAAACGTACTGGCATCACGCTGTTTTTGCAATAGGGAGCCTATTCCTCATCGACTTCTGTTACAAAATAATAACGGAAGAACTTGGAGCGTGCCGCACTCTATCGAAGAAGAGGGTGAATTGGGGAACGCGCACTTGGTCGGGACAGTTCGCCTCTAGAATTGGCAATAAATAGACGTCTCTCTTTCACGTCAGGGCGAAGAGTAACTTCGCTACATTGTTGTTGCCAAAACCCGGGACTGCCCTTCGAGAGACTTTCTTTCACGTTACGGCCATGGCAAACCCTGACCACCTTCGAAAGAAGCGCGGCTAAATCAGATCTGGTGTCACCCGAGCCCTGGCACTTCTAACGAACCTCTCGCTGCAACCGGATCATGACGCCTCTCAGATTAACGGCCGCATGAATTACCTCAATGACAAGGAGGCAGTACTGCCGAAGGTCGATGACATCATCCTTACGACCACAGATGAAGAAATCCTCGACCACGAAGTAGGAATGGCGCAAGATTACAACGAGAAAATTCTCTATGCGGTGTCGCGCGCGAAGATCTGGTTTCAAGAACGTGAGAGAACGGCCAGTACGCAGGCTCAAGTGACCGAACCCGGGCCTAGTTACCACACATCTCCGAACTCTCTGAACATCTCCGCCGGCGTATCAGGCCAGGTGAGAGAGCACCGTCAGCATTCAGTTCAACTACCAAAGCTACAGGTACAGTTTTTCGATGATAGTCTCTGTGGATGGCCATCCTTTTGGGGCCATTTCGACGCTACCATTCACAAAAATACCGAGCTGCCACGCAACAAAAAAATTAAGCGTCTCCTCACCTACTTGACCTGGAACGAGAAGCGAGCTTTTGAGGGCATTCGTCAAGTGGAGAAAAATCACGACCTTGCAATCAATACCATCACAGATCGCTTTGAACGCCAGGATCTGCTTGTGAACGGGCATGTCGATCATCTCCTTGGGCTAAGCCCCGTGAAATGCTCGTCAGAACTTTCAAAGCTTCGTCTGCTGCATGATATTGTGCAGTTCCACATTACTGCCTTGGAAGGTCTCGAAGTTGCGCCCGACCAGCACGCCGTGGTCTTAAACCGTGTCTTGGTGCGATATCTGCCAGAGGATGTTGCCATTATGTACAGGGGAAAGTCCAAGGATTCCAACTGCACCTCCAGCATCGCCAAAACCCCTGAAGACCGAATGAGCCTAGAAGAGAATTATAAACGTTTCTCAGCATTCAATTGGGAATCCGGGAGGAGGGCCGGTTAAAGTCTTGTCGGGTGTCGCAAGACGAAGCCAGAACCCAGATATCCGAAGAAACGTATGGCACAGAATTTATACCATTCTTCCGCCCCAACGGGGTCTACCTTGTCTGTTAGACTGGCGTGCCCACTCTGCCACAGCAAGGATCACATGATCGCTGCTTGCAATGCCAACCTGTCGGCTGAAGAGAAGCGTGCGATGCTACAGTACACCAATTGTTGCTTCCACAGTGGAACACAAAACCACGTCGCTAGAATGTGCAGGAAAGAATTCAATCTTAGGTGTGGTACCTGCCAGTGACGCCACCTGACCATCCTCTGCGAGTTATCACGCCCAGCCGAAGATTCACACCTCAACGCAGAATCTGCAGCCTTTTCTCAGTCACTCCCCTTAACTACGTGAACGGTCAATACCGCCAAAAGTTGCGCTAATCCACTCACGCATTGTTAAAGACAGGTCAAATTTGGGCAGACTCTGGAAACCACCGACTTCTCGTGCGGGTTCTGCTGGGCAGCAACAGTCAGCGCACTTACATTTGTGCAGACCTGGCAAGGATGCTTCAGTGCTCTGTCGTGGGAAAAGAATAGCTCTTCCTTGTCACTTTTGGTGGATGCAAGTCTCGAAGGCGATTTTGTACCTAGCGTGTCAAAATTTCATAAGATCTTACTGCTTGTTCTGCATATGATCAGCTCTTGTTTGCGAATATCTTTAAAAAGTGCCGTTTTTTTTTATTCATGGAATATTGCAGTGAACTCAGGTGGTGTACTAGGATACAATGATGGTGTTTACATTCTGAACATTGTTGCTGCTACTATAGTTTTCTTCTTTTACTTCCTTTCAGACATACGAAAAGAACCCGAGTGGAGCTGCCCTTATGCCTTACCCACATTTTCATAAGCGGGCATGCCGCACTTTTGACATATATGTTCCTGAATGTATACGGCAAATTTGTGTTTAAAGCAGCGCAGTGCATTTTATTGCTTGTTTGGAACGCAGCTGCGAGTACCACTCACAAATATGCAAGTTCACGCAGACCAGTGCATATACACATAATACCCCCCATCAACTTTGATTCTATCACTTGATTGCGAATTGTTTACTCTGACTTCGCACAACAATTATTCGCAAAATGACTTGAAAGCTTTGCCATCTATGCAGATGGCGTTCTCAGTATAAGCTGACAACATGTGAGCGAAGTTCAGCTAGCCCACAGGTCACATATTTGCTTGTAAACATCTACAGATATATAGGAAATTAGGGTTTTTTCGAGCTCAACGAATTACCCCCAGCTCAGAAAGTTTGCTGTTTTCGCGCCTTTGTACACAAGGTAGCGAAGTAGATTATATCAGGCCGCAGTTATGCATTGTCTTTTAGCAGCGTTCAGCAAGCTCTGTGTAAAAGCATGTTGCATCAAAAACATCCTTTCAACGTTCTCTATGTTACAGTGACCAACCACTTTGTCTTTGTTTTGATATTAGATGTTGCATCGCTATCCTTGCATCTTACATTGTAGATGACCTCACTCAAATCGTCCGTGCTTTTTGGTATACCTTGGGAACTGCGTTCTCGAACCCCAAAGACAACAGATCTGCGCATGAGCGCATGACGGTCTGCCACAAAAGTACACTGCGAAAATGCAACGCCACTCGCATAGGTAAAATGACAAGAATAAGTTCAGAGTTTTAAAGACCGCTGAGGGGGATGCTGTTGCAGCCACCAATGCGTATTGTTCGGAGACTGAGTTTAACTGCTGGAGAATTGACGGTTTCACCAGAGCCTGCTGGTCTCTGGCAACATTGTGAGTTCACCAGAAAATCACCCCAGGAAACATCTGGTTTAGCTGGTTCTTGCGTGGTTTTAGCCTTTGTTGTTGGCCGCGGCTGCTTGTGTTGCAATATTTTATGCGGATAAAATATTTCGATGAAGCGCTCGCTACTCTGGCACAGCTTTGTTAAGCCAAGATGAAGTCTGCAAGCCTGAACTAATTTTACATGCTTGTTAAAACGTCCAGTTTTGATCACGTGAGAAAACTGGATTCCCGTTAAGAGCACGTAGGCTTATTGTTCTTCCCACTTCATTAAAGGAAATATAAAGCTCAGCGCACACTATTTGCACAGAGACGATACTCTGACTTTAGATTAGTTGAAGGAACCGGCTACCGGGAACACATCAGCTACATCTTTCACTTGTGGCAGATACGTGTACTGACGCGTGAAATGGGTAACAAAACGTGAAAGCGAACACTGAAAATGTATCACAAAGGTGTTTCTAGTATAGTTTGAACGATAATAACGATGCGTAGTGTTTGAAAAAACATGGGGCCCAAAGTATCCATGTTCTACATGAATCCACACACTGTGTACGTCGTGGTGTTCATGTTTCGTTGTCGTTGTATTTGATTGCGTGTGGGCACTCATCTCTGCGAGCAAATGACCCATCGCCTGTCCTTCTGCTGCTAAATATTATCCCTGCATTCTAGCTCATTTATCTTTCGTTGTGACTATGGCTTAGGCGGGTTCAACTTGATTCATGAATAGCTTACTCGGGAGTTAACCTTAATAGTTCGCGTGACCAAGCCTCAGTGTATGTCATCGCATAACGAGTACATTATATATTTCCTCGGTCATATGAACACTTTGAATCGTGAGCAATTCCGAACGCCAATGATCTCTATAAAGAGTGCCCGGCGTGACACAAGCGCAAAAATAAGCGTTTTATCTTGAGTTTATGTGTTTACATGAAAACAGATATGTTCGTGGTTTTACAGGAAGAATGTTTTCAGTTTTAGTCGAAAAGCTGTATTGAACAACTTCACTATGGATCGGGCAACTCTCCTCCTGCATGTCGACAATGTGGTGCGCTTCGAAGACGCGGGAAGGGAAAACACAGGTGCACGCTGTCCATTCTCTGTCCGCGTGTTCAAAGCGCATCCACATCGACACGCAGAACCAACTTGCCCAATTAAGTGCGCTGGAAAGCTTCTCCTGCAGGCGCGGCCGCAGGCAGAGGTAACACGGAGAAGGGGGCTGCGATCATCGGAACGCTACGGCGGATATTTTGTGCGGCGCCCGTCGGCCACGTGAGCCGTGTTACCTGCAGCAGTGGCCGCACCTGCACCTACCGTGAACTACAGCGAGCCTATTTATGTGGCCGCTATACGTGGCACCAAATACACCCTAAGGAATGCGCCAAAAGTAATAAAGCAGCAAAGTCAAACACACGCCGCAAACACCACCGGGGCCATTGAAGAAGTTGTGCCGGATGTGGCGCTCTGGAAGTCTGCTGGGGTAGGCCGTTCGGCGCACCAGTTTGTTTACAAACACCTAAGCCGTCTATAGGACATAGCTTCGGCATAAACAGTGCTGGAAACTTGGCTGGAGAGAAAGCGGGGAGGGGAAATCGGAATAATGTTTCGCTCGTCGTTAACCATTAGCTTCTAAGAACAATGTGTTTCCGACGTTTTATGTTGCTAATGGACTGGTAAACATCCACTTACTTGATGTCAACGTATGCAGCGAATGCCACCTGCATAAGTGGGAACACTTCAATGTAATATTATCGATTGATAAGTACAAGTAATGTTTACACTATGTAGTTTACACTTAGTTTGGAACATTTTTGCATGTACAGCTTGACTCAGCAAAAATAAATCTGTGCAAAACGGGAACAGGTGGAATGTCATATGAACTTACCAAGGGCAAATTTTTGGCCTTATTGTTGTAATATTTCCATAAAGTTCAGCGTAGCACTTCAAATGACGAGGACGGGAGAGGTTTGTGAATGTTCTGCCTGCCAAAGGGTTGACAGGCGTGCTAGTTGGTACAAATTCATAATGAAATAATCGAAAGCGCAAAATAATGGTCTCTTCTCTTGTGTCCCGTTGGTTTGCGCTTCCAATTATTTCATTATGAGTATATTCTGCCTATTCCATCTTCGTCATTTCAGTGCCGCCGTTAGCTCTATGAACATGCATTGTGCTCTTTGTGCCTGCGTTTGTTGCATACAAATTTCTCGTGTTTGTTCGTGTAGAGTGTCGTTCGACTGGACTCTTGTTCAATTTGTTTTGTGTACACAACCAACAGGTACCTTAGGGAGCTAGTCATGGGCAACTGCATTCATTTCACAAAATGATCCTACCTATGCGACACATCTTATGGTACGTCCATGAACCCTGTGTTCGCTTGCAGATGAAGGGGCACACATAAACAAAATTTCCAGGCTGTCCAGCCAACGAAACTCTCCACGAAACAGCAGAGACAACTGCACATTCACAGGCACGCAGAGTATAAATAAAATCTATAACTTTTGTATTTTGCAAGCTTAACAAATGGCACAGCTGTCTTGCAGAACGATTGCTTTCATGAGAAAAAAATTTGCCATCTTATATGGCGAAATTAAAGACCGTTTTGCGGAACAATACAAACATTTTAGTGGTGGTCGTGATAACATACGGAATGCGTAGGAACGCCTTTATTGAAAGAAATTGTTGTGTCACTTGAATAGAGTGACGGTTTTTTTTTTGTGAGTTGTGCTCACAGATGAATAACCGTAAGGAGGCTACGACTTAAGGAAATAGTCGTATTCGTGGTCACAGAAGTGCTCAGCAGCGCTATACCTTCAGCATTCTATGTGAAGAAGAATCCTGAGTTTTTACAGCGCTATAATGAGTCGTTTTCCCTTTGTGATGCATAGTTAAATGATCATTCTGGCATGTTTTGTTTCCGAATGACTTTTCAGACTCTCGCACTTGGTTATAATGATGAATGGACAAGGAAAGATGGTACATGCAAGAATGGAACCTGCATGCTGACTAAAGTAGTCCGTGGATGTGCGAAGAGTTCAAAACCAGTAACGGTAAGCGTTGTTCGTTTCATTTCTTACTCTGAATTTTCCACAATAGAAAATGCTTTAGAAATGTTGAAGATGTGGTTGACACACCTGTTTGTGTGTTTTCTTCTTGTAAGCAAAAGCTTTCTGTAATACAGCAACTATAAAGAGAATAGTAAACACATAGCACTTAGTCATGCTTTACCGCTAACATTGGCCAAAGGCACTTTACGTATCATGTGCTGATGTTGTGGGCTTCGGCAGTGAAGTCATCAAAAAAGGAAACTTTTTATTGGGCGAGGTTTTGGCCAAAAAACTATTAGGTATGCAGCACAATGCTAGCAGCAATAACACTCGTTGTAAAGGCAGGAGGAAGAGGAGAAAAGAACGAGGAAGGACTGGGAGGTTAGCCAGTTATCATACCGGCTGGCAACCCTGAAAATAATATTTGCAAGGCGTGCTCGTCGGCTGCGAACAAAGTGTGTCTAGGTTGTCGCGCAGCACAGTTGTGTGCTTTCTACGAGATTAGCCACGTATCCTCATGCAAAGAACGGCAAAACACGATAATTTTCTGTGTAGGGGCGTTGCGTTAGATATAGACGCCTTCTGGCATTAATGTAATCAACAAATTTTTTTAGAATCCAGAGCAACTGGCAGGTGGCAGCACCATGTCCATTTAGTGAAGCCTAGGAAACAGTCGCTTTTTTTTCTTCGTCGCGACGCATTGTCTGCGCAGCGTGATAAACACGGCGATCTTAAGAATTACGTACCTGTGCAATTTGTAAAAAAGGAAACACATTTCCTAGTACAGATGTATTAATGTCGCACATCAATACACAGTAACCAGATATAAATGTATGGGCGTTAACCAAGGGCATAAACAGTCACCGGGTGGCTGAATCGATTGACAGAGAGAAGAACGGATATAAGAACAGAAAAAAATTTCTGCGCTTAGTGATGTCAACAGAGACCGTCTTTAAAAACAATGACGTGCGAGAGCAGGAAAAGGTTCCGCTACGCATTATGGTTAGCGCAGTTGATTTTTATGTCGACAAGTCATGTGCACTTTTCTTTCACTGAAGCAAGGTTTCATCACCAAGTTCTTGCATAAATTGGAGAATATGCCAACAACATTGTAGCATCAAGTTCTGTGTCAGCTGGATTGAGTCTTCTACAGCTTAGTTCAACAAGAATGCACAAATGAACACTCTATAAACGCGTTTCAAACGCACTGCATTGAGGCACAGTGCAAATCAAGGAGGTGAGCGCTCTGGTTGCTACGGGCGAGGATAAGCGCGCGTGCCCTCAGCTGTTGCTGTCAGCTGCCTACGCCATAACATGATATGTAGGGGGCTCCAGTTGCTAAGGACGTACGCGCCCGCAGCTGTTGCTATGTCATAGCTCGACTAATAAAAGCATTCGCATTAAAAAACACAATTAACAGTTAATATAGCATAAGCATACAAAAAATTTCAAATATTAAAATTATACTGAAGACTGCCAAACAGTGCAATAATTAGAAAGAAAAACAGCAACGACACCGATCAACACCCAGCGAAGAATAGAAAAAAAAAGAAAAACATTTTCTTGAGAGCACACAGTTTGACAACGTAGGAAGAAAAAAAGAAAACTAAATTTGATTACGTATTCAAAGCGAAATCTCATTCAAAACGAAATCTGAAAATGATTATTGTTAGTATTGTCATGATGAGAACTGTAGAGTAAAGAGTTCCCTTAGTTTGTCTTTATTTGTTAGTATAGGTGTTGTTAGGAAGGCAATTCGATATTAGAATATCTCATGGCAAAACTGATGAATTAACAGCGTCTGTGGTCCAATAAATGCGTTTATAACTGAGGTCGTTGTGAAGACGTCGTGATGTGCAGAATGCGCGTACTAAAGAAAAGTTTGCTGGTTTCATTTGAAAGACGTACCCGTGGAACGAGGACGAGAGGGCTATTTCTCGTCGACTACTTATGGTTTGAGGGAAAATGTTTAGTTTTATTTACATTATGCATGCCTGGTAGTTATAATCGCAGGAAATAAAACGACTGGCTCAATTTTTGAATAGCCTCTGACATGCGATATAGGTACACAAAATAGGGAGACCATTTAGGAGACGCAATTTCAAGCTGCGTACGTACACATGCTAAAAAAGCAGCTTTACGAATGTTAGATGGACAATAATGTAAGTTGCGGTGAATTTACCCAACCGATTTGAAAGCGTTAGCGCATAAGGTTGTAAAATGGAAGGTACAGAAAAGGCTTAATGTAACGTTTACGACTACGTAATTGTATGACGAAGTCCGAGTCAGCAGGGTCGTATTTGTGTAAAACGAAAAGTTATAATTTTAAGTTTTATGCGAGACTAATAATAATTTACATTCAGATGAGTTGAGTCTCATTTTCCAAGCTTCACACCAGTTTGTAACAATTTCAAGATCATTTTGTAAGGTGAGATGATCATCGGGGATTCCGATTGGTCAATATACTATACAGCTATCTGCATATACACGCATGTAAGATGGGATGTTATTTGGCAGATCATAGATGTAAACGAGAAAGAGCAACGGTCCTAGCACTGCCCTGTGGTTCTCCGGAGGCGTGGTAAATACGTAAGGGATGACGCATACATATTAACGATTGTTAACTGTTGATGGTTTGTCAGAAATTCGCGGATTCAGGAGAGCGTCAAGGTGTTTTACTTTAGAACTGATCATCTGAAAATGAAGCGGCAGTGGGCTACGTGGTCTAAGGCTTCGAAGAAATCAAGAAAAATGCTACCTGTTTGAAGGCCATGATCCATGTTGAAATGTGTGTGTGTATAGTAAATTCTAAAAACTGGGTCTTACATTTCAAGCCCTTCTTCAATCAATGCTGGTTAGCAGCAAAATGATTTGACTCTAGATGGTGATAGGCATAGAAAACAACAATAGGTTCCACTATTTTGCAACAAATGCATGTCAATGAAATTGGTTGATAGTGTTCTGGGGAATTTTCGCTGCCACGTTTGTGTACTAGTACCACTTTTCCTGTTATTCAGTCTAAAGGGAGTTGGCCTGATGATATAATGACTGGAGAAATACATGACACAAAATTTTATTTTTGTTTAATTTGAGAGTTGATATTATCAGGGCTGGATGAGCTAGATAGCTTGATGTTATAGTGATACCAGCGATGCCATCTTCAATTACGTCACTGAACTTCATATACTGGTAATTTAGATCAGGGACATGTATGAATGGTCACCTATAACGAATATTTGTTAAAAGAAGATATTCAAGACAACTGCGTGCTCTTTGTCACTAACAAGAACTTTATTACTATCGCATAGCGAAATGCGCTGCGCGCCGTTGGTTGGTGAAATGGCGTGCGAATACTTCGGGGGATTGTGTTTAAGTAGTGATGCAAGATCATGTGAGCAGTATTTATTCATCATCATCATCATCATCATCAGCCTGACTACGTCCACTGCAGGACAAAGACCTCTCCCATGTTCCGCCAGTTAACCCGGTCCTGTGCTTGCTGCTGCCAATTTATACCCGCAAACTTCTTAATCTCATCTGCCCACCTAACCTTCTGTCTCCCCCTAACCCGCTTCCCTTCTCTGGGAATCCAGTCAGTTACCCTTAATGACCAGCGGTTATCCTTTCTACGCGCTACATGCCCTGCCCATGTCCACTTCTTCTTCTTGATTTCAGCTATGATATCCTTAACCCCCGTTTGTTCCCTAATCCACTCTGCTCTCTTCTTGTCTCTTAAGGTTACACCTACCATTTTTCTTTCCATTGCTCGCTGCGTCGTCCTCAATTTAAGCTGAACCCTCTTTGTAAGTCTCCAGGTTTCTGCTCCGTAGCTAAGTACCGGCAAGATACAGCTGTTATATACCTTCCTCTTGAGGGATAGTGGCAACCTACCTGTCATAACTTGAGAGTGCTTGCCGAATGTGCTCCACCCCATTCTTATTCTTCTAGTTACTTCAATCTCGTGGTTCGGCTCTGCGGTTATTACCTGCCCTAAGTAGACATAGTCTTTTACAACTTCAAGTGCACTATTACCTATCTCGAAGCGCTGCTCCTTGCCGAGGTTGTTGTACATTACTTTCGTTTTCTGCAGATTAATTTTAAGACCCACCTTTCTGCTCTCCTTGTCTAACTCCGTAATCATGAGTTGCAATTCGTCCCCCGAGTTACTCAGCAATGCAATGTCATCGGCGAAGCGCAGGTTACTAAGGTATTTATTATTACCCTTTGCTAAATCCATGCAGTAGTTTTTCAAAATTATGGCGTATCTGCCCCATGCCGTCGGCAAGTTTGTGCGCTCTGCATTTGCGTATAGCCTTTTATTTTTTTATTTCTTAACCTTCGAAGGCATTTGGTGAACCAAAAGTTCCACATATCGTGTGATATCTTGATTTGTTGGATGTATTTTTCTACAAACGCACACAGCTTTTTTTTTGAAGAAGCCAGTTTCCATTGACTGCGCGATCTGAAAACAAATGTAAGAGGGCGCCAGGAAGATAAATTTCAAGTTCTTTGTTAATTTTCTTATAGCCTTCTTCTTTGTAGTCACGAATCGTTTTGTTTGAGACTCCCGTAAACTGCAAGTGGATAATAAGAGTAAGCTGCTGTAGTTGGTGATCGCTGAAGCCATCAAAGAAGATTATGTCAGTAAACCGCTTGAGGGGAGTAGGTGAAAATTAAGTGTAAAATGTTTGTGCCGCGAGTAGGTTGCGTAATCATTTGGAACAAGGTGAAGTCTAGCGTTAACGAAATGAACTTCATTGATGTACGATAGTTGATCTATCTTCTTTGTGTTGTTTTATGCTGTATTATTTGTTTTTTGATTCCATGCCTTTTTGTTTTCATTCTGCTTTGTATGTTTTTGTTTCTACGATTCTAACAGCTGCTTGTGCTTTTAGTATTTGTAATCATCACCGAGGGTCCCGTTGCAGTCTTGTACTTTGGGACCCTCGTCTATATATTTTACTCCCTGTAACGTACTTTTATGACATGATAATAAACTGATTGATTGATTGATTGACAAGTGAATGATAGGTTATTTCAGTCAATAAGGGGGAATATAAAATCAACAAAAAGGTACACGAGGTCAGTAAAACAGAGTTTAAGACGTTTATAAATATTACTCCACCGTTGGTCAAGAAATGATTGCTTTGTATGAGGAGGGCGATAACAACACCGTATCAAGCACTTGTTGATGTATAGGTTTGACATTCCACACATACTACTTCACGGCTAGAAATTAGGTTGATGATAGGGATGTCATTGTTCTATTAATACTCACGCCACTACTTTTCCTCACAGTTTGGTGGCACGTGAACATGTCTAATGTGCTCTGATGTGAAAATATTCCATGATCGCATATTTACGCGCTCAAACTTACAGAGCAGAACTTTAGCATATATTACTTCCTGAGGCAGCCCAGTTTCCTCTAGCCTAGCCTGCTATTCCGAAAAACAGCAGAATAGATCATCGCATACCGTTTACTGTATCTGATTATTTACTGATGGGACATCCAGAAAACATTCTGTTTTTTTTCTTATTGGAAACATCACACAATGTTTCCAGGCATGTTCCAGAATCCTCAGCTGCGTGCGATGGCACAGATGCATCCGACATCGCTAGCCTTGCGTACAGCAGTTCATTTGTTCGATAGAGCGAGATCGTGATTTCACGCGTTTCAAGCCAGTGGACAAAGCCTTTTATTTATCGGCATAATTGCGCAGAGTTTTCAAAGCAGCTGTCTGTTCCGTTTTGAAACATTTACAATCCGTTTGCATAGCTGCCACGGTCGTTTCGAGCTTATTATTTGTTCCAAAGCAGCGAAAAACGCGTCTGCCTCAGCCTAGGACGCAGGACCACGATGCTGCTCAACGTCACCCGCAAAAACAAGAAACAGTTCGGACAAAGTGAAGCACACTTTTGATAGCAGTGAGACACGATGCTGACATGCACCAGTCCTCTTTATCAGGCATCACACCACTATTATACGATAACTTCTGTATTTAAACGAAGCAGCTGTCAAGCAACTAGCCTATAAGAACAGCATTGGTGAGGATGGCATACTGGAAGTGATGACGTGCCCAAAGGCAACTACAAGTGCTTCCTACGACCTTCGAACCTACGACCTTCGAATAACGCGTTCGATGCGCGAGAGCATCGAACGCGTTATTCGAAGGTCGTAGGTTCGATTCCTGCTCACAGCTGGTAATTTTTTCAGCCACTTTTCTTTCTTCTTATTTACATTCCATTGGTTCTAATAACTTCCCCTATACATTCCTTGGCATTACTGTCTGTTATATCTCACATATATATATATATATATATATATATATATATATATATATATATATATGAAAGGTGAACCTGAGGAGTCAAACTTTTCATCACTGTAATTTGCTTAATTTAGCCCCCTGGACGAAAAAACTTGCGATGATTGCATGTTGTTTACCACTCGTTTTTTTGTTTACAAAATGCACCTGCCGTTAATAGTACGCAAACGTGGTCGTATGACTACTTATCAGTGTATAATGGGTGGTATTGCCACTGGCCCAGGTGCGTTTTTTGTTTTTTTTTCTTTTTTCTCTTTTTTCTCTTTTTCTTTTTTTCTTAGTTTTATGCACGTGCTATGCGTAGTACGCACACCTGGCCGTTCGGCTGCTTATCAGTGCATGATGGGTAGTTGGGCCACTGGTATATGTAGATTTTTCTTTTTCTCTCGCTTTCTTTTTTTCTTTTTCTTTTTCTCTTGCTCTCTCTCGGCTGGAAGTTGCCATAAAAACGCGTCGGAGCCTACTAAATTTCGTCTGATGAAGATCGGTCTCTGATCGAAACGTCATCAATAAACAGTATTTTAGAGCCGTATACTTCTTTTTCCTTAATTCTATGGCAACCGAAGCCAGACTCTCTATAATATATATATATATATATATATATATACATATATATATATATATATATATATATATATATATATATATATGTATATATATATATATATATATGTATATATATATATATATATATTGAATTAACTTGCAGATAGCACATAAGAAAAGGATCGCATTTACTAACGTTTCGGCCGTGGCACGGCCTTCGTCAGAGTAAGATGTGCGTATATATATATGTACGTATATATATATATATATATATATATATATATATATATATATATATATATATATATATATATATATATATATATATATATATATATATATATATATATATATATACTACTATAGCGTTTTTAGCACTAAGTCGAAGAAACTTTTGTCACTTTTATTGAGGGAAACGCAGAGGTGAAGCCGACCAGCTGTCAAGCGGAGCGAGTGCGAGCAACAACAACACTATTCCTTCTCTTTTTTCACCGGCGCTCCTGCCTGTGCCATATATCAATGCTACGAATCTCTCCCCCCCTCCCCCCAAAAAAGGAGCCATCTTGGCGACCGGATAGGATGGGTGGGTCTTAGCGCGGTTTAAATCACTCGCCATTAACAGTCTCGAAACCACGACGGCGTCGGTATGTCGATGGTTGAACGGGCTCAACAATACAGTTAACTGGTGAGGACTGACGTAGGACTCGACAGGGGCCTTCGTACTTTGGCAGTAGCTTGGTGGAAAGACCAGGGAGATATGAGGGAACGTGAAGCCATACAAACGTTCCAAGCGAGCATGACTGGGAAGGCAGGTTTTCATCGTGACGGTCCTTCTGGTTTGCTTGACCTTGAGTGGTTAAAGAACACACGAGTTGCCTGCAATCTTCCGCATAGGTGGTGACTTCAGATAAAGTTGTGGATTCTGAAGCGTCTGGACGGTACGAGAGAATGGTGTCCGTGAATGAGGAAGGTTCACGCCCGTTGAGGTGGAAGAACGTAGAGAATCCTGTCGTAGACTGAATCGCACTATTGTAAGCGTAAGTAAGAAAGGGGAGTATGCGGTCCTAGTTGGTCGGGTCAGTGGACACGTATATAGACAGCATGTCATCCAGTGTGCGGTTAAATTGTTCAGTTATTCCATTCGTTTGCGGCTGGTACGTGCTGGTTGCCCGATGCAAAACGTCGCATTCGTCAAGAAGGGCTTGTACGGATTCACAAAGAAACGTATGCCCGTGGTTACTGAGTAGCTCACGAGGTGCACCATGGCAAAGAGCAAAAATGTGAAGAATAAACAAGCCAACTTCGCGAGATGTGACCGCCGGCAGCGCAGCAGTTTCAGCATAGCATGTCAAGTAATTGATAGCGACAACCACCAGGTGGTTCCCATCAGGAGTTACTGAAGACGACCGTACAAGTCAATTCCGATGCGGTCAAAAGGACGGGATGAGCAAGGCAGCGGCTGCAGGGTTCCATTGGCTATGATCGGTGGACATTTTCGGCATTGACTTTTGGAACACAAACGTACGTACTGTCGGACAAATCGGTACATTCCGCGCCAATAGTACCGCAGCTGGAGGCGTGCATACGTTTTTATCACACTGGCGTGGCCGCATTGAGGATCCACGTGAAAGGAGTCGCAAATAGCAGCACGTATGTGGCGAGGAATCTCAAGCAACCACTTCCAGCCGTTGAAAAGGTAGCTGCGACGGTAGAGGAGTCCATCGCGGATGGTGAAATGTCGAGCTGTACTTCGTAGTGAACGATTGGCGGTACCTTTGGGCGGCTGAGAAAGTACCTCTATCATAGAGACTATCCAAGCGTCTTGGCGCTGCCAGGAGGGCATGTCAGTGAACGAAAGTGCCGCAGCATCGAGACTGGAAACAGACGAACTTCCATGTCCATGGGGAAGCGAAGAGTGAGAACGAGCGTCGGCATTTGACTGTCTGGGCCCGACCTGTAGACAACATGGATATCATAGTCTTGGAGACGCAATGCCCCAAGAGCCAGACTGCCAGACGGGTCTTTTAGTGACGAGAACCAGCAGAGGGCGTGGTGATCAGTCGCGACGTGAAATGGACGGCCATAAACGAAGGGTCGAAGTTTTAAGATTGCCCAAACGACTGCTGACATACCTTTTCTGTGACCGAATAATTCTCTTCAGCCCTAGTAAGAGTGCGACCAGCATAAGGAACCACGTACTCGTCAAAGTCAGACTTGCGTATAGCTAGAATAGCCTCAATGCTGACTCCTCTAGCGTCGGTGTGTATTTCGGTAGGAGCATTGGGGTCAAATTGACGAAGAATCGGTGGAGATGCCAGCGAAGGACGTAGTTTTGCAACTGCGTTCTCACAAAGTGGAAGACCACGCTGAAATTCCTTCACTGTTAGAAAATATGTGTGTTAAAGAGGCCATTACGGAGCCGAAATTACGGACGAGTCTACGAAAGTATGAAAATAAGCCGATAAAGCTCCGGAGCTCCTTGAGTGTCGATGGCTTAGGAAAGTGGGCGACGGCACGGAGTTTCGCAGTGTCAGGTGGAACACAATTCTTGCTGACAACATGACCTAAGATGGTGAGCTTCTGGGCGGCAAAATGGCACTGTTTTCAAATTTGGTTGGAGCCAAGCATTTGTGAGGCATTACAGGACAGTTGCGAGGCGCAGAAGATGGGTATGAAAGCCTTTTGAAAAAACAATGACGTCATCCAGATAGCAAAGACACGTCTGCCATTTGAGGCCTCGAATTATGTTGTCCATCACCCACTCGAAGGTGGCAGGGGCGTTGCAAAGACCGAACGGCATCACGTTAAACTCGTACAAGCCGTGCAGAATTACAAACACAGTCTTTGCGCGGTCAGATTGATCAATGGGTACTTGCCAGTATCCTGATCGAAGATCCAGCGAGGAAAGGAACTCTGCTCCTTGCAAACAGTCGAGAGCATCGTAAAATCTGGGGAGTGGATAAACATCTTCACGCGTGATCATGTTAAGGCACCTGTAATCAACCGATAATTGGATGCTCCCATCCTTCTTTCTTACCAGTACCACTGGGGAGGCGCACGGAGTGCTGGACGGCTGTATGACGCCATGATTGAGCACATCAGACACTTGATCGTCAATCACTTGACGTTCAGGGTGAGAGATCCGGTATGGACGCTGACGGAGTGGTGCGTGGGTGGCGGTGTATATACGATGAACAATCGCAGATGTTCAGCCCAAATTGTTTTGCTTGAAGTCGGAACACGTCCGGAAGAAGTTGAGAATTGTCAAGAGTGGGGTCTGTTCGACAACACGAAGGTCCGAATCAAACGATGAAAGAAGGCGTCTTGGGAGATGTGGTGGACGTGGAAGCGGGAGTAACACTGCTGATTTGGAGTTTTGTTGCGCGATCGAGCAGTTGGCTGGCGCAAACTCAATCAATGTCCTTGAAACGGTCGATGCAATCGCCACCAATTAACTGGCTGGCACTGAAAGGAGATTCGTGGCTAAATGGTTGCGGAAGTGTTTTCGCTCATCGGAAGAGCAAAAGGTAGAAGAACATTTTTTCGAGAATTGAAGTCTTCAGACTGCGTGAACATGACGTTCGAAAAAAGCAGCATGGGCGCTGGAGATCGGCGCAATAACTGAGGACATAGGTGAGATATCCATGTCTGCTGCGACAACACCACGAAAAATGGAAGGCTTGTTAGAATTGTCGTCGGCGAGTGATGATAATTCTAGTTCGACTGAGGCACAATCAACAACGGCATGATGTCTGGAAAGGAAGTCCCAGCCTAATATCACGTCGTACGAGCAGTATGAAAAAATGATGAATTCAACCACGTACAGAATAACCTGGACGAGTAGCTGAGCTGTGTACATCATAGAAGGGTTTACTTGATGTGTGGTTGCCTTACGCCGAGAGAAGGCAGAAAGCGGAATCGTAACTTTCTTTAACTTGCGACACATTGCTTCACTCAATATAGAGACGGCAACTCCAGTATCGATTAAAGCACTAACGGCAACAACTTGCATAAAAACAGGTATTTCGTTAGTGGGTAGACAACGAGGCCTTGTAGAGTGCGACGGTAGCGCAGTTCTTGCCTCTGAAACTGCGATGGTCCGTTTTACGTTTGGGCAGGTGGTGCACGCCGAAGCATTCGTGAAGGCGAACGTCGGCGTGTGGAGGGCAATCGGTGCTTGTTGAAGGCGCGGTAGCTCGGTGTTGGGGTATCCGAAATAGCATCGAGAGGCAGTGTCTGTGGTGGCTCTTTGTAGGCGTAGCTGTAGGTTTCATCAATGGTACCTGGATGAGGGACGCGCCGGCAACCGAACCGCTCAACATGGCCAGGCAGACGGCAGTAGAACCAGATGGGTCTGCTATCTGGTGTGCGCCAAGGATAGTTGGGAAGCGTTGAAGGATGGCGGGAAAGGGGGTTATGCGAACCTGCCGGTACGCGTGTTGCGTAGAATGCGTTCGTTTGGTGGGCAGAGTCAACGACGTTTGACGGCGCATGTGCCGGCCTTCGCGCGACGTCAGCTTAAGTCAGGAGAGCAGACACAGGCGGTGGCTGGTACGTGAGCGGGAGTGCCTCGCAGACTTCCTCGTTGATGGTTTAGCGCAGCGACGAGGTTAGCGCGTGAATATTGCTGGGAAGGAAGGGCGCAAGAGACAACTCGTTAGCCACATCCTCTCGGATGAATCGTTGGATTTGCGGTGTCAATACTATCTGTTCTGGTGAAATTGTACCAACAGTGAATGGTGACATGGTGGTCATGTGGAAAGAAGGGCGTCGCGTTGATATGCGCTGTTTTCGCAACTCGTCGTTGTTTTGGCATTGCTGAATAACTTCCACAACTGCTCGCGGGTCTTTCGCCACCAGCGTGTGGAAGGCATAATCTTCGATGCCCTTCAAAATATGTTTGATCTCTGCTGTTTAGGACATGTCGGGATTGTAGCGACGGGAGATGCTTACAACGTCCTCGATGTAAGACGTGAAACCCTCTCCGAACAGTTGGGCACGATTTCGCAAGCGCTGTTTTGCGCAGAGCTTGCGCACTCTTGGGCGGCCAAACGCGTCCGCGAAGGTAGTCTTGAAAGTGGCCCAGTCGACAAACTCAGCTTCATGGTTGTTGAACCAGAGCTCCGCTACTCCTCTGAGGTGAAACTGGACGCAGCCAAGTTTGTCGTTTTCGTCCCACCTATTAGGACGCCTACTCTCTCCTACGAAGAGAGCCAGCCCTCGCCGTCTTGCTCCTTGGTGCCACTGAAGATGATTGGGTCTTGCTCTCTCGGGACGCCCAGACAGCGGGCAGGTGGGTATGCAGGAATGGTCTGCTGTGCAACATCAGTGGACATCGTTGACGGCGAAGGTAGAGTTAGGTTGCAGAGTTCAAGGATGGGAAATGGATCCAGCACCTCCACTTCTCAGTGTGCCTTTAGCAGTGAGCTGAAGACACTTTTATTGGAGAAAACACAGAGGTAAAGCTGACCAGCTGTCAACTCGAGTAAGCACAAGCAGCAACAACACTCTTCCTTCTCTTCTTTCACTGGCGCTCCTGCCTGTGCCATAATTTATCAATGCTACAATATATATATATATATATATATATATATATATATATATATATATATATATATATAAGGGAAAGAAGTGTATGCCTAAGGGCTTGTTTTTCTGTGTTTTAACACAACATTAATGATATCTAACAGACAGTAATGCCAAGGACCGTACAGGGGAAGTTATTAGAACCAATGGAATGTAAAATAAGAAGAAAGAAAAGTGGATGAAAAAATAACCAGCCGTGAGCAGCAACATATATATACACATATATATATATATATATATATATATATATATATATATATATATATATATATATATATATATATATATACATTGTTACCACATATGTAATTTAGGTATATGCACCTGTGTAGCGGGGAACAGGGTGGTGGCAGAAGAAGAGGGCGTTCGTTTAATGGCAAAAGCTCGCTGGTAAGCGTTCACTGCTGCATACCGCCCAGTTGACCGTTACGTCGGCTCTGAATAAACCCCTCTCGTAGATGTAACAGAGTGGTGAGAGTGGTGGAGGTGTAAAGTACGGCACGTCGACGTACCACGGAGCCACAGCTGTTCGGAGTTAGCCGAAGCCTTCGTCTTGCCGGTCTGCCACCGACAACAACCGTCGTGGCCGAGAGCGAAGGTCGGGAATCAACTGCCTCGACTTCGCGCAGGTCTACGCTGGCTACACCTAGGCATCACTTCATGGAACCCCGCCCGTTCGCGGAAATGGCAGGAGAAGATGTGGACGCGTGCCTAACGCACTACAAAAGGGTGAGCCGGTACAACCACTGGACCTCTATTGATCAGCTGGATAACGTAGCACTGTTTCTCACCGACACTGCCCTGATGTGGTATAAGAACCACGAAGAGTCCTTGACAACATGGGCTCTTTTTTCTCAAGAACTGAAGTAGTGTTCTGGTGACTCTGAATCAAAAAAGAAAAGAAAGAACTCTGGCTGGAAGAGTTGAGACTCCTGGAGAAACGTGCACTGCTTATACAGAGGATGTTCTTAAGCTTTGCAAGATTATAAATCAGCAGATGTCTGAAGAACACAGGGTTGGACACCTCTTAAAAGGGATAGCGAAAGACGTTTACAATTTTCTGATAGGCAGGGATGACTTCACCTCTGTCTCCGACGTCCAACATCACTGCCACACGTTTGAAAAACTGAAGACTCGTCGCATTGCCTCGAAATGCGGTGGGCTGGCAAATTCGACAATGGTCACCAGCGCCGACTTGAACCCGCCCACCAACCTTGCCGCTACTATTCGGGTAATAGTGCGTGAAGAGCTGCAGCGAGAAAATGGTGGGGTTGAGGGAATCATTCCTCATCCACCTACCGATCCACCCTGCTACACGGCCGCGACATCAGCTCCTTTGCCACCATCGGTATGTGTGACAGACGTCAGCAAAACTGGAACGCCGTGGGCACGTCGTGACAAATTCACGGCCGACCAGCGATATGGCCAACGCCTTCGTCACGGCCACGCCACACAGAAGTGGGTAGCCGCCACTCAGCAAGCTCGTCACCAACCCTTCACTGCTGAGCGGTCTCAGCATTGGTTCGGCGGGCGTCTTCTACCAGTCTATTACAACTGTGGCTTCGAAGGCCACATCGCCAGGTATTGCAACTACCGGCAGCCGCCAAGGTACGACCGATTACCGAGATATAACCGTTCCGGCGTTACTCGAGCACTGACATTCCTGGGAAACACGTCTTACGAATTCTCAGGACTGCTACGAAACCTATCTCCGGCCTCTGACCGCAGTGTGACACCACCGCCTGCCCCTCGCACCAACCGATCACCGTCTCCTCGGCGCTGCCACTCCACGCCTCTTACGGAAAACTAGCCGGCACGGCCGTTGGAGGGGAGGTCACCGGACAGTCTTTGATTGCAACAGATATATCTCTGTTAGCTTCGATGTTATGAAATACGGTTTGAATGCTTATCGATGTTGTACCAACAATGGCGTTGGTGGACATAGGTGCAACCGTGTCAGTGATGAGTTTACTTTTCACTCGCCTCCTTGGATGAAAAGTTATGTTTCGTTGGACCGTGTGTTTCGTTGGCTCTTCGACGTAACGCTGGTGTCAAAAAAACAACTCCGACTCCGCACATGTTTGAATCAGTCAACGAAAAAAGGCTTCGACTCCAAAATGTAAACAAAAGGATTGCACATCAAAAGGGATTCTAAAATTACATTCATGTAAGAAGAGGATGTCGACATGACGTGACTTTGCGAAGTGCATGAATTCTCTCTGTTTATCTTGGCGTCTGAAACCCCTGATGTTTAGGGAGAGGAAATGCACTGTAGCCAATTTGAAAAAGGGAGAGTGCGCGCAAACTTCAGAGAAACCCCTTGCAGGGGGTGGGGCGAGCGCTCAACGAGTGAACGAAACTAAAGAGAGAAATGCTCTGACGTCGTCAGAGCCTGGTCTTGTCTGGGACGATGATCGGAGCGTCTGCACGTCCCGTCGTTCGGGTGCCGCGTCCCATCGAAGCTCTCGGCGCCTCCGAGCTACTGGTGGTGCCAACTTTTTCAGAGCTGTAGCTCTCGAGGTCTCTGCTAAGTACGGGCACTCGGGCTTCGGCTTTGGATGAGCTGTGTTCTTCATAGGTGTCCGGCGAGAAGTCGCTGGTCTCAGACGGGGCGTGAAGGGTTGACGAGGCTTTCTCAGACAGGGGAGGCAGGTCTCCTGCGTCTTGTTGTTCAGCATGGGCGTCAGTGTCGCTTGTGTCAGTGTCGCTCGCAGGCTCGAGCGCCGGATAATCATCTTGCAATGCGGACGTGAGGTCGGCGCACGCTTGTTCTTAGGTTGCCGCTGCTGTAGCCGCTGCGAAGGACTTCGGACGTACGCAGTCAGCTGTTGCATGGCTGCCCGAGCACTTGCGGCACGGTTCTGCGCATCCCTCTGTGGCATGTCCAAACACGTTGCAACGTGTGCAATGGGGCGTGGCACAGTCTTTGGCGATGTGGCCAGCATCCCTGCACTTAGAGCACACTTTCTTGACACCCCGGTATCCACACATGACATTGTAGCCTTGGACTGTCAGAAAGTTCGGTATTTGGCTTTTCATTTCCACTCGCGCCACACGGACAACTATGCCAACCCCTGGGCAGCCCTTGAACACTGGCTCGTGGATATGCTGCACGTTGCTGTAGGCGGAGAAAGCAGTGGCTATGGCTGCGTCGCTTACCCACAGCGGTACTCGGAAGGCTGTGACGTGGGTATTTCAGGACCTACGCTGACTAGTGGAACTGATTCGCCGTTCAAGAGAATGGCACCCCGGCTCTTCAGCTTGGTGGCTGCATGGACGTTTGCGGCTGCGGTGCCGAACTTTGCACCTCCCATGTGCTGGAGGGACTTGATACCGGCTGGGCCGGTTACTGCTTCAAGGGCATCTATGAGGTCGTCGACGGTGCTCCCCTCTGGAGCGCTGAAGTTAAAGCAATGAGCTTTCCGCGGTAGCGCGGCGAAAGCCATCACACTTTCGTCCTGGCCCTGGCTCCCACGGCTTGCGCTGTGGTGCCCGTGCGTTGGCTCACGATGAAGGCCTGGATAGAGCCGGGAGGTTGTCCAGGGCTCGCTTGATGCTCGATAAGATGGGGTCGACGACTGGCAGCGTGCCTGGTCGCGGGAATCCCGGTGCCAGGTAAGCAGTGAACGGAGCGTCGGCCGTCGATCAAATACTGACAAGCGGCGAAGCGCGTCGGCATTTCTACTCTTGCCGTCGAATGTTCTAGCGTTATCGCTGGTGGTGGCGTAGGCTCCAGAATAATCTGTACAGTTCGCAGAGTAGGCGTGATCTTATCGAAACGGTCTACTACAGTCCGGAAACTTCTCGAAAACTGCAGGCGCGGTTCGCGCTGAGAATTGTGTAGTGTTTTGGGACGATAAGAAAACTTGAAAAAACTGGAACGTGGCATTATATATATATATATATATATATATATATATATATATATATATATATATATATATATATAAAGTGGAATAATAATTTTTCTTTCCCCTTCCCCAACAATATTAAGTCTCAGGTAACGTGCGTGCGAGGCTATAAAGAAAATTTTCCTACAATCGTCTGTCTGCTAGCCGTCACAGCAGGGCGAAAGATACGGCAGGCTACCATATGAGCTTCTAAAGCTGCTTACGGCAGATTTTATCTTGGCCCCTGTTACAGTGTAACTACATTTAAAAAGCAAACAAAAAATAACAAGCAAACGAAGAAACGAAAGCGCCAAGCGGAGTCGTCAATGCGGTCATCGCTGTTGGAGCCTGGCGCAAAGCTAGTTGGCGTACCTCACTGTAGATATTTCTGTTCCTGCTCGGTGCGCTTCATGGATTGCAAACGTGTTTTCGTACAAGAAACAAAGCTGTGTCAAGAAAAGCCCCAGAAGTCACGTGTGAATACAGCGCAGCATTCGCGGTAACCACTTTCCATCACCACCACCGATCGCTTTACGTGCACACCAGGCTGCGGCAGCAAAATCGGACTGAGGCGCCACTAGTTCTCGCTACCGCCACCTAACCCACCACTCCGGCGGAGCTTTCAAACTGAGTTTGTTCTAGTAATGTTGGGCTATGCTGTGCTTTACTATATCGTGTCAATTTCATTGCCACATTTCTTTCTCAGTCCCAATTGCTAGTGCTCTACATTTCTCTGTCTTTCATCTACTATTTTTCCAGTTCCTTTTTAATATGTATTGCGTTTGGCATCTTAGCTCTTGTTTATTTCTATATTTTTTTTCTTTTTCGTTTACGTATGTCTTTTTTTCTGATGTCTTCTTATTTTCTGGCTTTTTATTTAGCTCTTTGTAAAGGTTTCAATGCTATGGTTTTCTCTCTTTTTCTTTCTTTGCACTCTCTTCACCCTCAAATCTCTCCTCACCTTTCTCTCGTGCCTTTCCCACGCTTGCTATGCGCTTTATTCTGTCTTTTTTTTTCTCCGCATTTGTTCTTGTGCCCATCTTTCTTGAGCCACAAAGGCGACACACGTGCAATAGTAGCTAAGCAGGAGTTGTAGATGGCAACAATAAAGAGAATCAAAAGAGCGCGCACCGATTCATAATACTGTATTTTAGTTCCGGACAGACAAATAGCTCTCACCATAAACACATCTGCTGATATAAGCACTTTTAGCTGACTGTATTTCGGATCCCGCTCCACTCAGCCACACAATGGTTGCGCCACTGTGCATGCGCTAGATGGTCCGGCACTGATCGCGCGAGCGGACCGCCGTAGCGAGCGAGGGATCACGTGACGCGAGAAAAAACGACCAAAATTGCAGCCTCTTATGCCGCGATTCCGTAATTCTCGTGAAAGGCAGTGGTTGTTCGGCTAAGACGCAAGCATCGACGGTACTTAAGGACACACAAGGATCTGTGCCTTCTCCGAGAAGTTATCGCAGCGAATCCCTTCTGGAATTCGCACATGTGGGGTGAAATTCCATGAAATAATCTAGAGCTGACACTTCGCACTATAAAGAACCATCTCAAGATGCTTCTTCGGTACTTGCTACATTTGTGCGTTTGATGCACGGCCTGCAGGTCTTAGCGCATAAACATAATGTTTTCCAAAAGACCGATTGCCGAGGGCTCCAAAATAAGAATGTGAAGTGACTCGGCGATCTCAGTGCAATGCTCGCAAATGGTTCGCACTCCGTTCCTTGTCGTTAGCGCACAATTGCATGCAAGCCTGAAAAACATGGTCTTCGAGCTGTGCCCCCTTGTCACGCATTATTAGCGTTTTCGGGTTCAAACCATGTGTCTCGGAGGCTGCGCTTTTTTTATCTTTTCGCCTGAAAGCCGCTAAAAGCAGCAGCTGCCAGCTATAAAGCTATAGTGGACAGCCATCTGCGTGGATTGAAGTGGGAAGCGTGTATGTGTTTCTTGGATGACGTTGTAATTTTGGGGCGCACCTTTTGTGAGCATAACACATGCCTTGGCCTCGTGATAGACTGCCTAAGCAAAGCTCACTTTGTGCTCAACTCAAAGAAGTACCGTTTTCGAGAGCACCAAACACTCGTCCTTGGACACTTAGTAGACAAAGAAGGCATACATACGACCGGATTCCGCCAAGACGACTGTAGTGCAAGTATTTAAGCAACCTCAGTCGGTGAAAGAACTGCGCAGCTTTTCGGAGCTTTGTTCATATTTTCGCTAATTCATTCCTGGAATTGTCAATATCGCACACCTGCTCACGTGTCTGCTTCAGAAAGGTGCGCAGTATGACTGGACCCCTGAAAGTGAGTCAGCTTTTTCGGAGTTGAAGTTTCTTGTGAAGTCTCATCTGATTCTTCGGCACTTCTATCCACTGGCTCCCACTGAGCTTCACACAGATGCCAATGGTATTGGTGTAGGTGCTGTCCTGGTTCAACGCTTGGATAACCGAGAACACGTCGTAGCGGATGCAAGTCGCTCGCTCAGCAAGTTCGAGCGTAACTACACAGTCACAGAGCAAGGATGCCTTGCAGTAGTTTTCGCATTGTAGCACTTCTGGTCCTATCTGTACGGACGCCCCTTTACAGGCGTGACAAACCAACATTCTTTCTGCTGGTCGGCCAATATGAGTGACCCATCTGGTCGGCTGGTGCGCTGGGCACTTCGTCTACAAAAATATGACTTCAAGGTTTCCTATAAAAGCGGCTGACGTCACGCTGACGCAGATTGTCTTTCGCGACTACCGCTTTCAATGACGGAATGTGACCCGGACAACTTCGACACCTATATCGCATCACTGAACAAACCATTTCCCGATGCCAAAACCTTTAAGGATGTGCAACAAAGGGACAGCACCATACAGCGACGTCTTGCTACCAAACCAAAATCATCGCCTGCACGCTTCTGTATCCGACACGGGCTAGTTTACAAAAAGATATACACCAGCACCAGCTCACGTATCTTCTGGTGGTTCCGAAAAGTCTTTGCGTCTATGTCTTACAGGCTATACATGATCACCCAACATCCGGTCATCGAGGCACAGCAAAAACTCTTTGCCGTCTCCAAGAAAGATTCTACTGGCCCAAAATGCGCCAGACGACGGAACAATACGTGTCTAGTTTTAACGAGTGTCAACGTCATAAGCGCTCAACAAGTGTTAATTCAGAGCGATTACATCTGGTGCCACCCCCTAGAACTCCATTCGAGCAAGTCGGGATTGACCTCCATGGGCCCCTTCCCCGGTCTTCTGATGGAAATCGCTGGATAGTCCTCTGCGCCGACCATTTAACACGGTACTGCGAGAAAGCTGCCGTACCATCGGCAACTGCAGCCGATGTGTCTCTTTTTCAGCTACGTTTTGTAATTCTTCGACATGAACCTCCCAAAATTGTTCTCAGGGACCATGGCCGACAATTCACAGCAGGCGTAGTGGAAGAAATGCTCGTGTCTGTGCCTCAAGGTTTCGGCACTCTACACCTTATCATCCCCAAACAAATGGTCTAACTGAAAGAACGAACAGAACTCTCATGAACATACTGTCTATGTATGTCGCATCAGATCACAAGGACTGGGCAGTATTCTACCTTATACCATATGCAATCAACACCGCACAGCATGAAACTGCCGGCTAGAGTCCTTTCTTTCTTCTATATGCTCGACCACCTCGGCATACCCTGAATACTATTTTCCTGTGCTTGGACCACCATGATCCCTGCATATTCGAGATCATCTGTTGGGCAGCGAAAGCTAGTCGCTTTGCTTATTCGCGCACTCTTGCTTCGCAAGGCTGCTTGAAGGCACATTTTGACCACTGACGACGACACGTGATGTACGATCGCGGCGACCTAGAGTTGCTGTGGACACCAACTAGAAAACGCGATTTGAGCGAGAAACTGCTACTGCGCTCTGCGGGGCCTTATCTTGTTCTAGACCGTATCAGTGATTTAGTTTACCGCATAGCGCGTCTCCAGTCGAACGGCCGACGGTCTGCAAAAACGGAACTTGCCTATGTTGCACGTTTGAAGCGCTTTATTCCTCGAGAGACTGTTCGACTCGTCCAGTGGGCTTCGTCGGCGCGGAGGGAAATGTTACCACATATGTGGTAACATATGTGGTGACTTGGGGCACGTCACCGCATCAAACACGGTCATGCCAACACCTCTCTCTGTGCAGGCCGCTTTGATATGGACCGTCTCGGCGCTGCCTTTCTGTTTCGCCGACATCCAGCTGTCCGAGGAACACCGCCCCTTCAAGCCACTTCGCCGCCTGCCCGGGATTTTTACCGCTGAAAAGGCCACGGAATTTCCGCTGTTTCTCGTGTGGAACGAGCCACTCATCTGACAGCCTGGTGCTACGGTCAACGCGGAACCTTCGTCATTACTTATGCTACGACTGCACCGACGCCACTTGGGGCACGTCACCGCATCAAACACGGTCACGCCAACACCGCTCTCTGTGCAGGTTAGTTATTTCCCGCACGCTTGTTGTACCCGCACAAGCGACCCATTCTTACTTGCGGTGTCGTGCCCACTCGAATGTATTGATTCTTGCCGAAAATTGTTTTGCCAGACTTGCTTATATTGTATCAATGCGTATGTTGTTCACCTTCTGATTGTCCTCTCCCCGCAGGGGCGCCTGCGCAAGTAGGCGTTTGGTGTGTAGCGACACCACGGACCCGAGCTAACGGGGGAGTTTCTACTCCCTCCCACGCCTAGCCGTGCGTGGCTTTGCCGTGTCCGGGGAAAAGGGGATCCTGGGGGTTGAGCCGACGCTGGGTGATTGGACCTTTAAGGCCCCCTGGCAGAGGCAACACACCTCTTTGGCCCCGGCTTCACGTAGACGGCACCCCTGGGCTGACCCACCCAGGGGAAATCGGCAGTCGCGTTTTCCTATCTCTCTCTGCCTATATCTTCGTCTTTATCTCTCACTATCTATCTGTCCTGTCTTCTACTCTCTTCTGTTTACTTCCAATTTTCCTGGCGGCAAGGGTTAACCCTGTGCAAATAGCCTACCTTGGTCTAGGCGCATTGGGTTATGGCAGTGTTGTACGGCTGACGTCTGCAAGCTTTCAGCACCTGTAAACTTGCAGCGTCCCCTTGTTGGGCTCCGTGGTGGGTGGCCGCCAACGCTGCTGAACGAAAATAAGACCGGCATGCATGGCGCATTTCCTTTACTACCTGATCGTACCGGCCTAAAGCGGGTACGCACCGACGACATAAATCTCTTCAACCAGCCAATACAAACTTTTCCCCACTTCCACGTCATTCACTGCGAAAAAACCGGAAAGCAAGCCAGGACCGTATCTCCTTTCGTAGTTGCCAGGTGTCTTACGGAAACTCTCGGGGTCGGATACAAAGTAACCAAAATGGCGAGCGGAGACCTTCTTCTAGAAATTCGGGACAAAGTACAATTTGTAAAGCTAAACAGCCTCTCAACGTTTGGTGACGTACCGATCACCGTAACACCACACCGATCCATGAACATCACTCGCGGAGTGGTATCTGATGCAGACTTACTTCAGCTCACCGAGACTGAACTTTTGGAAGGGTGGAAGAGCCAAAATGTCAATAATGTACAGAGAATCATCATCAGAAGAGATAATAAGGAAATACCAACGAAACACTTGATACTCACGTTTGCATCCAGTAAACTACCAGATTCCATTCAAACAGGGTACACAAAGACATCTATCAGGCCGTATATACCAAACCCTCGTCGTTGCTTTCAATGCCAGAGGTATGGTCATGGCTCTAAAACCTGTCGTGGTCGCCAGACTTGTGCACAATGTGGAGTCCTAGGCCACGTATCTGAGAACTGCAAACAACCGCCACACTGTGTAAACTGCGAAGGAAACCATGCCGCATATTCACGCTCCTGCACATACTGGAAAAAAGAAAAAGAAATAATTACATTGAAGGTGAAGGAGAACATTACGTTTAAGGAAGCACGGCGAAGAGTCGCTCCATTCTATGGACCTACATACGCTGATGCGGCGCGTCAGGGGGCACCGCCGCACCAGCCCTCGCCACCCCTTCGGCCCGCGCAGAGCGAGCCGTCGGCTGTGGCACCTGCCCCCAAGGCGGCTGTAGCCCAGGCTACACCGCCTACTCCCGAACAGAGACCGGAGACTCCAGAGTCTTCGGGCCTCAAGGCCTCCCCTCACCAGGCGAGGCCCAAAATCCGAACTAACAGCCCGCACGTGCGAGCATCCAGTGCCTCCGAGGGAGGCAATGGATACGTCGGCACCCTTGGTGCCGAAAGAGCGGCGTGGCTCCTTGGAGCGCGCCAAGAAAACAAAAAAGCAAATAACAGGGCCTGGTGACGGCCCTGTTAAGTGAACTCAAACTCCTCGTCTAAACAGCCACTCGCTTTTCGTACACACAGCATTATTTTACATTCACCATGAACACTCAAATTATACAATGGAACGTCAGGGGCCTTCTCAGAAACCTTGACGACATCCAAGAACTCTTACACGAACACTCACCAAAAGTGCTGTGTGTACAAGAAACTCACCTTAATTCAAAACACACAAATTTTCTTCGTAAATACGTTATTTTCCGAAAGGACCGTGTTGATGCCATGACATCATCCGGAGGTGTTGCCATCATAGTGAATCAAGGAATTGCATGCACACACATACAACTCCAAACATCCCTTGAGGCAGTGGCTGTTCGAGCAGTTCTTTTTGATAAACTGATTACAATCTGCACTATTTACATTCCTCCTAGCTATCAGCTACAAAAACGTGTTCATATTCAAAGAAAAGCGGCGCACAAAAAAGACGGAGACAAAGAAGAGAACCACACACAGCGCTGCACTCACAACTGAAAGTTTAATCCGAGCAACAAGAATTTAAAAAGTAATAGCCGCGCATGACAAGTGAGGTACAACGAGATTAAGTGATACGCTCATCAATAAAAGTGAACTCTTTTTTGTGCAATGTAACCGAGGTCTGGCTTACGCAAGCATCACGTGACTTGTTAATATGATAGGCTTCAGACACCTCACGGGTGAATTGATCGTGGTGCTTACAAATAATAACAGTGTTAGACAGAAGAGGTGTGCACCCACACGTGGCACAATGCGAAGCTAAATGGGAAGGCGTGCCGTTATGCAAAGAGAGATAGTGCTCCCGCAACCTTTTATTGATACAGCGGCCCGTCTGTCCCACATAATGAAGGCCACAAGATAAAAGAATGCGGTACACCACCCCCACAGCACAAGGCACATACTTATATCTATGGTTTACGGCACATTTCTTTACATCTGGCTTGTCCATCTTGTCTAGCTGATTGGAAACCAAAGCACATATCTTTCCCAATTTATTGGGTGCCCTAAAAACCACATCAACTCCGTAGCGGGAACCAACATTTTTTAACCCATGTGCCAGTTTATGCATATAAGGAATTACTGCGAACTTCATTTTTTCCCGATTGATTTTCCTAGCTGCACGTCCTTTTAAACCACAAATTAACTTATCGCAAACAGCCACAATTATGTTAGGGGGGAACCCTGCTTCCTCTAGTCTTGCAACTTGTTTAGCAAAACCAGAGCCCAACATATGCGTGCACGATTTTTTTAGAGCGGATTTAAGGCAGGTGAAAGCGATGCCCCTCTTTACCACCCTTGAGTGGGCTGATCCAAAATTAAGAATTGGTTTCACTGATCGGGGCTCAAAACACCAGCAAATATGGGAACTCTGAAACCGAAGTTTAAGATCAAGAAATTGTAGACAGTCAGATTCTGGAACCTCCGATGTGAAGGACAGACCCATTCCTTCTGTCCTGAACACCTTCAACACATCGGAAACATTATCCGGGAACGTGGCATCCTTTACAACAACTAAAAATCGTCCACATATCGGAAAATACGCATCACAGTTCCGCTTAGGATTGTGTCTACAATGCGATCTATTTTGGCTAAAAAAATTTCACAAAGGACAGGTGCAACGCACGAACCTATACAGACTCCTGATCGCTGGATTAGGGTCTGCCCTCGCCAACCAATGTACGTAGACTTTAGGTAAAAATCTAGTAATTCAGTGAACGATTCTACAGATATACCACTGCTACTTCTGAAACGAAGCTCATCATTGTCTTCCTTGATGCATTCCTGAACACACACTAGGAGCTTATGATTAGGAATCGAAAAAAACATGTCAACAACATCTATACTGAACGCCAGACAGGAGCTCGTGTCGCGCTCTCTAAGAAACTGAACCACCGCACCCGAATTTTCCACTCTAAAGGGATCATGAACGCACAGCTGCTTCAAATGGCTTTCTAAATACCTGGATACATTTTTCTGCCACGTGTCTGTTTCCGTAATTATGGTACGAAAAGGCATGTCAGGCTTATGGGTTTTTATCGTAAAGAACGGGTTCAATTCCAAACCCTGGCTTTTTGCCACAGAGGAGGCCAATCTCTCAAGATTAAGGTCCCGCAAAAGGTTAACCGCCTTATCTCTGACCTTGGACAACGTCACAGAGGCTGGCTTAAAGTTCTTCTCTATAGCTCTACATGCCTTTTCTGAAAACATTTCACTATCCAAAATGACAAAGAAACCTTCCTTATCCGCCACAACCGGTCTTAAATCCCTTCCTACGAGCACTTTAGCCAAATGAAAAACAGGTGAAACATTCCGCGCAATTCCATCAGCTTTGGCTAAGGCATCAACACACTCAACTACACACCGTGGGCGTAAGTCTTCTTCCACACGCCTTGAAACTGACTTAGCAACCACGACTTTTTCAACCGGGTTCATTCGAGGCTCAAACCCGAACTTGGGGCCCAAACGTAGCACAGACTGAACAGCCTCCGGCAACGGGGAAGCACTTAGGTTCAAAAACTTGCCGCCTTTGTTCGCCGGTTTTCTTTTTGCTGGAAGCGTCGGTCGCACAGTATTCCAAAGGAACTCGCATATTTCTTCACTTGTTCGACACCAGTCCAGGTAGTCTGAAGAACCGCGGCGCCTTGCATCCTTCCCTGAGGCGTAACAGGATACACGCATGCAATCCTTGAAAACACGAACCTGCCTCCACAATTCAGACCTCAAGATACGGCACATTCTTCTTGCATGGCCCGTAGTAGGCGGCAACCAACCGCATGAAGCTTGTAGGTTCGGAGGGCACAAACCTAGACGTGCGTACCACGACGCGACTCTCGCTTGGCACATACACAGCGCTATTAGTGAAGCCAGGGTGGCCGGAGTACAAGAAATATATATTTCTTGTACACAGGGCTCTTTTACTTGTTCTAATTTGAGTACTTCTCATCCGGCCACCCTGGCTTCACTAATAGCGCTGTGTATGTGCCAAGCGAGAGTCGCGTCGTGGTACGCACGTCTAGGTTTGTGCCCTCCGAACCTACAAGCTTCATGCGGTTGGTTGCCGCCTACTACGGGCCATGCAAGAAGAATGTGCCGTATCTTGAGGTCTGAATTGTGGAGGCAGGTTCGTGTTTTCAAGGATTGCATGCGTGTATCCTGTTACGCCTCAGGGAAGGATGCAAGGCGCCGCGGTTCTTCAGACTACCTGGACTGGTGTCGAACAAGTGAAGAAATATGCGAGTTCCTTTGGAATACTGTGCGACCGACGCTTCCAGCAAAAAGAAAACCGGCGAACAAAGGCGGCAAGTTTTTGAACCTAAGTGCTTCCCCGTTGCCGGAGGCTGTTCAGTCTGTGCTACGTTTGGGCCCCAAGTTCGGGTTTGAGCCTCGAATGAACCCGGTTGAAAAAGTTGTGGTTGCTAAGTCAGTTTCAAGGCGTGTGGAAGAAGACTTACGCCCACGGTGTGTAGTTGAGTGTGTTGATGCCTTAGCCAAAGCTGATGGAATTGCGCGGAATGTTTCACCTGTTTTTCATTTGGCTAAAGTGCTCGTAGGAAGGGATTTAAGACCGGTTGTGGCGGATAAGGAAGGTTTCTTTGTCATTTTGGATAGTGAAATGTTTTCAGAAAAGGCATGTAAAGCTATGGAGAAGAACTTTAAGCCAGCCTCTGTGACGTTGTCCAAGGTCAGAGATAAGGCGGTTAACCTTTTGCGGGACCTTAATCTTGAGAGATTGGCCTCCTCTGTGGCAAAAAGCCAGGGTTTGGAATTGAACCCGTTCTTTACGATAAAAACCCATAAGCCTGACATGCCTTTTCGTACCATAATTACGGAAACAGACACGTGGCAGAAAAATGTATCCAGGTATTTAGAAAGCCATTTGAAGCAGCTGTGCGTTCATGATCCCTTTAGAGTGGAAAATTCGGGTGCGGTGGTTCAGTTTCTTAGAGAGCGGGACACGAGCTCCTGTCTGGCGTTCAGTATAGATGTTGTTGACATGTTTTTTTCAATTCCTAATCATAAGCTCCTAGTGTGTGTTCAGGAATGCATCAAGGAAGACAATGATGAGCTTCGTTTCAGAAGTAGCAGTGGTATATCTGTAGAATCGTTCACTGAATTACTAGATTTTTACCTAAAGTCTACGTACATTGGTTGGCGAGGGCAGACCCTAATCCAGCGATCAGGAGTCTGTATAGGTTCGTGCGTTGCACCTGTCCTTTGTGAAATTTTTTTAGCCAAAATAGATCGCATTGTAGACACAATCCTAAGCGGAACTGTGATGCGTATTTTCCGATATGTGGACGATTTTTTAGTTGTTGTAAAGGATGCCACGTTCCCGGATAATGTTTCCGATGTGTTGAAGGTGTTCAGGACAGAAGGAATGGGTCTGTCCTTCACATCGGAGGTTCCAGAATCTGACTGTCTACAATTTCTTGATCTTAAACTTCGGTTTCAGAGTTCCCATATTTGCTGGTGTTTTGAGCCCCGATCAGTGAAACCAATTCTTAATTTTGGATCAGCCCACTCAAAGGTGGTAAAGAGGGGCATCGCTTTCACCTGCCTTAAATCCGCTCTAGAAAAATCGTGCACGCATATGTTGGGCTCTGGTTTTGCTAAACAAGTTGCAAGACTAGAGGAAGCAGGGTTCCCCCCTAACATAATTGTGGCTGTTTGCGATAAGTTAATTGGTGGTTTAAAAGGACGTGCAGCTAGGAAAATCAATCGGGAAAAATTGAAGTTCGCAGTAATTCCTTATATGCATAAACTGGCACATGGGTTAAAAAATGTTGGTTCCCGCTACGGAGTTGATGTGGTTTTTAGGGCACCCAATAAATTGGGAAAGATATGTGCTTTGGTTTCCAATCAGCTAGACAAGATGGACAAGCCAGATGTAAAGAAATGTGCCGTAAACCATAGATATAAGTATGTGCCTTGTGCTGTGGGGGTGGTGTACCGCATTCTTTTATCTTGTGGCCTTCATTATGTGGGACAGACGGGCCGCTGTATCAATAAAAGGTTGCGGGAGCACTATCTCTCTTTGCATAACGGCACGCCTTCCCATTTAGCTTCGCATTGTGCCACGTGTGGGTGCACACCTCTTCTGTCTAACACTGTTATTATTTGTAAGCACCACGATCAATTCACCCGTGAGGTGTCTGAAGCCTATCATATTAACAAGTCACGTGATGCTTGCGTAAGCCAGACCTCGGTTACATTGCACAAAAAAGAGTTCACTTTTATTGATGAGCGTATCACTTAATCTCGTTGTACCTCACTTGTCATGCGCGGCTATTACTTTTTAAATTCTTGTTGCTCGGATTAAACTTTCAGTTGTGAGTGCAGCGCTGTGTGTGGTTCTCTTCTTTGTCTCCGTCTTTTTTGTGCGCCGCTTTTCTTTGAATATGAATACGCACCAACTCGCCCAACTTTCTATTCTGTTACAAAAACGTGATTTACACTCTCTAATTGATGAACTTCCGAAGCCTTATGTTCTCCTTGGAGACTTTAATGCGCATAGCAGGCTATGGGGTGATTCTCGGTATGACGCGCGAGGTCGACTGATCGAACAGTTCCTTCTCTCGTCGAGCGCGTGTCTCCTGAATCGAAAAGAACCAACCTAATATAATATCGCTAATAACACCTACTCCTCCATAGACCTAAGCATAGCATCTCCATCTCTTGTGGCTCTACTCCAGTGGAATGTCGTCAGTAATCTGTACGGAAGTGACCACTTCCCCGTAGTTTTGAGCACAACTACAGTAACCGAGTGCCCACCACGTGTTCCCAAGTGGCCAATAAACAGGGCCGACTGGGAACAGTTTTATACTATCGCTCGTCTAGGTTGGAATGACATCTGTACTTTGAACATTGATGTTGCTGTGAAGTACTTCACAGCGTTTTTGATTGATGCTGCAACAAAGTGCATCCCACAAACAAATGGACACCCTGGAAAACGACGTGTGCCATGGTGGAATTCTGAATGCCGAAACGCGCGCAAACAGCAAAACAGAGCTTGGAGGCTGCTTCGGAACTCACCTACAGCCGAAAATCTTGAAACCTTCAAGAAAATAAAGTCTCAAGGCAGAAGAACGCGTCGGCAGGCCAGAAGAGAAAGCTGGCAGAAGTTTTTGTCAGGGATCAATTCATACACACAGGAGGCTAAAGTCTGGAACATGGTCGCTAGGATAGCAGGAAAACAAGTACACACACTTCCCCTTGTAAACACTCAGGGTGATACCTTGGAAGATCAGGCAAACTTCCTCGGTGCACACTTCGAACAGGTATCCAGCTCGTGCCACTATACTGACACTTTCCAAAAATACAGAACAAGAATAGAAAAGCAAAAACTCGAACACAAATCCACTAGATACGAAGCATATAACCAAGCTTTCAGTCTAGCGGAGCTCCGAACATCTCTAAACTCCTGCAGTACTTCTGCCCCAGGTTCTGACCGTGTGATGTATGAAATGTTGAAAAACCTACCAAACGAAACCCGAAAAACCTTACTTTGTTTGTACAATGCTATTTCGTCTTCTGGCACTATTCCTACATCCTGGAAAGAGGCTATTGTTATTCTCATTTTGAAAGAGGGCAAGGACCCTTCTTTACTCTCGAGTTATAGGCCTATAGCACTTACAAGCTGCTTGTGCAAAGTCTTCGAAAAAATGATAAACTGCCGACTTGTACATTTTTTTGAAACAAATAATTTGCTCGACCCATTTCAGTGCGGGTTTCGAGAAAGTAGATCCACCACAGACCACCTTGTTCGTATCGAGGCACAGATCAGAGACGCGTTCGTCCATAAACAATATTTTCTCTCTGTGTTCCCCGATATCGAAAAGGCTTATGATACTACATGGCGTTACGGAATTCTAAGAGACCTGTCCCACCTTGGTGTGCGCGGAAGAATGTTTCATATAATCGAAAGTTACCTGTCAAACCGGACATTCCGTGTCCGTCTGGGCAGTGTGCTCTCCCAAACATTTGTCCAGGAAACAGGCGTGCCACAAGGTGGTGTGCTTAGTTGCACACTTTTTATTATTAGAATGAGTTTTTTGCACTTGTCCATTCCCCGCAATATGTTCTATTGTACATATGTCGACGACGTTCAGCTTGGCTTCAAGTCATGCAACTTGGCCATGTGTGAGCGGCAGGTTCAGCTGGGTTTAAATAAGATCTCCAAATGGGCAGATGAAAACGGATTTTGACTTAACCCACAAAAAAGCACGTGTGTCTTGTTCTCTCGAAAGAGAGGCATGCACTCGGAACCCAACATTCAACTGAACGGGCAACAACTGTCCGTCAAAGCCGAGCATAAATTCTTAGGCTTAATCTTGGACAAGTTGACCTTCGTACCCCACATAAAGTATTTAAAAACAAAATGTTTAAAAGCCATGAATGTTATAAAAGTGTTGTCACGTACTACGTGGGGTAGTGACAGGAAATGCCCCATGAACCTGTATAGAAGCCTTATTCGCACCCGCTTAGACTATGGGGCCATTGTTTATCAGTCAGCGACTCAAAGTGCTTTGAAGATGCTGGATCCCGTGCACCATTCGGGCATCCGCCTTTCTACGGGTGCTTTTCGCACCAGCCCCGTAGAAAGCCTTTACGTTGAGTCAAATGAGTGGTCGCTTCATCTGCAAAGAACCTACATGTCCTTTGTATATTTCCTTAACGTGAAAGCAGAAAAGAGGCACCCCTCATACTCTACTATTAATGACTTGTCGAGCTCCATTCTTTTTCAAAACAGGCCTTCAATGAGCCAGCCCTTCTCAGTTCGCCTGAAGGGTCTAGCTGAGGACACTGGAGTGTCACTCGAACACAGTTTAATGGCTCCTGTAGCATACCCGCCACCGTGGCAGTGGCAGACTATAGATTGCGATGTGTCTTTTTTAGAAGTTACTAAACATGCGCCTATTGCCCATATTCGAACATACTTCTTGGAACTTCAACACAAATACACACGTCCTGAGTTTTTTACAGATGCCTCTAAGTCTAACTCCTCTGTGTCCTACGCTGCTGTTGGCCCTTCCTTTTCGGATGCTGGCCCTCTACATCCAAGCACAAGTATCTTCACAGCGGAAGCTTACGCGATACTTGTGGCAGCTAAACACATCAAACAATCACAAATAAAAAAAGCAGTAATTTATACAGACTCCCTCAGTGTGGTAACGGCTCTGCACAGTCTTAAAAAACAAAAAAACCCTGTCCTCGTTTCACTTTACTCCATTTTATGTACCCTCTACACACTCAACAGACATGTTTTTGTGTGCTGGGTGCCAGGGCACCGTGAGATTCAAGGCAACGTGATAGCGGATCAGCTTGCTGCATCCAATCAATCAATCAATCAATCAATGTTTCTTTATTAGCATCAGAAGTTTACATTGTGAGTAAGTATGCAGGAGGAGGTCCCAAGGTAGTAAACCGCTGGCGGGACCTCCTGTGTTATTACAATGAAAAAGCTAAAATATGAATATCGAAAGAGCAAGTCACAGAACATTTTGAACTTTTTTTTTCTACAAACAAAGCAAGATATCAAAACTTAACAAAATCCAGCAGTTATACGTTTAATAGAGACTTTTTCAATTTCCTCTTAAAAACATGAATGTGCATTAAGTCTTTCACATCATGTGACAAAGAATTCGATAATGAAATTGATGAAAAAACAATGCTCATTTTTCCATAATTAGTGCGATCTTTAGGTAATAACAGGTTATGGGCGACCGCGAATCTAGTATTATTGGAATTATCCAACAAGGTAATAGGAAAGATGTCGATAGTGAGGGTACGGTGAAAAATTTTGAAAAACAAAACACACACATTGTAAACGTACATTTGGGAGATCGGTAATACGTCAAGCTGGCGAAAAATCTCATGTGATGGCGCTTGACGTGAAGCGAAAGTTATGAGTCGAATCTTGTTTTTGCAATACCTTTAACGGCCAAATGTGCACAGAATATGAATTACCCCAAGATGTAATGCAATAACTGAGATGACTGTGTATGAATGCATAATACAATGCCTTGAGAGTTTCGATGTTAAAACACATTCGTGACTTGACCAATGCCCTGATACCGTACGAAATCTTTTTACAAACAGAATTGATATGTTGCTGAAATTTTAGATGTGTGTCCATTATAACTCCTAAAAATGACGTATGATCACTTAAAGGAATAACTATTGAGTTCACATTAAGGTAAGGAATGAATGATAGTTTTTTGTTTGGTGAATAAAAAAGCATAAAACAGGTTTTGCAAGGATTAATCAACAATCTATTACAGTTGCACCAGTCAACAAGACAATTAAGGTCAGCTTGAAGTCTTGACACGAGAGTCGCTAAATCCAAGTGATGAGAAAAGAGAGTCGTGTCATCAGCGTAAAGTAAACAGGAATAATAATTAAGGCAACGTGGTAAATCATTTATGAATAATAAAAATAATAATGGACCCAAAATTGAACCTTGCGGAACACCTCTTGTAATGGGGTTGGGACTGGATGTAAAATTATCGACCGAGACCACCTGCAACCTATTAAGAAGAAAGCTCTGTAATAGCGTTAATGCGGGACCAGTTATGCCATAGTACTCGAGTTTGCGAAATAGGATGAAATGATCAATACTATCAAATGCTTTAGTAAAGTCGACGAAGACAGATCCTGCGATGTTATTATCAATGAATGATCTGATTTTGTCAGTGAAACAAGCAATTGCAGTATCAGTGGAAAGACCAGCTCTAAAACCAAACTGACAAGGAGAAAGTATGTTAAATTTGCTTAAATATTTAGATATTCTTATTTCAATTAGTTTTTCCAAAATTTTATCCAGGAAGTGAAGGACAAATATGGGCCTGTAATTGCACATACTGAAGGTATCACCTTTTTTAAATACGGGCACTACCTTCGCAACCTTTAATTTATCCGGGAAAACACTGTACTTCAAACAGCGGTTAAAAACATGGCTTAATATAGGAGCTACAAGATATCTTACAAGTTTAATGTGCTTTGAATGAATGTGGTCTAGCCCAGCTCCGGTAGTTTTTAATCCAGAAATAATTGAGGAAATTTCAGAAGCAACGTAGGAAAAAGAAACATCGACTGAGGGCTGTGAGAAAACGGAGGTACATAGTCTGAGCAGAAGGGGACTGCAAGGCTAGTGGAAAAGTGTACATTAAAGGCGTTGGCCACGTCACTGGCCGCAGTGAGGGTGATGTTGTCGACACGAATAGAGGTCACTTTTATGCGCGACTGAGTGGAATTTAAAAATTCTTTTAAAAGCTGCCATTTTTCCCTGAGTTATGTCCACAATTCTGTAGTTCCCGCTCGTAATAACTTTGTTTAGCCTTTCTCAAAAGTGTGGCTAATGTGCTGAAGTAAGTTTTATAGCGTGATTTCAAGCGTGAATTAAAAGGCTGACGTTTCGTCTTTTTATATAGGTTCTCTTTTTTGCGAAGAGATCGTATCAGTGATTGTGATAACCAAGGGCACCGTGGGGTGAAGTAGCGTCTGTTAGATGATTGCAATGTAGTTGAACGCTCGACTGCTGAATAAATAGCGTCGTAGAACCTGGTCAAGGCCTCTTCAGGATCATTCGCGGCATATACACTGGACCAATCTTCATCGGCAATGAGCATGCAGTACTTGTCTGAATCAAAGTGATACTTTTGTCGTATTATGTTGCTACAAGTAATGACCTGTTCAAAATATAGGAATACAGGAAAGTGATCTGTGATGTCACTCTCAATGACACCAGCGTGACTGACGTCATCAATGTTTGTGAGGATGTGATCGATTGATGACCGTGAACCGTTATTAGAACAGCGTGTTGGTACAGATATTAGCGATTTAAACCCAAAACTATGAAAACAAGTCTTATACTCGAGAGCAGAATGGTTAGAGGAATCTAGTAAATCAAAGTTCATATCGCCCATAATTATTATACTCTTGCGCTCAGTAGTAAGTTTATCAAGCAAGAGATGAAGCGCATTACAAAAAGCGGAGGGGTCACTGGAAGGGGATCGATAGACACAAGCAAGAATAGTTTTTCGTTGATTCTGACAAAGACCCGGCAGATCGATTTCCAACCAAAGAGATTCACATTTCGCCACATTTAGGTTTAAATCGTGGCGCCTTTTATACAGAATGTTGTTTGATATAAGAATGGCGGAGCCACCATGACGATCATCAGTTCGGTGAGCATATTCGCTTACATACCCGGGAAAGCCATACAAGTCCCCATGCCCAGGCGATAACCAAGTTTCGGAGCAACAGATAGCCGAGAACTGATGATTAAGGGTAGCTAGTAGAGTGGTAATACTGTCATGATTTTTAGGAAGGCTACGAGCATTGAAATGAATCGAAGAAAAACCCCAGTTCTGCGAAGAAATGTTATTAAAGTCACTCGGAAGAAAATAAGCCATGATGTTTTTTTTTTCAAGCTTACGTTATTTCACACCTATGAGTTGAACACATGTAGATCGACATCACTGACAATTCTGTGCACTACACTATCGAGAGTTTGTCTTGCCTTAATAACACAATTGTCAGTCCACAGAAAAGCCCACTTCATTTGTTTCTTGAGAGCAAGTGCTTTAGAAAACAGACGCTTATAATCAGACGTCAGGTGCTCATTAACATATATAGGCTTTTCCTGCGCTGCCGAAAAATCGAGCAAGACTGTTTTTGGGCGGAACTTCCGAGCCTTCTTCAGAAACTCTGTGCGCATCTCGCGCGAGCAGAAGCGCACAATGATGTTTTTTGTTATTTATGTCGCGCGTTGGTACTCTGTGTACAGTATCGATGTCATCAGGTTTGATAGGACAACCGACCTTTTCGCCGAGAAGTTCGACAATGTTTCTGCAGTTTTCACCTTGCGTTGTTGGAACACCTCTTATTTCCAAATTATTGAGGCGAGAGTACTGTTCCAAATGTCTAATCGTTTGCAGCAGCATCTGATTATTTTCATTTAGGTGCTTATTGTCAGATTTGAGGCCGCTGTTTTCCGACTTTGCAGCCTCAAACTTACTGCTCATGAAATCCATGGCTTTTTTCATGTCATCGATATCAGATTTCAGCTTGTTCACACTTTCAGGATGACACCCAGTCACTGCAGATTTTATAGATTCCAACGTGTTATGAACGCTAGCTAATTTTCTTTCAATTGACACCTTAAAGTCTTCAAACTCTTTGGAAAGCGATGCAACGGTAGGAGCCATATTAAAACGAGCGGTCAAAGCACTGTAGTCAGGGGGAAAATAATGTAGAATAAAACGTAAGAATGAGGCGCTTGAATCACCTGTGTATAACCCTTGCGTGCAAGGGCCGTGAGGCGCTTGAATCCGCCCACGAAAGAACCGCCATTACACCGACATCAATCCCGGCCCTTGATCTTAAGCCGTCTCTCAAGCGAAAACTCAGGGACTACTGGCAGAGCAAGTGGGATACACACACACAAAACAAACTACACGTTATCAAGCCACACCTTGGCCATTGGCCACCAGTATCAAAATCACGTCTAACAGAGGTAACACTAACAAGACTCAGGATAGGACATATATACACGACACACACACATCTTTTGTCCGGCGGTGATCCACCATTGTGTGATAAATGTGGTGAGGCATTAACAGTTCTTCACGTTTTAATTCAATGTAAACATTTAGACATTCTAAGAAGACAACACTTCCCACTATCCTACCGACAACATATACCTTTACACCCTGCAATGTTCGTCGGTAGGGAACCGCTTTTTTGTCACAAATTACTATTAGCGTTTTTAAAGGAAATTCATAATTTTCATATCATATACCCGGGCATACCGTAGCACGACCTCTCTAGAGAGGTTTTTGCTGCGGTGGCTACACAGGAAAGCACTTGCCTCACGGCCCTTGCACGCAAGGGTAATAACGTGTGAGGTACTTGTGCTAATGCCATACATGTCCACCATCGTTTTTCATTATCACCAACTTTTGTCACCTATTCACACCACACACACCTTTCACGGCATGGTCATGATTTTATTACTTGTATGTTTTTACCCGCTTTACTGCGAGGAATTTAATGGCCCTTATACAGCTGCTAATCACAACCATTGTCCACATTCCTGTCTCATGAACTGGCGCTCTTTGGCCATCAAATGGCCCTTGCGCCAAAAAACACCATATATCATCATCATCATCTGCTTGTCCTCTCTGGCGGCGTTGAACTGAACCCAGGTCCCGGTACTAAAGATGCAACAGCAACTCTGCAATCAATTGCTGCTGCGATAGCACGACTTGAGCTTTCACAAAACACTGTACTTGCTGAGCTTACACGCATTTGTAGTGCACAGACCAGCATTGAAAATCACGTTACCACTCTTTCCATGCGCGTTGACGCCTTAGAAAAAGTGGTACAAGCACATCAAGCCAACGAACACACTGTATCAAATAACTCGAACGATGAAATTTCCAGGCTTTCCACTGAATTAAAAACGCTAACGGAGAAGTGCGACGACGCAGAAAATTGCTTGTGTAGGTCAAACTTCATCTTTTTCGGGATAAAAATACAAACGGCGAAACCTGGGAGCAATCTGAGGCGCACGTTATCTCCTTTTGTTCACAGAATCTTGGATTGTCGATACATACTGAAGATATAGAACGTGCACATCGCATGGGCCGCTTCCAGGATTCTAAAAACCGTCCCATAATTGTTAAACTGGCACATTTTAAAGCCAAGCCGAAGATCCTTGCAGCAGGCCCAAAGCTGAAGGAAACAACATTTTCGATTCGAGAGGATTATTCAGCTTATCTACGATTGGCCCGGAAAAAACTGTACTCATTTGCAAAAGAAAGGAACGCCTCATTCAAAATGCGTTACGACAAGCTACTGATCGACAAGAAGCAATACACATATAACGCCGCTACAGATTCCGTAATCGAATTATCTTCATAGCGATCACCGCCCGCTTCCAGGCCTCACCATAAACCTGCTCAGACTCTTCTAAGTTCACCTAGTAAACCATCTTATCATATTATGGCTCTCATGCTAACAAACATTCGCAGCTACTTACCAAAAAAGGATGCCGTAGAAGCCATCCTTAAAGATAACTGCTTCGACATTTCGATCTTCACCGAATCATGGCTTACCGCAGATATTCACGACAACGAACTCATCGACAACAGTAGACTGTTTAGTGTCTATAGATTTAACAGAGATGGCCGAAGAGGCGGCGGTGTCCTAGTTATCGTTAAAGCTACAGTAGCCTCACATTTAGTACCCATGAATTGTAGCCTTGAACTAGTGTGCATTAATCTGTTCCTTCCTTTCGGCAAAGCCATACTTGTCGCATGCTACCACCCGCCAGATTCCGATAGTTCTTTTGTTGATTAGTTGTATTCCGTCCTTTTACATCTACAGTCCCGATATCGCCGTGCCAAGTTCGTGCTTTGTGGAGATTTTAATTGTGCTGACATCGATTGGGAGGAGCTGTCAGCAGGCTCTCATCTGTCAAAACGATTTCTTGATCTAATCCTTACCTTCAATTTGATTCAATGTGTTAAAACTCCAACGCCTGGTAGCAGCATTCTCGATCTCGTATTTGTCTCAAAACCAGAGTTGTGTCAGTCTTTATCGTGTACCAGTGGCCTTAGCGATCATCACTTGCTTTTCTTTAATCTGGCCATCCCTATTCCTACCCGTAGACCATAATTAAAATATATTCGCGACTACAATAAGCCGACTATGAGATAATCAACCAGGCTCTGGAAGAGTTTCTTCAATTCAGAATGAGTGCCCATACTCAAACAGTTAACACTAGCTGGCTGCTTTACAAGAAAAAAATACTGTCGCTTATGAAATCATATGTGACACTTATCTGTATTCCTAGTGATGCTGATAAGCACTGGTTTTCAAATGCCCTACGACGGCTGTTAAATAGGAAAAAACGTCTTTTTCGGGTCGCCAAAGAATCAGACTGCCAATCCAAATGGGACAGGTACTTTGAATGTCTCCGTGCTTACACAAATCTTTTAAAGCGCTAAAAAAAAATTCTTCCATATGGGCTTGCAAAATATGATTCGAAATAACCCGAAAAAATTGTAGAAGGTTCTGTTACCCAACCATAACTCTTCACAAAATATAAGTTTGCATGACCAAGATGGCACAAACACTCCTCCTGATCGTCGTGCTGATGTTATTAATGACTACTTTACCTCTGTATTTACTCGCGAGCCTGTAGGCAATATACCCCACTTTCCCTGCCTTAATTTTATCCAGATGCCTCCAATTTTCATATCAGCTGAAGGCATAGCTAAACATATCAACAGCTTGAAGCCATCCAGTGCTCCGGGGCCTGACGACATAACTACAAAGATCCTAAAAGGTACTAGGGACATTTCATGCCAGATATTAGAAACAATTTTCAGTCAGTCAGTATTATGCACTTCTTCAATTACAGATGATTGGAAATTAAGCAAAGTCCCTCCAGTTTTCAAAGCAGGCGATCGTTCTGATCCATCGAACTATAGACCAATCTCATTAACGTGTATTGTTTTAAAATGCTAGAACATATCATTTACTCACAAGTCGCTTCTCATTTGCACAAAAATTCTTTATTTTTTTCCAAGCAACATGGATTCCGCTCTGGATTTTCTCGCGATACCCAGCTTTATGAGCTCACGACTGACCTTAACTTGAATTTAGATACTTTATTGCAGACTGATATTATCTACTTAGATTTTTCTAAAGCCTTTGACCGAGTCCCACATCAACGCCTGTCAGCTAAACTTTCCTCCCTATCTATAGATCCCTTAGTACTGTTCTAGATTTCGTCGTTCCTTTCAGACCGCACTCAGTTTACTGTTATTGGTAACCACCGCTCCAATATGCCTCAAGTTATTTCAGGCGTGCCTCAAGGCTCTGTCCTCGGACCACTTTTATTTTTAGTCTTCATTATTGACCTTCCTAGTGGTAATTCGTACACGATTCGACTGTTTGCGGACGATTACGTTCTTTATCGTCGCATAAATTCCACCACTGATCAGCAACTTCTGCAAAGAGACCTTGATATAATAGAAACCTGGTGCGCCCACTGGCCGATGAAGCTCAATGTATCAAAATGCAAGAGCATGCAAGTGTCACGAAAGCATTCCACCCTAGATTATTCATACACATTAAACTCCACGGCTCTTTCATGCGTAAATTCGTACCGTTATCTAGGTGTCCCTATCACTGACAAGCTCAATTGGTCCGAACACATCACGAAATTAGTTGCAGATACATCGAAAACTCTTGGCTTCATTAAACGCTCCCTTTCTTTGTCTCCGAGTAACATCCGAAAACTTGCCTATGAGGTATACATCAGACTTAAACTCGAGTATGCCTGCGGTATATGGAGTCCACATCAAAACTACTTAATTGAATTATTACAAAGCGTCCAGAATAGGGCCGCTCGCTTCATTAGTTCTGAGTATAGTAGTTGGGTCAGCATTTGTGACATATAATCATCCATCAGTCTCGACTCCTTAGCCCAACGAAGAAAGACACTGCGTCTGGCACTGTTTCACAACCTGTATCATCATCGTCCTGACCTTCGAACCTCCACTTTAATAGCACCTGTGGGAACATCATGTCGACTTTTCGATTCCGTGACTGTGCAGCGTATAACTGGCTCTACAACCGCATTCAACAAGTCTTTTTTGCCTTTGGCCATAGAGGAATGGAACTCGCTTCCAGAATCAATAGTACATCAACGTGACAATTCGAAACTCAGGCAGTTAGTATCAGCCCATTTAGCAAAATGAATTTGACCGACAACCGACACCTGTACTCCACCGACTAACACAAGAAAGTGGAAGCTTACTTTTAAGCTGCTGCTTTTTCCAAGTGTATATTAAACGCTTTGTACTGTACCTTTTTCTTCTTTATTCTTTCGTAAATATTGTACCGCTGAAGTTATATAATACCACTGTC